>NC_064439.1:12995432-13610932 GCF_023343835.1 Lagopus muta | reverse complement strand
TAAATGAATATAGAGCATTATATATCCTTTAAAGCTTACCATTTTTAAAAGCAGCTAAATTCAGGGATTGGCTTAATGTGACAGGCGAGATCTCACGTACTACCTGCACACATACCTACATGTTTCACCATATTAATTCCATCAAAACAAGGATTTAAAGGCAAGGATATATGTCAACATGTATGCAAGTGACATAAGCTCTTCAGGAAGTTTTATGTCATTTCCAGTTTACTTTCTCAGTGGTAGTCATCAGCTCCAGAACCAAATGCACCACCAAGAAGTTGTTCAAGCCCCCAAATGCACGCATTTCCTACAGTGGATGAAATTTCTTTTCAGATTTTGCTGATCACTTTATGCAAATTTCAAGGGAGTAAATCAACAAAAGTCAAAAACATACATCTCTATTCTCCAGGCTAAAAAGGTTGCCTCAAATGCTGTTAATTCAGCACTCTCTTCAGATGTGATAGCCATGAATAATGCCAAGAGCCAGAGCTGATGGAGAGGTCACTTCAGTACAATACTCTCTTCAAACTCTCCAGACAGGATTTCACTCCAAGTCCCTCTGTGGCCATTCTGTAGCAGGGCCATCATTTTACATCCAGTGAAATCTGAAGAATGCACCCAAGACCCTTTTTATTGCCACCATCAGTCTTCCTTATTAGCCTGTCAGAGCCTGCTCACCAGAGACAGAAATCCAGACTTACTTTTCAGGGGAATTCTACTAAAAACAAAAGTAGGGATTTTAGGAACTTGCTATAAACATCTGAAAACTGATACTCAGCCACTGGGTTGCTGTACAGTCTAAGTCTTACTTACTTAGATATTGCAGATAAAAGCCAAGGCGATTTTCAACCACATGTGAATTGTTACAGCTGCTGAAATAAGGTATTACGTTTTTTTCAAATTAACGAGAAGAAGAAAAAATATAATCTAAACAAACAAACAAACAAAAGTGACATCTAACTCTGTGAATTTCATGTCAAAATGTTAATGAAATGGCAGGAACATACACACAAAATATGTAATAAATAATGAGAAAAGAAAACAAAGCTAAAACTTTGATCAAGTAAAGGAGAACTTTGCATTTTTGAGTTTAACTGAAATAAGAAAAACAGACTGGCGAAGAAGCAGACTCTGACCTTCCAAATATCTTCCCGTCCTAAATGGAACAGACAGTGCTGGTTCCATTGCTGTAAAGTCTGCTGAACATCCACAATCAGTCATCACAGGATGTTTTGTGTCAATGCAAGGAGACTCGCCTGGCACAGTTGCACAAATACATTTAAAAAGAACACAGTGAAGAAATCCTCTCTTGGACCTAGCTGGTCATTCCTGTGCCAGCAGAGTGGATCATCAGAGCAATCCCAAGCAAGCTCTGGGATCTCAGCCTTTGTCTCTGCTTGAGCTAATCCCACTGCTAGGCTGCAAGCTATTTAGAGAACACTCCCTCTGATCTCTCTAGAGGAGATGTAGGGGCAGAAGCCTTCAGTGGGACTACAATAAGAAGTCAGGATGCAGTAACTTTTTAAAGAACAGCAGCTATTATTTGCAGAAATAAGCATCTGCCTATAGCAGGCACCACCTGGGTAGTGTGAATATTGTTACGCAGGGACAGCCCAGCTTACACCAGCACACTTCACATCGCTTCAGCTAGGAAACGCGGTGACACTTACTTTTACAGCATAAAATCTGCTTAACATTATCAAGTGGGAAAAAAAACCTGAGTCTTTTCATGGCTGGAGTCTGGAGACTTAAAAATAAAAGAGAGGAAAGGAAAACCCAATGAAGTTCCTGATTGTACCATTTGATTTGAAGGATGCATCAAAAGAGAGTGACAATGCGAATTCATTCAAATAACGCATCATTACTGCTCTGTTTGGAAATGGTGAAGTTGAGTTCTGTTCCAGTGGAAAAAAAAAATGATTAAAAGGTATTCAGTTCTTGCCTTAATGCACTGTCACATACCACACTTAAAATCCAAAAACTATTTGATACTTCAGATAAAAGCTTAGGAAATAGATATTGGTGTGTTGTAAGTAGCAAAATGTAGCAGTATGTTTTTGATTCTTGAGAGCACTTGCACTCAAAAAATGACATCTTTATTTTTCAGTACAAATAGAAGTACAGTACCAAGCAATAGAAACAGTGATCCATAGGAAAGACATCTTTTTCAAATGCCTGAACATTTAGAAAGATCTCACAGTACACAAAGTTCATGTGGCTCTCACAGCCCTCCCACAGCAGCTCATATAGTTGGCATAATTACTTATGTTCTTTGACAGAGAGTCTATAGCATTAGAAATCTCTAAATAACATGTTGACCAATTTTGCATTACTCTAACTATCAACTAATTTCCAAACGCAAAATGAGTACATGTCCATTAAAAACAAACAAACAAAAATAACTGGCCTAGCAATCCTAGGGCTAGATCAAAGTTTCGTGAGGTTTCAGTAATCTGAAAAGCAGGAGAACTCCTTCTACTAGCAGCAATGGCAATTGATCTGAAGTTCTACATAAAATACAGAGAAATATGGAATCACTGTTTTATTTTTGGCACTAAATAATCTCATCATCTATATAAAACTTTAATTCTGAGCTTAATGTTAGTGCCTGTGCCTTCAGTTTCCCATATGACTGAAGCAAGAAAAAAGTGAAATTCAAAGCTAAGATTGATAACTTGAATTGGTGCCTAAATTCATGTAACTGTTGCCTTTTATGAAGTTGAGCTCTAAAATTTATACTGGTTAGCAAAAAAAAAACAACAAAAAAAAACAACAAAAAAACCTAATTAAGAGATTTAATTAAATAATATTTACATATGAAGATTAAAAAAATCTTCATATTATATCTTGTAAAACTGCTGACTTCTGGATAAATCCTCTGCAGCATTTTACTGTAAAGATAAGGATTTTAAAGAATTTAATAAATTTTAATTGTGTATTACTACCACACAGTCTTAATTAACTGCAAACCTAGAAGTTGCCATAAAATGATGGTCTGACAGTTACTTTCAAGCTAAAAATCAATTCCACTCAATGACAGACAAGAGAAGCACTTACCTTTACCCAAAAGGTTATTTGGGCAGATGCTTAGGATACAGCTTATCCTACACAGCGTATTTTCAAACTATTTTTTCTGCTTGGAAATGTTGTAAGTATCTATTCCTCAGGATTTTTATTTATTTTTTTCAGATTAATGTGCAGAATGCTCAGTAATTGATGATGGCCTCGTTATATTTTGAATCACTGGATTAGAAATACTGAAGTCTAATCTTTATTGTTCTTGACTGGATTACTCTCAACTCAAGAACATATTTCAGATAGCCAAATGTATATTTCTTTCACTATAGACAAAATACAGTATTTAACTGTAACACCATTTTGGTGGTTTACATAGACCATTCATCAGATAAAAGCTATAGTAAAGCAAGTTATTTACCAGGATAAGTAAAGGCGAGATCTTTCTCAATCAACTTTATTCATCTAAAAGGTAGTCATAGAGTCCAAACAAGACTAGGCACTTTGAGAGGAAAATATGGAGAAATAAATTACCCCCTGGGGAAATTCACAGCACCTGTCTTAGGATGAAATTACCCTTGAGAACTCATTAGTTCTCTTAATTGATGAAGTCTGAGTGACAAGCTCAGACTTCGATAGGTTGATTTAGACAACTATATTAGAGTACCCAAATCCCACCCTAGATGACTAACTTGGGTCAAAGTAAATGAAAAATGAATCCTCCTGAGAAAGTCTGGTGCCAAGGATGCCTGGTGGAAGATGACAGTCAGCTGGCACAGCAGTATAATCTAACCATTCAGTCCTTAGGCAGAAAAATTAATTAGAATAAAAATGTCTGTCCATCTGTGATCCACTGCCAAGTCACTCAGCATCTCAGTCTGAATTCACATATTTGTAAATGGACAACAGCCTTATTTAAGAAGTGGTTATGGTAGCCTGCATGAAGTGGGACTAAGGAACATTGTTTAATGATGGAACTTAGTAAGTCAAGCTGATGGTTAGACAAGATGATTTGAAGGCCTCTTTTAGCTGATTCTATGAGTATAAAGTCAATACACAACCAGTTCTTATTTAATTTACTAACATTTTAATGGTTTCTTTATGGAGTAAAATATAGTAACAGTAAATATTTACTATTTGTAATATTTACTAAAAACAGTAATTCTCTATTCTATATAATCATATATTTAATTATGTATTTCATCTACGTTAAATATTCATTAGCCAAAAGTCAGGCAGTTTAACTAGAAAGTCCAACTGAACTTCTATTCTGTTCTGTTCTGTTCTGTTCTATTCTATTCCATTCCATTCCATTCCATTCCATTCCATTCCATTCCTCTCTACTCATAGACAAAAAATAAGATGTTTAGGTTCTGAAAGATACAGATACATATAGCTCTGCATGAGATAAGCCAGGGATTGCAACATAACTTCTTCTATATTTAAGATCTCCTTGATATGGCTCACTTGTATCCCAGCTTTCAAATTACATCAACAAATGCTACACAAATGCTATAACATTTTTTTCCAATAACATAATCACTATACTTTTTAGTAAGTAGAAAGAAATGAAATATGTATAACAAGCATTTCCACTTAGTAGATCAGATATATTTTACACATTATTGACATTACATTACAAAGTTAAAATGGTATCATTTCATGTTGTTATTCTTACAGTATTGGACTGAGAATGTTTCATTTTGACACCATAATGGTGTCTCTAGGGAATTAGATGACAATGTGTTTTGACATCATGTTAAAATATATCCAAACTGATATCACTTTATTTTGTCATCTTTATAAGTTTCAGTTGGATTTCTAAGATACTGCTTTATTCTGACACTGTTAATTAGGAAGATTTCAAACCAAGTTCAAGAGCTTAAAAAAACAAAAAAAAGTTTTGAAAATGCTAAACATGGCTGTATAGTACACATTACTTCTGTTGAAACTTGTACAGGCCAGATATCTGAAAATATAGCTGATCAGTCACATGATACAGATCCGCAGTCAGATCATAAAAACACGAAAATGTTTTTTTCCTCTGGAGCTTAATAATAAATTTAATAAATTGTACTGTAATTCTATTTTAGACAGATCAGGCAGGAGGCCCAGCAGCTAACACACTGCCACAAACCAGAACCTTCTGTTGCTATTGGAGTGCCTGACGTGCACACACTTCATGATTCCCTGTACAGAAACCAGAAATTATTTCCTGAATGCTATTAAAATGTGAAATTCCTAATTCATAAGTTTCACTGAAATGGAAATTGCTACATACGTAATTCTAACTGAAGAACAGCAATGCCAGTTCCAATACAGTGCTTTAAAACACAACACTGGAATTGAGCCTTAACTAAAGCGAACCTGTCTAGACCCACTGAATCCAACAAAGCCGTGAGAGTTCACAGGCATCTGAAGATATGATCAAGAATTTTCAAAAGGTTTCAGGGGAAAAAATAAATGAATAATTTGGAGTTTTGCTTTTCCTGTTATTGATATGAAATTCAGGGATTAATTCCAAAACAATTTGCCATTAAGATGACCTGGTGAGTTATATATAAATATATATATATTTGAACAAGTCCCCATAAAGCAGTATCACCCAGTTTCTTCTTTTTGTTATTTACTAGTTCTATAATCTTCTCTACAATGAATTAGAGAGCAACTCTAGGGAAATCAACACATTGCATGTACTAAGAAGTATATTTATTCAGTATGGCAACCCAAGTTCTAGTCACTAAGATGACTGCTGATAAAATCTTTAATTTTAAACATTAATGCATTTGATTTCTCTACCATTCAAATCTGATCAAAGAGATTAAATAATTTCTCCTTTTCCCCCCAATCTCCTAAAGCATAATACTTAATAGAAATTGCTTGTATTATCTTATTTCAGACAGCAGGTTAGAACTGAGACAATCCCTTGATCCCAGTTCATGAATAAAGCATTTAATGGACTATACTTGTCAAAGGACACACTAAGTATTTGATCTGCACAGTAAACAAATGTCTATGAAAAACAATCTCCCCAAATAAAAGTTTGCCATTGTTACTCCTTATTTAAAATATTTTCTCTTCCTCTTTTATTCCAGGATTAAGATTGCTAAATCATTCCTAGGATGACAGAACCACACTGAGACGAAAATGGAATTTTTCAAACAATTGATGACAACGATTTATATTCCAGGGAAACAGCTAACAAGTCCACATAAAGTTCATACATAACTACTCTCCTGTAAAAGGAATTAACTGCTACAACACCAGAAAATGTACAATTATTAAATGAACAATAGAAGGCTAAGTTGTACCTTGACATTCTAATACCCTCCACATCTTCTTTAAGAGATTCCTTTGGGTACTTCCAGCAAAGAGGAATTCTTGATAGTAGAGGAAAATGAAGCTGAAGAGCTATAAGCCTGTGGAACTGTGAACCCAGCTGACCTGAAGAATTTGATACATACCTACAAAATGCTTTCATGATCCCAAAAGACAAGATGAAATATTACAGGCAAGTAACTGCAGCTATTAACACAAGTAATAATATAGAGCCCATTCTATTTTATGCAAATCTTAGATTTGTTTCTACCAGCATTAGCCACTTTTCTCCAGCAAAAATAATAATAATTATATATAAAAAAATATATATAAATATATAAAATATATATACATACATATATATAGGCTTTTATATAAAATAGGCAGAATTGTTTGAGACGCCTATATAGAAGAGTATGTTTTTTTTAATCGAATGCTTGTACTTCTTAAAATAGCATATAAAAATATTTTTCTACCGCAAGGGTTGATAAGCTCACTGCACCTTCTTCTTTTACCTTATAATTATTGTTTTAAAATGCTTTTTCATTACAATGATCTTTATAGATGTGATGAGTTGAAAGACTAAGGACGCATCAACACTAAACTTCACTGATATTTATGATTAACCGTTGAAATAAACTCACAGTGTAGTATTGTTTCTGTAATTGAAGGAGTAAATTGTAACAGGTCACATTGTATTTTTGTCACATGTGACTGTCATGATGATGCAAAGAGGGCAGTGGTATCAGACACTGTACATCGCTTCTGTAAGTATTAGCCTTCTGAAAATGCCTTCTCCCCTACAAAAAGTAAGAGAACTCCATGAGCATCTATTGGAATTTTCACAATGAACTAGGAAAGACATAACTTCAAGAGAGTAGCTTATATTGCTATGCTGCTAACTCAGATAACTTTCAATTCAAGTCAATTTGCTGAATTTGAACTGCAGAGTGATCTTCTTTCTAGGGAAACCAAACCCAAAAATGTCAGGTTAGGTAAGGCAAGAATGATAAATATCCTCAGGAAGGAGGGACCATGAAAATCTGATTTGTCTACCTTTTTGCTATTTATTTTTCATCATTTTTGCCAGATTCCTGCATCATTAAGCACTACTCAAATAGCAGGACCCTATCTGCAGTATACACTGCACAGACTGCCTACAACCAGTTCCTAATAAAGGATTTTAGAGTTTAAGCATAGATTTATTCTTGAATAATGGAGCACACAGACATTTATGAAATGGTTATATTCACCCCAGAAAAAACTTGCACTAGATGGTCTGCCCTGTGCCCAAATCTTTGCTGACTGCAAAGAGAGCCAAGTGTGACAACTTTGTCCATGAAGGACTATACTGGAGATATTTAAGACCAGATGAATTAGACAGCACTGATTTCTGCAGTCACAACACCTGACTGAGAAAAACCACCTTAAAAATACTTAAAAAGATACTTTGAGAAATTTTGTAAGATTTAGGTATTATCTAGACTTGAGGAGAGGGCCATGTTGGAGATGCTCATTAGGTGAGTGGTACTCTATCATGCAAGATGGCAATGATCATATCCTGTGATTATGAACAGAACCAGCAGAAAAAAAACGTGAGTGAAAGAAGTACAAACTCATAATTTCTATGTTGAGGTTAGGTGGATACTAAATACTCATTTGAAAGATGAAAAGGAAGATTCTGCAAGACTCCCTCCAGCGTCTTCCTATCTTTGCTGTTGGCAGTACTCCAACCATTATCACACAGTATGGAAAGGGCAGTTCAGGACAGCCCTCACTTGTATCATTTTAATGATACTTTGAGTAAAAGAGAATATAGAAGCATGAGCAGATATTCCAAACCCCTCTCCCAGACTCCAAGTTCATATTTCACAGCACAAGATAAAAGCCTGCCTTCTTACTGGGAAAAAGACTTGATCTTTGAGCATGAAGACATGCAGGCATAACTGGTTGAAAAATAAGGATCAAACAATCTGGTTTTTTTTTTTTTTTTTTTTTCTTTTTAATCAAGCAATACCATTTCAAGACATTGGCACAAATAAAATAATAATAACCTCAAGACTCACATTCATTCCCCTGTCAGCTGAACCCAAGACAATCAAGGACAGAGACATGAGTCTGGATATCTGATTAGATATAAGCAAATATACTTCCCATGGTTGTGTATAGGTAATTACTTCTTTTGCAAGGATTGTAAAAGCCTGTTCTGGGAGAACAATGCAACTCATTAGCTCAGGGTACTTATTTAAAATAAACCAAATGGCATGTCTTATGTTACTGCTATGGCTCTATTACTAGTGCCCAATTCAGGTCGCATTTTTTCCAGCTCTATCACGTTGAGTAAATTACATGCACTTGATGTAGAGCAGGCATGAAATGAGCAGAAAACAAAACTTGGGCAATTTTAATTTAAATCCTCATAATGGCAGGTCAAATTTATGTGAACTCTTTGGTGAATTGGTTCCTTTATTAGTACCCAGGTTTAATTCAAATCAGAGTCTTATACAGAAGATTAATTAAATATTAATCAAAAGTCCAGGGTAGTCTAAGCTTCTGTTCCATTAACCTAAACGTGACTCCATACAGAACCACAAGGTGGTTTTTTTTCCCCACCCTATTTTAAATAAAGCTTTTAGGTTTTTTTTTTTTTTTTCCATTAAGGTGCACCTCCTTGTAAATGCAGACACACAATTTGCAGTGTGAGTTTTAAAGGTCATGATTTCTTTTCCTTTTCCAATTAAAGCTGCTCTTAATCACAATTAAGCTTTCAAGAAACAATTAAGAGAAGTCAAAACTTTTCTCCATCAGTATGTTGAAGAGATGTACAGTGTGTACCCTCTATTACCATTGGTGTCACTGAACTAATTATGTGATGTTAAGGTTCACCTTCTTGGGAGTAAATTTTGGTTTGAGTTGACACTAAAAAGAAACATCAATTTATTAAGAGATAAAACTTGTTCTGCAGTAATGGAACAGCTGTGTATATAAATTTATTGCAGCTTAATGTTCTCACATATAAAGCAATTAGAGCCTTCTGACAGACAGATTTGCTAAGTATAGCGTGTAGGATATAGTAATATGCAGTTATAGGCACAACATATATTAAAAAGGATCATATATGTTCTGTACAGTAATACCTCCTTCTCAAGACCCTCCGACCCTAGATATGTTCCTAATTAACATAAATGATGCTTGTAGTCATGTGAAATTCTCCTCTGGAGAAACCTTCTCATGACATGTCATTTTACTCATAGACACTTAAGTGCTATGTTTGGCTTCTGCAGTAATACATATGACCTGGTTTCTTTATGTGGGCTTTTATTTATTTATTTATTTTTTAAGACAAAGGATAATGGGAAAAATAATGTTGTCATCAGATTGCTCAAAAAAAATCCAAAAGTAAAACACTATACACAGTTTTCTGGATAAGCACCTTTTCTTCTGCAACCATAAAGTATGGAGTATTGAGAAAAACTGCATTTATTCAGCACTGTTTCTTCTCATCATCTCCTCATTCCTCTCTGCTCATACAAATAGCCTCCTGGGTATTCTTCCTGACTTTCTATCTTCTCTACAACACAATGAAATTTAACTGAAACTAAGAACTAGGGTTTTGGAAACACTGATTAGTAAGACTAGGAGTGGAAACAGAGTATTATGGAGAAGTTGTACTCCACTAATGGTACCTCTTCTAATTTTAGAAGCTTGGGAGTTATTAGATATTAAAACAAGAATACAAAGATAGTTAAGGTAATCATTTTCTACCTGATGGATTCAGGAAGTAGTACCTTTTAGACTAACTGGACTTTTCCAAAGTAAAGTTGTGAAAAAAAAAAAAAAATCAGAATTTTCTAATACGCGGAGCTACAAATGTGTTATTTTACTTCAAAAACTCCTATGGGATTTCCTATTTATTTCCTTGCCAAATTTTGTCACACTTTCTCATGAACAAACACATCATACACATTATACAATACCTTACACTCTTCTTGCATTTTAATACACTCGTAATATGTCTGCCTTTCCATGTAAACATGTGAACAAACTGTGATGCATACATCAGTTAATTGGAATTGCACAATCTGCAGCGCCTAGGAAGAGTCAGTTCTTAAAACCTTACCTAGAGAATCAAACTAAATGACTAGGAGATTACTGTTAAAAATAATAGCATGGCTTTATTACGCTAAGATTCTCAAAAAATGTTTCAGAGAGCTATTGTGTTTCACTTTAGGTTGGAATGGATTCAAGCATCAGCAGCTGGGAAATTCTGTCCTCCACAGCTCCATGTTCCTGTATCAGCTTGAGCTGTAGAAAACTCATGAAATCACACTGCTAACCAAACTGAGAAGCTGAATGAAAAGTCTCATTCATTATTTATTTTATCTTCTTTTTGGTGGATTTGTTTTCAGAAGGATCAACTCCCTGGTCATTTTGACTGTGAGCACTAGCACTTGCAGGCACATGGACGTGGCACATGGAAAAAAGCAGGGATTTGGTATTTTTGGTATTGAACTGGTCCCTGTGATGTGGAACACCCACTGTACATCAGCAAGTGGAGAGGCTGAACTTCTCTTAAGTGTTAAAGCAGGTGAAGAACCTGCCAGAGAAACTGCTATAGGGAAGAGGAAGCTCTGTCTGAGAACAAACCAGTGGTGACGTGGTCAGAATTCACTTAAAATTGAAATCATCAGCAACCATTAAAACTGAGAACTATGAACTAGGAGAATAGGCAGGCATCTACACTTTATATACATATTTCACAAAATTTACAGTGATGCCTGTTTTTTTTTTGTGTTTTTTTTTTTTCCAAAACAGCAGCATTAAATTCTCTATGAAAAGAATGAAGCTGCATGGCAGAATAGGTAACAACATGAGCTTTGAGGCTGCCATTATCCTTAGGTCATCAGAAACATATGATAAGTTGTTGCTGAGATAACAAGATTTTTCATTTCACTGTCATTTCTGCTTTTGTCTCTGAGATGTGACACACAGGTCAGTGAATCTGAGCTAAGAGCAGAAGCCAAAAATGTTCAATTCTGACACCTCTGGAAATGCTACCTGTGGCTGCTTCAGGCATTGGTCTGAAAATATCTAACAATTTTTACCTTCATTAGAGAAGGGTTCTAAAAATTAATGCTTTTGGAAGAATACTGAAAATAAAAAAAATCTGACAATGACTTTTATATTCTCATTTTTAGCATGTTTGTAGCATACAAATGGAAAATAACTGGCAAAAATTATGTCATATTCAATGTTGTTTTTACAAACAAATTTTGAGCTACTATTGACATTTAAATCCCTCATAAAATAATGATAAAATAATCAATTTCTGCATTTCCAGACAATGTATGCAGAGAAAAATTAATTCTTAAAGTTCTTACAAAGTACACCCTAACTCATGTTTCTTTCATGATACAAATACAAAGCTAAATCGTGGAGTTATGACCTTTTTTTGTTCCCGTTTCTCTTTTTTTTTTTTTAAACCATCACCTATCCACCATACTAAATAGATTCCTTTCCACTGTGCTGACAGCTGTTTCCCAGGTAACCAACATAGCTAGAAGTTGACTTCAAGCAGTGCCAGGGAGCCAGCACTCACACCCCTACAATTACATGTTCGGAGGAGAGCTCTGTAACTGCTGCAGTGTCCCCAGTGCCCCCAGCAGCCAACAGGAACTGGGAGCATCCAGCAAGTGCCGGAATAAAGCTCATCAGCAGTCAAAAAATACCCGCTAAGGGCTATTTTACATACAGAACAGCAAATGCCATCGGAAGTTGGAAATTAAAATTATTCTCAGTGGTAAATCAGCAGGATTAGACTTCACACGAGCTGTCACCTTTCACGGGTTCAGTTTGCTTCTTCCCTTTTCCATAGGAGAATAGGGAGAAAAGCAGCGGGTATTTTGCTGCTTCTTTACATAATCAGGTATAGTTTCTGAATGCATCTGTTTAATACACCTTACTTGATAAATCAGATCTCATCTGCTGTCAATCAGCAGTGCCCTGGATTTCGTAGTTGCTGTGGCACACATAATTCTAATTCCAATCATTTTTTGTCCAGCTGTCTTTTGCTAATTGTAAACTGAATGACTCTGTAAGGCATTGGCTACACTTAAAGGTTATCTCTTCCAGCTCCTCGTTAACCTGGGTTTGGACACTTTTTAGGTCTGTGCTATCTGACACTGTAAGTATATAGTGTAGTAGTGTAGATTGATGGCTTTTTTTTTTTTTTTTTTTTTTTTTAAGATAATGAGAAAGCTGTATCTGTGTTAAATTCAATGTCAGATGTAAGTAGGAAGTATAAATGATCATCCAGTGCCTAATAATGTCTGTCATAGAAAAGCCATTGGGCTTCAGCAGATCAATTTTTGGAATTAAGAGGAATAAACTTCCCTACTATTCTATTCTATCCTATCCTATTTTATTTTATTTTATTCCTGGTATAAACTCAAGCATTACTGCTCCACATTTGCTGCACTGGAGTATGGGGTTTATAGTTTCAGAAAATAGGATGATCTCAACAACTGTAAATGCACGTTGCCATACATGTGAGCATAGCCATACACACACACACGCTTTCTGCAACGCAGGAAGATATATGAATCTTGAACAACTTTTTACATTTAAAAATAAAATTAGGCATTGATGTGTAGAACATCAAGTTATTTGCTCAAACAGCTCAACTGTTTAAAAAAACAGCCACCCTAGAACTTCCTATTCCTAAATCTATTTCAGACACTATTCTGCATGTGGTTTTTTTTTGGTTTTTTTTTTTTCACCCCCAGTGTTAAGACAGTGGTCCCTTAGAGTTAGCTGCAATTTAATTTTCTTGTTCCACTACCATATGGATCTGAATGCGCTGTGTCTTTTCTCTGTCCAAATATACCTGCTTTTAAAATTGAATGATTTCTTTTTCCCTTTAATAGTCCATGAAAGACAGACCAATTGATCACTTTCAAAGGTAAAATAAATATCATCACAACCTCTCAAGCTTCATCTAGAAAGATTCAATGATGCCTCTCATCGAGATGAGCATATCTAGCAAATAATCTACTGTGGTCTCAAATTTTTGCTTTACCACAAGCCCTGAGGTCAGACCTCCTCAGAGGGGTCCTGGAAGCAAACAGCGATAAATGGAACCAGACTGCCCCGCTGTTTGTTACTGCATGTGGCTGAATGTACCCCAGGACATCCCAACCCTGGCCTAACTCCCTGGGGAATACAGTAACTCCCTGAGAGGTGGTCACTGGCCCCCACAGCAGTACAGATAGGAGCAGGACATGGGAAATAAGACAAAGTCTGTCATCTTTACTTCTCATGCGAGCACACGGCAGAGAAGAATACTGCACTTCAGTAATTACCGCAGACTTTTCATCCAACTGCAATCACATTTTTTTCAATAATTTAAAGTAATTTCTTCTGCACAATCCAATCAGGTTTCTTAAAATTACACTGCATTAATATTGCATTAAATTGAGACTTATGTGGACAGACATATATACGGCTTTCCTAGAGACAGTGTTTCCAGTATATATCCCTTGCTCCTGAAATATGTACAAGACATTACTGATTTCTAAAATCATTTAAAATTGGAGTTTTAGTGAGGTACAAATTTCATTAAAATTCAAAATACTGAATGGAATTTTTCCAAAAAAGCAGCAGCTATAGAAAAAAAAAAAAAAAAAAGTGAAGCTGTAAAACAATATTTTCCTAAATTTATCTGCCAAAATGAAATACTTCATTATACCTTAAATAAAAAAAAAATAATTTCCGTCCACCAAAACAGCACATATTCAATTTTGGATCAATTCAAGAAGCACCTGTACTTTCCTGAATTAGTAGTTTCTCATGGGTTCATGGCTCATGCAGTTCCAGTGCTCTGTGCAGCTATATTCCAATACAGGTTAGATTTTCTGACTAAAACTAGGCATTTTATAATCTATACCACAAAAATCAAGTAGGAATAAGCATACATTGCTTCACAAATAAGAACATCATTCATGAATGAGTTCTCACAAGACAACATCAACGCAATGAGTTGATATTAGCATTAAGAAAACAAATAAATAAATAACAGATTAAAATATTAAATTATGGTTTGATTCATGTAACCTGAATTAAATTATGGTGCTTACATCTTCCCAATGAAATATTTTTAACGTGGCAAAATTAAAGCATGCATTTTAGGTAGATCTAATGCTTTACTAAACTTTGTTCATCAACAAATTATACAGTAAAAATTATACTTCACATAATAATTAAAATCTAAAAAAAGAACATGAGAAATGGAAAAAAAAATATATTCTATTTCTCATTTGTGCAACTGTGTGGAAACCATATGAAAATCTATGGGAAAACCATCCACCTTCAGTACTGCTGTTCAGAAAAAAAAAACCCTCTTCAGAAATAATAGGCAATTTATGCTTTCTGAAATTAACTACAACAAAGTGAGTAATCGCTGGGCAAGCCATACAACATTTTACAGACTGTATTCTTCTTCTGAACGAGATCCTGAGATTGCTTTAAAAGGTGTAATCTTCTGTAATCATTTCTTGTGCTCAAAGCAATTACTTTTCAATGGGAAAAGCAAGTAGGAGAACAACAGTATCCAAGAGCAGAGTTCACTAGTTTGTAAACCCTGACCCTTCGTATCACTCAGTTATTGACCAAGTTGGTAAGAGGAATATGTTGAGATTAAATTACTACAACCCTCATCTTAAATGGCACAAAACACCACGGGGCCTGGTAAGCAGAATTTTAAAAAGCAACTTGTTAAGATCTGATCCATTCACGAGGACTTTTCAATTCTCTATTCCAACCAGGAGAGCTTGGTACAAGTAAAACACATGTAAAGGAGATGAGAAACAAGAAAGAAATGCTACGAGTCCCCTTGCTCTCTCCAGAAGTGAGGTGAGGGCAGCTCAGATGGAGAGGGAGTGAGAGAGAACCAACTAAGGGTGCACATGGGAAGCCTCAGAGAGACAGGTGCGGCTTATGTTATAGCAGTGTTGAAAGAGAAGAAGCCACGGAGTAAGAACATATGGTAACAGTGCAAATTTGCTGGATGGAACGTGTATTTTTCCCCTGCTTACTCAGTCTCAAATAAAGACTTCAGTTTTATGTGTCAGAGACTTTAAACACTAATAAGCCACTGCAGGAGGGAAACGTTAATGACAATACTATGAAATAGCTCTTTCTGAGTAAAAGGAAAGGATTACTAGGGGTTTAAGGCTATTACTGCAGGTCAATGCACACATCTGCTCTTCATGGGTTAGATCCCATGTTTTTACTTTCCATGGTATCCAACCACCTGCCTCCTGCAGGAAAAGAGTCAGCAGAGCTGGGTAATTCCTAGCAGTGCTGTAGGATGTCGGGGAAAGGGAACGGGGAGAAGGAGAGCATGGCAGTGAGAACAGGCTGAGCTCTCCTTGCTTGTGCTTTTGCTGCTAAATATGCAGGAGAGAGATTATCAGACACTTCTGACTATCACCCCTTATTTTCTTCCACATATCAGCCAGGAAAGAAATGAAAAGCACTGTAGAGAACTCATGTGGGAGAAAATGATTTTTGGAAGAGTAAATTTGAATTAAAGAAAAGCTAAGGGAACTTCAAAGGAGAAGGAAGAGGAGCAACATAATGTTTGTGGAGATGGCAAGAGATTTAAAGGATGATGAAGTACTTACACACAAATAGGAAGGAAAAATGGAGAATAGGATAATAAAAATGTAGCATTTTTACTGAAAAAAAAAAAAAACACTGAGAAAAGCTGAAATAGAAATGTGAACGTGGTTTAGAAAACCTACCGGGAAACAGAGACCTTCTAAGAGCAATGTAAACTCAAGAAAATAATCTCAGATAAGTTTTAGACATTTGAAGTTAAATGTCTGAATGAAAGCTTTTCAGTTCTTAATCTGTGGAAATAAATTACTGCACTGTCATAATGACAGTTAGTTGTAAAACTTGCCTTAAACAACTAAGGATCCCAGAAGAAATGTTATCCCTTCTTTCTGTTGAATATAAGGGAATTTTAATAGAATTCAAACCTGTATACAGAAGGGACTATCACATTGACATTGAGACTAGGAAGGAGAAGACAAATGGATGTTTTAATTGAAGGAGGATTAGACTCAGGCAACTGAAGGCAGAAGTAGAGGAGAAAAAACATGTAAGAATGAGAAGAGAGCCTGGAGAAATCTTGTATGTGTGTAGTGGAATAAAAAGTCAAGTCAAATTTGAGAAGTAGAGTGCTAATAGAAAGTTTGTTTCATATGACTTTTGAGTACACAGTGAAATAATGAAAGTCTTAGCTCTAAGATCACAACCTTTCTACATGGCATCTTACTCTTTTCTAGTCTGAAAACTCAACAGGTGGATGAAGGTAGCTTTGCCTTTTTGGAAGCTATACGTCTCGATATTGCACAGGAGTGGAAGGTCAGCAAAAGCCACCAATTTCCATTCTAGGCCTCAGGCTTAACATGACTGTACCTCAGAAGAGCCCTTTTCTATACTTTTCGACTTTTGAGATGTTCCTCGCAAAAGTACTCAATGAAGAAATTGTAACTCTAAATCAAAGAATAAAAGTATATGAAAATCATTGTGAGCAATGAAAAGATAGACTAAAATCATCACCAAGAGTTCATATGAAATGCCTAGACAGTCCTTGGAGGACTATAAAACAAATTTTATCCCTTCATAAGTAGGTCTCTACTGATATGAACTTAAGAAAAAGTATCTTGACTTCAGAAAGGGTGTCCACTTTATCCCCAAGCTTGAGTGTGAGCAATGCTTTCCAGTATGATGGGGAGCACTTCCGAAGATGACTACATTTTGAAACCTTGGATGAAGGCCTTGCTCCCCAACCATCTGCCTTGCAAAGACAGAAATATTTCTTGCCCTTCCAAGTGAATAACAAATGACACAAAGTGTGGGATTAATTAAATACAACATAAACTCATAACCACAAACACAATCAAGGGCCAGTGCTCATGTCTGCTTTCAACTTCCTTTTGGGGATATCAACAAATAAAATATCCAAAGGTTAATATCGTGTTTTGTTTTCTAGACAACAACATGGAAACTGGGCAGCCACAGGAAAAGTCAACTGTATATGATTAAAGAAATGCTATGACCTTTGTGAGACTTTGAGGATTGTTGAGCAGTCTGTGAGTTAATGCGATAGAGGGGAGAGATTGGTATTTGTTTACAGTATGTCCAAAGGCAATAAAAGAAACTACAGAGCAAGAAAATAACAAAGAACAACGCTGCCCAAGCAAGCACTCCTTCCCTGAGTCGACTTTCAAGACAGAGGAAACTCAGTGCATCCACAATCAAAGCCCCTGAGTCATGTATTTATAATTTATTAAGAGGTCAAAAATGGCATTTGTTAGGTCTCAGCATCCAAAACTCCTTGAATTACTATAAGAACTGAGACTCCACGTTTAAATTCAATAACTGAAGCATATTGAACACATCCATAACAACAGGAAGTTTACCTGTGGCAAAACTTAAAATTCCTATCTCAGTGTGTGCTCAGTTTTGTGCAAAACCCAGAATCAGATTGTCTGGAAGAAACTTCAGCATGAGGTATTCCAGGTCAGTCAGACTGGGAAATATCAGCTCAGTAGATACACTGAAGTTTTACTCAGTTTCTGTCTCCCTCTTTCTCTTAGTATTATTTTTTTAATTTTATTTTTATTTTGGAGATATTAATAAACAGTATTCTTAAATAAGCATTACTCCAAATATGAAGTACTTTGTGAATCTTATGTGTTTCTCTTCTTAGATTAAAATAAAAGCTTAATGAAAGTCAAGCATGAACAGCCTGTAACATTTTCAGAGATATGTTCAAACATTAAGTGAATCATCCTCACTGGCTCATTAAGAAAAGGAAATTGTGGCAGAACTCTGTGTTAAAACCACTCAGAGAGGAGATGACAGATCCAGGATCAGTACTTATAAATTACTGTCTCTCAAGTTCAGTCTCAGCCCCAGTCCTGCAATAAACTTATGTGAGAAAGTTCCACGAGCGGGCTCACAGCCATCACGCCCTCAGAAATAGCTAATGCCACTTGAGAAATTTGCTCCTCCTTTTTTCTTAGCATTTCACTGAAGACTCAGAGTCTCAGCTCCTTCCAACACAGGCTTAAGATTTCAATAATCCACCATGGTAAAAGTCATTTGTGGAAGTAGATATATTGCTAGCTATTCAAATATTTTCTATTACCTATTAGTGAGTGTATAGCACATCAATATAGAGCCCAGATATTACAGTAAGGGGCACTCTGGAAATACCTAAGCAGACTGATCAATTTAATCTCTGTTGCAATACAGTGCATTAGCTGAATGACTTTTTTTTCCCCCCATTTTTCTTGGCACAGCTTTGGGAGCTCAGAATTAGGACAAATATTCTCTTTCCTCCTCAACAAATGCTTAACAAATGACAAAAGTGACAGCTTTGAAAGATTGATTTTTTAAAAGTGAGGTTCTGTATGGTAGCTTATGAAAGCATTTTAATTTAGAATGATTATTAATCAACCATCCATTCAGATAATTTTCTAGTTTAAGGGGAAAAAAAAAATCTATATTCTGTCTCTTCCATCCCTATCAGGTACTAAAATACGAATGTCTGCACTCATTAACAAATATAAATAGGGACCATTGTCTGAGATAGAGAGAAAGAGTTGATGTGGAGATATAATACTCCTAGCTGAGAGAAAAAGTTCTGAATTTTAGTACAGAAGATATTTAATCTGACTTTAAATATTTTATTACATTACAGCCATAAATACCGTATTTCACATGTACGAAATGACAAAGCTATGCTGACATACAAGAACATAGCAGCTTGTTCTTGATGCTCCCTCAAGTTAATTCTACAGAGAGCAGTCTTAAATCCCTATTAAAAAAAAACATGCGATAATAAAACAGCAAGTGCAACTAAGGACAAAAAGATAACAATACAAACAGTAGAACTGGCATATAAAATTCGAAACCTGAAGAATTAAAAGATATTTTGAATGACACATTTATAAGCTCATCCTTATATTAATTTATTGTTGTGTGGTGTACCAACTTGGTTTCCCCAGCATGAATCCTATCAAAACTAGAAATATAATGTGAACATTTACCATCCAACATTATTCTGAAACAATCCAAAGAGTTCAAGTAGTTCACAAAATACCATAAATTTGTTTTCTAAATTATTCATTCATTTAAAATTGAATCCAGAGGGTTTACAAGCCTAGACAGAAATGCAGACAGAAAAGGATTCTGGCCAGCTTCTCTAACTGATTGGCTACCAAGCTGAAGACAAATGCTACCTCTCACTACAGCCATGCTTATCAGAATAAAAACAAATTTAAAATCAGTAGTTGAAAAACTGTTTTTCTGAGGCCCTTATATGATCCTAGTAGTTTCATGGGATGGTTCCGACAGAAACAACAAAATCCTGGTTTCTAGGAAGAATAGGCTATTGACTTGGAGGGTACACCTTTTTTAGGTCTGACCTATAATCCTTTCTGAATGGACCCTGGCATCATTTCTGGGTTTAAAGTCCGAGTTTATCACAACATGTGTATACATTCGCATAATTTATGAAGGAAGATGTGAACAAAATTGTAACACAAAACATGTGGCAGGGGAGTCATTTACTAGGCTTTCATACAAAATACAAATTTATTACTAAGTGTCTATGCCTAAAACTCAGTATGTAGTACATCGTATTTTGAATTATTAACATCTCTGCTGGAGAAGCTTCCATCATAAAATATTTACATAGCACATCTCCAGGACTCTGTATTTTTGTCAGCAGTTACTCAAAGTATAAAATAAATATAGTTAGCAGGTCATTCTTTTCCTTCATTCTTTTCACTAAAATATATAAATAAATAAATGCCATGTTTAAGCTATACTGCTGCTATGGCCTTTGTTATGAAATATTGTGCTCCAGTGTAATGATATATTTTGACCCCTGAGAGCAATTAGGGTCAGGGAGCATAGTTTTTGCTAATGACAATGCATGGCTGTAAAACACAAGAGGCAGGCATGTTTCAATTACTTTTCCAATTAGCAACAGCAATCAATGCATGCTGAAAAAGCCTGAAGGAAACCAGCAAAATGTTGTAAAGTATGGACAGAATTAAGTAACAAACTCAGGAATAATAAAAGTATTACCATTCCCTTGGTTGTTTTCTACCATTCCGCAAGATCATACAGCACTCTATTTCAAATCAGGCAGTCTAAAAATGTTGCCATTTCAAAATACCTTGGTAGCTCTTCAGTGAAAACAAGTGGCATATAATTATCCATTTCTAATGTCTGCAACAAGAAAATTTCATTTTGACATTTCTGTTAGGGAAAGCAAATTTAATTTATGATGCAAACTTTAAATCTGTTAGACAGTTATTTAAAACTAAGCAAGAATTGTGCTATCACTTTTCAAGAAGTATCCCTGCTCAATAGAAAAGAACGAGCCTGCAGTATTTCAGGAGTATTTCAGGCTCTTGGTATTCAGTTGCCTGGACTACTAGGAAGCTTCTCAACAGCATGAGAATTTTGCTGTCATTTGCACGTACAGTTTGGTAATGCCAAAATGAAAATTTTAAAGATGAAAGGAAGCAGAACCACATACTTGAATGAAATTTAAGAGTAAACAAAACCAACTATACCCAAGGATGTAAGGCACATATGTTTGAAGTGAGTTTGTACTGTTACCAAAAGGTCAGCTACTATACTTTTCTCATGGATGCATAGCTATATTACGGATATGGAATAACAACTATTGGATCGATTTTGCATTAATGATTGATACTAACTACAGAAAAATTATGACAGTGTTGCATTAATTTTAAACTTCACTGTACACACATTTCTTCTTATTGTCAGAGCAACCCAGGGCAACAGTGTTCCTTCCCTGTTCTAAACTTAAAAAACATGGAAAACTGAGATTCTGTAATCCATGTTCGATTTTTGTTTTAAAGAATGCCACAAGCACATCTTTCTTATGAGGAAAAAAAATCCAGAATATACGAGAAAAAAAAAGTATCACCATGTCCCATATTAGAGAAAAAAGGTTGAAAATAATGTAAATGAATTTGTCATTTATTATATTATGAGACAAAAGGTGTTGTCAAATTAGATAGTATATACTAAAGAGTATCTGGAATGAACTGTTTTTCAATCTGAAAGACCAGATTCCTTGTGTTTTAATAATTTCAAAGGAACAACCAGAGGATTTCATTATTTGAAAGAATAATATATATTGTAACATAGAAGAAATTATAAAATCTAGAAAAAAAGATAAAGTGTCAAGAGAGTAAATGTGATCATCTCAACATGGCATCACTGTAAGTGAAAATAATATTAAAGAAGGCAATCAGTTGGATTGAGTAGTAGCATGATTAATACCAATCAACACTGTTTAATAGAAAACAAGCCTTCTTAGGAAACTTCACATCATTTTGTGATGATATTACAAATTCAGTTGAGAAAGATAACTTTCGAAAATACTTGCTTTAATTTCTGCATAAATAACTCTCTCTAGTATGTCTCTGATGAAAAAGTAGCATTGCACAAAATCATCATGGTGTATACGTTAAACATGTTCATGACACCGAGTATCTGAAAAGGAAACTGTAAATGAGGAGCCAACAGTCAGCGATACCATAAAGATGTGAATTTTAAAGGGTCAGCAGGTCTGAGCAGCAGACTCAAGATAAGTTTGAACATCTAAATAGCTCAGAATAAAATTGTGGACAGTTGTGATAATTAAAAAAATCCTAGCAGTCCTAGCAAAAAACACAAATGAAAATAGATTCTTGCAGTAGCGCTTTGGCTCTCAGAACCCATTGTGAATTCCTGTACACAGATGTGCATGTCAGAATAGAGAAGTCATGTATTTCTTCTGCACATCACATTAATATCATTAAAAGAATGCAATCTGCAGTTCTGCTCAGCACACTTTCAAATGGATGTATATTGACAGGAGAGATTAACGTCTGAAATAATTTACAATATTTGTAATTTTTTTTTCCTCCACTTCAAAAATTATATTGAGATTAGACAGACTTATAATGGTAGAGAGGAATTGATGAAGAAATTCCAGATGAAAAGTATGGAGTAATTTCAAAAGAGCAGTAAACTGTTTATTAAAGGATTTTAAAATACCATCCATGTTAACCCTTCATGGTAATATTTCCTTTGTTCACAGAGGAGCTGTAGAGCTAAAATTAGATTTAATGGTTCTCCAAAAGATTATTCTGAAAATGAAGAATTGCTTTTAAAAATAAGAAAATAAGTGGACACATTCTTCAGCGTATACTGATTCCATGTTCTGCATTTCAAAGTTATTTATTAGTTCTGTTGTGTTTCAAATGAGACTGTGTTCAAACAGTATCTAACACCATCAGGTATGAGCTGAGCACACACCACAAAGAGATACTGAATACCAAATAGTAAACAAGATTACAGTGATAGAAGCCTGTCAGCTCTGTACAACAGCACAAAAATAATGTGTACCCTCTGCTTTTACCTGCTGAAAATGAGCTGGCTTGTACTACTCCCAGTGTACCCAGCTATGATAGATAAATGCACTTTAGCATTCCTGGTGCTGTGAAGACCTTGGTTGTGCAAGGACCAGCTGCTGGTCATCTGTTGGTGCCAGGGCAATACTTTCCTCCTGACAGATGTTTTTAGTTGAATCTGGAATTTTAAATATAACAAGCCTTCTAGCCAAAATCATTTTGAATATATTGCATAGGGGTGGTCCTATGTGGAACCAGGAGCTGGAACCAATGATCCTCATGGGCCCCTTCCAACTTAGGGTATTTCATGTTTCTATGATTTTACTTCTGTGTCAACTGGAAGCAGCGGTAAGGTAAGTAAGAGTTAGATTTTTCTGCTAATTGAAAGATTTACTAATAGCTGGGGAATTTGCATGACAATGCACTCTTATTACGAAAAAAGAAATACACATATTATTTCTGATGAACATATGTACAAGAAGACTGAAAGGAGAAATACTTTAAAATACATACACTGAAATGTTTTGTACTTGATGCATTCTAATTGCTTACACCTAAATGTTCATCTGTAAGAGTATGAAGACAATTAGGTCTACCCAATGGAAACTGCACTCTGGCATCCCAGTTAGAGTTAAGAGAACTTCCTAATTGTATGGAGCAGATGATTAGCTCTGTTCCACTTTGCATTAGATATGAATAATTGAAAAATGCATTTCACATGGGAGATCCCTTGGCAAAACATTCACCTGGCACTCCCCTTTAGTATCCGTCTACTAAGGACTATGCTGCTAAGAGCACAGGAGGGACAAGATCGTACCATAGCCTTGGTTACTGCGTGCGTCAGAGATCACAGCTGGTCCCCATGCAACTCATCTCTCTCTTTTTATTCCCTCCCCCCTCCAAAATGTTATCTTTGAATAAAAAAAAACAAAAAACCCCACAAACTTGGAAATAGCTACTTCAGCTTGGTAACTGTACGATCAATAGGTGTACAGAGGTTAGGCTGAATAGGATTACTGCACTGGATAGAGAAATGAAAAATGCTCACCAGTGTCGTAGGCTCACAATAAATGCCACAAAGAGCAATGTCCAGAAAAAAATCCTTCCTTACTGGCAGTCAGCACTCAAATGGGATCTAGGAGAGGTGGAACCAGGCTCCACCCCTTCTGGTAGCCTTCACCTGTGCTCCCGCAGCTGACTCATCGCTTGCCTCAGGTGGTGAATCAGAAATTCAGGCCATAGTCCACAGTTTTCTTACAGTAACCTTCTTGAAAATGTCTCTAAAAACTATACGTTGCAGTGAATGTGGCATAATAATTGAGAAATGTACAGTATTCAAGCAGGTTTTACTTTAGGGTCCCTCAGATGCCAAGCAACAAGCAATTCAGACCTTACAGACGAGTATCCTTTTTTAAAATAATGACTACATTTTACACTCTTGTTATACCAGTAATGTGATATGTACATTATTCCCTCTTTCTCATTTAAAACTTCCTGCTCTTTTTCTCATATGCAGAACACAGTGGGACAAGCACAAAGGATGAAAAGTAAACTGAAATATGCTTCCATGTGGCAATACATCAACTCCTGTGACACCGCTCCATATTCACACTTGCAAATAAACTTGAGGAGGTTCCCCTTTGAAGAACGGTTACAGTAGTCCATCTCCACAAATTATCTTTTGAGTTGGGAAAATCCAGCATTCAAGCACTGCAACATTTCACTTCATATCATGGAGGAATTCTCCAATTTTAAAAGAGATTAACAACAACTAACGGTTTTACAATAGCAGAAAATGATGTAATACTGCAAAAAACATTGAAAACAAATTCCTCTGTGGGATGACTCTTAAAGAGAAATGATATTCACAACACAAGCACTAGGTCTGCACTGTGCTTGTGCTTTCCAAGTCTCTTAAATTACTAAAGAGAAAACAGGTGTTTAAGCTCTTATGGTACATCTGTCATATTCATGCCACGTTGTTTTCTTCCACTGAATTTAAGCACTAATGCAAATGTTATCTCAGTTAGCTCAGTGATAAAGAATACCCTTCATAAAAATACTGCTACAGGTGCTTGAAATGGGCAAATAAAGCAGGGTTTCTGGCTACTGCTCAGTGTATTATAAACGACTCATTAACAAGTAATTCTCTTTGCACTTGTGTTTTATAACAGGGCTTTACCAAAAATTAAATCTTTCATGATTTAGAACAAATATTATCAGAAAGAAGAAAACTTATACCAAGGGCTGCTCCAAAAGTAATGCCTCCCAATTTTATTACTTTGGCATATGATGACAGATGCAAATATTGGTGGTATGGCAGTAGAGGTGGAACACTGATGTTAAATTTTGTTGCCATGGAGAAGGAATTTTGTTGGACTTGGAGATGGTAGAGTAGAAATCACTTTTAGAGTTTTTAATATAAAAGCCTTGTATTATTTTTAAGGTCAAAGGGCATTATTAAACCAATTTAAAAATGCTCTGAGACATGTTCAGGAGGAAAAAAAGCAGAGAAATTAGGAAGATACTGCTAAGAAGTGGCACATTAATGCAGAAAAGAGACCACACACCAGTTACCATACAATAAATATACAGTAAAACATAATAATGAGAGCCCTGTGAACATGATAACAAATGGGAAAAAGAAACAAAACAAAAAAACCTGATAAATTTTTTTCTTTTAAAAGAGTCCCAAGACCAATTCAGTAGCACATACAATTAGCATTTAAAGTTGCTGAAGCTGGAAGTACTGTTATTGTTTATTGCTGCCACTGCTGGGAAAAACTTCAGTTACGTATTCTCAGGCAGAATAATAGGCACAGAGGTGATGTGCTTTGTCTCAAGGGCAAAGCTTGCCACCTGCACTACTTTAAGCACCCCAGGATCACTAGTCAACTACAGCAGCGTTGACAGTGGGCTCAGAGGAGATTTTCGCATTGACCTCATCAAGGGGATAAAGGTGTTGCATATGGCCAAGTGGGAAAGAATTAAATTTTCTCTAGAGCACCTGCAAAGACTAACTCAAAGCAAAGACTTGTTTTGTGATTGATTGGTGTCCCTGAGCAGGAATTTTCGATGCCGTTAAAAGAAATAAAAAAGTAACTTCCAGCAATTAAATTCACAGAGCTTTCTGTGGTTATAAAATCACCAATAGGAAGTGATTAGCAATGCCGTTTGAGAACAGAGGCTGTTATTCTCTTAATGAAAGCCCTCTGTCCAGGGTTACCACCTCAGTTTCCATTTAGTTGCTATAGTTTTATCATGCCTATGTAATAGGCAGTCTTGCTTCCTCCTGCCAATAGTCTGCCGTGGTAAATAGGAAAAATGTGCTTAAAACTGCACAGCCCACTCACACATTTTGTATCTGAGAAATTAGATCGGTTTATGAGCAGCACAGAACTGTTCTGTTATCCAAGTCTCATGATTTAATCCCTGGTCTTATGACATTTATGTATTTTCCCAAATCTCTGACTGATGGGAGTTATATATCCCTTACATTTTTAATCTAGTTTCCTAAGAAAAGAAAGCTTTTATGATCATGCCGGTCTGTATTTCAATCCATGAAGAGATATTTAATATCTGTTGAAACTACAGGATAATTTAAGTTAGAAATTAAAGATAGAAGTCTCAATGATAATTAAGTTCCTTAGGATTTTATGTAAGTCACAGGCTGGGTCTAGGGCTGACACTAAAATTGCTTGGCCCCTGCACTGGAAACACAATCACAACTTGTAAGACACTGCTTCAGAGCTGCCAGATGGTTGACAACGTACCAATTCTGGCAACACACTGGGTATGCGTAACCATCTTCATGTGTACGATTGCTGACTCATTTCCTGTGGGAATGTAACAGGAAGACAGCTCATGCTATCTTGCTGGGGACAGAGAACTTATAAAAAAATGGGACTAGAACCCATAAGACAAAAGTGTTTTCATTCTGCTGCTCAAAAAGCATTTTTTCCCCTTTAATTTAAGAACTACTTACACGGCAGGTACAGAAAAACTGCAAGCACATGTCACTAAACCTCTGAAGGCTGAAAAATCAAGAAACTGAATAAGAAGAATAGAAACATTGTAATTTCAAGGCTTCTTTAAGCAACCTCATGGTCTTGGGATGACAAGCATTGACTACACTGTGTGAGGTTACACAGAAAAGATGCTGGGGCCAAATCCTTGTTTAAAAGTGGAACATATCTGAGATGTGATGCCCAAAGAAATACAGAAGGGAAACTTGCCCATAGGGAATATGAACAAGGAGCTGAGGACCAGGAATTGCCCTGGTTTACAATGTGATACACATTGGGAATCATCAGAAAAATATCTGGTGTGATGCTGTAAAGTCAGTACACAGACTTGCAATGCTTATGTGTGCTGGAGATTATATTGTCATTTTCAAGAATTTGTCTCTGAGAAGCTGTAAGACATCTATGGAAAGAATGAACCTTATTCAGAGCTGTTCCTTTAAAAATGCACTCAGCTGAATCTATTAAGGGTTAACAGAGAGAAGAGACTAAAACATTACTTCAAAATGTTTAATTCCACCTCATTTTTAAGTTCATATGCTGATATAATACTTCTATTACCATATTAGAACTGAACCCTCCACAGCTACTGATAGGTCATTATAAATAATTGAATACAAGCCTATGGGTCACTGTAGCAGAAAAAAATAAATTCACGAAAGCAGAAACAGATTCATTTTTGTCTAATGCATTTCAAAAAATTTAAAATACTAGACAGAGTTTAATTTAGGTAAAATGATTCGAAGCTTCCACAGTCTCTCCTTTTCCTCCCCTACACCTGACCTTTTCCATCCCTGTCATTTATTCTCTGCAAGCTTTAGTCCAGTGGGCAATTAAACTGACCCCGAGCCTTGCAGTTCAGCTATTCCCTTCTTAATGACACGATCAACAAGATCCCTCCAAAACTGTGGGAAGTCAGTCCTTAACAAGTGAACATGAGAGGTGCTTCGATAGCCTATCTCTGCCCTCACAGTGATAGGCTGGAGCATTTACATTGCCAGCTTGGGCAAAATCGACACTATTGTTACTGTCCCAGGATAAGGAGAGCGCGATGCAGAAGAGCGAATGTGCAGTGAGGGCCAGGTCCCAGGATCCTTACAGGGCTTCCCTCAATAGAGTGGGACGGGGTCTTTAGAAAGCAAAATTTCTTTCTCCACAGAGAAAACAGCTGGGGAAGACTAAGAGTGCATCTCTATTTGACACTGAAATTTAAGACTGTAAAAACTAGCTCCAGAAATGTTAGGACAAAGCCCCGCTTACCTCTTTAACCTGCAAGACAAGTGTGCACTTCTACTCACAGCTCACATTTCTGTTACATAAATGCTGTCCTTTCTAAAAGACTAAAATGGTTCTGGCTTGTAGCTTGAGTCTACCTTATCAGAAAGACAAAGGATGAGAACATCAATATGAGGGCTTGAAACCTTCACAATTTCTTATATCACATCTATTAAGAGAGCATCATTTTAGGGTCCAGCACAGTAGCACACAAAGCTCTAGTGAATCCCTTTGTGCTGGGTTACATCTTCTTAAAATGGGAGATGTAACTAAGGGATGTCACTGAAGGGATAATTAACACCAGTGCCCTTTTACAATATTTTATATCACCAAAATAGTCCCGGAAAAATATCACTCAGTAATTTCAGCTACGGACAAGGAAACTCAGATAAACTTGATGAGAGAAGGAGAGGTTTCAAATGGAAATATCTGTCGGTTTTTGTTTGTTTTTAAGTAGCTGATGCACACATCTGAAAGCAACAAAACTGGACTTTCTTGAAAAGCCATTATTAAGAAATTAATATCAAGAATGCAGCTAGGAAATGGTGAGGATCTTTGCTGATAGCTGAGAAAATGTATCCAAAAATGTTCACTTCTGTTCAAGAGAGACAGCTCCTAACAAAAAACCAAAACTTTGATCTTGGTATTAGCATGGTTTGAAATCTGGTGCAAATCCAGAGTGTATAACATTTCTGTTTTATTAAAATCAATCAATCAATCAATAATTTCATAGATCAGCTGACAAATGTAAAATGGCAACAAAACACTCATTTATCTCATTATTCATGGAACTGTAGATGTTAAATGCAAAGGAGTGGACAGTTGGAGACACTGTAAAGCTTCCACTATGCATATAACAAATGTGATTTTAGTGGCTTTCTCTCTGTTGCTCCAGTTTTACAATAATAAACTCTACGGAAAAAGATCAGACCATTGAAGTCAACTAATCAGGGCAAGAACAGAGTTGGGCCCAAATTTATCAACAACAAAATCGTTAATAACTCTGTTTAATTACAACCTGTTCTATGCAACACAGAATATGCATGACTTTTCAAGCTGATTTAATTATTTAGAAAGTTGAAAGATGTGATAAGCTATTTTTGAGATAGAAGAAGACAAAGAGAGAGACAAAAGTCAACATTTCAAAGTGGTAATTTTTTAATGATTTGTACTCAAAAGCTGTCAGAAAATACTCTCTCTAATACAATGGAGCAAATTCATTCTTCAAGTTGAGTTAATAGAGGGAAAAATGGGATTGATAATAAAAGGAATTGTTTTATTGACTGCAGCTGAGCTATCACTCCTAAGAACCACAGCATGAATGTAAGAATTAAGGAAAAATACTTTGGACACTGATGCCTACATAGGAAGAGGGACTGAAATCAAAACCTAAAGTTGACTTTTACAGTCAGACCACAAAAATATGGGCTGTTCACACACGACCACAAATGCGGAGCAGAGCAATCAAAGCTTAGATGGAAATTCTCAGTGCAAAACAGCTCACGCTTTTTTTGAAAGAGACTTAATATTACTGTAGAATATTATATTTGGAAATGTATTCTTAGTTTCATGTGTTATCTTCTTCCATACATCAGTATTTATACGGAAACATGCACATGCGTCATACAGTGGAACCACAGATATGCCACAGTAGCACATACCTTGAAGGACCATCAAACACTGCAGCTGAAATCTCATTTATTTTATCAGAAAGGAAAAGATTTCCTCAGTTTTTCCAAAGATCACTGGGCTCCTCTCCTTTCAAACAGGCCATGTTTCATACTCTCTATCCTAGAATGCAGCAGAAAGATGCCAGCTGACTTCTAAATTGCCAGCTTTACAGGGACTACGCTCAGCTAAGCTGACTGGTGACTGCATGCTGCATAGCCCCAAGGGGTATAAGAAACTTTGGTGAACCAAGAATTTTGGTGAAGAAGTGTTCTCTAAAACAGGGATATAATGTGTAATGTCTTGCTCAAACAATATTGTCTAAGCTGTTTGGACGCTGACATTTCAGCTAAATCTTGCTTCTCAGTAGCATTTACTATCTGCATGTTTATGAGTCGCATACCACACTAATCAGTTACCAGACTGGTTTATGTTACATCCAGTTAATAAAGTTGAAAAAAACCAAACCACTTCAGAAACAATTCATGAGGCTCTGGACCAGTACTCCCAAAGTACAATGCAAAAGATTTATGTATAACTGCTTTTATGTGAGGGCTGCTCCAAAAATAATGCCTCCTATGTTATTATTATTAGCTTATGATGTCAGAGGCAGATGGTGGTGGAATGGCAGTAGAGGCTGAACCTTCCCACTAATATTCCATTACATTTTGTTGCCATGTGACGGATGGCAGCAGAGGCAGTTCTGACAGAATGGCATCTGACACGGAAGTGCATAGGAAGCAAAGATGTGGAATTGAATTCCTTCTTGCAGAAAAAATTGCACCCACTGTCATTCATTGATGCTTGTTGATGGAGACCAACCAGTGAATGTGAGCACAGTGAAACAGTGGGTGGTGTGTTTCAGTAACGGCAATAGTTATGTGAGAAACAAGCCATGTTCTGGACCCCCATCCAGATTTTTACAAGTGCAGCATACAGGCTCTTTGTTGCTGACAAAAATGCATAGCTAATGGTGGTGACTATGTTGGAAAATAGTGTTTTGACCTACACACAATGTGATAACCAGATTTACTGAACTCTGTTGTCATCCTTCAGTCACACTGGCCAGCATCAAAAGTCAGAGGATATAACATAAACTAAGATCTGAGACCTGTCCCTCAGTAATATGGCGTTTATTAAATGTGCCTGAATTAGATAATAGAAATGAAAAATAAGAATAATTTTTAAAAATCCTCATACGCTACATAAAGTGCAAATAAAAAAAAATAGTCCTGAGAATAAATGCAACAATCTAGGATTAATAACTATGTCCACATCTAAAGCTGTCACATGAAACTACTCATTTCCTCGTAAGAAAACTAGTCATTCTATATGAATTATATCCAACATCATCAGCTTAGACAGATTTGTATGAACTACAGATTGATGTGCTACCTAGTTATCCAATAGTAACATGACATAGCTTGTAAATTAAGTCAGTGTTATGTGAGTTCAGACCTGAAAGCCTAAGTCCATGATGAGTATTAATAAAGACTACATTACAATTATATTTGCTGTGTATAATCTAAAAATGTAAAGTTATCATTTATACTCAAGAATAATGCATACTTCTTCATTTGACGTACGTGTATATGAATTTTTAGTTCATATTTATTTGTACCCATGAGCAAAATCCATCAAATTCACTGCAATCTGAACATTCCAACCATTTATAGAAATACATTATCAACTATTTGAAATTAGTAACATTTATATATTTCCAACTTCTTTTTAATATAATACTCTGATCTTTGCTTACAATAAAAACAAGCTTGCTGTTGTTTTCATGCATCTTGAGAAAAGACTTTAAATGCTAATGAAAATTGGGAAATATTTTTTTTGTCCCTATGTACTCTGAAATTAACTGGATGAATTTCAAAATAATGACCACAGATATTCTTAAAAAAAATTAATAGTAGTGCTACATTGTAGAAAATATTGGCATACGTACTTAGCATGTAACTTAGCATGTAAAGCGATTAAAAAAAAAAATCCTAAAAACAAAGGCAGCCAAACAATGTCAGCTAAAACTTCTATGACACTGCTAAATTTCAGAGTTAACCTTTTGCAACACTCCAGAAATGGAAAGACAAATGTTTTAAATCTGCAGAGCCTCAATACTGCTGTGCTCTGAAGACAGCAGGCAACAGAATGGAAGGAAGAAAGTATCTTGATAGAAAAAATCCCAGGAGTTAACCTGCTTGATCTTTCACACATGCCAACTAGATTTTACAGTGCTTCAACAGTTCTGCCACAGTCAGAGGTGCTCACTATTGTACTTCTGCATGCGGCAGTCCTACCAGAATAGTATCATGATCTCCCATCCTTTGTTCTATCCTTAGAACTCTTTAAAAATAGGCTTTTCTAAATAGACTTCCTGAATAGCTCATTTCTGTTGGATGTTCAACGAAACAAGCTAAAACAGATCGCCTTTGTTATGCTCATTAGGCAAACTGTCTGTCGATGGAGATAATCACCTTCAAAAATAGGTACAGTTAAAACAGCCAATTAAGAAAAAAAAAAATCGATTATCTACATGAGCGCGTCTACTTCATCTATGTTTTCTCATAAGCCAGAGCATACCGCACTGCTTTCACTCCCTGGTATTTTAAAACAGTTCTTCAGAGAGGACATTGAGTAAAAATAGATTTGAATGGAAATGTTAAATGATTTGAATGGAAAAAAACCAGTTGATTTAAACCAGGTCAGGATTCCCATTAATAACTTCAGCTCTACATACACAAAGGTAAAAGTTTCAACTGCGAGCATCACCAAAGAGGAAAACAAAAGAGCAGTTATTTCTGCAGGAGGGGAGATAGCACACAGCTCCACAGACTGCCAGCAAGACACAAATACACCTATGACTGACTTCGCTCTTGGCCCTGTAGAATCCTTGATCCCAAATGATGCCACTCACAGACCTCAACTGCCATCTTGAAATGAGCAAAGAGTTATTCTATTCCTACTGCAATTCTAATCTTATCATAAATAAATCTTAGAAGATTTATTCCAGTATTGATATTGTTTCTCTCAATCTAATACAGACTTTAAAGTATGGCCATCAGTCACAGCCTCTCTGCTGGAAAACACACACCACCATAGCATTTCCTTCCAGGATATCCTCTGGGATGTTACTCAGAGGTAGTTTTTAACTCAGCTGTAGGAATTAAGTAAAATATAATTCTACACTCTACAGCAAAACCAAGCCTTCCTTCCTAATTGTCTGAAGGAGAGAGTTAGCTGCTAAAACCTATTAAGCAACCAGAACTCCCACTAGCTCAAACAGAAAATAAGGCACTCAGCACCTAATAGGATAAGGCTCAAAAGCCCTGTTTTACAACACTTACATTTGAAGATCAAGGCTCAGAAATTAAGGGCATGATGTTTTCCATATGCACAGTACTTAATGACTTTAAAATAAACATACATACAAGTGCTCCTGTAATTGGGTCCTTAGACTGTAGTGCTGTCTCTTTATTATTTGACTCTTTCAAAATCTTACAAGCACATTACTAACATCCTCCAAGAAATCTCCGTAAGGAATCTTTCCAGCACAACACAATCCTAAAATCTGAACTTTCTGACCTTGAAGATATACAGTTTGTTTGTTAGTTGTAAATTCTAAATATTTCCTGTACTACTCCAAAGGAAAAATCAGACAGTCTCTTGTGATACAGTGGAAACCCATGAGAACTCAGAAACAGTACTGACTATAATCTCATTAAACAGAAAGCTGGACATTTATGATTTTGCATTCGTAGTCTAATTCAGGAGAAATGCAAGAAATAGAATGAACATTAAGCCAAACATTAAATTCAGACCAGTTCAAGAATAGGAGATTATTTTGTTGTTATAAACAGAAATTCTTAGTACTTCCTGGGAATTCCTATCTATACATCAAAAAGTAGCCACAGGACTGTATGCAGGCTGAAGTCTTATTTTGGCATTTGATCTATGAGGCATGGAATTTTTTTCATGTTTCACTTCTAAGCTTACTCAGGGCACTTGAAAGAAGATCTGACTCACGTAAGTTGAAGCAAAATGTATCATGAACATGAGATAAATTATATCATTCTCTTTATTCTGATGGCTCTTCATGATGACTGATGGCTCCATAACCTTATGCCTCAGCCCAAGTGCAAATTGCTTTGAAAGGATATATTGACATGCTCATAGTCATTGTGCAAATGCTGCTTCAAAGACTCACCATAATATTTACAGGCATATGAAAACAGGTAAATATAAATATAATGGGAGTAATGCATACTTCAGAAATTTAATATCCACTGCAAATTAATTAATCATTTCAACTCTTGTCCTATAATGTTTCAAATCCCTTTCAATCTGCTGGCATTATGTTATTATTTCAAATTAACTGTATTTTTCCACTGCTACACTTATGATGAAAGCACCCAAAAAAATTACAAATATAATAATACACATACAAAATACCAGAAAGGAAAATAAGAAAGGAAAAAGAAATGTGAAAAAGTGAAGGAAAAAAAGAGGAGAGGAGAGGGAAGGGGAAGGGAGAAATCTGCTTTTAAATTTTCTGATTTTTTATTTTTTTCCTTCCATTTTGTATATGATTTAATTTCCAAAGCTGGTGTTTAATTCTGGTATATTTTCTGTACTGATCTGAAAACTTCTAAGACAAAATAAGTTGGAAGAGAAAATTAGAGCTTTTTCTGAGGATAAAAAAGAAGCATCCAGCAGAAGGCCTTATAACTTGGGGACAATGTTTAAAAAGAAAAGAAAAAAAGCCTAAAATGGACATAGCTCTTCAGATAATTAAAGTGTTTTAGACCACTAGCCAATTGATTTTCTCCTTGTAAAGGTAGCTCAATTGAAATGTTCGGAATAAATCATGTGTTAAAATTATCTTCTAAAGAAAGAGCTGAGTGCATATTGATTAATAATTATTTGCACTAACGGACTGAACTAAAGCAATACCATCAATTACTTCAAAAATCTGTAAGATCAATCACTGTGGAATCAACCATTGAAAGATTTACTACACTTCTGCCAGTATTTCAGAAGTGCACATCAAATGGCTTTCCAGAGATACCTTGGTTTCCTGTTTCTAGAGCTACGGAAATTTGTTTTAAATACCAATTACCAGTAGGCATTTTAACTACATCATACTGCTCTCAGTCCTCAATTACATGGGAGATCTGCAAGAAGAGCAAATGCTTTCTACAATGTGTATGAGGCACGAGGGGGCACTTCTACCAAGAAAGTTTCGTTAATATTTCATCCTTATGGTCACGCAACAAGGAGATGCAAAAGCCTAAACTAATGACGAGAACATATGATCTACATAGAAACAAGTCTATCCAAAGACAGGGGATACTCTGTATAAATAAACTCCATTTTACACATCAATGAGTCGTACTCACAGAATTTGTCTGCACAGCACAATAAAAATTTGGTAATTCTATGAAAAAAAAATTACAATTTATTTTGCATGGCTATATATAGCACAGAGATCATTAATCCCTTATGGCACCACAGGCATTACTCAAACCTGGTATCTCAGAGGAAATCAAAGAGCACTTCCCTTTCTCATGATGTATAGCACCATCAGAATTGGGTGGGAAGTCTGCTGGCTGCAGTACCGTACTTTATAGCAGGTCTGGATCAAAAAGAACAGGTCTGGCATCCTGATTTTCGTGATTTTATTTTCACTAAGTTTCAGGTTTATTCACTGCAGAAGGGTTGAATAGACTGACAGACAGTGGATCATGAAGGCTGGTGGTACACTATTAGTCCACATGCTCAAAATAAGGACACTGAACTTTAAGTCATTTATTTATTCCTTTTTTTTTTTTTTTTTTTTTTCTTATATGTTGGTTGACATGAGACCAACTCATAAATATTACCAGGTCTTCAGAAGATAAAAAAATTTCTATGCGCTTTCTCTGAAATGCACAATTAGGACCTGAAACAGTAACACTTTCATTGAAATATCTAATTTAAATTTCAACATTTTTTCCATAAGCGAGATCACATCTCCGTCTGAGCATCTTAATTTTATGCATTTTTACACTTCTAAGCAACTTAGTAGTGAGGACTGCTTATTTGCATTCATTTCCATACAATTTGCAGGAAAAGCTGAAAAAAGGTAGGAAGGAAATCCATCATTTTGACTTTAAATGAAAATATCATCTCTGTAAAAAACATCTTGAATGTTTGTTTTCTGACTTCACGTAGGAAATTGCTTTTATTATCTGCCTAAGTATTGAATGGCATCTCTCAGAAATGGTTTTCAGCTAGTAAGTTTTCAAAAAAAATCAAACAATACCTTTGACATATACAGATATAAAATACAACCTGGGTTGTTGGGACTTTTTTGCCTAATAGAATTTAATTTTTTAGCAATGTGAACCTTGTCGAAGTTTGTATTCTCTTAATTTTTGTAGGTGCTAGGTAATAGGAAGGAACCATAAGTGCAGCAATGAAGAAATGTAACATGCATATACAAATTGAAGTGTTCCTGATACCATTTTCAGGACCTGTGCTATCTGTGCACTGTTTCTTGGATGATACTGAAATATGTTTATATAAGCTGTCAGCATTTTATTAAAGCTACATTTAGCGTATTTGTCTAATGCTATAAAGTTTGTTGTGATTTTCATATGTAGTCGCATTCTTCCTAGCCTGTTCTCAGAATTACGTAGCCAATGAATTCTCATTCCTTAGAAACGGAGTTTAATTCTTCTTGTTTATTTCTTTATCACATGCAGATTTTCTCACTTTACAGCCTCACGCTTCTGTAACACATGTGTAAAATCAGGAACTCACTAGAAAAGGCAGAGAAAGATGAAAAAAAAAAACCAAGAAAAAAAAAAAAAAAAAACAAAAAAAGCCCAAAACCAGAACAGATGCTGTGATAAGCCAAGCTTTCTAAGAAAGCACATTAGGAAATTCTGCAGAGCAGAAGTGGTCTCAGGAAAAAATCTCGGCTGCATTTTACTAAAGAATGCATAAGTTCCTGCAGCATGCCACAGTGTTAGTTTTATCTGTCCTTCATCATATCACTGGTATTGGTAACACTCAGTATCAGAGACAGCTCCTGACTGCAGGAGTTCAGCGCCACTCAAGCTTTCCTGCAGGGTACAAAAGCTCAGAGTTGTTGTGGATGCAGACCAAGGTCCTACAAGAAGGGCAGCTCCGAGTTAGCTGAAAAAGGTGAAGGTGTGCACACATTCTGCTTCAACTAAGCCAAAATATACTAGTGCTAGGAAACAAAATGTGTGTTTTCAGGCTTTTGCCCCCCTTTTTCTCATATGCAAGCTTCTCTACAAAATGCTCCAACTGGGATATCCATCCCATGGGATATAAGATACACATTTTTATGCATTTTACTCAAATGATTGCGTTTGCTAAATATTGTGAAAAATATTTTTCTGCTGAATTGCACCAAGTTGGAAACGTTGCCATTTCTATAAATTTCACTCAACTCTTTGTATTACACCACCTCATACTATGAGATGTCAGACGTTCAAACTCGCATCTCTACTAAATACTTCTAATTTGGTTGAAATTAAAAAAAAAAAAGATTTTGCTCTTGCAAATTAAAAGATAGTACAAGTCCATTAATTTTCATAATCATATTAAGGCGCTGTAATAAAACTTGCAGTGGCTCAAGGGAAAGATTGCTAGAGACAGCAAAGTGTAATTAAGCAAAATTGTTGTATCAGTATCATTAAAGAAAATGTTAAAAGTAATTTGAGTCTAGGGATCGGCACTTCAAACCTTCCCTACCCTTAACCTGCAACCTAACTTTGTGGCATAAGCACATTTTGTCAACAGCAGCCTAGAGGGCTTGTGAAATTAATTAAGTATGCTATCTCTTTACTATGGAAACAAACCTCATCCACATGCTGTCTGTATCTCTGGCATGACAGGCATTTGTTACTGAAGTCACCAGCATCAGCAGCTGGAATGTATGAGACTGAGCTCTGTTTCACTTCTTTTGTCTTCAGTTACTACTTCCAGCCTCACACATTACTTATGATAGGCATCATTATTAGTAGTAGTATGTATAGTAGTATATGTATATGTAGTAGTATAAAGTAGTATAAAGTAGTATGCCCTCTGCTACAAAAGATATTGCTCTGATGGTTCTTATCATATGAAAGAAAAAGCCTTCCAGAAGTGCCAAAATAAATTCTTTGTCTTTACAGTCCTTTTCCTCTCCTTTAGAAAAGCGATGTGACTCACGAGTAGGAGGTCTGCATGGAGGCAAGGATACATTTGCCTTGCCATCATGCAGCAGCTGTCAACTTTTCCATGCCAATGACAGACACGTGAAACTGCATGAGAATTTGGAAATGTGACATGGCACAGAAAAGGAGAGAAGGCAATAGAAGGTTAGTCCATGCTTCTGCAGCCTTCCCAAAGCAGCCAAGCAGATCCGTGTGTTCTGAACATTAGCTGAAGCTAATGGCAAGATGGCAGGGAAGTCTGTGGGGCTCCCAGAGGTGGGGTTCACCTTCAGGGCCATGGCTACAAGCAGATGCTCTGAGCAACTTCCAGGGAACTGGGGGGTTGTGCCAGTTATCCTAGGGATCCTCTAGCTCTACACATTTATCAAACCATACCAGAAGCTCAGTATAAAGCCAAGACACCAAACTCCCCACAGAAGTATTATTATTCACTCAGCAGTCATATTGGTCTTTCAATGACCATTTACATAATCATAATTTTCACTCAGATCAGCGGGTTATGAGATGCCAAATAGGTTTCTTTTGTAAGAAACCTATTACGTGAATTAATTTTCCCCTGCTTAACCACTGAATATGTTTTTTTTTAAAAAAAAAAACAAAAACAAAAAGGAGAAGACTCAAAACTCCACAAAAAAGTTATTCAGCATAACTGAATGGTTAAGAGTTACTTAGTTTTCTTCATCCTGCAAATAAACTGCTTTTGTTCTCAGAAGGTAAGATTCTGTAAGTGAAAGTGAAATGGCTTCCAAAAGACAATGTAATGGTCTGTTCTTTGATGAGTAAATTATACTTTTGTGTGAAGAAAAGTTGGTCATCAGATTTAACATGAGACTTAAAAACAGAATAAGTAATCTAGTATATAGGGAAAATGACTGTGGACAATATGTTTGCACCCATGCAGAATCAGAATGGAACCCCAAATCTCTGCAATCACCAATACATTATTTATGTAGAATAATGACATGATTGATGGTGCACACATTAGTGAAGATAACTGCAGTACCAAATGTACACATGTAAGATTACTTCCTCTCAACAGATATGACCACTGCACTGGTAGGTTTTAAAAAAAAAAAAAAGGCTGGAATCCATTACCCTACACCTCTGAAGTGCTTCTCTGGGATTTTATCTTAAATTTGAATATATTTTAGCCAAAACAGGAGGAATTTAAATTACTATTTTATGTCCAGTGGTCAAGCAAATTCTTCAACAGCCATGCCAGCAATTAAAGCATGTCTAGATTTTTTGGCTACTGTGGCACCTGAACTAAGGACCTTTGCAGCAAGTCGCCACAGTTACACCATTACTGAGATATTACACTCTGTAAGTACAAAGATGGGAAATTTTCCAGATTGTCTGCCAAGATTCACTGCACCTAGGATACAGAAAGTGTCATAAATAGAATTTGCCACAGCAAGCCTTGCAATAACTGCCAGAGAAACGCAACAGACCTCCTGCAGTCTGATTTAACATAAACAAGCCAAGACATGGAAAAAGTAAAAACACTGCCCTGCAGTCACTGCTTAATAGCTTTTCCAATTGAGCATGGAGAAGTCTGACGTATCGAGAATGTCTGTCTATCCAGTGTATGGTGTTGCCTTCTGCGCTGCCTCTTCTGCAGCATTGTGGGGAACTTTCCATTCTTATTTGGAAGACAGCAAAATTATGTTCAGAAAAGGCTGAATATAGATTATGCTGTGAACGTGTATGTGAATATTTTCTTCTACTATTTCTCCACCCAAAAATAGCAAAACAAACCCCATGCATGTTAAAACATACGGCTTGGGTGAGGAATCAGTAAATGCAAAGCTCCTTTATTTCTTCAAGTCTCACGTTATCACTGCTTGTGCAATCCAGCTCTAAAACCTTCCTGAGGACATGTTACAAAAACAACCCTTACATACGAAAACACAAGAATGAAAAATTTTCATATAGTTCACTTCATTCTTTACTGCTAAAATTTAATTATTAAAAATAAGAGTAATTACCTACAAATAAAAGATTTTTCTGTTCTTCATTAGTACACGGTTTGAAAACCTCCTCCTCCTCCCGTAGGTCATCTTTTAAAGATGAAAATGTTAAAATACATTTTGGAGAACAAAATTATAATCAACTACTGGAATATTTGCTATTACTGTACTGTAATATGCATTTACAAAGTTATTACCTACAAGCACAGTGACATGATCACAGATTGAGTATAACTCCACTAATAATTTCCACATTATGAGCTTTAGATTGCAGTTATGCTATGTTACGGAGTATTGGAGAATTCTAAAGAACAAAAGAATGAAAAAAAATCTCTTTAAATACTACATTAAAAAGGCAAGACTACCTTTCAAAGCCAAATGTTATTCCATTGGATGAAAAGTGCAAACTCTTATTTTTCTTTCTCTTAACTAAGCCATAAAGAAACACCATCCTGTGAAAGGTCACAGTGTATTATGTACAAATTAGGGAGACAAAGGACAGCAGACAGAATAGGCTTCAGTGAACTTAGTGCAATCGCTCTGTGAAAATGTACAAAACCCTGTCGTTTTAAAAAGGGTACAGATAATAGTTTATCCATGATGGAAAATTTGAAAGATTGCATCAGGAGAGCTCCAGGTGCAAAGCTCGTACGAACAGGACTTGCATGGGCTGTTCTTCCACGTATGCCAGAATACTTTCAACATGGGAATTCTCCTGTTGAAAGCAATTGAAATGGATAAAACATTGCTAAAAAAATATTTTAATGCAGCTAAAAAGCTGCAGGTTGCTTTCACTACGTATTTAAAAACAAACAGATAAAAAAATTAAGATGTTTATTTTAGACTGGGAAAATGGCCACTGGATATGAAACTTTAAATATTAGGAAACAGTAATCTATTAAAACATAAGGGAGAGATCAGAACTGAGCAGAAAGACAAAGGCTTTATTTCAGTTGTTAGTTTTAAGGCATGGTGACATGAAACCAACACGAATAAAATGTAAACAATTCCAGTGGCGTTTCTTTTCATTTTTTAGGGAATTATAAAGTAATTTAATATAATGAATTTGATAAAATCCATTGATTTACTGATATAGCATTTACCTTTTCACAACACATTCATTTGAATCTTGAGAGTGCTGACACCCCATTGAGGAATTTGTTATCTGGAAAACCTCAAAAAGAATTCATTCCCTTCATACTGAGCTAGGAAAACAATGTTAAATATCAAAAATATGTATGTCATGGGATGTTTTTTCCTTACTACCATGCTGAAATGTTATCAGTGTTGATACTTCTGATAGTAAAAGGAAAACTGCATCCACCCCGTGGCATACACGAACTGTTTGTCACACTACTACACGTACTTCACTTATTGCTGAAGATGTTGTATTTTAGGGGTCTTACAAAGACACGGGGAGATTTGGGGACTATGAAAACAATGTGGAACCATCTATGAAACTGAACTGTTGGTTTTCTTTTGATGCACAATCACCCAGTTGTGGTAACAGCTCATATGACAACATCTGCAGAACCATTTCTACACTTTTTTAATTTGTGCAATTTTTGTACAGCTTCTTTGCTGGATTCTAAAGGTTTCTTATATTTTATCTTTCACTCTGTGAGAGTTCATTCTCTAACATCAACACCCTCAAAGAGATAACTGTAGAGCAAGAGTGAAGTCTATAGTCGACCACGCTTTAATTGCTTGAGCATAAACAATTCAAAACCCAAAAGATTTAATTTTGTCTTTATCTGCTTACTCTTAGCTTTCTTTTTAAGCAAAGTAAAAAATAATGCAAAACTATTCTGCATGTAACATGAGATCATTTTCAGTGGGAACTTAGCTTTTAAACAAGGAATAGGCTTTCCTGAATTTTTTGTGGAAAAAGAGCCGAACTGCAATCTGTGGTATTCAGTGATAAAGTTGCACTGGTCTTTAAAAATACATGGGATTTTGGTGCCTTCAGACATTCATTTGTGCTCCACATCACTTTCCTAAGATCTTTCTTACCATATGGGTACACTAGAGTGCACATAGATATGCCAGAGAGTACTCATAGTTGAATGACACGTATGTTGCAACCAATTCATTCCTAATACATTTTCAGCAGTCCAAAACAATACCTGCATGGGTATTATTCATTTACTCTTTATTTTTCTTCCCATGGTAAAAGGTTATTTACTACATAGCTATTACTTTTGTGTATTTCAAGGCTAAACACGTTAGAACAGGCTCTGTACTACTGGAAGCACCTCAGAGGTTGTGCACCGTATTGCACACTGCACTACAAACTGAGCCTCTCAAGCAATCAGCAGCACAGACCTCCTACACTATGCTTATTTCCCCTATAACAATAGGCACAATTAAGCCAAAGCAAACCCGATTAACTCAGCTCCAGGCTAACCCCGGCATGCTCTCTGGCTCCCCTGATTAACTGTGCGGGACCCACAGACAGGAAGGTGTCAGGAAACCCCTTCTGAATTTGGAAGTCTGCAAGGAGACTCCACAGGAGGGAGAAGGTGCAGGAAAGAAAGAGCAGAAGGTGGTAGTTTAAAACACTTATTTAAAGGAGTTAACAAAATAAAAGGATGTAATTTAAATCACTAAATGACAGAATCCCATTGTGATGAGACAGTACAGAGTCTCAAAGTGGATACTCCCTGTAAAGATCATGCATGTACCTGCACAATAGCATTAGATGAGGATGGAATTAAAAATCTCAGTGACAATGGATTTTGTGGGTTCAGCCTCCTTGCAATAATTAGAATCGGTTTTGTATTGATAGTAGTAATCATAAGCAATATAAAGTATTTATTAGTGCCCACCTGCTGCTGATACTTTAGTGCCCCTTACACAAAAGCCAACAATAACATCAATCAGCAACTCATTAAAATGACTCTCAAAATCATGCCAGTGAAACCCTGAAATGTATCTGAAATACATTCTACTAGCTTTCCCGTATTCACGCGTTCAGCATTCACTAAGGTATGAGCCAATATACAGAAGCTCAGATGTTGCTGTACATTTAGCATAGGGTAATATTAATTACAGCACGTCAGGGTATTTAAAAATTAAATTAATGTAAAGAATCTTGATTTTATTTTTTGGAGCGTACCAGCTAGAATTCCTATTTCTGTTCATCTGTTTGGAATTCTACAGTATTGTAGCTTGTGTGGAAAGAGTGCGCTCCCCCTCCAATGGCAGGAGGCTGACAAGAGATTGTTCAGAGATAAAAATATGTACCATGAAGTCCCTGAAATGTCATGATAAACGAACTCAAATGTCACTATTAAAATATTTCCTTTCATCAGTTTCACAGCACAGATCTCTCGTCACAATGCCAGAACTGACTCAACTTTGCTAATACTTCTGTGGGAATACTGAATGGCTTTTTGAAGTTTGAATTTAAGACAAAGGCAGCGCATGTGGCATCTAAGTGAGATAGCCACCTGTAAAGAAGCTTAAAAGGTACCCCCTGGAGAAAATCTCTTCTGCGTGACCCTCTTCCAGTGGAAAAAAAACCGAGGTTGAGTTCATCACAAGCAGACCCCTAAAACAATTCTCTCCAGGCTTCTTTGAATGTGAAAGGCATCATTTTGCTTTCAACTGATTCTGATAACAGCCTTTGAGAGAGATAAAAAAGTAACACGGCATAACAGAGAGCTGTTATGAAGGAAAACAGAGGACTAAGAGAGAAATTCAAGGGTACCAGGTTTCTTTCCTCTTAGCCACTGTTATTAAGTGCCACGTTCCCAGACAGCAGAGAAAAAAAATGAAAGAATTTCTTTAATGCAGTATCAGAATCCATACAACCATGAAAATGTTGTTAGTTTATTATGGGGAGTTTTGTAACATTTCATGCTCTTCTCCCTCATGCCTAACAGTTTTCTATGCAAATATCCAGGTGATGCTTTGGAACTTTTGGCAAAAGGATGACAGGAAGGGAAGACTAACTAACAATGCACGTTTATAATGAGAGCCCAACTGCTATCTGCTGAGAATAATACAGGATGATCTCTCTTCGGAGAAGGGAAAAAAACCAACAACGTAAATGGAACACTGTCAAATTTATACGCAGCAATGTAGACAGAAAATATGTTGCTCGGGTTTCAGCAGTCTTAAACACTGTGAGCAGCTTAACCTTATCTCCCAGTGCCACTGCCTTCCTGGAGTAATTGATGCTCAGAGTCCCCCAATTTCACATAAACCAGGCCACTATGTTATTGTATACAGCAATCTAACTGCTAGCAGAGACAGGAAACTGCACTGAACCCAGATCAATAGACATGTCAACAGTAAGCTGCTTAATCTAATTCTGCCTATCTCATCTTGGAGCACAGAGTTTGCAATTTTACTGCTAGGTCCCCCTGGCAGGAAATGGTTTGGAAAGTTTAGTCTTAAGAAGTTTAAGCGATACGCTTATCCTTCAGGCCCTTGAATGTTTATTCAGCAGAATGGCTGCTTTAAATGTTTTATAAACGGCAGCAATGTAAACAAGGCACTCCTGAATTCCTTTGCATCTGAAAGCCATAATGGTGATTTCCTCACCCTGGACAGGGAGCTTAACACTACAGCCAATTATGCTCAGAGGTAAATTGCATTTGTACAGATGTACCAAACTCAAACAAAGCAGGAAGATCAGAATAATTTTCCCAACCTTCCCTCTCTGGATTTGATGCTACTCCCACATGGAAACACTTATTTTTTGGCAATCGCATTGTTTTGTCCTCTCTTCTTATTTTTTCGCACACACAAAAATTGCACATTTTTTTGCAAAGTAATATCCAGCAGTAAATTGAGTAGTGGCTAATCTCTGGCACAGGCTCTCCTTCAGAAAGCGAGCAGGAATAAACCAAACTGATGACATTTTTCTTCTTATCTTCCCCTACAGTCCCAACAGCACAACTATGTTCCCTTATGATTGAAAAAAGTTCATAAAAGCAGGGCTTTTCCCCAGATGTCAGAGCTACCCATGGAAAGCCTCAGAGAAGCACTTGGGCAGACGGCAGTACTGTTGTCACAGCTGTAACATGGGGCTTCAAGTCCTCCCAAGAGACCCCTCCAGCCATACGCCTGTCACAGCGTTATCAGTGATTTCACAGCAAAAATGCAGACATATATATAACTTGCAGTTCAGTGGTGCCTGTCCCATATCCCAAGATGCTCAAGGTTTTCAATTTCATCTGAACTATGACAAAATCATGCTGTGTCCCTCAGGGTGTTATGGTACCATACAATTCAAAGGGTAGTGGCCATTGTCAACAAGAGAGGAAATTTAAGCTCCTGGCTAACTCTGCAATCACTGTTGATGGTTTCCAACCATGACAGACCTTTAAACTTCTTTGACAGTCTATTTGTCACTGGTAAACAAGTGCGAGCTTATTTAGAGAGGTTTTTTTCTTCAAGATACTGGGCTGGGAATGAGACAAAGCAAGCTTTACCCTCAACCCAGGGATAAGGTGCCGGTGAACTGGTACCATTTTTAAGTGCTTTAACTCTCCATCCATAACAGAATACTTCCCTAGTTGCACCGAAGTACTGAGGTGTCGATGCATTGGTGTCCACGTGGTACTCAGACTGGAATTCTGAGCCTCACAGAAGACTCAATAAATGAACTCCATAGATGTTACAAAAACCCACTTCAAATCTCAGCTTGAAATCATGCAACTGCTCCCATGAGTTAGTATCTTGGAAATAAATCTAGCAAAGATGCCAGGAAAACCACAGCTGAGACTAAGATTAAGAAATATTAAAGACAATTACAATTCAAATACTTGTACATTACTTAAAAAGCACATTGCGTACTACTGAAAGTCTTGCAATACATTGCATACTTCACATGAGGAAATTTTGGAAAAAAGTATCCAAAGATATTCCAAGGGGTAAAATTTAAAAACTCAGTTGATAACTATGAGCTTATTTGTTGGTTAAATGTGAACAAAACTCTCTTGGATTAAGACTCAAATGGGACAAGTGTGTTTCAGCTTCCCTTCTTTCCATTCAGAAAAGTTTTACTCCTTTGCCCTAAAAGCTGAAACTATAGAACATTATTCTAAAGATTAACAGCATACCATGAATAATCAAAGACAGAGCTGAAGGGATTCTTTTGTCAACAATCCATGGACTCAGCTACAGCCATTTCTAATAAGGAGTAATTTAGTAAAAATAATACAAATCAGAGGAGACAGACTATCCATGAATACCAAAAGCACTTATTGAGTTCAATTAGTTCACTTCAAATAGAAACTTATGGCATACAAGTTGATTTTGGTTTCAGACTTGTCCCACCCTGGTCCACATTTTCAAAGATGTAGTACGTTCCAAATGCAAATTAACTGCCATTCCTTTTAAACTCAAGTACATCCCTACAAATCTGACAGTGTGGGGGTTTTACATGGATGTAAGACTAAGACGTTACATTCTCATTAAAATGCAAACAAATCAGAAAGGCCTCAGTTTAATCCCTCATAAACCAATATTAGAACAAGCTATCTAAGCAAAATACTTCTACCAAAGAGCAGCTAAGCATACAAACACATTTTCTAAGACTGATGAAATTCAGTGACCCACTCAGAGATCTTCACTTAAGGAGGTCTCAGTGCTTGTAATTTTATTTTCGTTTTAATGCAATCTGCCCATTCTCTGGATTAAACTGTGATTTTTCTACCCTTGCCTTTCGTTTAACTTATCAGAGAAAGAACTCTGGTATTCTGGTATACTGCTAAACAGTAATTAGCCAATCAACAATGCCACAAGCTGGAAGTAATCAATTTCACCAGCATGCATCTTAAAAAAAACCAAGAACTTTACAGTAATCAGATTGTGCAACACTGAAAACAATCTAATCACCACAGATGTGCTCCTTGCAATTTGTCACAATTTTATAAAACTTCTCAATATAAATGAAGCAATCTCTTTGGAGGAGGGCTCTGTATCCACATGTGTTTGTTTTATACCTGTGGCAAACAGAATTGCTGGTCATTTCTGCTGTGTAATTATTCACTCTGAAATGGAATGAAATAAAGTTTACTGGGAACTGGAAAACCTTCCAACTCTAAATGAGCAAAATTAAAACATGTACAGAATCTGTGTGTCAAATGGTAACAGTACTACTTACAAAGAGAGAGCTTGACTTACAGTTCTGAGTGGAGTAATTGATACTCTAAGGATTTAAATATTGACTGTGTAAAATAAGAATTGTCCTTAAGAGATACAAATGTGTATTTAAGTTTTGCTGTGTAAAATTTTTAGAGAACTTAATAACTGACAAAATATTATTTTGATTATTATGATGTGTGTGGCATATGCATGCATACTCCATAGCCCATGCTATAACCTAGGTATTTTAGCCTGGGCATATTAAAGTGTTAAATCATTTTTTAAAATTAAATTAGATCAGTGTAGATCTCAAAGTTTGGTTTACCTGTTTCAGATCTCAGTCACTCCATTCCTTTACTTTCAGCTTAAGTTTCAACAGTCAAAATGTTGTACCCGCTACCTAATACTCTCAGGACCATGAGGAATCTGTCTTCATAACTCATGGTGTTATGACAACATTTTAAATACACATAGCTCACTTAGGGTAAAATTTAACATGAGCACATTCAAAATACGGAGTAACAACTGTTTAGCTGTGATCCATGAATACAAATGTCACATGAATTTTTACAATGCCCTGATCCTTCCAAACAAACAAAAGAAAACCCAGATACCTCTTTTAAAACCTCCACACCATCACCTTGAAAATGGCACTTTTTGTATCATCCTAGTTTATAGAAGCCCAGATACAGATTCAGACCCAGTAAACTAGCAGATAAAAAAGCTGAACATAGATACTTAACAGTTTTTTTGTATATTGTTTTTAATTTTTTTGTTTGTTCGTGGTTGTTTTGTCTTTTTTATTTGTTTGATGTTTGTTTGTTTGAACTGTGAGAGTCTTTGAGTTACTACCTAATTTCCACTGAGATCGTTAACATCTAAACATCTAACCTGTTTAAGCACTTCTGAAAACCCTACTGCATGCTTAAAATCTTGTACTGGTTAGTCTGAAATATTGATAACACAGCTACAATAGCCATTACTTTATGACTTTCCTGAGCCAGGAGAAATTGCAGGCAGCCCTGCCAAGAGGTCTAAGTCAAAGTGATGGGTAGTTGTCTTTTTGACCCTTTTGTTTAACAAATGCATCAGTTGCTTTTGTATCTGGACTTAGATAAATGAGATACAAATTAAAAGAAACATTTTTATGATTCACTGCAGTGGCTTGCTTTTTGTGCTTTTCTCTTTTCTGATACAAGGTTAAAAGTGACTGGTAAACCTTTTAAGGTTATTGAAACTAAATTATTAACGCTGTGTTTCACCTTCCTTTTGTCCTCTTCACGGCATTCTCCCTGATTGCTTACTGCTACTCCACTCCTACAAGTAGTAAATCAAATGAAAAATCTTTAAAGTACAAAACCATCTGATTAAAATTTTCATTCACAAGGGAACCACAGATATGACAAGAAGCCACATTATGCAGTTTTTACATTTAAAACATCTAACAGTCTTTCCTTTCTCTCTTTTTTTTTTTTTTTTTTTTTTTTTTTCCCTGTGTGAAAATTGAGCACTTTCATCTTTGGAAGCAACAAAAAGGATGATTCTCACTCATAAAACCCATTTGAAATCTTCAAAACATCTTTGATATTTCCCTCCATTGCATGACTGCATTTGGTGCATTATATGCAGATATAATGTGACACACAGCTGAACTTTTCCCAGTCTGTACAACTCACAAGTTTCCTGAGAATATTCATCAAACTCAGCACCAGATCCCTCACCAGAGAGCAGGGCAGTTGACAACATAAATGGAAGACCTTGCAAGCCATGATCCAGGGTCTAATAAAAACCTGTACTGAATAACGAGGGAAGAGATACATCTTTAAGGAATGAACTCTACCTTGATGAAAGCCAAACAGTAATTTACATTTTTGTGAGCTTTTAGATGCAATGTCTGTCTTATCTAAGATATGGATTTGTTTGTCAGTATGTTTCTGAAAAGTTGGCCAACAACACCCTTCCTAATGCTGCTTTTCAGTGGCAGAGTACAGGATGATCCATCACCAAGTTTTCAAGATCTGAGCTCCTGATACTCCAAAACAGAGTAAACCAAGCAAACTGCAGCATTTCAGTTTTCATTGAGTTTCCTAGCTGCTGCACATTCACGGTCTGCTAGGTTGGCACAAAGTTACTGCACATATGCCAGAGCAGTAGTGGAATTTGTGAATTAGAGTTAAAACATCAGCTTGAATTATGTGCAGGCCCTGAAGGAAGCCTATGGTGCTAATATTGTAGTATTTAGCATCTGATAGCCTATTAATGTCTGATAAAACATTCATTATTGAGATGACAAAGCTACAGAGAAGCACTGATCTCTCATTAAAAAGCAGCACTGTCTATTGGGCTGATGTATCCCATTGATATATTATTCAAGTCTAACGGTGTCAGCATGGTTTCTGGTAAGTTGATTGTCACAGTCTAAACTGAGTACTAGGGATACTAAATTAAGGGGCAAAAGCACAGAAATTGCTACTTCCTCATCACACAACGTGCCGTGTGCACAGTATTTCTATCAGGAATAAGGTCAGTCACAGAGTACGGAGAAAAAGCTGAGCAGGAAAACATTCGTACACAGCAAGCTTCAGGGAGGTATCCCAAGAGCTCATAGGGGATGACTGAATTGACTACATAAGAGACCATACTTAGGTCAACAGTGCTAATGAAGAGATATTTCTTCATTATAAGAAGGTTGCAAAACTAATGTTTGATTTTCTTTTCCCTTCCTTCGGGTTCAAGGTACCATTTTATGTTTCCTAAAGAGGAAAAGCATATCCTCAGCAGGACCAGCAAATGCACGTCTTTGAGATGGACAGACAGAACTAACTCACAAGCAGTGAAAAAAGCAATCGGGACAATCAAAGCTCTGAGCCAGAAGACAGCAATATGTCAGCATTTGTACCATACTCAATCTAACACTTTCATTTTCCTCTGGTGCTTTAAAATACATATTGCCATTTCATACAGAAAAGTGATGTGGCAACATTTTCCTCTGAGCAAGGAGCATAGGGAATGAGGAGGCTGTGAAGCTTGTATTTATTGAACAATTTGTTTTCTCAGATCTCAGTTTGTCTTCCTTTTCCCCCACCTTTTCTTCCTGCCTTTGTTTTGGTGTTCAGGCACTCAGACTCTCACAATCAATCAGAGCAAAGTAGCTCCCATAAACCTGCTTAGAAGAAAACATTTTCCTCCTCAGCCCTCCAACCCATTCCCTAGAAAGCAGCTGTTTCTGTAAATATACAAGGCAGCAGCAGTTGAAAAAAATATGAGTATGACATTACATGACTGGGGAAATCATTTCAGTTCTGCCACCCAGTTGCTTTGTAGAATCAGAACATATCTAATAAAAGGTACAGTATGAATGATTTTGGAGCTCTGATGGTACAGTATGCATTTAGAGTCACTGGACAGAACACAGGAAGGAAAGGAAATAAATATCCAGGACTCCTCAGCAAGGCACCATAAACCCATAAACTTCAAGGGAAGATTCACTGTTTCTTTCTCTGGCCCAGGGAATTTTTTGCTGTATGGTGGCACACTAGTAATAAAAGCAGAAATGTGGCCCAAATCCTCCTGCCAGCTGCAGACTACCCATTAGAGCACCTCCTGCAAAGTGGCCTCTCCCAAGCCACACCAAGATAAGAAGCGAATTCCTGCCTTTCATTTGCTATAAAGCACTTTCCTCATTGTGGTGTGAGATGAGCAGGTTGGCTCCTCTCTGTGCTGACAGTCACCAGCACTGAGGGGTGTCCAGCTGAGTCACTGCAGGGATCCCACAGACAGGAGTAGGCAGGGAAATGGCAGGGTGATGAGATTAGCACGGCTTTGGTCATGCATTGAAGTAAAGCTTGAGGCACCAGAAAAATCCTAAATTAAACACGAAGCATCCTCCCCAGTTTAGACACCTTTGGGATTTTGGGGTTTAGGCAGCAGCGAAGCAAAGTTCTTGGGTAATGCCTTCAGGTTAAGGAGATTCGAAGCCAAAAGGTCGTCTTGTAAATTTAAGTGATTTCATGAGACTACATCTCAGTAGTAAAGGGATCTTATCCTGTCAGTGAGGTAAAAACCATCACATTAAAACTGAATACAATGCTTTAAGTTTTCCCATCACTTGGAACACATAGATGGAGTTTGTGCTGTTACTCTTGTCAGTCCCCTTGAGGGAAAAGCCGTCTTCCCCATCAACTCATTCTCTATACAGAATTTATTTTGTCTCACCTATTTCAATAATTGGGCATTTTTATTCCCTGTTTAGTTCTAGCACAGTTGGCAAAAAGCTGCATTTTGAATCTCTGAGAGCAAGCTGGCAAGTGGCGTCAATGTGTTCTCACATTAAAAAAACAACATTTGCAGCAGTCCGCAAAACACTGACGAATGTTACGCAGCTTGAGTGGATGCACAGTTTTGAAATCTCATACAAATGTCTGCATGCTATTCCACCACTTCTCTTTGAACATTCTGGTTTTGGTTGAAGGCTATTTTCAGTTCAAACATTTTTCCTTCAGTATTTTCTCTCAGCTTCTCAATCCCCTCTAACATCCATTACTGGCTCACTCTCTCCAGTAAATGACTCATTTCATCACCTTTCTTTCCATTTTCTTTCTACTAATTTCTGTCCTATCCTGGGCTTCTCCCTGATTCAAGGTGAGAAGCTAGTCTTGGTCTGTCTCTGCACACCCCTTAAAGGACTATGGTGAAGCAGGTATGGGTGAGAATTTGATGATGCCACCTTCTGAAAAGAGATACAGCAACAGTCTTTTTGCATTATACTTCTGTATATCAGTGCCAAACCACCGATCAACTACAAAAAGTAGGTCTTCTCAATGAGGTATTTAAAAATAAAAATAAAAATAAAAATCTACCCTCAGCTCGCCTCCTGCAAATGTTATTTTTCCAATTAATTATGAGGGTCACTTTATTCATTAAGAGTGCTATTGTATTTAAAGCCCTCAAACAAAAGATAGCAAAAATGACAACAAAGCCATGCAACATTTAAGTGTTTTTATCCTTCCTCCTACTACTCCCAACCCAGACCTTCAGAACCACATTACTCCTCACATAACTTCCACTGGGAGAGGATGCAACAACAGTTCTTCTTAACAGAGCTTCTCTTAACAGCGCTTCATTGTTCCCTTGCCTTGGATAGTTTTAGCTTTAGGTCTTTATTTTACTCAAAGATCTCTTACTTACCAATGGCCTGACCTTGGCATCTGTGCTACTACTACTAAAGATAATGTGATCTGCTCACACAAAGCAGACTATTGCCAAGGAGCATAAGCAGCCCTAGTGATGTCACTGAACTCATTAAAGATATAGTTGACTTCTTGGCCCTAGAAAACCTAATTATTAAATGTAACCTTAGCTGAAAACAGTAGCGCTTGTTGATAAGCAAAGCAAAACAATAGGTGTTTTGTTCAGACATAAAAATAGTACTTGACCAATAAACAGGAGCTCCTACTTTATAACTGTGGCAAACTGTAGTTAACTGTGGAATTCCTGAGATAACTGTTATAAAAAAAGAATGGGGTATTTTGAAGTACAATCACATGCATACTTTGAAAACCTAATTCCTAATGCAAATCACAGCATTAACATCAGGTCTAGAAAACTTCGTGGTTTGTTTTAGTGAAGGGCAAATGCAGGACACTCATTCTGAGGACCTATTAGAAAGCTAATCCCAATGCAAAACTTTTGTAATCTATCTTCTGAGAATTATCTTAAAACATACCTTTTACAGCAAATGCAAAATACAATAACTGCTGTAAATGTGACTGCTATATTTATTTGTTGCTATAGCTATGGATTGCAAATTTAGAAAGGAAAAACACTCCACGTATTACCACTGACAACAAGAGCCTTATGCTTCCACACACTATTAAACATGCCACCTCCCACTGGTGACATATAAATCACAGTGCTGTTGAGTCAATTTCTTTCTTTTAATACATTTGCTTTTTGAAATTTCTCAGATTTGACGTATTCATTTTACATAAGAAAAAAAACCAACAACTTTCCCAAGGTTTTGTGTCACTGCAGTCCATTAATGAAATTTACGCAGACACCTAAATTCAGAGCCACCACATGTTCTTGAAGTACAAGTAGCTAACAAAACAGTTTTAAAATAGAGACTTTAAGTGAGTGTTCTTCAGGGTCAAAACGCTGTCTTCAGGTTGCTCAGAATGTGCCTATAATATTTATGGATGTCTTTCCCTCTCTTTCTGTTTCTATAAAGTAAGTCGAACACAACAATCCCCAAATAGTAAAAGGCCAAACTGAAGAGAAATTAATGGCCTAAACTCTCAATCCCCGAAATAATTTTACCTCGCTTGGTGCAGCTTTGCAGATATTTTCTCAAGCTTATAAAATGTGCTTCTGAAGCACAGTGACCTTCAGCAAAAAAATCAGGTGGCTCACCTGCATTTTAATATCAAATATTTCCTAAGAATGAGAATAGACATTCTATTATTTGAGGCAATTAAATTTGGGTTGGTGAAGTTACCCCGGTGATTATGCCACAGAGAGCAATCCTGTAGAGACAACACTGATCTGTCAGAGAAGCCAATGCATATTTTTTCAAAGCCTTATGCAATTTTTTTTCTTTAGATATTGCACCCTAATTTGCACAATAACTTTCTCTCCTCCTTGCTGCATTCCTTCAGGTTTTGATAAGAAATTTTTGCATAAGGTGTGATCAACTCCAATCTAAAAGCAAGCAATTTCACAGAAAACGTCACTGAAGGTTGTCTGCAATGCCTTCAAAAGCCAAAATTGTTCAGAAAGAAAAGAATATGAATATAGGCGTTATCAATTCAGAAAATGACACTAAAATAGATATGAATGGCTAAAAAATCCAGCAGTTAAAAACAAATAGTACAACGGGGAAAGGTAATTTTAAGGGAAGCTAAATCAAACAGACAAATCAGAGTTTAAAACTGATATATATGTATTTTTTTTAATTAGAAGAATGGACATATCTGACAGATGTCAAGGTCAAGTCACCCAACCTTGGCAGCTAACACAGACTCAAGAACAGCACTCTACATGTACATGCCACAAAAAATGTGTGTGGCTTTAAACTCTCAGCCGCAGATTACAGACCAGCTTCCTGTGACTTTTTTAAACAGATGGTCAGAAGCAAGGATGAAAGAATGCATTTCTTGTGATCCTCTGCTCATATGAGAATGTTATCTTTGTTTTGCTTAAGTGTCACAGCTTGCAGAATAGAAGAAGGAGTTAAGCTTTCAAGTGAGCAGATTCAGGAAAGGACACAGTAACATCTGACTGCCTTACAAGTTGGTAAACACCCTGCATACCTGAAGGCCTTAATGCTTAAGGTCTTTAAAAAAAAAAAAGCATATATCTCAAAGCAATAATTTTAATGTCAGAATTGGTATCACTGCTGTATAATTATCTAATGCCTAATGTGTCCTTGCAAGGAATAAAATGCATCACATAATCACACCCCATAATTACAAAATACATATAATCCTTATTAATATATGTACATATTTCAGTACAAAATATGCTATCATAATATCCTGCTAAGTGATTTTTTTCTAAAAAATGTAACAATTTTTTTTTTTCTTTTTTTTTTTCTTTTTTTTTTTGCCTGTCTCTTTTCTGGCTCCACTCCTGCATCTGCTTGTCTGCAGCCATTGGCAGCATCTGCACTGTAACTATATGCAGCACGGGGCCGAGACGAGTTGTTTGCTGTACAGTTACACCCAGCACAGTGGGGCCTGAACTACACGACACTTCTCCAATATGCATGTTAAATCAAAGATCAAACAGTGCTAACAGTCTCAACAAAGGCATGAAAAAGAAAAGACTAATTCAGCTCTCATTGGGCATTCCCTGAACACAGACAAGTTTGAGCAGCAGGACTGCTACTCAAGGAGCAATATGGTACATATACCACTCCATCTCACAGCATTTTTTTCTCTCTGAAAGCTCTTGGTATGTTTTGAGAAACATACTGTCTGCCACGAGATGCCCCCTGAGTCACAGTTGTAGCTAATACACTATACTTTACCTTTGAAAGACATTGGCACTGCATTTACGGCTGTGATGAAGCATGCCACATCCCCCATTTCAGTCACTACCACCTAAAAAATGTATTTTATGCTTGCTCTTAACAGCATCGTTTAAAGACAGAATGAAAATTAATTGCAATAGAAATTTTTAGGAGAAATTGCTATAGTTTAAAAAAACTGTTATTTATAAAGTAAAATCCCACAACTACAAAATTGAAGAGTAATGTGAAAAAGATGAAGAGTTACTTAAATGCTCTCTCCAGTCAATGCCTTCTTTTACTTATGCAAGGAATGTGCTTAATTGCTTCAGCCACTAGAGATGAAAAACAAATCTGTCTAATCCTGCAAAATAGTAAAGACTCTGACCACTGAATTCTTGCCAGGTAGCTTAATATGATTGCTTTCAAATTAAAAAGGGAATTTGAGCTACCACTTCTCGACTATAAACAGTGCATAAAAGACTAAAGGACATCAAACAGTGACAGTTAAAAAAAAAAAAAAAAAAAGTCAACTACATTCACTTAGTATTTTTGGGTGCATCTACACCCTTGGCATTGCCTGTCCTGAGCAAAAACCAGCTGAGGAACCAAAATTACCTGCTCTGCCACACCAGCTCAAGTCGGAAGCCTGAAAGCTTCCCTTTGTATCTTCTCCCATTGGAGTCATTGACATTCCTGGGGCTGTCTTTCTTGGTCTAGAGTATCAAGCTAATTCCCATTTTTCTTTATAGCTTTCTTCTAGTTATTCTGTCAAATTTGATCCTCGCATTTTCATTCTACTGTTGTCAACTTGTACCATGTACTCTTACAGTATCCAAAGATTTTGATTAGTTACTGCATTGTTTCTTCCAGCATCATCTTTATTTTCACATTGCAGGTCATCCACTTTCACAAATGCTAAGCACACCTAAGGTTGTTCCTTAGGAAAAACACAAGCCCATGCCTGTTACTGTTGGTGCAGCAATATCTGCATGCCATGTGATCACTGTTTTCTAATGCCAGTACTTTCTAATGCCAGTACTTTCTAATGCTGAGACTTCTTGGGCACCAAAATCAAAGTAGGTTAACACACAGACTCACAGAATTGCAGGGGTTGGAAGGAACAATAGAGATCAAATCCAGCCTGCCTGCTAAGGCAGGTACCCTACAACAGGTCACACAGGAAGGCATCTAAACAGGTCTTTAATATCTTCATAGAAGGAGACTCCACAACCTTTCTAGGCAACCTGTTCCAGTGCTTTGTCACCCTTACAATAAGAAGTTCTTCAGCAAATTAGTATAGAAATTCCTATGGTCATTTGTCCTTGTCCTATCACTGCACACCACCAAGAGGAGACTGGCCTCATCCATTTGCCTCCCACCTCTCTCTAAGTACTTATAAACATTTATCTAATCTCCACTCAAACTTCTTTTCCCCGGGTTGAACAGACCCAGGCTACTCAGTCTTTCCTCGTATGGCAGATGACTGACTTTTATCATTTTTGCGGCCCTCTCATGGACTCAGATTTGCTGAGGGTGGACTCTGTCCCTTTGTCCCTTCATCCAGATGTAAATTCATGTTTCAAAACCATGGATATTATGTCATTGAAAACAAGTCTTAGTATGAGTGGCAAAAGAAAAGCAAGTACTAAATTGGAAAATATCGCCTTCAGTGTGGACTACTTAAATTGAAATGCTGAACTAAGACTTACAGAATGGATAGTTTTTCTATTACAGTAATGACAGAGAATTAAAACCCAATCTAAATGCTATAAAACCCATAGTATAAGAGAAACTTAAAGGATTTGAAGTAGCATTACCCTGTATTTTACTTAATAGCCAGCTATTAACATCACAAAAAAAAAAGATACAACTATCATGGAAATACAACTGAAAGAAGTAAGGTCTGATTTCCTTCTTCAAAGCTCTGCTGGGAGAAAATGGGAATGGCACAGCATAATATGAATGCACCTTAGACTGACAGGTCACCAAAAAGGGTGATGGAATTAAAAGTGTGCGGAACTACCCAGTTATTCCCCTTCAGGGCCTCTTCCCACTCCAATCTCCATGCTCACAACCTAATAGCATGCTTAACTAACGTCAGCTCTGGTAATCACCAGAATTTTCATGAGACTAGCAAAGCTACTAGCTCAGGAGAAAACTAACTTTGCTGGAAAACCTTCTGTGCAGTGAGTGGACCTTGCTCAGTGAACGGCACCGGGAGAAAGCCAGATCATCAGAAATGGAGGAAGCTTCGTTACAGAGCAATGAAACATTCCTGGTTTCCAGTGGCTGCAAAACACCACACCAGCTCAGTTCTTTATAGCAGTAGAGCACTACGGCAGATGGAAATGGAAACCAGTTCAACAGAGAAAAATTAACAGTGGCAACATACTCAGGTTTCCTTTCAGCCTAACACCAACATCTCTGATTATGAAGTGATTCCAGGGAGCTGGAAAAACTGCAAATGCAAGGGAACCTCCAAAGTCACTGCAGTCAACAAGCTTCATAGGATAAGGACCTTTTTCAGTAAAGTTTCTGAAATTCTGAATTAAATGATTTGTAAAAGTTTTGTTCATGAAAGGAATGCCACTAGATAAATGGAATAACAGAAAAATGCTCAGACATGCAGCAACTGATTTCTAAGATACACCTTCATTTTACTGGGAGGACTTTATACTATTAAGCTAGCTATGGGTCAATTCAAGTCAAATGCATTAATGAGCAGATAAAGAATTTTGATTACAAAAAGTCTACATATCCAGATGAAGTACAAATAATCAAAATTCAATTTAAAGAATAATGGACCTTCACATCAGAAGGAAAAGTAATGAGAATGAGAATGATACTAACAACAACAATAAACATTCTAAGCTAACATCTACGTAGCTATCTATATATCAAAATAAATATATATTCATCTTCCCATTGTGATTTCCCCCTGCTCCTCCAAAATCAAAGGAACTCTTCTGCAAATGGATACAATTTTTCTCATGTTTTGAAGCGTCTGTCTTTCATACTTTCTAATCAAAGTTCATCATAACTAGCTTTGGCAACAGATTGTAGCTTCCCAGTTGAGTGGGCAAACAAATCTTTTGTTTGTTTGTTTGTTTTTATTTGTTTTTTTTTGTTTGTTTGTTTTTTTACCTTTCCCACAGAACTCAAAGTACATTTGCTGTCTTAAGAAGGAATTGATGAGTTTCATAATCTGGTCAACACCTCAAATACATTTAATGAAGGGACATCAGAGGTCTATAGTATTTGTATACTTCAAAATGTAGACAGCTACACGACAAAGATAAATGCTGGACTAGGAAACAACAAAAAAATGGACCACAGTAATTTAAAAGAGTAGAAAATGAGACACCTTTAGACAAGAGTTGATTCAATTTGACTGGTAAAGAAGCATATGAAGAAAAAATAAATTGACATGTCATAAAAAATCTCCACTTGGGTTTATTCTAAAGTATTCCTTAAGTGGGGAAAAAATGCTCATCACAATAACAACATTCACCAAAAGATGATATTGATTTAGGAGGCAGACCCCAAGGGATGTCAAACCAGAAAAAAATCACTATAATCAAGTACAGAGGAAATTCATCACAGCAAAAAGGAAGTGGGTGGATGTGCAAAGCTCATGAAAGAAAAACAACACTGCCTGCTGTTAGATGCATTTAAAAAAAAAAAAAAAAAAAAAAAAAAAGGTGAATGCTCAAATGATTCCTAAGCAGTAAATAAATATGAGAAATGTAACTGATACTGAGATAATTAGGCTATACATTATTGAACACACATCACACAGCTCTATAAGCAAATGTATCTTGTAACTGTGTTTTACAGATGAATTTTAGTTTCAAGAAAAAAAATCAGAACACTTGAGAAAATAACACGTTTTTCAGAGGCTGCATAGGAAGAGAGAAATCACATGCTAAATTCACAATTCTAATTTCTGTAGTGAGACAGAAGAATACTGAATAAGTCCAGCAGAAACCAGGCTGTTGATAACTGAGATAGCAGACAACTTCAAACATACTAGGACAAGAAATATTAAGTTTAATATGCCTCAAATGTGTGTTTTAAAAGTAATTCCATTCAACATTTGTTCTCAGTCTCGAACAGAGAAGGAGGAAAAGAAGAGATTAAATAACAGGTGAATTCAATGTTTCTTTTGGTGACAATAAAATCTAGAGCACCGATGGAATCTACGTTAATCTAAACCTGCAAAAAAACACTTAAATTCTTCTATAAAATACACATGTGACACAAGGCCTGATCTCTCCGTGCAATCTGGAAGCAGGAGTTGCAGCACACCGTACTCAAAGCTGTACTTTGCACGTGGAGAGATGTACACAGCTGGGTTCCTACTGCAATAACTCACTGCATCGTACTGACAGGCAATTCAGGAAAAAAATAATCAGATATGTCTGATATTTTTGAATGTGATGCTTGTTATATGTCTGACGCAAGAACATTTCTCAGATACAGAATTCCACAGTAGTCAAGGGGTGCAAGCAGTTGAAAATCAAGCTAGAGAAGTTTACTACTACAATGCAAACAAAAAATTCTAACATACCATACTAAGGAAGACAGCTTTAACATACAAGTTGTGTAATTCCTTTTCTCTCTTTTAGTATACAAGTTGTGTAGTTCCTTTCCTCTCATTTAGTATACAAGTTGTGTAGTTCCTTTCCTCTCCACAGCCCTGAAGAGTATATAGTAGGTGAAATACTAAAAAATAACAGACAATGAGTGGTGGCAGCTTTCACTCTGGCTGCTGGAAGTCCTTTTCCTCAGCGTGTGTCTCAATCACCTACCACCTGCTTCATTTGTGATGGAACCGGTAAAACAGTAACAAAACCTATCTACCACCACCTCCAAAAAATTTGAATAACAACATATAGCTTTAGGGCACTTCAATTCTTTCAGTAAAGGGCCCATTGTCACAAAGAAACAAGAACATTTCTTATATAGATTATCATACATGGAGCCAGACACAGAGCTGGGTTCACCTAATGAAATAAAAGCATATATTCAAGTTATTCATCTTTGTCAATTAACATAAATTAAGATGCCTAAGACATATTTAGCTGACCTACTCAGACATTTGCTTTAGGATGAGGGAAATCGCACCATAGATCTCTTTAATTGTAGTAATTAGATTTTCTTTTATATATACATATATATATTAAAAAAAAAAAAAAAAAAAAAAAAGCAGGTGACTCAGTTTTGCTCATGTTTACATCTAATTTCATGAATTTTATTTGCTTTGCAATTTGCCTGCAGGTAGAATTCAAGAAACCAGTAAGCTATGCATACAATTAAGATCACTAAACAACATTCTTCTTATGCATTTTTCTTTGTTCTAACTTAATTTTTCCATCTTAAAAGAAACAAAACCAGCTGGACTGGAACACAGAAAAGGTCCAACTATTCATCAGTGAACAGCAGCAAATATCCAGAGAAGCATACAAAAAAACCTCTTTTATACACACTTAATTATGTTAATGTTAATGTTATTTGCATTACAGACTTTTTAGCTGGGCTGATATTTTGTATTTAAGCAGAGATAACAACTTGCCCTCGCAGAGTTTCAATAACTATTGTCCAATGCTTCAGAGCTGTAAAGCGCTTCACAAGTGCCAAGAATCTCTCTTCAATATATTTCATTTGTATTAGAGATTTGATGATGAAATGCTCAAGTTTAATACAGCTATTACTCGTATGAGTACAAAAATAATTCATCCAAAGCTTGAAGTCTATTAGCTGCCAACTAGTCTAACAATTTACATGATTTTCTGATTAAAAGCACCCTGAAGACTACTGCAGTAATAATGAGGTGTTTCTTAAAGAATCCAAAGCAATATACTTATTTAAAAATATTTATTATAGCAGCAGTTTAAACATAGTGAATTTTTGGAGACAAGAAAAAAAAATATTTGTTCCTCTGGCAAAATTACTTCTTTATAAATTTTCAGAGCATCAGCTCTAAAGTTGCAACTTTCTGTAAAATATTGAGTACATGGTAAGGGGAAGGTGATTTACTCCATTTTGAACTATTTAGGACAAGGAATCTTTGCAATGAAGTGCTATCACCTCTAGCAGTTCTCTTTTTCTTTCCTCACAGCCTAAACAAAAATTGTCTAAAACTTAGTGGGCAAATATGTTACAATGACACACGCACAGGAAAAATGATTTTACTGGGGCAAATATTACTGAAAAATCACCTCACCCTGCGTAAGTAGCAGAAAAATAACATTATGTTTGCTGAAAAATGCAAAAGTCAAATGAGCAACTTTCCATCTGACAATCTACACAATACTACATAATAACCAACATGAAAATGCTAAATGAATTGTGATTGATTTCCTGATGCACAGCAGATCTGGATAGAACCTGAAAGTCTCCATAGTCTGAGAACCATCAATCCTTGGTTATACTAGCCACACTCAATCATTTCTGATTTGGAAGAAATCCATCACCTCAACATGCAATGTGCTTCTAGTACTTCACTCATGTTGTTGCTAGACATCTTTGCATCTTTTCCAAATGTCTTTTTTAACTTGCAGCATAATTGATTGCTTCTGATCAATACAGAAGTAATAGGAAGAACAGGTTATTCTTGTACTTTGAGAAACCTGTTACATCATATCACAGTAGCTTTCAGAGTTTGATAACAGAGAAGAAGAGTTCTTGGGAAACAAAAAAAAGTGCATCTTTTTGAACATAATTTATGAACCAATTTTCCATAAATAGTTATGGCACATGAAGTAAAACAGTCTATTTGTATCTGTCTAGTGTTAAGTCCTTCACTATGATGGCGTTAACATAAAATATTTAAGATGTGTTACTTATAGAGCCAGTTATAATTAACAAGAGAGAAATTACATGACCAATCTTATAATAATCTCTCATTGCATTTTAAGGAATCAGCTGCATTGTGCCATGAATTGTATTGCAATATTCCAATTGCTGAGATATCAGAATATTTCTATGCTGTTTCAAATTATTGTTTGAATGATGTCTCCCTCAAACTATATTATATTGTCAATATAAAACCAAAATTTTCATGGTCTTACAGATCCTTGAAATAGACTCTCATCTTGCTCGAGTAAATAGTATTGACAGAACTTGTAGGAGTAAAGGAGTGAATACAAGTTCTACTTTGCCCTTGAAAGGCAAATTTGTCTAGACAATTTTCAGAGCTCTGACCACGGAATAGAGTTACCACATACAAATGAAACTGCTGAGGAAGGCTGTAAACAACACGCAGTTTTTCGAACTCAAGTTGGAGTAGGTAGAAATTGCACAGTACAGTTTACTCAAAAGCTGCCAAGAGACACTATTCTACAATTCAGGCGTTATTTTCACAGAAGGATGTCAACTTTTATAGTACAAGATGAAAATGGTATCTTTCTTAAAGCAAAAATCATTTAATCACCAATTTGATAACCAGTTCTACACTTCGTGATTCTTAAAAAGCCATTAAAAATAAATAGCTGCTTAAAATATCACAGATATATAAGTCATCTTAAACAAAAAACGTAAGCTCTGACTTTGGTGAGATAAGTAGCATTTAATTAATATTTTCTGAGTCTCGAGAAGACCACAAGCTCAGAAACATTCTAAAACCAGCCAAAATCAACAAGCTGAATCCTTCCTGCTTTTTTAATTTATTCCTGCTGCTAGCAGCTGCTTACGAAAGCAGTCATGGAATTCCCTTTCCAAATATTGGAAAGAAATTCGAAAATGCAGACAGTGGGGCAAATGCAAGCCTTGATCCAAATACTTGATAATTAAAACTATTCATAAAATCTGGCATGTAGACATTTGATATTTAAATGTACTTAAATGCTGTAATGTTTAAATTCATTTGAGTATTTAAGAGATCCATCCAGATATTGTCACATTCAGATATTGCCTTCGTAGACACTGGATGGAAGATGGAAAATGAAAGGAGAGGAACTTGCAGAGCTCCAATCCTGGCCTTGTGTGTAGAAGAATCAGGAATAACTGTCCACTGCAAACCTGTGGAATGGTAGCTGTCACCTCATGTGCTGCAGCATCACAGATGCTTAAACAAGAGTCACCTAAAGACTTATTTCCACAGGGGTGGAAAATAGAAAGAGGACTATCAGCAGTCCCACATCTGTCTTGATTGATGCTAGAGGCTAGGTAGCCTAGGACAGGAAGGACATCCAGAGTTGCTCTAGACATTCACATTTAAGCATTACATTTATCTTTCAGTGGATATTCATACATATAATTTTCAGTGCATACATGATGAAAACCAGACTTCATGCACAGGTATAAAAGAAGAGCATGTTCCTTAAGTGCTATGGTTTACCCTGTGGAGATATCACCTATATCTGTGGGTATATATGGACTATATACAGTCTTTTCTCTTCTAATATATAAACTATATATACAATATATATACATGAACACCCTCCTCAGTGCCCCCATTTTATGAGAATCATAACACTTCCACATCTCATTCTGATACGGCAAAGCTAGATGCAAAAGTAACATTCATCCACTATACATCAGGGGTATACAACAGCCAAAGATCAAAATCAAATCTCTGGAGAGCTATGGATGGGCAAGTCTTTCAGAATGGACATCCATTTGCACCACGCACAGAGAAGCTTTGTTGACTTTGGACTTAATGAGTTCACATCAACTTCATAACTAAATAACCTCAGGGCAAGATTAATATGTATAGGGAGGGAGCATTTACAACTCTGCCTAGAGCTATCTCACTTGGATGCTCTGAATTGCCCTCCTGAGGATAACAGTTCTCTCCTTTGACTTTATAGATAGGATTGGCTTTCTGATTTAGGCATGAAAAAGCACCTTTTTAAAGCTTTGAATTATTTTTCATAGGATCTCAGTGGCTTTGGCTACAACAGATACTAACAGACTTAGGTCCAATGGAATCACATTAAATCACGGTATTTCAGATATATCCATTCACCCCCGAGGAGCTAAGATAAGAATTTAGAAAGAGAAATTTTGGATCTAAATGAGTCACTGGCATTTGCCATTTACTGTTTTGTTTTTTTAAGGGTTTTTTTTTTGGTTTTTTTTTTTAGTTCTCTCTACATTTCACCAGGTTTTCTCCCTTCCTCAGTGAAATTTTCTAATTTGACAGTTAGATCCATAAGCCGTCACGACCATCTTAACGCCATCAACAGTCTAACTGCAGTATCAAAGTTCAGTTCATTGAACCATCAAATAATATTCTCATTGGGGCACTCTCCCTTGATGAGCACAAGTAAGACCTAGTTACGTTAATCATCATCTATATATTGAGAAGCAAATGTAATGCGCTGAACATTCAGCCTGTCAAAATGTATCAATTATTCAGTCAGGTCTGACTGCATGAATCATTTCATGTTCAGTGTGCAGCAGGTTTGGAAAAAAGGTTTGATGGAAATAACTGAGTAGGATTCTAAGAAATTATTATTCTTAACTACAGCTTTAGGTACAAGGAGGAAAGCGTACGTAAGAATAAGTCAAGCTTTGGATTGCTTACAAAGCACTCCTTTTTCTGTTCTCCCCGCTAAGCTCTTTCCACTTTAGATAATGTTTTCATTCTACTACAGGTTTCTCTCAGGAAATTAATTTCTTAGCTGGATGTCACCTGGGGACATCCAAATGAACAACCTCTGATTTTGGTAGCTTTTTTTTCTTCTAATTCTCTCTTCCACCTTAACACTTCACATAACAACTTGCAAGGCCATTATAGGATTCATCCTGATTTCACTACAAATTCTATAAAGTATTGTACCACACTGAATTGGATTATGTAAACAAAAATAAGATAGCAGCATTGCTTGAGGATTTGTTTATGACCTGCAAGTCCTCTTTTGCAGGGGAGTCTTGTGGAGGCAAACAGAAGCTTTGGGCAAAGAGGAGACTGGAAGACGATTTGATTTCTTCTGCTTTCTCCTGTTTTGTGGGAGATTCTTGTCTTCTTTCTCTTCCTGACCCCTAATGCTGGGAGGATTGCTGCTGTCTAGAAGGGGATAACTACAGGAAAGATTTTGCGTGACAGAGTTTGCTGCTAGGCTATTAGAGAGGTTTCTTCCTTACCCAGTGTGTATGCAGAAGAATGTATTAAACAGAATTCCTTTAAGGTACATTAAGTCTGACAGTCCTCATCCCTCCATTGCGAGTTCAGTTGCTGTTGGCACACACGACTGTTGCGAGACAATGATTTGAGATGCAGCTTGCTCTCAATTTGACACCAGCTCAATCCTGACACTCCGCAGCATCTAGTGATTTCGCAGTGAGATATTTGAAGGAAGTTGTTTCTTTTTCCCCCTCTCTTTTTCAAATGAACTTAATATAGTGTACTGTGAGAGTTTATGATCCCAGTGAGAGATACAGCATATGCAGACTAGCATAGCACAAAAAGCTTAGGAATAGGTTTCCCAGTACTTCCAGGTTCCCCAAATCTGTGCCAAAGGGACTATTTACTAATCTACAGCCCTCACATTTTTCATTCTTTGCTACTCTTTTGATAACAGAAGGGAGAGACAAATAGAAGACAAGCCATCCTGCTGCTCATGCAAGCCCTTCCACAAAAGGCCTCCCATAGGCTGCTTTCCCCCAAACCTGCTATTTCATTTAAAGCAGTCAGTCCTGAAGGATCAACTTAGGCAATTAGACAAGGGATTGGGGCTCTGAGGGATAATTGGATGACTTGCACGCAATAAACTTCTTTCACGCTCTTTCCACTTTTTTCTTTTGTTCTCTTTGTTCATCCCTTTGTTTCTCATCATTAATTTTTTTAATCAAGTTTGCAACACTCTTGCAGATACAGCAAGATAGTAACGTGGCCAAGCAGCAAGAATCTAAACACCTACACTGTGGATCCTGCTGTTTCATGCCTCTTTAAATCATTCCAATGTGATTCCAAAGGGAAGAACAGCTGAATTTAGATGATGGGATGCAGTCAAAGCTTCACTTGTGTATCTGCAGCACTGCTGAAGTTGCAGAGCAGGAACAAACAGAGCTCAGATATCTCAGGTGAATCCTGGAGGAAAGCTTACACAGGAAAAGTGCTACAGAACAATTCTGCATTCTGGTGAATGCTGTGGAAATTAGATCACAGCCAAGAAGCTTACTAAGACTAAAGGCTGCTGAAATTTAATTGCCTTCGTTCTCACCTCCCAAGAACTATGTTCTGTGCCACTCCTAATTCTTTTTCTCCCCTCCTCATCAACTCCATGTTCCAGACTAGAAGCTCTTTTTTTGCCATGGACACACCACCTCATTTTCACTCCTTATTCCTCAGCCTGATGTTTCTAACTTCCATTTTCTCCTATTTTGACAAGTTCCTTTCACATCAACCATTTCCCTAAAGTCATCGCTCCTAATATCCTATTTATTCACTATATAAAATTGCCATCCTCACGTGAATTGAAAATTGCTCACTGATTTTAGACTTCTCTTAGCTACTTTTATTTCCCGTACGCCAGCACAATTTGTCAGCCTGTGTACACAGCAAAGTTCTAAATTACATGCAAGTTTCAACTTCTCCCTCTAATATAGCAATATATGTCTCCTTTATAATAAACGTCAGTGAAATATTTATGAACACTACACTATCAACTGTAAAAATAATAGCAACAAAAAATAAAAAACAAATCTTCAATTTCCTTATGTAGGGATTGTGTAATCAACTGCTGAATATGTGGAAGTCTTGTTCAGTGCCTTTCTGTGTGGAATACAAATACGAGAGCCATATTTACTGAGACTTAGTTCAACTTTAGAAAACAAAGTTTTAGTTCTTAATGTCCATGTTGAGTCTCATATGAACCGGCAGAAACATCTTGCACACCCCCATTGATAAGCAGTTCCTCCGCCCTTCTCATATGTTCAAAACAGATCATTACATTTGCCTTCAAACAGAGGAGGCAATGAAGGTGGCAAAGACAAGCATCTTCTGTGCTGAGATATGATGATGCCTAAGCATGCTAAGGAAGGTCTCAGCAGCATTAGGTCTGCCATGCTTTGTGACTGAAGAGCACGCAGCAAAAGCAATATTTTCTTTCTCTTTAGGATCTCAGTGGACACCCTCAGATAGGTACTGGGAATTTCACACACTTGTATATCTTTCTGTCCTAGACCCTAATAAATTCAAGAGAACACGGAAGTGATAAGATAAAAGTTTAGGTTAGATGCCAAGCACTTGTCTTCTCAACCAAGATCTATAAAAGAAAAAGCGTAGTCTATCTGTCTACATAAAGCTGACAGACAAATCTCATTTCAAAGTGAGTTAAGATGCACCACACAAGTGATAGAATATAGCACAGTAGGAACAAACTCAGTGTCAGAAGAGAGTCAGATCCAGTGACTAACAAGGTCCTTTCTATAATTCAGTAGAAAATGGCTTCTGGAAGAACACCACCAGGCACTTCTCACAAGCATACAGGTGTTAACCTTGGTGCCCTGGCCCTGTTCCAGCTCAGGTAATTACCTTTAAAACTTACATTCTCCTTCCAGACTCTCCTGGCTTGTCTCCACTCCCCAGCCCTGATTTATACGCAATTAAACAGCAGCAGTGTTTTACTGTGCAGGTGGCAGCTTGTCAGTGGAGGGAGTGGGGAGGGGATGAGCCGCAGCACAAAATGGTCTCTATATTGACTACAAGTCCCCAGAAAGGGTTATGAAGTTCTTTAAACCCCTGCAAGTGCACCACGTAGATCAAAGACAATACAGCACAGATCATCTTCTTCCTCATCTACGTATATAAAGGGGGTGATTTTATTTTTTTTTTTGGAGAGTGAGGGGATGGTTGGCTCCCCTTTGTCATAGCCTGCTCAGCAGGCAGCTTCCATTCCTATCCTGCAGTGCTCCTGATCTCCGCAGGAGCCTTCCTTTGCTTATTCCCCTCCATCACCTCCGGTGCAGTCCTTCAGCTCCGCAGGAGGCTGCCTGTCTCCTGGGCTCCGTTCCTGCAATGCCACAGCACTCACCAGCTGCACACTGCATCTCACATGTAAACAGTTTTCAGGACTGTATGCAAACCTTTGTTTCACAATTCCTTGCCAACACTGAAGCATTTCTCTGGGACCCATGATCTGTTTTTGAGCAGAAAATGTACAGGTGAGCTGCTGAACCTCAGTGTGGGGAAAAAAAAAAAAAAAAAAAAAGAAAAAAAGATATACTGAAAGTACTTCTGTAGAAGAACAGAGGCTGTCACAGCAGCAGCAGGTCCAGCATGGCAGCAGCCCTGCCCAAGAAAGGGAGTAATACAAACATCCTCTACAGAACGTAACTGAAAAGCAAGAGCTAAGTACACATGCAGGCCAATAGAATGCACAGTTTTTGGGAAGTATTTTCAGAGGCGTTGGTTTTGGTAGAGTTGATTATTATACTCACAATATAAAAGTGGAAATAAAGGACAAAAGGCAGCCTCCTATGGGAACTGTAAGAGTTATGACTTGTCCTCAAGAGTTTTATTCACACTAAGAATAGTGTAGTGGAGAAAAAGGCAACAGTTGTATTCAAAATAAGAAAAAAGACACATGCCTTAGCGTAACTCTGAAATACAGGAATATAATTGGCAATTAAAGAATAAGAACTCAAGTGACCACTCAGAAGAGTTTAATGCTAACAATGAAGTATTAGGTTTTTTTAAGGTAATCCTTACTGTCTCTAAAATTTCTCTTGTGCTTCAAAATTTTGAATCAGTTGTTTCAATATTCCCAATCTTACATGAAGTGATTTATATATTTTCTTTCACTTATGCTCTCCCAACATCTCAGAGTTGCAATAGGATGAGAGACAACAGACACAAATGAGAGCATGGGAAATCCAGATATTAGAATGCTTTCATAGATAACATGAAGGTGGTCAAATACTGGGGCAGGCACTACAGAGCTGGTGAAATCACCACCCTCAGAGATACACAGGATATGACTCCAGAGCAACCTGACCAAACCAAACTTTGAGCCAAAGTTTGTACCAGATGTGCTCTGGAAGTCACCTCTTCTGGAGTGAAGTAATTTTTAGAAAATACTTTTTTTATACATACACGAATATTCTTAAATTTGTACATTAAAAATCTGTCAAAGAAACACCACTCTGTGTGCGCATCTTATTCTGCATGGGTATATGTGCCCTACTGAATATGGATTGGCACTCACTGATAACATAATGCATAGATGATGGAGGTATCAACGTGAAACGAATATTAAGAAAGGTAAGTGTGAGGTTCAATAAAGTAGGATTATTCCTAACACTGAACGTCTCAGTTCTACCTATTCCCCCCTGTTAAATCCCAAAATTTTAAGCTGTAGCAAATTTTACCTACATCAAAAACAGTAGAGCCGCTATCTACATCAAAAATAGTGGAACTAATGAATGCTTATAATATTCAGTCTGTGTTAACTTTAGAAGAGAAGCAACAATTTAGCTCTGACCATCTATGCAAGACCTAAAGGTCATTTTTTTGAAATTCTAATCAGAGCAGGCTGAGGCAAACCACAAAGAAAGTGAGATGTCCTGGCTCCTAGCTACAAGGGGAGCCCAGTTTGAACACTGAGCACATCAACCAAATAGGACAAGCTTCTCATCAGTGCGAGATGAGTGAAGAAAACTGAGGACTGTGAACTTTTTCCTAGCACCGACAGGAATGGCCCAGAGTACACTCCACAGCAGTGACTTGGTTTCAGCCCACTACATTCTGGTTTTGCTGAGTAACCAATAATTTCTTGTTTTAACACAGTTTCTGATAAGGGTTTCCTAGATATTGCTCTACAGGGAGACCTTCCAAGATGAAGCAGGATATGCAGTTGAAACACTAACAGAAATGCATTCTGGGACCAAAAAAAAAATAATCTAGCGTATGGCAACGTAGACAAAATTTAGAGGAACAGCCCTACTAAAGTGAAAAGAGAAATTTCTTTGAACTGTACTTCCTTTCACAAAATGCTTTGTATAAATTCCCAGGATTGCTTTTCTTCATGATCACTCAGTTAGGTATAATACATTACTTCCACTGCTGTTTAAATTCCAAGTTTGCTTTAGATTACCTATAAAGGTCTAACTCAGTGACTCCAAAATCTTACTGGCTATAGAAAATCTTCACATTTATCTCTATCACCTATGTAATATTTGGCCTCACTTGTCACATTAGATGTAATGAAGAGCTGACATACAGATCAGGACAGATGTGTATAGAGACATTCCTGTATCATCTCTAGCCTTTACCTTAGAAGCCTTTCCAAAGTATTCTAAAATGTAAGTTGACTGTACTGATACAAGAATAACTAACTAAATGAAACCACACCTGCTCTCAATTTTTGCTATGTCTGTCTGAAAATTTATGTTTTATCACGTAGAAAGACTGAAAGAAGCATTAGTAAAAGCAAATGCATGGAGAATTGCTTCCACAGAAAAGAAGACCCTGTCTTAAGTACAGTTTTAAAAAAAAGTTGGATCAATTAGCAATCTGTGAATGTTAGAAACATCTTAACAATGTCTCAAAGATGAAGGAGCCTATCACAGAATGAGGAAAGGGGGAAAAATTAAATTACGTCTGTAGTCATAATGAATCGAAGCCCAGAAGGTGGTCTCCGAATCAGCAGGTTTTGATGAAATATTAAGGAAAGTGATTATTGATGAAAAATGAATAAGCTCTTTTTGATTTTAGCAACCTTTAAATCACACTTTGCTAATTAAAATAGCTTCAATGCATCCCTCCACTCCTTGATGGGCATTTAGCAATCCTTAGAAACATGTTGGTTAATTTGAAAACATTTTAGCAAATATGCGCAAAGTTTATCTTAAGCAAGCAGACACAGTACAGTTTAAGACGATGTGAAAAATAATGCATAGAATAACCTCCTCTTTTTCTTTTTTTCCTCTCTTTTTCTCCTTTACACTATATCTGTTAGTGGCAGGCAGCTTCTGCTTGTTCCCTCTACAGCACAAAATACCCCATGATATATATCGCAACTATTAACAAGCCATAAAATACATTTCAGAAAACAAAGGCCTATGTTACTATTTTCTGTCTCCTTTGTTTGCCAGGTCAGAGACTGTTTATTGCCCAGGAGGCCAGGTACTGCGGTACTGTGGTCTTCGGCAAATAATTTCCCTTTCCAAAGATAACTGGAAATTAGAAGTGAGACATCACTTTTGATATCCCTCCAAGTGGTACGGATTCTAATTGCTTTTTAAAATGTTTGTAGTAGTAATACTGCCTTCGCTTTCCATCCTAGTTTGTACTTGAATCCTTTTAAAGGAAAAGCTGGGACTGAAGGAAGAAAGGCTGTAATCAAGGCTGAATTGCTGCACACAGAAGACATGCCATTACAGAATGCGAAGGAACTCAGGCATGCCATGCGTTTTTGTCACAAAACCATACACATGAATTGAAATGAAACAAAATCTGCGCTTTTGCTTTCATAAATTAAGTCTGATATGTTGTAACACCATCTAAACTCAGGGCAGATGAAACTCCCTATCCCTTACAGATATGTGATCTATTTACTATAATAATATTTCATATTTCCATCACATAAGAAAGACTTCTATGAATACATCAGACTGAAAAGCTATTTAAATGTCACAAGTATTTTACGGAATGAAAAAAAAATGTCTACAGCAAATAAATAAATCTGATGGTAGAACAACATTTTCCAGAAATACATAATCATATAAAATAAGTCATGCAAGAAACTTTTAACTTTTCATATCATAGTGTCTGAGCCTTAAGGAATAAAACTTCAAACACCTTATAAACCATATGCTACAAAGTGTAATACTTGAGTAATAAATACTGTTTGCTGAGTGAAGAGCTGAAAAGCATTAGTTTTTAGCTTTCCACCCAACAACACAATGAAATGAGATCTTCAAGCAGTTTCTCAATTTTCAGGATTGTCGGTGTGAAACGTTATGTAAACACTCATTCAATGAGTTCATAAGATATCAGGAGACATTAACACATGCACACTTGCTAACCTACACGTAGTGATGTTATTCTACTTCCTGATGTTTTCTGCAGAGGATTCCTTTCCACAATTGGATTCCATCACTTCCTCCACTGACAAACTACTTCGACCATACTCAGGATACTTTATTTAGTCACATAAACAAATGAGACCGGCCACAAAGATAAACAACTGGGCTAAATATAGTTTGTGTCATCTGTAAAATAGATGTCGTTCTTAAAAAAGTAACCACAACCCCCCCCACAAATCTGTAGATAGGGTCTGATTAGAAGAACTTGCATAACAATTAACTCATACTTCACTTTGAAACCATCAATTGACATTAATTTGAAGAGCTAACTTCCATTTTTACATTTTGTGGAGGCTTTGGATTCTGTGAATGCACTACATCTCCCCATACTCAGTCTTTACAGTCCAGTAATAAGACAACTAAAAATGCAAAGCCCTAGCTTTTTAAGTGATTGGAAAGCAGAAGTCTCAGTCTTTCACCAAAGTGGAACAGATGGGCTAACTGGAGGTACATAAGAGATAGAAGTGCCATAATTTTGTACTCCTTCTAAAAAGGGCCACATTCAACAGCAACAACAAATTTAAAGTATTAAATCACAACACTCAAGTGCTGCATAACATCAGTTTGCAATACAAACTTTGGTTAACAGGACCAACAAAGAACAGATTAAAAAGTTTAGACAGGTAGGATCAAAGCACTTAATTTAAGAAACTCATGAGCCTTCACTTTTTCAGCTTTGCATCCTCAGATATTCCCCCAAATTTCCTAAGAATAAAGAACTGCACATTTCATTGATGGTATTAGTGGGAAACAAAGCTGTTCACGTTAGCCTTGTTTTAGGACTACAGTTTCAAGTCACAATTAAAGGCTTGAGACACTGACTTTTCTCAGTTTTACAACATGCTTTATTTTAAACACAGATAATATAATTTTTTTTTCTTCTTTTTAATTAAATGCTTCCTCCTCCCATTTGAAGGCTGTTCTCTTTTTTGCACAAGCAATAAAATGATTAATTGAAAATTACAAAACCAAACAGCACCACAGGAAAGAGTGCTGGCAGGCTGTCTCTCAGAATAAGGGCAGTGAGGACTGTCAGCCTTTGGTGGACCCCACTTCACCCCTTTGTTTTGTAACCTGGAGTGGAAAGTTCAATTCCTTCTTATCTTTCGGAGCATTTTCCCAGTGCAGCCATTTGTAGAGGTACCAATGTCTGCTGCTTTTGTAAAAACAAACAAACAGCTCTCATGCTTTAGATTACAGAGCAAGAAGAGAAGAGAGGAAGCAAAAATACCAGACTTTCAGTGAGGTTATGGTAAATGGAAAAAAACATGGTTCTCACAACAGTATCAGTGTTCGGTATCTATTTAAAAAAAAAAAAAACAAAAAAAACCAAAAAAAAAACGAACACAGGACTTCCAGAGTCCTGAACCTGAATAGAGTTCGCTCTAAGTCTGCCTCTTACTACACCGAAATGGTAACTCTAACAAGGGAGAGAAGTTGCATACTTTCACAACAGGGAGTCCACATAAATAAATCCTCACGAATTTATATTAAAACTTGTCTTATATTCAATCAAGACGGAAGAACAAAAGAAAACAACCACCTAAGACAATAAAATGCCAATGTTAATATTGTTCATTGGGTTCTAAATACATGGGTGTATGACAGACGCAGCTAATTTTCAGGAAGTTCTGGGGGTAAAGATTACTAGCTGATCGCATGAAGGGTAGAAGAACAAAAAAGCTAATGTGTTAGTGCTGAAGTGAAATTAAACCCCATGAAGAGTCTCACAGAGGCTCTAACTAATCCTTCTCCAGGTTATCAGAGTGGAAGAAAATACCACACTGACTTGCAAGTATCATTTTCTACTTTACATATGAGAGAACTGCAAATAGTTTGTTAACCCACTGCTCTCCCAAGAGTTGTCTTGGAAAGTCTGTTTGATGATCCCTCAATGGCACATATACCATTTCCTAGGCTGAAAAAGTCTTTCCAGAAGCCTGATTCTCACAGGAATGAAGCTTTGTTATACTGCAGAAGGGTGACACTCTCTGGAAGATAAGGATTTAAACCCTATTACCGTTAATTTCTGAAGTTGCTTCGGGAGCTTGCATAACAAACAGGGGCTTAGGAAAACACTTACACATAAATGAACAGAAGTAAACACTAGTAGGACAGAAGAGCTTAACCGTTATCTTGGTCAACCTACGCTGCATGTCTTTTGAACAGCTCTGTAGGTTTTAAATGTCATTGCTTAGACAGTTTACAGCTTGTGCATTGCTCCTTAAGTCAACTTCAAGAACTGTCTGAAAATCTCTTTATTAAAGAAAAAAGAAACAGCCTAACACTTATGGGATGCATCGTTCTGAGTAATAATGCATATCTTCATCTATTATGGGACTGGCAATAAGCTCAGATTTCTATGCATAAATGATTCCACAGACTTCAGGCACTCTCCTATGACTGACACTACTAATAAAGAAGTTTAATATAGCTGCACAAATGCCTTGCTTTTTTTAACAAATATTTATCCAGGCATTGCAATATAGTACTTCATAGTTTTCACAATCCGTTTCGCTGTTGCTAAAAATCACTCTACATACACTAGAAAGATGAGGTCTTCTTATTGCATTTTGTACATATTATATTATATTAGAATGCTTCTTCCCAGCATCCAAGGTTCATTACTTTTGTGCCAATTTAAGCAAAACCATAACACCAAGTAAATAAAAGTTAACAAGTAAATAAAATGTTCTCCCCTTGTTTTTTGGGCAAGTAGTAAGCAAAGTGTGCAGCCTGATCTTAACAATAGCATTTTCGCCTCTTAGCACTGAACAGATGACATTTAAAGCAACTGGAGTAATTTTCACTTCCCTAATATTCCTTTGACATAACTTGATTCCACTTCTGATAGAAAAGGAACCAGTTCATAAAGGTCTCTCATTCTAAAATGAACATTTATTTTTTTCTTTTTAATGGTAAAATGCATGCAAAAAGCTTATGATTATGGTATTTATGTTTCCATTAAAATGTCCTCAGCAAGCCACGGGAGTCTAGCCTACTATTTTCAAGCTATTTAGATTTATAGCAGCACAGTGCCTATTTTATTTCAATTATATTTCAGGACAATGCACTCTTGGTGGGAAATTACACAGTGACAACCAGTAAATGTCCATTAGGAGCTGTCTATCTACATACTGTTCAACTATGGATGTCAGATGATCACTATAAAACCCCATTGTATAGCATCATTGTCATCTACATGAAAAACACTATTGATCAGTAGTGCAGCTTCTCTTCTGTATGATGCAAAACATACTTAGAAACACTTCTCAAATAAACTGAAAGCTTTATTGACAAGAACACAATTCTCAAGATACTTCTTCCCAGTACTGTAAAATATACATAGATTACACGTTGCACCTAAATTTTGCTCCATTAATGGTAACATAAAAAGTTGGAAAGTGAAAGAAATGCTTAGCAGCCTGTCTCTGTAAGTTATTGATACATAGGATGGAGCTAAAGTAGGCAGGGCAACTGATGGATATGCAGTTACACTGATGACTAACCACTCCCAAAATATTTTATTTATTTATTTATTGCTAGGATTTCATTTCCACTGAGTGGTAAACTGCTCTGCTGTAAGGGAAAGACTCTGCTTTAATTCTTTAGGAACAAGACTGGAAAACACTTCCTTAGCGCTACTGGAAAGAGTTGCTATGACTATGTAACTGGAATTATCTAAATGTGTTTCAAGATTCACAGGAACTACACTTACATATGGATTACATAAAAAACTCAAAGAACCTTCCATACTTAATTATGTATTCAACAGATAATAACTATCAGTGGGTTAAAAAAAAAAAAAAAAAAAAAACACACAACAAAAATACATTAAAGAAAAGAAAGCAACCAAACTCCATTGATGATCTCTTTAATTCTAATGCAACCTAAGTCTGCACTGAAGCAATTCTAAAAGAGTTCCAAGTCCTAAAAGGAACTTTCAAAATTTACCATTTACAGGCTTTTTTTATTTATAGTCATAGATGGTAAGATGGGTGAAGCAGAGTTACTTCCACGCATACATTGATGTGCAAGTTTGTATTGAGTGAATGGCATTAGACAGTTCATTTTCACTTAGGGAAATGAATGGACAAAAATATCAGTGAATAACCATTTTCTTAATCTTTTTATTGTCTTGTTCTACCTGTCAGTTACTGTCCTAGGGATATGGACAAATATTAAATACACTCAAGAAAGAAAAGAAGGACAATCCAGCTTTCAAATCACATCACAAAATGACTTGGGGATCTCTGCCTGATCAGTTGTTGGTACCATCACTGGGTGAAGCACTACAGTAGTTTGATACTCTATTATGATGACAACTTGTGAAAAAATCCATTGTTATCCATTGTTCTGATACAGCATCTCACATAGTTGTCCTTCACATTGCTATCATCCATACGCCATGACAGTTAAATTTGCGTCAGTTGGTGGCATGTGTTGATGAAAATAAGAAAAATCTAAAGAATATTAAAGAAAAACAAAACCTGACAAGGCCTCACACGCAGATGCAGTAATTCTCTTACAAGTTAAAGAAAAATCTGTCATCTGTTCAACGATGGTATGCAAACTATTATGAGACATCTTGTTATCGGTCTCTCTGTAAGTGACTTTCAAATAACCTTTTGGACATATTTAAATGTCAAATTTTGTTTGGCACTTAGCACCAAACTGTAACAGAAATAACATTTCCCATATAAACAATGCTGCTTTTACTATGTACGTGCTGAAGATTTGAGCCAGCCTGGACATAAACAGCTCTGAGCAGCTCAGTGAGCAGCAATGTACTGCTAGAAATTCCTCTTCCCATACACAAAGGCTGGAAGGGGCTATTTAGGTAACCTCTAAAGCAGAGGAAGGGAGGGGGTGGAAGGGCAAAGGGCTAAAACAGAGGGAAAAGAACACTTACTGCAGATGAATGCTAACACAAACAGTATTTTAAGGATGCAGAGCTGTAACCAATGATTTTTCTTCAAATTTCTTGAGGACCTTTTCTCCTGCACAGACAGGAGCTCCCTCAAGAAGAGTCTCATGAAGAGGCACTTGCATGACTGCTATGGCAAGGGACATGATGAGATGTCATGGGAAGGTTTCACTGCTAGAAAGAGACAATAAGGAACACGTGGTAAAGCCTCTGGAGTGAAAAGCCAGGCATTCTACAGACGGGGTGACATCTTAGCTAAAAAGCATCTCACTCACTGAAGATAGTATACAGATCTTTAATACTTCCAAGATGAAGTTATGAAAAACAGAACAGCCTTGGGAAGATTGCTCAGCCATGAGCTCAAGCCTCAGTCCCCCAGACATACTTCAAAGGACACTAGTAGTAAATAATAATCTTTTTCCAGGTGAACTGCCTATTTTTTCTCAGGTGATGCTTGTGAAGAGTCTCATACTATCACTTTATCACTAAACCAGGAGTTGCCTTTCTTGCTCTCCTCTCAACTTGCATCTCCTGCCTCTCTCCAGCCAGGTTGGGCCTTCGGTCCCAGTTTGACCGAGCTGTGTGCGATGGGGCCCTCAGTGCTGCTGGGTTCTGGCAAGGCAGCCTGAATGCACAGAACTGTCATGCTGCTCTTCTATCCCACCCTTATCATTAACATCAGGTTCCCTCAGCACACCGTTATCTTCGGTTTTATTCACTCTCTCCTGGCTCTTTTATCAGCAATCACACAGAGTTAGCTGGGTCACTCAGGTCTTATATTTCACCGCACCAGGTTTGCATCAAAGAACTTTTTTTTTTGTTGATGTGACATTGATGCCATTCAACTCAGGCATGAAACACTGCCTTTGGTCTAACAAAAACAGCTGCAAGAGGCACCACGTGGCAGCCATATCCAACCAAGCTATCTCAATTTCCAAAATAACAAAAGTCCTGAAATGTCAGGTACTTGAACATAGTAACGCCTATCAATGTAAGGCTATGGAACGTAAAATTTCAAAAGCACAGATGAAGCTGTCTGCTTTTGAAATTATTTTGCTTTCTTCACTGAAATAAAATACTAATCTGCAAAATATAAACTAGGTTTGTTTAATACAAAAAGTAGACAGTGCAATACAGAATAACTGTATGAGTGAGAAAATAAAAAGGTAGTTGTGATTCTGAACGTTAATAGAAAGGTATGAAACTGAAACATCCTTAACTGTCAAGTTAATCAACATAATTTTTCCCAATATCATGTAAAGGAACTTGTAAAAAATAGGGTCACTCAGTCCTCATTTAAAACCTTTCAGACAATTAGTTCAGCTCTCCATGATAGCTGCTTTCCTTATAGATCTCAAGCACAGTAAACAAAGATGTTGTTCTGCGCATTTAAGTGAAAGTTAATTGTTTTCTTCCAGGAAGAGCTGGGCAGAAAACAAAATGACAAGTGGCTTTACTGTGAGCAAAACTAATGCTCTCTGAACGAGTTAGCACCTCCCATAGTAGGATTTCAATGTTCATTTTTATACAACTGAAGAAATGCAGAACTTCAACATCATAGACGTCAGCCAAGGAAACAGATGTATTTTCATTGTTGAAGTACAAAAAAGCTGTGAATGTTGCCTTTGGTTATTTCTACTTTACGTTAGCTTGCATGCCTGTTTTAGCTTCAGCTTTTCAAAATTCCATCAACAGAACCATCAACAGAATTCCACAACAGAAACCAGAAATTTTCCTGATTTCAGCATAAGGCCAAACATGACAAAGTTCAGACAGTGTAACTCGAGGAAAAGTATAAACCATAAGCTACAACCCAAAACCAGAACATAATTCCTGACAAAAAACTTGGAGGTTGGTCTACATTTTATCAAGAAGTTCCACCTGTTAGACTGAAGTTCAGAACCACAGAACTAGAATGCAGATAACCATTAATCTATTTTTGCTTAAATAGTAAGAACTTTACAGAAATAATTACAGAATATAACTGCTTTGAATAGGTAGGAAACATTGCATTCCACAGTCATGTTAGAGTTCTAATAAGCCAAGTGATATCACAAATTCTAAATGAATTATCCCAAACGTCTTGAACTCAAAACCATCTGAAGAATGAGAAAGAAAAATCTGAGTCTACAGGAAAAAAACTTCACATTCCATTCTGTTACCATTTGATTTATGGGAGCTCAATACTCTTCTACATAAAGGCTTTTAAAAAGCCATTAATAAAAAATGGAGTTCTGATTTCCCAACTGATGCGCTGTAATCTCCCATGACACAAGCATTACAAGGGGGATGTGGTAAAAGCATAGTGGTTGCTGTCTAGTGCCTACCTGTCTACAGGTGAAGACTTAGAATTCCACGGTTTCTTCACTTGGGCGTACAAGGCTTCAACTGTCTGTCCTTCCCTCGGGCTCTGCGGTCTGCTGGTCAGACTTATTGTGCCGCTATTTGAAGACGAGTCATAGGAAGAGATCCCAGCATACATTGGGTCTGCATCACAGCCAAAAGTCCGGTTAAAATCCTGTATCTCAGCATAGTCACGTTCACGAGCTTGTCTCTCTCGAAATTCCCGAGTTTTTGCTTGAATTCTGAAAAATTAAAAGAAGGCTGAAACTAATTTCTCCCCCCTTCATTTGAAAGCAGCAGCTAACAGACACTTTGGACAGCCCATCTTAGTGATGACTATTGCTGTGCTTCCAGTTTCAGTTTGTCACGGAGTCTCACTTGTAAACTGGAGACTAAAGTCTAGATCTTAAAAAAAACAACCCCACAATAGACAGTGTGCTTTAAGGAAGAAGGCTGATTATCTATTTTATTCTTTCATTATAAAGTGAAAAAAAAGATTAGCCATAATTGTCAGAGTTTAATCTGTTGTTTTATGCATCCTATGAACTTTACATTATTACTTGACTTGCCTGAGAACGGCCAGACATCATTCATATTGCATGGTACTCCAACAAAATCTGACAGATATAGAGCTGCTAACACCTGCCTTCAGGGATGAATTTTAATGTACTTTCTTGGCCCAACAGTATAAAACTTACGTTTCCAAACCTCAAAAACCTAAGATTAAAACATGCACACACTTAAGGATGTATGCATGCAGTAAACAGCAGAAGTTGTTCCTTGTATAAATTGTTCAGAATGTGCATGTTTTATTTAAAATATAAATAAACTGAACCTGCCGCCTCCTAAAACTAGGCAGTTTCTTCACAGAAAGTACTAACATTTGTCTTATGTAAAAGTTACAAGTGAAAGGTGATGCTCTATTGGGATTTGGTATCTAAGTGCATTTGTTTAGCTGCATGACCAAAAGTGACAAATAAAAACAGATGGCATTTAGGAATCTGACAAATATAAACTGAGCACAGGTCAAGTTTTCAAAAGCACATAAACCTATTACTAAAATTTGATTTGGGCTTCAAAGTTTCATTGGTATTTTAAAAAATTTGATGTATTCCACACATGCTCAGTGAACTGAAGAAAACCACATGCACCCCCAAAACTGTCTCCCCAGACCGATTTAATGCTATGTCATCATCGCAAAATGAAGCACTCAGCTGTGTCTCCTCCCTACCATTAGCAAAATGTATTCCTTCTCCATCTAATAGATAAAGACATGCAGTGTGACAATATCTATCCATTCAGACCACAGCTCTGGGCACCCCCCTGCCTGCTGACCAATTAACAGCCTGCTTCAAGCCTTTGAATCCTTTGAAAGCAAGCCTTGCCTCTTCTGAAAATAGGAAAATCTAAGAGTTAGGTTACCACAGCATTTTTTGGAAATTCTTTGCCACATCATGTTCAAGATGAGTCTTCGCAAAAAGAAAAGCAGACACACAAGGGGTGGGATTCTGGTTACAGTTGGACATCACACTTCAGTCTCCTGCAGCAGGTGAGTCCCCATGAGCCACATGAGGGAAAGCTCCATCACTGCCAGCTGGCTTCCAGGAGTTACAACTCTTCTGTAGCTGTCAGTGTGTCCTAGCATGAGACCTACAGTGCTGTGTAGGACTCCTGTGGGATCCTGGCTTGCCAGTCTTGATTTAGCTGCTCAAGCACAGGCAGCTTTAGGCATCTGACAGCCCTCAGACACCCTACCAGACCCCTCGCTGCTAGACAAGGAGGGCTCTTGTAGGCCGTTGTCACATCTGCCAGCCCTATGCTGACATCTCATAGACACTGAGATAAGTCAAATGACAAAAGCCAATTGTGTGTGTGCATGAGAATCCTGCTCTGAGCTTTGCATGGGGAAGTCTAAATCAAAATGTCTTCACCAAACTGAGCCCCAAGCAAATTGTGCTTTCTATGCTAACAGAGATCCTGGTAACAAAAGAACGGAATAAAAGGGTAACACGGACAGGCAGATCTATTTTCTTCAAAAAAAAAAAAAAAAAAACAACCACAAGTACAGAGCAAGGGTACTGTTTTGGGAGTCAAACTGATCTACAGAACTCTCTTCAACAGCCAGTAACAGCTGCACTGGTGGTTCAGTGATTCATGTAAAGGCCTGAATTGTACCTCAGCTTCACTCTTTGTTTTTATGTCTACTACTACTGACTTGTACACCACAACTCTAGCTTGTACTCAGTCCCATTGGAAAGGAAAACAAGCATCCAACCGGGAAGAAAACACAAATAGGAGCAATCTGAGAAAATTTAACAATTTTTTAATTAAGCAAACAAGTTTTGCTTTTTTTTTTTTTCCACTGATTGCTTTTTACTTTAAGAGGGGAAAAACAGACAGGAAAACTGCAGTGCTATTCAGCTGATGGAATGCTCCTCTGCAATTTCCCAGTTTCATCAATGTTCAATAGGAACATTAGGAAATTTACTATTTTTTTTTTTTTTTAAATTTACATTGACAAAGGATTCAGCCTTAAACACCAAATCTATTTCAAATTTAAACTTTGTTTTTGCACATGTGCTTTTAAAATACAAAGATACATGCTACATTGTCCTGTATTCCAGAGGAAAAGCAGGCCTGAAGGAGACCTGCAGTAGTTGACCTGATCTCTCTGCCGATTGCAATTCCAATTTGTAGTTCTGTGTCAATTACCCTGTAGCAGAACATATTTACCCACTAATATTTGTCTTCTGAATGGAAAAAGCAAAGGAAATGTACAATTTTCAAGATATTGCTAAATTCTAGCACTTCATTTTATTTTCAGTGGTCAGTGTGTTGCCAAATACCTGAACAATGACTGACACCAATTTGAGGGAAAAAATGCTTCAGACAAGTAAAATATGAAATCTGACAATATAGCAAAGACATGGCGTGAGGAAATACAGTCAAAAAAAAAAAAAAACCACACACACAAAAAAACACCAAACAAACCAAAAAACAAACAACCATAACCTGATGAGCTCATAAAACTGAATTACCTGGTGATAACTGGTGATGCTGACCTTCCTCTTACTGACTGTTATACGTGCTGGTGAACTTATCTAGTTTTGACCATGAACATTACTCCACCCTCCACAGGTGCAGACTTCAGTGCCCCCAGTTTCATTGTTAATGAAATATTCTCATGTATCTGTTTATTGGCTATTTAATACACTTGAACTCATAAGTAACATCATTTGCATCCTAACATTAAGATTCTCCCATGCATGGTTCAATGAAGAATACTTACTCCTACTCAAGTGGAAGTGAACTGATTGTTGAAGTGTTATCCAAATAATTACATTCACATCTACCAGGAATTTTTTTTAGAATTATTTCCTACAATTGCTTATAAATTGTATTAATACACAGTATTAAAAATCAGAGTCTAAACACATTATACATTTTCTTGCTAATTATAACCAAAATTCAGTAACCCTCTAAAAAAGCATTTACAAGGGGTGACTCAAAGGTGAGACTTAAAAGATTTCTATCTGTACTGACATCCAAAATGTGCTGATTCTTTTTCTCTGAATGAATTTGCTATGAGTCAATTCTAAACCAGAATTCCTTCAATATGACAAAAAATAGGTATTCTGATTAATTTTTACGTATTGTTTAAAGTACAGCTCTGCTTGTCTTCTTCAATACATAATATATTTAAGCACAGACATCAAACTTAAAGAAAAAAAACCACCAAAAAATTACGTAGATACATTCTTGAAAGGAACACCAGCTAGTAGCTGAACATAACTCTATTCCTTGTCCAATTCTAATAGCTTTTATATAAAAACATATTTTGATATTTAAGTTGAATTTAATCCCATATTATTTTTTATGTGAGCCCCCTCCTTGCCTGCATCCGTATGCATAGTGTGGCTTAACTTATCCATTAGCATGCACCAAATTAAGTGCACACTTGGGACGTGTCCATGCAGACTATGGTAGGAAAAACTAAAGCGATTACGTAAACACACTGAAGCATAGACAAGAACCTGGAATTTGCTCTGTACTTCAGCCTTAATCAGAAGTGCTCCTGCTATTGAAATCCACTATCTGGAGAAGTGTTCAAAGTGCTTCAGGCTCACAGTATAGATATCTGTATTAAACTGTCTTCACCAAACAGTATTCCATGACACAATAAAAATGCACGTCTGAAGTTCCAGATCAGCTAATTTTGAGGATTTATTTTATGAACCTAATATGGGCTTAACAATGCTTAAAGTTTATATAACTATCTCTATCTTCAAAGAGTTTTGCAAAAATTACTGATCAATTTCGCAGCGTTTAAAAGAAATGGAACTTCCAAAAATACAGAAACTATCCCAAGAAGTTTCTTAAACCCCTCTTGCTGAAGTGTTAATATTGAATGCCACCAACATGATGTCGTTCTTTTGATACTCAAATTATAATGTTCAGTGAAGTATAAATTATCCTCATGCATTTGCGCGCCATTCAATTCAGAAGCTAAAGATAACTGCTTCAAATGACAATATTATTAGCTGCAGAACTTCCTATAGTTGTTCAACAAGGTTTTCATTGCAAGCTAATCCAGTAATGACAGACATACCCATTATATAGTGATTCCTGTGCATGTGAGATTGTGGTCACAGAAATAAAAAGCTTTTGCTCTGCTGTCCCCAACAAACAGCAGACATCTTGTTCCCTTTCTCAAAACCTGTGAGTGGGATTTCAGATGAAGGCAGCTGGCATTTTAGACACCCACATACAGTTGTCAGCATGTTTCTTTCTCCTGGTAGACCTGGCCTACATTCCATCAGCAGGGCACTGCCTGGGGGTGGGGAGGGGGGAGAAGGGGGCTACATAGCTGTTCAGCCAGCAGGGAAATGTCTTGTGGTCAGAGAAACCAAATCCTTCGAATCTAACAAATGCATCAACTGCATACCCTCTGTTGTAAGGGGCAGTTAGCCAGGTAGCTCAGATCAACTGTACCACTCCGCAAGACAAATCTGAACCAAATGCTCATATCAGTTCTGCAGAAACAAAACTTTTTCCAGCAGTGGAAAACCCACATCTGTGACGATAGCTGAGGTGGTGCAGGATTTGCTATATGATTTGTTTAGATCCTTTGAAATTTGGCTACTCTTAACTGACAAGCACAGTATGGGAGGGGTATTCACAGGTAGTACTTCACAGTTGTTGCACAGTCAGCAATGTCCTCCCCTAAGAGCTGAAACAAAGTTGGCTGCAGCCTCTGGTGCGCAATTGCTTGGTCAATTCAATTAATCATCCTGCTGCTGCCAGGACTCGGTGATTGCCCAAGTGATTATCCACAACATAGTCTTTTCCACTGAGGCTCGCTGATTTACAAAATCAGTATTGAACGCTTGCAATTGCACATATGTGGGGCGGCTGACAAGGCTTATTAAGCATAGAAACAGCATTGTGTAAGAACAGAAGCTAAGTGACAAGCCATCCACCACTGACAGTTCTCAGTTCCTCTGCCATCAGACTGGTATTCCTCTCTATGATGGATTAAAAACCAAGAAAAACAGCACATTTATAATGCCAGTCAGCTTGTTCAAGTTAGTCAGATGGGATGTCAGCATTTGGTCCAGTTTTTGCCAGATATTGTTTCTAATAAAGAGGTCAGAAGGTGCATTGGCCAGTAGCCAGATCTTGTCAGACATGTCCCTTCCTCCTCTGCTAGAGAGAAATACCTTGTGGGCACAGCACGCCAGCAATAAGCCAGGTCTCACTGCTCCTCCTCCCTCTCCCCCCAGATGCCTTCAGGGCTTTAACGGTCCTTTTACTAATTTTTGACAATCAAGTCAATATGGGAGCTTGTTCTGCTCTATATCTTCCTTTGACCTTTGTCTGGATCCAGGCAGAATTTTTCTGACAACTGCTCTTCTAATGAGGGTACCTTGATTATAGGCATTATTTTGATTTCCCTCTGAACCTGCTTATGACACTTAGCTTTTCTTACCATTATTAGAGCTGGTCAGTTATCACAGTTATAGCCATGTCTCAGCAAAACCATCTGGATTCTAAGGGAAATCATTCTCAAAGAACACCGTAGGCAATGAGTGATCATGGGCAGCAACAAGCTACTCAACTGTGGGTAACAAGCAAACAAGAGAGACTTTTCTTCTTCCTCCTGTGCCCTCCCACTTTATTCAAAACTTGAACACAAATAAAGTAAAAAAAAAAAAAGAAACAACCCTGATAATTAAGTATTTCAAAAAAGGTAAACTTAAGAACAACCTTTTCCAAGTTAATAAATGAACACCTCAACCATATCTCCTGTACATACATGTGTATCCAGTTAGCTAAGACATGGCTGCACTCCATGAACACATAAAGGAACACACACAAAATGTGGTCAGCTTGCTACGGATTATCACAAAAATACAAGGACAAAAATCAGAAAGGCCAAGGCATAATGAGAAATACAAATAGCAGGGAGCTTAAAAGATACAATAAGTCACTGTGTAATTGTATTAGCAATTGATGGAAGAGGAAGGAAAAGGTTTCTTCCCCGCTCAGTACTGAGGGAATGAAATTAACAAATGATGCTGAGGATACAAAAGGCTTAATTTGTTAGTTTTTCCCTTCATATGTCTTCACTCAATGGTTCATTGCAACCAGGTGGCTGGTTAAGCTAGTTGAACTTCATCCTGCACCCACTACTGTCTTAGGTAGTCTCAGACCTTTTTCAGTAATCATGAGAAACTGTTGAGGACAGCTGAAGTATTACAAGACCAGAAAAAGTCAAACATCCCCTGGAGGAGCAAAAGAATTATTGACTCATCAGTTTAACGCCAACCCCCTGAGAAACTTTGATCAAACTATTGGTAAGCACTGAAGAGATAATGGGGCAAGCAATAGCCACCACAAATTCATCAAGAACAGACGTGGCCAAGCCAATCTGATTTCCTTCAGTAAAAGGCCTTGTGAATAGGGGAGAAACAGTAGCAGATACCAGGCTAAGAAAAACAGCAACAGAAAGAAGCAATACGTTGAGCAGGTTAGTTCCTATAGAGCATCTACAGAGCAGCAGCTCTTAGCAGCAGGATGGATTGAGATATTTTCTGCATAGATCCCTCTCTGAATTTACTCTGTATTTTCATTATTTATTAGGATGCCTCTGAATCCGCACAGAACCCAAATGAAGGAAAAACAGAGGGCAAGATTGAAACTTGAAATGCTCTTGAAGGACAGAGCAGAATTCAAAATGCAAATTTATTTTAACAACAGGAAATAGAAAGTAATTTACACAGAATAATTAAGTATACAAAAAGAAAGGTAAAAACCTGGGAGCTGCTTTGTAGGAACCGATCTGAAAATTCTAGCGAGTGACAGACACTCCTGAGTCAGCAATGTCAAACTGCCGTGGAAAAGGCAGCAGGGACATAACAGCAGTCGCCTAATACATAAGGGAGAAAACAATATTGTGTTTTCTATATGTAATGCAAATATTGTGTATTTAAGTTGCAGCAAGAATGACAAAGACGAGACACTGTGGGCTGGAGAACATCCTAATTAAAAAGATAGTAGAACAGATTGCCACAGGAAGTTTTTAAGAATGTCATCATAAAACTGAGGGGAAAAAAAAAAAAAAAAAAAAAAAAAAAAGCACCACCACCTCCCCCCACAACTCCCAAACCCCAAATCCTGGATGAAATATACATCTTGCAGGAAATGCATACATTGGAGATCCTACCTTGAAAAAGCAACATGAGCTCTCCTCCAGCTATACAAGGGCTGCTCCAAAAATAACGCCTCCTATTTTATTATGGCGGCCCTTAAAGTGAGAGGTGGATATTGATGGTGTGGCAGTAGAGGTTGAGCCTTCCCACTGATATTCCATTCCATTTTGTCACTGTGCAAGAAACAGCAGCAGAGAGGCAGTCTAACAAAATAGCATCTGATATGTGCCCACTTACATGAATGAAAACTTGCTGAACGATTATGAAAATCAAACAGTGGATGTGCACAGCGAGGCAGTGGGTAGTGCGTTTCAGCAGCAGCCACAGCAGGTCACCTCTAGTGCTACTGATTTTTATGAGCACAGCATGCTGTTGGTCACTGCTGGTAAAAATGCATAACTAATGATAGTAACTACGTTGAAAAAAGCTAACATTTTGTAACTGAGAATTTACTCTATGAAATAGTGCTATTGTGCTCTTCATATCTGTTGTAGTTTCCAGATACATTATCAGGAGGCATTACTTCTGGAACAACCTATGTATAATTCTGCACTTTTATAATGTGAGGAAAAGCACAATCATGACAGCGGAGCAGCAAAGTTCTAGGCTGTAGCAAATGAGGATTTGCCCAAATAGAACAGCTACAGGCACAGAAATACAGAAAAGAAGCTGCTTACCTTCAAAAGACCTCAAGTAAACAGAGATCACAAGTGAGATACCCTTACTTCCACTGCCAACCCTTAAATGAGGTCTGGAAAGGGGTGGATCCTGGCTGCAACCCTTCTGGTCACTCAGGTGTATGGCAAACAGCTGAGCTCCCCTAGGCTGGCCCTGCCTTTCCACCAGGTGCTCAATCACTGCTTCAAGCAGTGACTTAGCAATTCTGGTACAACTTCTACAGAAATTTTATACATATGCATTTTCCATGTAATGTTTGTACAAGAACAGAGAAATATAACAGGAACTAGATTAAAAAAAAAAAAAAAAAAGTCCACCAACTTTGAAATTAAAGAAATACATCAAAAATACACACAATCAGACAGTCTTAATTTTCTTTCTCCTCCAACAATCACAGCTTATCTACCAATTAGAAAATGTGATAGTACTAAGTGTCTCCCTGCAGTTCCCCCCTCCTCAAATTCCATATGCAGAAGAGACCCCTGAGAATTTCAAAAACCTTTAATGAGCTTCAACCCAGGAGGGATGTAGTGGGGAGAAAAAATAAAATTGATTATTGTAAGTGCTCTAATAAATTGAAAAAATTTTTTATAAGGACTCATATTTAAGAAGGCTGATACAAATGAAGATGTAAACAAGTAAAAAAATGCAGGAGATAAATATTACATTAATAAGCAGATGAAGTGCAAACAGACATTGGAAACCAAGTGACATTGATGAAAATAAAGGTGTCACTAGAATCTTTTTTTCTAACCTGGTGGAGTCTATGCACCTCACCTCTACCTGTCCTTATCTTGATTCATCCTTTGTCTTTCAAAGTGAAGACCCCACCCTGCAGAGTGTCTCAAGCCTGCTTCCTTGGATCTTAGAGTAAGTCAAAATCCTGGCTTTTTCTTTTATGCACATAAACACACAAAATGTCTAAATTACCCTTTCCATCGAGCTTTAGACTACACAGCTGATAGTCTGCAGCACTTTTGGGTGGAGAGTATACCTGCTGAGTTTTTTGTTCCACCAGAACTAAATGTATCGGGTACACAGGCAGAATAGCAGGTCCTTCCATCCCCAAATCAAACACTACAAAGACTACAATTTTCTGCTGTAATTTTCATGTCTGATCCTGGGGTCAGCAGCCCCAGGAATGGAGGATCACTCAGATGAGCAAACAGCTGTTATCCTGCTGGCAAGCAAGTTGCATCAAATAACATCATTGCTGCCAGTAAGAAAAGCAAATTTCTTTTGGTTTCCGAAACTGGGCAGATGAGCTGGTATGAGGCAGATCCCCAGTCATTAGATTAATGTAGCTCTAATCTTCCATCTGATCTTTTGCTGGACTGAAGTACTAATGAAGCAGATAAAAAGATTCAACTACTGCTAAAACACCTGAGAGAGCTCCTGCTTCAAACTGTCCTCACTCTAAGAGCACTGTCTTCCTCTCTTATAGGGGTTTTGTTGGGCCGTTGCTTTCCCTGCAGCATTTTTCCAACTGGAGAACTAATCAGCAAACAGCACTGTTGGCTAGCATCTGAATTCTGTAGTTGGATGTGTAAGGAACAGCTGTTCTCATATGTGCAAAACACTAATGAAAACAACATACTGTATATCAAATGCTACCATATATCATAGCACATATCAAATCAGTCATTCACAGATTCTGCAGGCAGTAACTAGAGGTCTGCTTACAATAACTGTCATCAGTCAGTTAAGCTGACCCTATCCAGCATCATCCTTATCCAGCTGGTACAGTAAAATAAGCGAATATGAAATTCTGCCACTAGCTCAATGACAGGTCCATTATTGTGTTCCTGGTGCTAAGTATGAAACAACCAAATCTTAAAGTTGGAAAAAGAAACAGTGTGAAATGACAAAAAATCACAATGAAAAACCTTACAACAAAGTAAGGGATTATATGAATCTCATACATTGAAGTTGAAAGAAAAAATAACAAAACAACCACCCATAGAGAATATAGCTTTTATATTCTCAGAACCAAAAATTAACACCCACAACACCTTTCAGAGTTCGTTTTTAAAACCGTGCTGGCTTGCAGTACCGACTGACAGCATACGTCTACAGCACGGCCGGACACCGAACCAGATTTGCTATAACCCATTAAGAGGAGCATACTAGTAACTGGTTACAAAAGACAAGGTCCAGCTGTGGTGTGCAGACGGGACCTGTCTGCCTGTTGTGAATACACCATTAGGGGTCTTTCTGATTAGTCAAATAATTGCTGCTTTATCTAAAAATTAGAACAAAGAGAGCTTTTAGTGCAGCTTACTGTTAGATTCCCGCAGTGCCATTGGGAAAATCTGATGGGTTTTCAGTTCAGTTCCACTCAGCACCAACAGATGCAGCCATGTTCAGTAAGTTTGTAATTATGCTACAACAATTTTCATTCTCAAATAAGTATTTGCTACAGCCACTCTAGTGCTGACAGCAAGATTTATGGAACATCAGAAGACAGACTATTGCCCTGTCCTGAAACTCTTGGCAGGAGAAGTGGAACACTGCAAATTAGTGCTCTTATTAAAACTGCTATACCTAACAGAGTGCTGAACCTGTATGATCTGCAAGACACCTTCACCGAATTTGTAACTCAAGAACATTATAGAGACCAAAAAAATACGGCAAGGGTCTTGGCCAATCCTTGTCAGTACAGTGCCTTGAATCTCTGTGGAAGAATAACAGAGAAAATACAGTTTTAATGTGATGTCTTATAATCTTAATCCATATATTTACAAAATGCAGTTAAAGAATATGAGGAGCTTTGTTTAAAAAACACCTCAGCAACTATTATTCCACTCAAGCTTCAATTTACATATCTCCAGAAGTCCACATTTTTATGAAGCGCAACTGATCTCAAATATTTTTCCTAAGCTCAGTATTCTCACGCTTTATTTCTGTGTTCTTTTACAAAAAAAAAAAAAGAAAAAAAAAAGTAAAAAAGAAACATTGCTATTCATTTGTTTTCATACCCTGCACCTCATCCCTTATGTAAAAAACAACTGTCAAAAAATGCTACAAATCTCAGTGAAACTGGAATATCCCTTGACAGGCAGACCCCATCCCAAAATAAGTGAGAATGAGAAACACATTGCTCTTGTTTTCTGATTCACGGAGGGATTGTTTTCTCTCCTCTCTTACGGGCTGGGAAGGGGGTGGAAGTTTTATCAGAAAAGATTTTTAGCTAGTTACTTTAGAAAATATTTATATTCTGAATGTTTGCAGTAATTATGGATTTAGAGAGAGTATTTCTTGAGAGAGCTGTTAAGTGGCAGCAAAATACAGCAGCAGCAAGTCTAAAGCTGAACCTTCACTTTATTTTAAAGACAGATAACACTTGGGTTATATATAAAGCAAAAATTATCTCCATATCACAGTATGTTGTCTTTTTTTTTTTTTTTTTTCCCCTAGAAGTAAAATGAAACAGCTTCATGAAAATATTTTGCTTAAAGCGAGAAAGTTGGGATTTTCCAACAAAAATATTATGGTCTCTCTGGGAAATCTGGAAAGACACCAAGAGTGTCCTGCTGCTCAGCCCCCCACTCCATCTGATACTTTAACAGTTCCAGATGGCCTTTACTACAGGATGACCTCTTCTCTATTCTTTTTTGATGACCTCTGGGTCACAAATTATCTATAGGATGCTGCTGTCATTCTGTAAGACACCATTATATTCTTTCATCTAGAGAATAAAGATGCTTAACATTAAAACTCATCTTTGTTAGGCTGACCTTCCAATGATGATCAAAACAGACAGTTATTCCAATCAGTGTCACTGCAGGAAAAAATATGCTTCATTTTTTGTGACACTGACATTACGAAATAAAGGCATTGTTTTAAATCAGATCACTTTCATAATTGTACTTGGCTGGAGAGTATAGCACAGCATATTATGCTCATTTAAAATATCAAAAATATGGCTGTAATGGTTTTGATGAGCTATGCTGATGAAAGGGATGTGGTGTGTCATTTTCTTTTTCAAGTTAACAATGTGACTTATAGGATGTAACAAAACTTTTTACACAGCATCTATTAATTATTTGTCTTTCTCTATCATCATAAATGGAGCACACTGACCTTGCATAGGAAAATATAATAAATAGTCCCAATGTACTAAATAAAGTAATAAGGTTAATTTCTTTCCCGCTGTCAGTAAATTCATGTTAGCAGTCTCTCGTCAGCTTGACATCAATTAATGATTTTAATTCCAGACTCTTGTCACAGTACTCACCACCCTTTCGTCTAATTAAAATGGATGATGCATGATGAAGGGAAAACACAAGGCTTCTGTTCTTGTTGTAACATTTCTATTCATTAATATACTTTTACAACAAAAGGCTTGTGGCTTTAATGGCACTAGAGAAAGATGAAGAGAAGTTTATTATATGTTGGAGATAAAGACTCTAACACCCTTAGGAAACATATAATACAGGAAACATTTTATGGAATGACCAAAACCTTCAGGAAAAATTATCGGTGTTATATTAGTTACTAATGAACATACAGAAAGTTTCACTCTAATTTTAGGAAAAATCATTACATTAAAAACACACACCTGAATCATACTTTTGCTTATGTTAGCACCAAAATATGTTCTAAGCCTAATCACTGATCTACAAAAGTAACAATAAAAGTGCCACTGCGGGGACAAACACCTAACCCACCTCTCCAAACAGCATCTCTGAGAGACACAGATCCTTAATCATTCTTCCCACATTTTTTACCATATTCTCCTGAAGCTGTAACAGCATCACATCTTACTTCCAACTAGTATAATCTCCCCAATTCCTGTTCTAAAATATTTTTCCACTTTTAATGGAAAATCTTAAGGCATTAAGATATACTTTGCCACACAAAAGCCTGTTGAGGTTCCCAGCCAGAAGTCTCGTTAGGGAGCCTGCTCCTGGTTCCTCAGCTCTGGGCACCCCAGCTTGCCTCATCAGGAACTCCCCTCCTGGCTCTGCAGCTGCAGCCAGCAGGTGGGACTCCCACGGCACCACTGATGTCAGTGGTGATGACATTTGCACAGAACAATGAGAAAAATAACAGCAGAATTATGTAAATGTAATTCCCTTCATAACCTACAGGACAAAAGGTTATGTTTCCCAAAATGTAACGGGGAAAACTATAAAGAAATGGTTTTATTTTGCAGATGGTAACTACATCTACACGTGAATGCATGAAACATAGTGCTGCTTTGCTGTGTGTTAATCTTCCTCCAACAAGGCTAGCAAAGACTGGAAGTTTACAGCTTCTTTTTTAGTGAGAAGGAAGGTACACCCTGTGACTCACTGGCACTGACTGCTCTGTCATCCTCTCAGCATTTCTGAAGCCTCTGTCACAGTGCTTCCAGCAATACAGCTATTTAATTCTCTTCCAAAATGTTTCTCCTTATCGTCTCACTACTGATCCTCACAAAACAGGTGCTTAAGCACCTGATTTTGCATCAACTTCTGTGGAAGCAGAGAAAGAATACAAAACTAGGATTAAAAAACCTATGTATGGTAACAGATTTACAGAACATGAGTAAAGCTCTTAAGTCAGTGTACTAGCCAAACAGAAAATATCCTATAGGCTGTTCTTTCCAGAGGAAGAATTGACTCTAGAGGCAGATTAAAGAATCGGCGCTATTCACCCATAGATGGGATCACATACTCTGAAGCATAAGATTACACTAGAATTGCTGCTTTCATTTTTTTAAGTGGTGGACCATGCTGAATACAGCTGAACATTTGGAAAACTTCACAAAGAAACACATCTATTTTGTTCTTCTGCTATCTACTACCTGACTATAAAGAACAAAATTGGGCTGGGGAGTGTTTCTGTTGCTAGAAAATGCGCAGGGCTGAAGACAGGTGCAGGAGGCATGGGCTGTGCCATGCGGGTGACCAGAACAGCACGTCAGAGTTCAAGAGAGGCAGGACACTGGCAAAGATTTTTGATCTGCTAAAGATTTCTGTTGCACTGAAGAAAGAGAAGAAAACATGTGCAAAGCAAAACCCAAGGGTGAAAAAGGTATCAGAACCTGCTGTTAGAAAGATGTTTCACCAGTATGAGTCACCAACCAAAACAAGACGACAAAACTAAGCAGTGGGTTTCTAAACACTTCTGTCTTCCAATCTCCTAAGAAAGAAACTGCACTGTCTTGAAGGAGTCAGAAAACATTCCAGGGCAATCTGCGGAATATCCCATGGTCACATTGGTTAGTGAGAAAACCCTGACCTGGGAGGTTCTCAAAGATTAAAGTTTATACAGTGAAAAGGTCTGTGGGTTTCCAAGGGCTTAGATCCAGTAGGATAGCAGAAGGTGACAATCCATATGAAAACTAATTGGCTTGTAACTGTAATGCCGCTTGGTCATTGACAGAAGTTTCAGAACCTGATTTTAAGTCTCCTCTATACAGAAATGCTTGTGTGAGACTACAAGTAGAATGAAGTATCTGTGAAAACTCAAGATACTTCATGCGTCTCTGAACTGGAAAATTCAAGACATGACTCTGAGGAGGGTTCGCCAGCCACAGATCCATCAGGAAACCAGAAGTGGCAGACCACCTCCTGTAATAAAAGCATCCAGGGCTGTTCTCCCAGTCTTACCAATCCGATATAGCATCTCAATCCCATTCAGTTTCAGCAGACGAGAGGTGCAGCATGACAAAGAGGGGATCCTAGTTAGCATTTATATAAAATGGCTGTGATTTGGAACAAGAGTAGAGGTAATTGAATTCATAGCTTATCCAAAATCCTCAAGACTCTGCAGTTCATTGTTTTTTAGAAGCCACAGAGCCAAGTTCAGAAAATCTATTACTTCATTTTTTCTTATACTTTTGGTTGGTGTCCATGCTGGCCAGAAGAAATGTTTTCCAAGAGCACATCAACTGAATTTGCAGAACAGTGCTTGGCAGACATTCAAGCATTATGGAAGCAGACTTCCTTTTCTAGAGTAAATCTGTGTTAAAGAATAGTGATACACGAACAACCTCCAACACTCTTCAATGAAACATTAGTATGAACTTCTAAGATTGTACAAGTAGCAGCATCTCAGAGCAAATATGGAAAGACTAGTGAGTGTTCATCACAGATGTCACTTCTAATTTTTCCAGTATTCTGTTTTATTGAAAGCTGTCTCTGTTTTTATCTAGATAATTTCCTTCTCTCTTAAAAAAAAATTTTTTTAAATTGTCAGTTAATACATACCATACATAGAAGACATTTGCTCCTTAATAAGACATTACTAATAATATATTCACACAAGGCAATTTTACTAATTTTAATCACAGTAAATTGAAAAACATTAATTTGCTTATTTTTCTCATAATCAATATGAACACATTTTTATGACTAAAGAAGACACTACTGCAAGCACAGTAGTATTAAAATTATCAAGTCAAAGCATAATAATTTTATAAAATTGTGGGCATGATTGATTTTTTAATTGACCATTCACTTGTTCTCTGACCCTCTAAGGATTTTTCTTCCAAGCCTCTCAAACACAGTAAATTCATTAAATCCGGTCTATTTCCCCAAAGTATTGCATCATTATAGAGGTATATAGCATCAAATACCAAGTAAAATAGAGCAACTGAATTACACCACTAAAAACACTGGGAGGGAGAAAAACCCACAGAAAACAAAGTTAAAATAGCAGCCATTATGAACCAACACTTGTTCAGACAGTAATATTTCACTGTCTAATCATAAGCATTTTGAGGGATTGTTCAGTTAATTTGCAAGAGTATTATCCACGAATAGCTTGTGTTTAACAGCATTTTTTTACAGGATCAGAAGGAAACTCTCTGCAATCTAACTGCACAAATATTTAAGGTCTCCATGGATCAAATCAACATCTGAATTTTTCAGAAACATAAGGAAGAACCTCACACATTTGGTTGCTATTTTATTATCTTTTATTAGTTGTACATGCCACTATCCCCAAAGAACTTGCATTCCCTTATAGACATAACACAAAGGAGAGCAAATACACAGTTAGGGAAGGAGGAGGACCTATGTTATGATAACATCAAGCTGTTATGAAGTTCTGGCACATGCATTTTCTGCAGGTTCAGTGAAGACACAAAATCGCTTTAAAACAAACAAGGAGTGAGATTCCAGGAAAGATTCAAAATGGTTAGCAGAACTCAATGGACAGGGATTAGGAATTTGCTCCATGCATGGGGAACTGTACAAATAATTTCATAATTCTACCTTGGTACCCAGCGTGACTATTGCAACCTCTCTTATATCATCACATGGACAGTCTATACTCTCACCATTGTTACTGAGAGAGACAGAGAGACACAGAGAGACAGAGAAAGAAGAATGAAGAGAGAAAAAAACATTACTAATTCAAAATAACTAACTCACTCTTCCTTCTTTGCATAAATGTACGTGGCTGATTAGTTGGGGACCTACTGCTGTTAATAAGCCCCAAGTGCTTGGCAATCTTAGGTTCAGCAGAGTGCATTAAACCAGAGATCAGCACTATGAACAGCAGTATGAACTATATGGATATCCCTTCTCTAGCCCTGAGCTGCCTGGAGCTATTGAGGCAGCTTTCAGTGTCTCTGCACTCCCAATATAAGCTTATGCAGAAATTAGGTAGTCTGTCCATGGGTTAAGGAAAGTTGATTGCACAAACACACTTATCTCCAAAGTCAATTATTTCCTTAATTTCTAGTATTTCCCTTTACAATTTAATCTGAAAGCCTATTACTCTAAAAAACAGGAACATATGTAGTGACCTGTTTCCTTTTTTGATAAAAAAGAGAAAATAAAAAAACAATCTGACAAAAACAACCAAATACTGTGATCCAGCCACCCTGTACCAAAATGGATGGAGAAAGACATGAATAACTTTTTACATACATTTGTACAAGTATATTTCTTAAAGAGCAAAAAAAAAAAATAAAAATTCCCATAATGTAATCCAAACAGAAGGTCACACACGAGAAAGTTTCTACAGTTTAACAAGTTGATCTTCAGTAACCTGTAATGTACAGCCTGCCTTAACTGCAATGCAAATCCCTCAGCCCTTAAAACAACTGAAAGCTAACTGTTATACACTGAACCGAGGAAACTATACAAGAGATACTATAATGATGATACCATCATCTGTAAATTTCTGTTCTTACTTACTAAAGACAAAGTTGCAAAGAGATGATGGTAAAAAGGACCATTATGACTAGCTAGTTACACCTCCTACAAGGACAACACTTTGTTTCATACTTCCTGCTGAACGTAACGGCTGAGTTACAGCATAATTTTTAGATAAATCATCTCAACTCACTGTTCACATTCACTGCTAAACATGCCTGAATCCAGACAGCATTCAAGCTTTGTAGTTCTTTAATGTCTGTCTCCTCATTGACGAGCTTTCTTTCCAAAGAGGACTTCTCTCCTCAAACACATCCCTTAATACTAGTTAATTTATGACCAAAGATCCCCAAGACTTTAGCTAAATTTATACAAGATATTAGCTTAGGCCCCCACATAACTTGTTCTGCAAGTGACAGGATGAAAAGTAGATTGGAAATATTGAGAAGAGCATATAAGCATATATTAAATAGGTTTTAATGTTAAGAGAAGCTGACAAGGAAAAATAGAGGTACTCACCACTCATTTTTACAATTAGCAGTTTAATATACATATCATTCCATAAACAGACTGCATGACATAAATAGACTGAGCTCCAGTGACCAATACACCGATAATTATAATTCTTAGGTGTTTCTAAATATGTCATTGAAAAACCTGGATATGCAAGACTTTGATGAAAAACACAAAACATACTTCACTTTATATAAATATTTGTTTTCTGAAAAAGTCAATAAAATCAGTTATAGAAAGTATAAAGAAACCATTTCATATTACTAATTGAATCTCCTCAATAGAGAAAGGAGCTCTGGACCTACAAAAAGATGCTTATTGCAGCCAATGTCCAAAATGCTAATTTCCAAAATAAATCCAGCTTTGTCTTGTTATTTAAAGTATATAAACATATCAACATTTGGGAAATCTCATCAGCGAAAATTGAACTTCAGTTATTTTAGTTATAAAACAAACTCTCTCTATCAAGGTTTAAGCAAATACTGAAGTCTACCTCTCCTGTTCTTGCTTCATTCGTATTCTCTCCTCTTCTGAAGTAAGAGCTTCCTGCACTTTTATTTTACCAGTTTTCTCACTCTTGTCATCTTTGCGATGTTTGCCAAACCTGTTAATAACACACAAAAAAAGAATCTAACTTGTGAAATGAACACAACTGTATTTTCCTTTTCCTATGACAAAAATAATCCTTGCTGCTTGAAAACCAGCAAGGGATAGTGCAAAGACCTCAGAATCACAATATGTAATACTTTCAGGCTGCTTTTGTTGCTGAGCTTTTTTTGTTGTTCTGGTTTTTGTTGTGTTTGGTTTTTTCTGTGTAGGTTGTTCTGGTTTTTTGTGTTTTTTTTGGTTTTTTTTTGTTTTTTTTCTTTACTCCTCTTAGAAGCTTATAGAATTCTTCCCTAAAGAACACAACAAAACAAGAAAAGGATAGTGTCTCCTTATTTCTGACAGGGCCGCTGTTTTTGAATACATGGTCAAGCAATGTTTCATAAATTACTCAACACCCTCACTGCCAAAGAATGCAAATAAAGTTTACATTAAGTGAAGGCTTTCACAAATGAACTGCAAAAGACAAACAGCCGTATGTCCAACAACTGCCCAATAAGCAGCACCACCGCCCACAACCTCCCCACAAAAGCAGTTTCAGCACACAGTGGACAACATCCAAAATAGAAATGTATTCTTTTCCAGCACTAAGGGTTTAAGGGTTTTTTAAACATTGTTCTCCCCCAAGGGTATTCTGTGCAATGAATGAGGGCAGAGGCTGGCACTGGTCTGGCGGTCCCAGACAGAAGATGTTGCCAGCCCAATGTTTGCCCTCCTCGTATCTCTTACCCCTCTACAGGCTACATTTCAAGTAGTTTAGGTTTCTTCCATATTTGCACATTCCACTGGATTTTTTTAGACTTTCAGGCAGAGCACGGTCTGACATTTGAGATATTTAGCTATTATTAGGACAAAATTTTGTGTATTTGTTAGGCATTTCAGATCAACTTTGAAAGGAGTGATTTTTATACAGAGAAATCCAAAGTCTAAACATAGCCTGAGACTAGATGACCAAGATGACCATTTTCTGTCTATTTAAGGCTGGAAGTATAACACATATCTGTTACACAGCAATCTTCTTATAATACTTACCTATTAAATACGGCATCATTTATCACACTAAACGCAGCAAGAATTTTACTTCCTGGAATGATAGTTGGGGTACTTTGCACACAAAAGCCCACAGCAAAATACAAAAGCAAACACTGAAATATGCAATGTCCTGCAATGTTGCAGACATCCAGAATGCTCACAATCAGTGAAACAAAACAGAGTTCTTAAAACTTTCTTCTGGCCCCTGAAAATACACTGTTTATAATATTTAGAGTTCACCAGGCATTTATAGCATTTTCCTTCTTGTTCCTATTCATACCAGTACAAAGCCATTGTGTGGGCAGAAAACATAATGTACAGTGAAGGAACCAGCAGAAAGATTCATTTCTGATCACCCAGTGAAGAGAGAGCATTATACTGAGTAACCACGTATGTGGATCTTAGAACAGCTGCTAAAACAACAACAACAAAAACAACCAACAAATGTGCAGTGCAGGAGCATGTACACAAACTGTAAAGTGCATGGCTGTTTTCCACAGTTCCAGACTGCTCGCTTCCAAAGTAATTCAGGCATATGAAAGCTAAAATTGTTCATTAATAATTATCCGAAAAATGAAAGGCGGAGGACATGATAGGGTTAAGAAACATAAAATACCACAAAAAGTGAAATCTCTGGTTTTATGATGTGTTTTACATAAAACTGTCATACTTAAATTCAGTGACTAGAAATACCACCACGTATCTTTTAAAACACCTATCTATTTATTAAAGGGCAGTCAAAGCTATTATACAAAACAGTTACATATATGACAAGAGATTCCAGTCAACTTCTGGATGTCTTACATTATACAAAAAAGAATAGGTAATTTAAAATAGTCTTAAATCTTGTAGCCAAGAGAGAAGTAAAACCTTGGCAGAAAAACTGTGGAACAGAGCCATTTTACCCTGATGCACAAGGAGTGCTGGGGTGGTAGGGCTCTGAGTGACAGAAGATGCCGGGCTGTGGGAGATGCACAACATATGTAGTGCTGTGGCACAGCATCTCTGGGATGCTTGTGTTTGCTCCTCCCTGCTGCCCTTCCCTTGCTTCATTCAAATGTCAGGTAAACTAAAAGAACCAACTTCTGGAACAGCCAGTGCATTTTTGAAAATGAGCTAGTGGTTAAAAAAACAAAAAACAAACAAACAAACAAACAAAAAAAGTGAAATTGGATCTCCATTACTATCTATCAGATTTGGGCAGCAAAATAGCATTTCTACCACCAAAAAATCAAGTAATTATATGAGCAGAAATTTATTGAAATCAATGCCCTACAAAAAAAAAGTACACAGTGTATTTCTAATAACCCTTGATTGCGGGCCAAGCACTTCTCACATTAACACATAATGCAAACCTAGCAAGAATTGATGGTTTGAGTTTCCAGATCCAACTGTCCACGTCCAGAACAAGCCACATTCATGCTGTGCTTCAACATAGGCAGAGGGTTCAGTTTGCTTTGGCTTGGGAGCAAGCTGTGACAACATCCCTTCTTCTCTTTCACGACACCTTCTGATCATCTTTTGCTCTTGGGGACATTCCCTATAGAGCTTCAAGAAAACGTTGCTGGTTGTTTCCCAGGTATTTCAAAGGGTGGCCACATTTCATCAGTCAGGCAGGAGACTTTCCAGGGCCAATCTCTGACAAGCTCTGTGGTCATCCCAGCAGTGGTCAGCCTGGCAGAACCGCAGTGGTCTTGGAAAGTTGCCTTCTCTGGACTTTGTCACCCGCAGAAGTGATATATCTGCCATAATCACCACTGCCTGTAATAAGTTCAGCAACATTAACTGCACTGTCCCTACCCTTGGACCCGGAGCAATCAATGCCATCCTCCCCCCTCCCTGATTGTGGCTCCATGTCTTTAACAACATCACCTGCACAGGTTATTCTCCATCACACTCAGAGCTGCAGAGTGGTTTTGGAAGCAAGCTGCCCTAACCATCTGACTCTAAACATTTCTGTAGACTTTTAGCAAGACCTCTGTGCAAAAATATTTTACCAAGTTTTAAAATTTTTCTTTTCCACCGTGATTGGATGTCTCACATCTCCGTTAAGCTTCAGCTTACAAAAGTAGAAGTAACAGACAAACAACCAAAACAATTTCCCAGGCTCCAGCAACACTTAAGAAAGGTGTTTAAAAGAACTGTGAAGATACATACACACACACATACACGTACCCAGCTCCAACCTTTTATTTCTGTAAACACTCCCTGCTCCCAACGACACTCAGAGCTTTTGCTAAGATTGCTCTTACTAACAGTAAGTGTGCTTGATATTTATTTCTACTAAAAGTGTTTTTTCCACAAAGTACAATTTATAGCCATAATGAAGCCCACAGCCAAAATCAGCAACCTTCTTCACCAAATTTATAGCAGACGACATTTATAAATTATTTACCATCCGTGCTCGAGCCAAGTTTTTAACTACAGAAAAGCAACATACAGAAATGCTAAGGCACACAATTAAAGCAAGCTGCTAAGCACTGAAATGTACAGCATTCAGTGTACTCTGGTGATTAGAATGGTGTGATGCTATTCAAAATCACCAGTTCTTTCAGTTTCCTCATGTTTTCCACTCTGTTTTATAAATATCAGACAAAGCAGGACACTTAAAAGCCAGAATAATTTAGATATCTGAAATGCAAGCAATCTATGCAATATCCATTCAAGCACAAAAATGCATACCTTACAGGCACCCTATGCCCTCACAGCCCATAGTGAAACCCTGGCCTTCTGCTCTGCCCTGGCACTTGTGTAGCTGTGTGAATCAAAGAAAAAAAAGCGTGGGTCAGCTCCCCAGATTTACTCCAGGCATTTAAACACCTCAATTTGAATGCACTGGCCCAGGGAAAAGATATGGCTTACCTATGTAAAAGTTTCATCTTATTCAATGTGAAAGTGGCACATGCTATGACTTGCCCTATGCACATTAACGTGAGTGACACATTCCCTGCAATCCACCAGTTCTTGCCAGTTCACTGGAAAGCAAGGCTATTTCCGTATGGTTATGTACTCAAAATGAAGTGAAAATGGAATTAGGATGAATGCCCCATATATAATCCAAGGAAACTTAAGAATTTTACTGCTTCCAGTAGTATTTCTTCCGTAATACTTATCTTGACTGTCCTGGAACACTCAGGTAACAACTTCCCCATGAAACAACTGCTCACTTCACAATAACAACCAAAGTCTGGAAACTCATAGAGTGCAGTTGTCAACAACATCTCCATTGTAAAACAGCAAACACACCCATTTGTCTTGTGTCAGAGAGACATCAGACTTCTGCAAGAACATGGCCTCTCTATGCATACAGCTGAGCAGTACGTGCCTGAGCACCTGGCGATGTTCAGGCACTTGTCTGAACCTGTGTTGCTCTCATTCTCATTGCTGTACGTCTGGCTGCTATGATACTTGCAGCAGTTCTTTCACATGCAACTGAAATAACTGAAATGACTTTTTCTTTCAGTGAACAGGAAGACTGCAGTGCTCAGGACCCGTGCAGAAACAATGCTTCATGCATTAGTGAAAAGGAGAACAGCATATAAAAAAAAAGGCATGAACTGCTGTCAGAATTAATAAAACAAAACAGTGCAAAAAAAAAGGAGCATCTGTGACACTGATATACAGACAATCCTGACAACCAAATTTCAAGTTCCTGTCATTTTCTGCCAAAAACTATAGAGAGCTATAGAAGCCCTTCCTTAAATCAGTGCACAAGATTTCAAGGCACATACACAAGTCACCCCATGGTGCACAGCAAGAGCAATCAAGCTGCACACGCTACTGTTTCACATATCTGTGACAAAAGAAGTCCTGATGCTAAAGCTTGAGCTGCACCAAAATGCGGAGCACCTGCTGCCACAGCAGCACAGCACTCACCTGCAGCCACCACTTCCTCCAGTCTGAATTCTTGGAAGCAGAGCATAGAACATTATTATTTATTGTGGAAAATAAAGATCAGAATGAAAATGTACTTCAAGCTCCAAGTAATTTTTAAAAATTATCTATTGGTAAATACATTATTTGACAGACGTGGCTTAATATATCCTTCAGGGCACATATGTGTGTGGTTAAGTAATAGTCCTCTTATAACAGTCACAATAATTATAAATATAGTAACAACATCTCACTTATTAACTGATTTATTCAGTTCTCTCATCTAAATCCTTCTTACAGCACAGCTAAACAAAGATTAGCTGTAAAAAACAATAACCAAACATAGTTTAAATTTATTCTGCAACTGAATAAGCAAGAAGTTCCAGAAAAATCTTCTACGACGAATTGAAATACAGGTCGCAAATTAAAAATACCCTGTCTATCCAAGAGTGTGAGAAATTGATGAAAGAGAGCAGCTGAAATCTTGCTCACTCTAATTGTCAAGATACTCCAGGGTTCTACTTAATTTATAGCTTCTTAATTCTCCTTTTACATTAAGGGTTAGAGAAAGTTTCAAGATAAGTGTAAATGCTCAAAGTCATATTCACAGATCCACAGACTTAATCCTCAAATTCAGCCAACAATAGCAATGATCATAAGTGAAGAAATTCAAAAATAAGAGAGATATACATTTTTAAAAAGTATCATCTCTAGAATATAATAGTCAAGTCCTATTAGAGGACAGGACAATCCTCAGGCCCTGTGACACCAGCCTGTTGTACCATTGATAATAAAAAGACGAGAACACAGACCTAAATGCTCGAAGCATGACCTTAGAATAGGAAATCCCATGAACTTTATGGATAACCTAATCAAATCCAAATGCATGCCCAGACCTCTCTGTCAGGCCCTAGCTGCATTAATTTGAAGCTTGCTTGCTGGGATGACTGTCACCAGTGAGGATGTGGCCTCACCCAACTCCTACTGCACTCAGCAGAAAGATTTTGATGAGCAAGTGCCTCCAGTGGCTTTGGGTCAATGCATCAGAGGGACTGAACATTGCAAAGCTACCTAGAGCAGGAAGCTGCTTGCGGTGCAACAGAACATGCCATGAACAAGCTCAAGCTATATCAAGATGCCATGTATAAAAAATATTTTCAATATATATAAAGTATACAAATGGATAATACACTTGTAAACAACTATTCCTAAATAAATACATGGGTTGAAGAAATGAAGGAAGGAGGATGTATGGATGGTAGCAACAGAAATTTCACATTTACAACTTTTTGCACAAATAGCTTCACTTTACAATAATATATACCAGCATCCTGCATATAACAAAAAATAATGTACATAAAATCTGCTAAATGGATTTTACTCCTATGCGTTACTGATGAGATCATTGCCGTCTGCCAAATCATCCAAGTATTTCATTAGAATACAGAGTTATAGAAGAGACACGCATTAGTTGATTAATGAGAAGAACACAAAAAATTACTGAGACAGAAGTTCAGCAGTATTATGTTCTGTAATTGAAAAAAAAGACCACCATTAAAAATTAACAAATGGTGAGCATCTTCAGCTAGTCTATCAGTTTTGTCTTCAACGCATGTTCTTTTTCCCACTGTATTCACACACACACAACCTAACACTACTCAGAGGATTTTGCAATGACTTCTGTAATCTTTTTCACCATTCTGCATCAGCAAAATCATAAGATTTATATTGCAAAAGATTATTGTGACACACATAAACATTCTGTTGCTAAAATAGAATTTAATAAGCATAAACAGTTCAACATAACACACAAACAAAAATCTCCCTGACTAGTGATGACTTGTTTTTATGAGCCTTACTCCAGAAGCTAAATTGTGCGTTATTTTAAAAATAGCCTTTTAAGTGCAAACATTTACATATTCACAGTTTATTTCTATAAAGAGACAGTCTTCTCAGATAATCAAAGTAGTGGATAAAAGCACACGTGTTAGGAGGGAGGACAGAAGATGCTGGAATGACACAGCAGCATCACTGTCCCAAGAGGATACAGACAAGCTGATGTAAGGGAGTGAGGAATCTAGATACAGGAGCTAGTGAGCAAAGTTGAAGTGAACCTTTAATTCTCCACAGGTTTCCTTGATGATGCTAAACCTCATTAAAGAGCAGTCCTCCTGGTGCAACAGTCAGCAGAAACTCCCTGCCAGAAGGGTTCCTGCACAACTCAGGTTCCAGAATCAGGAAATGGCATTACAAAAAACTCGTGGAAGGGGAGAAATCTCTGGAGAGAGACACTAATATTTTTTCAGAGCAGTAAATCTTGCCTTCAAGCTCATGCACTCAATCATGAGCACAGACACAAACCAGGAGAACCAGTGGTCAGCGCTCCAAACCATCAGCTCTCTCTGCAGCTGCTACCCTGTGCACGTGTACTATCAAAGCACATGTAGCTCTTCTGTGATATCACAGTCATGCATTTTCTCCCAGCATCCTCTGCCGCACTTTCTAAGGACCAAAAACAGGTTTCAGTGCTGTTCAGGTAAGGATTCTAGCTGAGCTGAACAAAGGCTACTGAAAACCAACAGCCAGGAGAGCACATACATTGCAACACTTCCATGCAGCATTACCAGCCACTGAGAGAACAACATCCCCGCAATGGAAACAACATATGGGGTTGGTGAGCATTTCCAACCACCGCGGAATTATCTGCCTTTGTGAGTCAATATCCCAACTTCATAGAAAATGGGGATAATGCCAAACCAAGAGACATGTCATGAGGTTTCGTTCAATTATTTTCATAAACAGTTTTGATAACGTTTCCTGAAAGGCATGACACAACAGGCAGAATATTATTCACACCAAGGCTCTCTCTTTTCACAACTTACGCATTTGTAATATTTACTTCCAGCATAAAATGGTGGAACTTTTAAAAACAGATTTCTTTTAGGAGAGACCATCTGTTTGCAAATTTCTAAACAGAAGATGATCTTGCATTGCTTCTCGTGGTTGCCTAAAGCTAGCAGGAGCCACTGACAGGTGTAATAAAATTATTATTAATAACTAATGTAAGTATTATTAGTCACAAGAAATAAGAAGGAAAAAAAATCAAACAATGAATTTAAACAAATGTAGGTTAAAAACAGGCTGAGAATGTCAATGGAAGTGGGGATTGTTTTACAATAATAATATTTTAAAAACATCAGCAAATCAGCAAAGAAAAAAGAGATTTGTCCGTATTATGTCTGAAACAAAACTCAGTAAGCAATAACACAGTGCACTGAAACTGACTACAAGTAACTCATTTCCTTAGTAGTGAGCCAAAACCTGTTAAAATGTGGGTTGTGGCATCCCGGAAGGGATGAAGAATGAAAGAAACAACCTCTGTTTAGACACAACCATGCAAACAATCATTAGTGGCAGCACCCACAGAAGCAAGACATGGGATTTTAAGGGAAGTCGGTTATTTTAAAGTTTGCTTTTGTGATAAAAACTCCATTCAAAAATTCAAAAATGAGAGTAGTTACTGACTACAAAGTTCCTTTCTAAGAGATTAGATTTCACACACAAAATGTTCACTATGGTCACTGACGAAAGTATCTGATGCACTTCACAGAATACATCAAAAATTGTGGAGCTAGTTAGGTATTAATAATACTGCATTGCGTTTTTCCAATTACCAGTGTCCACTAGGAATGCTGAGAGAGTGTTTAAATCATGGCCACCCTTCAGTCCTTTCTTGTGACAACTATACTTCTAATTCCTACTCTGTTCATTTTAATGCATTATTGTTTCAAAATACAATGCTGCAAAATTGCAAATTACATCTGGCTCAAGGGCTGATTATGAGAAATACTAGCACTTCTGCCTCTGCGTGAATAACTCTGATAATAATGAGAGATTGATTGAGCTCCAAGAAGTCCAAATGATGAGAAGGGTCAATTTGAACATTTCTATTAGCTTCTTTTGTTAAATCTAACACTTTGCCAGGCCAGAGACAAATACTGCATCTGGTTACCATGATTTTTTTCAACCCTTACAGAAGTACAATTTAGAAAATGGGTACTGGTCTGAAGACAGACCTTGTAAGAAATGCTAATGAAGCACAAAAACCCATCCATTTCACTGGCACTCAAGAGAAGGCAACAGAAAAAGGAAAAGTTGCAAGGGAAATGTGCCTCGACTGTTTTCTGGCTGAAAAGGAAAAAACCAAACAAACAAAAAAAACAAACTAAAAAGCCAAACTGAAAACAAACCCTCAGCAACATGACAAGTCTTCATTACTCCATTTTGCAACTGGAACCCTTGCTTGCATATACATGAGCGTGGCATACCTTATGTAAAAGTCAACTGCAAAAAGCAAATTGCTATAGATGTGCATGTGCAAAAGGCAGAGAAATGAAGACACAAGTGCAGTATACTGGCTATCTAGACCAGGAAATGGCAGAACGCTATTCCAACAACTGAGTTGTGCAGCCTTGCAATTACACTGTATAAAATCAGCAAAGGTTAACGTAGATACACAAAAAGTTAATCAAACTACTGGCAGTTCATCCGGAACCTTCCAAAGATTAAAACTTCCCTACAGATCTCATTATCTAGAAATGTTAATATGTCAGTCAGCACTTTTTCTGTCAATTACTGAAAACCGTGGTTGATAGGAATCTCATGGAAAATAACCTCTGTAGGGTAAATTAAGCAATATAGGGTGTCTATCTTCAGTCCCATTCACACGTTTATGTTTTATAGGAGATAGGAAAGGCAGAAACATTTTCCAGCAGAGAATAAGCAATGCAGTAGGATCTGTGGGACATGTCTAAGCACAATATCCCCAAAGCCTAGGTGAGCCCACAGCTGCCGTTGTCTTCCCCAAGGATGCCTATGGCAGAGAAAGGCAGTTCCCCTTGCTGAGCTGCAGTACCAGAGCACAGGTGGCTGTAGACTACAGTTGAGGGTTTCCTGCAGTGTCATTTAAGTCTCTTCAGAGATGAAAAAGAAAAAATTACTTACAACTTATTAAAAAGCAATGCCAGCAGGACACTTATGCAAGTGCTCTAGAATATAACTTGATTAAGTTGCATTGAATGCCCATGAATAGTCATAAAAACAAAGGACAAAAAACAACAGCTATGCTATTTTGGAAGTTTGTTAGGAAGGGAGGACTAAGCCACAGCAGCACACTGGAGCCAGGCCTCTTTTGAGCAAGCATTAGCATGCCACTGCTGGCTTAAATCCTTCTGCCTATTCTATCCACTGCTATTCTGCCCCGCAGCATGAAAATTTAGTTTATACACGCTGTATCTTCTGGGTAGAAAATGAAGAGAGAGACTTTGCATAGCAGCAGCACTGGTGGAACAAAACATCTCTGGGGCTTAGGCAGCACAGCATGAGTGGATCCTTGCCGGGGAGGCAGTGTGGCAGCGAGTCCCCACAGCAGCTGGCACAGGGCTGGCCCAGAGCTGCCTCCCAGGGACAACTCGCACCCTAGGGCTGCCAGCAGCCAGAGCAGGGCTGTCTTCATGGTACTGTGCTTGAAATAACTCTATCAGTTGCAATTTCAATTGTTGATTATTTCAAGACCAGTCTGGGAGCAAAGGTTTATTTCAGATGGAAAACGTGCACAAAGGACTTGCAGAGACGTGTGGTGGTGAGGTTTGATTTCTGGTTCCAGATTCTGTGTAAATAAGCTCCTAGCACAGAAGATCTAAGCCTGGCACCAGCCCCATGCACACTGGTGTTTTTGTTCTCATTTGTACAAGTTCAGGCACTATAAGAAATGAGTGACTGGGCATATGTTTGTTTAGAAAATGAGACGGATTATATTTAAAATAAACTCAGTCCTGACATCAAAGATATTCACCTCCTGAGATGTTCTTCCTGAGATGAGATCAGCTCTGCTTGTGCTCAGTGCTGCACACGGCACGCAGCAATCATTACTGCCATTTTCATGTTTCTTCAGAATACAAAATGAACAACAAAAAACACAACATTTTTTCATTATAGGCTAAAAAAAGAATTAGCGAAGTATTTCAGGTTCCACAGATGATATCAGAATCCCAGTAGCTACTGATGATAGTAATGTTGGTATCATCACCTGCTCAGCAAGATCAGAGGAAACACACGCTTTGTCTGTTACACTGCACATGAAACTGATGCTTGTAGAAGCATGTTGTGTTCTGAGTTTCAGGATTTTAGTGCTACAGGTTAAAGACAAAGATAACATCTAAAATAATATTGTGAAATATTTGAAATTTATTTGTGGTATGCTGCTGTTGAAATGTGTAATAGCAATTCAGTTTGCATTGCAAATACTGCTGCCACACCTGGCATTGAATATGTTAGAAGCACTTGTATCACATTCATCACTGTGGTACTTAAAAATGATGATACAACTAAGATTTTAGATGCATTTTTTGCTACTAAATCCTTTTTTCTTTTTTTTCTTTTTTCTTTTTTTTTTGCAGAATTCTGTAGAGCTAATCCATAAACTTTGTTTCTGATTAGTTTTCAGTTTTCCCACTATGCACTACCTGTAACTGAAAGAAATGAAATCTACAAATACTTGTAATTGTCCAAAATCACAGTCACCTTGTGAACTAAACTCAATATCAGTGTCTAGAAGCCATGTGTAGCGTATGCTTTCAGCATATAAATATTTTGTATTTCTCACTGCAGGAAACACCACAGGGCATCAAAGCTCCTGAAAACTCTATCATGGACTAGGTACTATCCCATTTTTACAATGAGAAACAATTCTTCCTTGAAGTTTAAATGACTTCAGCCACTGTTTGTATTTCTCTAACAAGACTGGATCTATACAGTTCATACATCTGCTAAACTAAATATTTCTAACAATTTTCCTACCAGTACAGCATTACTAACATATTTTCAACATGTAATTTAAATCCTTTAAAACAGACATATCGGTGCAATGCAATTCTATTTATTGCAAATCATTAAGACCATTAAGTAGCTCCAAGAAAATATACTATATTCTTCTTCCTTTTATGAGTAGGAGCTACAAGACTGGCATTAAAAATAGAGAATTTGTAGAGACTATGAATTTATCTTCTGCTAAAGCAAACACTTCAAGATTTACCGCTAGTCACATCATCAGCTAGCCCAAACATACACCGTAAAAATGAATCTATCTCTGCAGGGTCTATTTTATAAACAACTATAGCCTTTTCTTACCCTCTTGCTTATTGTAAGCCTGCACAGAAGCAGTAAAAGTTAATATGCACTACATTAACTACTGAAATGTTGTTGCACATCAAAAAGGTTTACTGGTATACTTCGCAAACATGCCTACCTGAAAGCCATAAAACAATGACATATCATGAGTCAGATCTACTGCAGTGCATTGCAATCAAGTTCTTGCTCTCATCATTTAAAAGTTTCTTGATACAAAAGTTGTTCAACGTGATCTTCAAAAGAAGATTATGTCTATGATACAACAGATATTTTTAGCACTTGGGAATCAGGTAACCATATAACAAATACTGTTACAGGATAAATTGCAAAGAATGGAATACACACACCCTATTTTGTAATCAAATGCAAGGATACCTGTGTCTTGTCTCAAAAAATCCTTCAGCTGCTAATCACTGAAAGCCCAGAAGACAGATGTGAGCAGAACTGGCATACAGTTACCTTGTTCTGGCTCTCCACCCTTGTTTGCTACTGACCATCACTGGAGACCAAGTATTGGAGAGCAGGGTCTTACCAGGGATTATTCAACTTGATATGGCTGCATTCTTATGTTCTTATGCAAAACTCTACAGAAAGTGCTGAACACAAACAGAATTAAAAAACATCTCCTCCTCCAAAAGTAATATAAACCAACTTGTCTGTGACTGAATGGACTACAAACGCTCAGGGTTTTACTTGGTATCTGTACGTTGAGATAAAAGCAAAAAATATCAGCATAAATGCAACAGAATTATGATTTTAATTTAGTTTCCAGCATAGCAAGAAATAACAGCAAGGAAGATTTCTGTAGAATTTCTTCCTCAGTTTCAAAGAAAATAATCATCTTTTCTAGTTCAATGGATCATATCAGGCACTATCGGGTATCGTATTAGCCTGTCACGCTTGGTGTCCTAGAACTTGCCAGTCCAAGATGAGCCAGCGTAAGATGCATGGAAGCTCAGTGAATATGACCTGTTTACAAGTAAATTCTTTCCTAACACCCAAGATACAGTGGTCGGCTCACAGTTACAAACATACGCTTAGCCACATGATTTACTGCATTCTTTAAAGAAAATGCAGAGCCAATAAGTTCCTCGGGTAATCATGCATCACAAAAATCCTTTCAAATTTAAACTTTTTAGATGAAAAATTTATTTTGGATTAACATTTGTGCTTCATGGGAAGTAGATGTTAATTGATTCAGATTTTTTGTATCTGATTATTCAGTGAGTCTTGTTCCTACCTCCTCTAACCAAGGACAAATACTTTTCACTTAGAGAGTGGTTAAGCACTGGAACAGGCTGCTGAGAGAGACTGTCAAATCTCCATCCTAGGAGATATTTGCAGCTCAGCTGGGCGTGAGACTGAGTAAGCTGATGAAACGTGGATGCTGGACTGCTGTGAGCAGGGCTGAAGAAAACAGAGATCCCTTCCTGTCCAAACTGCTCCATCAGTGCTTTATTTCAAAGCCTGTTCAGTTCCTCTTAATACAGTCCCCTTTGTTTTTCCCTCATTTTTCTATTTTTTCCTTCAGAACTGATAAAAGGACTCAAAGTGAGGGAAATACTACTTGCACATCTCAGGGGCATTGTGTTTCTAATATCTGCTTTTCTCTTTGTCATTTTACAAAAGTTTTGTTCCTCTTATTTCTCTATGAAACAACTTAAAAGCTTAAATAAGCCCTCTGAATGCCTGATGCCCACTGTTTTCTTACTGCACTCAGAGAAATGTATGGTCTCACAGACTACTTCTATTCCAGTATGTTTCATTCTATAAATCATACTGGCTTATACCTATCCTGCCATTCTCACTGAAATGTTTTACAACACTGTCTCTAATGATTACTTCTCTGCACAACGGTAAGACACATGGAAACCTTAGGAGGCACCACCATTCACATACACCATGAATCCACCTTACTCACAAGAAGTGAGACACAACAGTGAGTGCTTCATCTTTTAGAGAAGGATCAGCTCTCCTGCAGCTGCCTACTTATGTACTTCAAGTGACTATCACATAATAGCCTGAGACAACTTGTGCTACAAAAGTACGTTAAGTCGCACTACTTTCCTTCTGAGACAACTTTCCTATTCCTGTTTTTAAGAAAGATTTAAAAAAAAAAACACCTCAGTTTTAAAAACAGTCTGCAGACAAATCATCTGTAACCCTTATCGATATAAAGTACTATCAATAGCAATTTAAAACCTCCAAGAACATTTCCAACAAATAAGGAAACAAATACTGTTAATAAAGGCTTTCATCTAACACATCCTTCATGTCCCCAGACAGTATTTATTTACCGTACTTTGTTAGGGACTAACATGCTGACTAGTTAGTAGTCTTCAATTATCACATCAGGTGGAGGAGAAATTCTATTTCTATACAAGCTAAAACTGAAAATGACTTTGAATCTCTGAACTGTCAACAAATTCTTCTACGAAAAGGCTTGCTTTACAGAGATTATAAAGTAGGTGTCATCCTTGACACTTGCTTTCTATATTCATACTCCAGGTCTGGAAGAGAAATGCTGCAGAACGCCAGGAAGGATCTTGGAGGGCTCAGCTGTCACACTGCGTGACTCCCTCACTTGCTTTGCAGTCAGATATGGTGCTGTAGATGTCAAAGGTTCTCTATTTAAACTCACTGACAAGAAAAGGAAGAATACTGGGAGAATATGTTAGCAGCTACTATGAACTTGTCTCTAGTATCAGGTCATCCTGGCACTTAATTCAGGATGCTCGAAACAAAAGCTCTGATTCTATTCAAATTAAAAAACACACAACATGCTCCCATCAGATATACAAGTTCAAGACTTACTATGGAAAAATCTAGCATTAGGAGTACATACTACAAAGCACTGCTTTCTATCAGAATGACAAACTAGAAAGCCATATATGATTACGTTAATCTCTCATTTCAGATCTCTCTCTCTCACAATTGCATACCACTGTTCTCTGTGTTTCATGTAAAAGTCACAGCTTACTAACCACTTAATGAAGCTGCATTCCTCAAATCCCTGACAGATTATGCAAGGTTGTTTGGATTAGAAATAAGAATTTGCCATTCCACTGCCCAGTGCCCCAGTTACATTTTAGTCATAAACATCTGTACCATGGGATATTTGGGGATGAAGGCAATGAAACACATATCTCCTCAAAATGTCTGATTACACCAAGCAGAAGAAAACAGGAAAAAAATGTGGAGAGGAATAAAGGAGTATCATCTGTTCTTCTAAAAAGAAAAACTATTTTCAATCAAGCTTCTCTCTTTCCATCCTTTATTTACTTCTACTTGGAAAGAAGGAAGCAAAGAATATGAAAATACTTTGAAAGACATTTACAAGAGTCCTGGGTAATTGTCTGCATCAAAGATGACAATTTGTTGCATGGCTGATTCCATTTGAAAAGCTCTTCTGACTCCACATCCCAGGAGCTGGCTGAAACTTTGAAAATAGATCATGAAGAATTAGCTGAGAGCAGCAAAGCAAACAAAAGTGTCATTAACAGCATCCAACTTGCAGTCAGGACAAGGATTACGCTCCTCCTTTCAAAACTGAAAAGCGAGCACATACCTTGTGTCTATGATTGCAGTTTGTCACACACACATTTCCTAGCTGGTAGAAGAGGAGAAGCAGATGTGGATTTAATGAAGGGTCTGTCAGCTGGCACAAAGAGCAGTAACAAACAGGTAAAGAACAGCACAAATGGCCCCAGATTCCATTTACCTGAGCCACCTCAACTTTTTTTGATGAAGTACCTAGAATGATCTCAGATGACTGTTAGCAAAGCCAGGTGTGATTCAGTGTGCAAGCAATGATCTTTGAAGTTTGCAATGATACAACAGACCGGTGTTTAAACAATAACCTCTTACTTCATGCTTTAAGACTGAAAATGTATTCTATTTAGTGACATGAGCAGAGCACTAAAAAAACCAAAGAACTCTAACTTCTGAAACTCATTCCCTTGTTTTCAGTCAAATTCATTTATCAGAAGGTGTTATTCACCAGTATGAAGTCTGTTAGTCACACTTCCAAGGAAAATACTATTATTGTTGCTATTTAAGCTACTGAATGATGAAAATTAGTCCACAAGTTTTATTTTATTGAGTTCAAAGTATTTTCTAGTCCTGTTGATTGGGGTATAGTTCAATAGTATTTTACACAACTCAGACACCTTCTTGTCATGAGCCTGCTTAGAAGTCTGAAGGCTGTTATTAAATAAAAGAAAAATAAGGTAATTACTAAATAAGTGTTATAAACTTATTCTAGTTTCAGCTAGGATGGAATTGTTTTCTTCAAAATGTCTGGTAAGATGCCATGTTTTGGTTCTGGGAGAAAAACAATGCTGATAACACACCAATGTTTATAGCTGCTGCTAAGCAGCAAAGTACAGAGCCAAGGCCATTTTCAGCAAAGAGCCCAAGGAGCTGAGAGGGAACAGAATTAGGACAATTGACTTAAATTGGCCAAAGGGGTATTCCATATCACATGACAACATGTGGAAGCAGCTTTGAAGGGAGGGGGAGTTTGTCTTGTCTTTTCTGCTTACTGGGGGCTAGTCAGAGGGTGGTAAGCAATTGCTTTCGTGTTACTTGCTATACAGAGTCATATCTATGTACATATACATATATAGATTTATGTATATATATTAATAAGGATTGCCCTTTTCCTTTTCTCTATCTTAGTAAATAGTTTTATCTCAACTCATGAGTTCTACATTCCACTGAGAAAGGGGGAGTGAGCAAACGACTTTATGGAGCTGAGCCACCTGCCAGTTTAAACCAAAACAAACCCTCTCAATTTGCTTTTTATTTTTTTACAGACATTACTGATGATGAGAAACTTGAGTAGACAGTACAAGGAAGTCATATAAACACAACAGTAATCCTTGTAGGTTATTCTCCAATATGTTCAGCCAGAAGTCTCAGATGGCTAACATGATTGAAAGGTATAATTCAAAGCTACAAACATTAGTATTATGAATTGGTACATGTTCATTGTACCTTGGAAGTAGTTGTGTGGAAAAGAAGGAGAAGAAAAGACAACAGTATACCTGCTTTCAGCGAAACAAGGATGGAAACTAAGTTATCTATTTGTTCTCACAGAATTAGGAAAAAAAAATACTAGGCTCCCAGTAATCACTTTTAAATTAATTTAGTAATTTAGAATTAGGTTTCAGTGGTAATCTGAGAATATTACTTTTGCATTGGCTTACCAGTGCATTGATTTACTTACCTGTATGCTGCAAAATCAAGAGAGGAATTGAAGATTAGTCACCACATATCACAGATTTACATTTCCATCAATATGACAGAACAGATCTTGAAATACACAGTCTCCAGTACTAAGAACACCTATGCATATATTTACTTTTTAGCACAGTGTCTTGTTCCACAAATTTCAACATCCATTGCTTTCCTTCCCCACTGAAAAGCTATGTTTATGTGAGGTTGAGGTATTAATCTATAGGAGAAAGGTATCCACTTCTTATAACTACTTAACCACAGTTGTTTCAAAGTACCTGACACCCATTTCATAAGCAACCTCCAAAACCAATGTAAATATTTTCTTGCTTAAACCCAGTATTAAGATACAAAGGTATATTCCCCACAGCATCTTTCATTGTCCTCAGCAGCTCGCCAAAAAACTCAAGCATAACTTTTGTTTTTGCAAACTCATTTTTATCCCATTGTATAGATGTCAATTTGTTTCAGATCTATTTGTCATTGTGATTGTCCCTCCAGTATTTTTTCATCCAGATTTGATGGGCTAATATTCCTCTTCTTCCTTTTGGAAACCCAAAGTTGTTTTTCTTTCCTCTTTTTTCTCAACATCTTAGTAGATCAGCTTCTTCTAACTATGCTGTACTTCAGATACCTCCTTTCCTGAGATTGACCACTTGCCAGACATAATTTTTTATAAAACTCTCCAGTGAGAGTTCTCCCATATAGACTCCCCAGTAAGACCATGATTGTATGCTTCCTCGCAGATGAAATTAATTCCAATAAACAGTGACATAATTACAGTGATGCTACTGTATTACAAAATCTTGGCTTGGGTCTGTTACAGAGAAAATTACAGGTGGATGCTGGTTAAAGATTTGGAGCTACAATTCTTTCATTTGTGACCCATTACTTCATTGGTCTTAGTGACACAGCTAAAAACTTTATCCTGTCTTGTATCCCAAGGGTCCCCACTTCCATAAGTGAAAACATGCTGTACCTGACAGGAGAAGAGAAAAAGAAAATGGCACACACAATTTTCTCTCACGGGAAAGGAATGTCAAAGAATCGCACAACAGAGAAGCCCATCAAATTAATGTATCCCTACCAGCACTAATTATAGGTGCACTGCTTGAAACCATAAAGCGTCTTGCCTAATGCACCACTACAAAGACCTTTTTATCAACGGATTGTTCTTGTCAGGTTCATTTCATCAAGAAACAGAATCTCTACAGAAATAAGCAGAGACTCAGAAGTGAGTAAATATATATTTTAGATTGCACTTTGAGGAGAATAAAGATTTTTGCAATCTTCTGATATCAAAACATGCATCCATTCAAGCCTTCCTAGTAAAGAAGCAAAAACTAGCAGAACTTTTTATCAGCTTCCCAAAAACTATTTGCTAAGCTGTCGTGGCCATCCAGACGGCCCTTAAATGTCAGCAGTGGAGAAGATAGAACTGCACAGTCTCTCCGTGCTACACCATTAAAGCCAGAGGACATAACACATAATCCTACTGCATGGATAAGAAAGTCAGGGCAATGATGTAACTGCTTGGGTAACAAAGATATGTTCTGGTATAAGAACTGCAGCAGCTCAAAGCAGCACCAAGGCTGGTGTGTCAGATCAACATTTCTGTTCAACACTTCTCTGGCTTTATTTACAGTCTATATTTATCTGTGAGCAGAAAGAGGGACATTAAGTCAAATGTCAAATTTATAAATATTATTCTCTTCTGCTCTGAAATGTCACTGTGAAAAAAGAAACGCGCACATACTCAGATTTATTTCACAGAGAGAAGGGTGAAATATCAGACTTTCCACAGCCCAGTGTGAGTGAAGGTCCCTTGGAAGTGAGGGAAGTTTGGTGTCTCACAGAACTGCACCTTACAGTTCTCCCTCGTGGTTTCATCAAGCTTCTCTACTCTGGTTGATGAAAGCCATAAAACAATGCAAGTACTTAAAAGGTTTATTTATGATTTTAACCTGCTATCTTGATCATCAGGAGATCTTGGAAATGATGACTGGATGCTGAAGGATAAATGTAACCTTGGGTCCCCTTGTGGAAATTTCCATCTCATAGTGCAATTTAATGAAGATCCCAGTACCAAATCTTAAGATTTTAACTGAAGGCAAGTAGCTTGCTTTCAGATATTACACAGACTTCACTTTAGAAGCTGTCAGTTTGCATATAGGCAGTAAAAAGCCCCTTGGCTAAATACAGACATTGGTGTGTCAGTTAACAGCAATTTCACCCCGCAAGTGTTCTTGCCCTTACAACTCAATGAAGAAAGATTATCTTACAATAAGAGCACTGGAAAGGAAGAAAGAAAAAGAAGAAAAAGAACTACAAAGAAATCACAACGTTGCAAAGAACCAAAACATCCAATTATGCTTTGATCATGGCTTGAATTTCGAATGTTACTGTCATCATTATTTTTTATTGCACCACATCTTCTGATTACTTGATATCTATATGTCAGATAAACAGAAAAACAAAGCATGATATAGGCAGAAGTAGTAGTTTATCTTACAGACATAATAAAGTCTCTCTCTCAAACATTATTGAGAAGCCTCTCAGCAAAGCAAATCTGAGCACAAAGTGGAAATGAGGCATAATGCTTAATTCCTTCAATCAGCATTTTCCTGTTTGCCAGAAGCACCTCTTCTGGGTGGGCTGACAAGGTGCAAGCTAATTTAACGATCCAGGAGGAGTCAGAACTGCATCCAGGTAGCACTGCTCCCACATTAATTAAGAGGAGACTAAAAAGTAAAGTTCACATAGAAATGGTATTGAGGGAAAAATAACTCAAACACTGGCAGTTATGAAGAGCATACAACGAAGCCAGCATCAGGCCTTCTTATCAGCAAAATTATAGTTTTCAGATTAAAGATCTCAGGACTACTGTACTGAACATACAGACAATGTTGCTTCTGGTATTAATTGCCACTTTTGGATTCATTTCCATCTAGAGCTTTCAAAGCTGTTCTGGAACACATGGAGGCTGTAATGCCAGAAGGCATGAAGCAGTAAATCAGCCCTGGACTGCCTGGTTCCCCAACAAATAAAGGCTCCTTTGTTTGGAGGGCACTCTCCCCAGGTTCATTCTTTGCCTGTGTACCAAAGCTTGCACGGTGTGGCAGCTGTCTCACAGGTCCACTGGGCATCAGAAACATTAAGTAGGAGTTGCCCTGCTTTCTTGATGCTGTGTAATACTTTCTAGCTGAACTTGAGCTCACCAGGCAGCAGTCAAGTTATCCATAAGCTATTTACTCACAACCAAATTTGTCATGGATGATTTGCTGCTGTTTTGCCTGTTTATTCCTATTGAGATAGCCATTTACACGAGAGACGAACTATCCCAAAACAAATCTACAGAAAAATGGCAAAGTGCAGAAAAGAATCAATGGCATTTCGTATGTCTAATCTTCTCCTCCACCCCAGCAGTGTGATGCAACTCTACTCCAGGTTTTGACTTAGGCAAACACCAAGAAAATGAAGGTATTCGTGTAGGACTTCCATTTGATGCAGCGAGTTACTCTCCTCCTTTTGATGTGTGAAGCCATCTTTTATAACCCTTCTCGTATGCTGTTGCACGGGCTGCCTAACAACCTGATATGACTCCATGTTTTCCAAATAAATTTTCTATTATTTTCCAGTTTTTTTGATCCTAAGTTAACTAATTATGTGCTGCCATTCACAGTCAGAATAACTCTCAAAGAGCTTAGCAGTAACAGCCAAAGTTCAATTGCACGATAAAGATGATAACAAGTTTTATGTTAATGGAAGCTCTGCTTAAATGCTTTGAGAGAAGAATCACTGTTAATAAATCTTCAAAATAATTCTGGTATCTCACTTTAAATTAAATAATGAAACACTGCATATATGAAAGAAAACAAACACTGCCTCAATATAATCTCTCTTTTCTTGAAAATGCATTTATTTACACTAGCTAGCTAAAAGAAAGACTGATTTTCTTACTCTCTCACCCCTTCCCAGAAGTGATCAAAGGTGTTTGTCATGTTTCACCATTTACCCAGATCAGCAGGGTGTCCCTCAGCAGTCTGCTCCTTTCAGATCACTTATGTCTGCTGGAGAGAAGACTACTTTAAAAAGCACAGTACTTGGTAAAAAAGCAGGTCTTTCACTGACCTTTCTCCAGACTGTGGGTTCTCAGAGCACACAGTCTTATTTAGATCCTGATTTCCTCAAGATGAGCCTGCTGTTTTTCAATCTCAACCTGATTCATCTCTTTCCCATCTTACCTCCATGATATAAAATAGTCTTAATAGCTAAATAAAAAAATCCACTCATTTTGTAGCATGTAAGCTTAGGGTACAGGATTAAAACAACACAGACTGTGAAGAAAAAAAAAAAGAGGGGAGGGGAGGGGAGGGGAGGGGAGGGGAGGGGAGGGGAGGGGAGGGGAGGGGAGGGGAGGGGAGGGAAGAGAAGAGAAGAGAAGAGAAGAGAAGAGAAGAGAAGAGAAGAGAAGAGAAGAGAAGAGAAGAGAAGAGAAGAGAAGAGAAGAGAAGAGAAGAGAAGAGAAGAGAAGAGAAGAGAAGAGAAGAAAAGAAAAGAAAAGAAAAGAAAAGAAAAGAAAAGAAAAGAAAAGAAAAGAAAAGAAAAGAAAAGAAAAGAAAAGAAAAATATTTGATCTGGCAAGAGATATGTGCATTACTTAGATATTACCAAAGACTCTTTACAAGATCAGGCAGCGTGAATGCTTAAAACCTGCTTTGTTTTTGCAGCCCTTTCAGCCTGCTAGCCAGCAGCTTCTCTTCCACTCTGAGCTGCTTCTTTTTCATAACACTACTTACAAACACAGAAACCAACAGATGAAAGATGAAGATTCATTATTTTCATAATCAATTGCAAAGCACCTACCTGAACATGTCTCCTAAACCTTTCAGCATTCCTTTCTTTGCTTTAATTTTATCCTTTTCTTTATCTCGATCTTTTTTCTTTTCTTTTCCAGCCTTTTTTCTGTCGCCTTTATCTTGGCTTCCATTCATCTGTCTCTCCAGTGAGTGGGATGGCTGGTCACTTGCTGTGGAAACAGATTCTCTACCAGATCTTGAACTTTCCTCTGTGTCTTCCTCCACTGAGAGCACAAATAAAGAAACAACATAGAATAAGAACAAACAACAAAGGCAGATTTTTTTGGTTTATTGTATAAGTTATTTCCAAGCAGGATATATGCACAAAAGCAAGATATTTCCGTTCTTTTTCAAATTGAGTATTCACTAGTTTGGAGACTTCTTGGAATGGCCATGTTTACATAAACTCTTAAAGATAAGGAATTCATCTTTGCAGAATTTTGTATAACTTGATTCATGCTTTGTGTGTACTCTGAATGACATATAGATTACGGGGAAGATGTTAACTGAACCCCATTAAGTGATGTTAATTGGATCCTTTTGTTACAGAGTCTAAATCACTTGAGGAGAGCTTCAGAAATGTCTGCAAGAAGAAACAACAGCTGTGTAGCATGCCCTATCAGTAAATTCTTAGCAATATTCCCATAAAAATATGAAAGTCATTAAGGACTGTTGACCCTCAATAGAAGCCTTAATAGACTTTTTCTTCTGCTGCATATACCGTAATGATTCTGCTGCACTACTTCATTTCCTGGCGTAGTTTAAAACACATCATGCATCATAACTTTTATTCTTCCAGAGCAGTAATACTGGTTGAGATGGAACAGCCTGGAAGGCTTAGGTGGGGAGATTCCACCCAGTGGAACAAGGAAAATATTTTAAGAGCAGGTCATGTGTTTCTTCTCCATTTCTAATCCGAGACCAAGACTCAGAGAATCCTAAAGTATACCTGAGGTTAAATTTAACAGGGCACACGTTTCAGAAAGTCTGAAATAAAAATGATCAAAAGAAACAATCCAATCAGGAACAAAAAACTCCCCCAGCAGTTTAGTGAGAAAGAAAGAAAATTATGTTAAACATGAGAGTTAGAATCATGAAGCTATTTTGACATAGCTTAAAGCCATGTCCAACAACTACACCGCATGGCTGGTGAAGCTGTGATCTCCCAGGAGCTCTAACATTTTATTTCATCACATTATAAGCAGGGCAGCATCACTTTCAGTTTTCCAACAGACAGCACAAGGCAGCAATTAAGATCACAGGCACATACTCTGCACTGATTCCCGTAGCTCTTACAGGTTCTGAACAACTATATATATATATATATATTTATTTTTTTTTCCTTACTTTATATGTGGATAAATATATACATATAACACATATATTATATATACACATATAAAATAAGGGAAAAGACATGGATCTGTCAATCCATGACAGAGCTGGAAGGAAGAACAATTTTTAACTTCAGCACACATATACTTATTATTACTACTGTTATTGGAAGACCTCAGGGACTTTTCTACAGCTAATGGAAGTGTGCAGTTCTTCAGAAATTTTTATAAACAGAATGCTGTAGAATATAAATTTGCTTTTCTTACTCATCTTTCATGTTTGCCATACCAGTAATTCACTGAAGTTGAGGAGTCTACAAATCACCATCTGAAAACCACTAGATATTCTATGTTCTCTCTCTCAGATACTTGCCTGCAGAACACTGTTTATTCTTTAATATTACACTACACAAACCTGCTCAATAGACTAATTCAACAAATAAGCATTTCTGTGAATATTATCCAACCCTGCAAGATCACATAAACATTTTTCAAGAGAAACATATCATGTCAGATAAATATCAACATTAATAACCGTTTTGGAATATCAACTAGTACTCTGAAGTACAAATCAACCAAAAGAAAAAAACACAGCTCCCAGCAATCCATATTAGCTTGTCTTCTGGACTGCTACAAGATAAGCAGGTGACACAACTTCTCAGTTGTAGGCACAGCTTTAAAATTTGGATAATTTTATTTTAGGAAACTAACAGGCATATCCTATAACTTTCTCTGAATTCGCTGTACTTGGACTTTTTTTGGTGAAAGTGTTTCTTACAGAAATTTTGGGACGATATTTAATTGTTATTAAAACAGTAGCGGAAAACTACTTTGGAATAGAGATGCAAATTTTTTGCATGTTAATTTATAGCTACAATCTGTTCCATTTAAACCAACTAGGCATTTAAATGATTGTACTTGCAAACAAACATAATTAGTTTTTAAAAAAACCCAAAACTAAAACTCTGATAAATTTTGAAGTTGACTGTGTTCTTGGTACTGCATTGCTAGAATTCCAAAGATAAACAAATTTGTTTTATGGTTGTTCATATTCATATGACAATACACTATTTTAAGCCTAAATATGCATTAAGTGTATTGTGTTGTGCTGATTGCTGAACTACTTGTCATAACAATGCTTCCTTTTATTGTTTTGCATGTTCTATGGAGATAATATTGGCTCCTTTCCACAGTTGTGCTGCAATAAATATTTGTCTATCATATACATTTTGCTCACAGTTAATTCCATGGCTTCGAATGAGCCTTGTGAAGCAGGATGTCTGTTCCCTTGGAATAAACACTCGTGTTTCCATTGGAGTAAATGGATTCCCGGTTTCTTAAAAACACACAACATGAAGAAACTTGTTCCACTTTTATGCAGAACATTCACTCTGCAATTGACATACACCTAATTACTAGCATTTAGAACAAATGCAAATGCTGCCCAATTAAAATTCAAGCTGAGGCAGAAAAGAAACTTATTATTTTGGTTAAGTTGCATGACATTAGGTTGCTGCATAACACAGAATTTATTCTTTCTGGTACTATTACTTTTTCCTCCACCCTCCTTCTCCCTTCCCCTATTCAGGACACTGAAGACAAAAAATTAAATACTTTAAACATCAATTAAAGCTGAAAACCAGTGTCATTTCATAAATCACACTGTACTAAAGAGAACTACACAAACAGGTATTATAAAGCTATTCTCCTAATTAGGCCATAAAGTGGAAAAGATGCACATGAGGAATCAAAGCTACTTAACGCGAAGCTATTTTGTCACTAAGTTTCCAGGCCTCTTGTTGTGATATTTAATACAGCCATAGATTCTTGCAATTAAGATTCAGCAAAAGATTAGAAAGCTTTGCTGATCTCTCTAAATTCAAATGTCTTGTTCTCATTCACATCACTGAAGATAAACGTTTTGCTTTCAGTCAGCTATTTCAAGTATTTAGGAAAGAAAAAACGAGAGAAAAAGAAAATCAGGCAAATTGACCTTTGATAGTTCAACACTCATACCTCTCCATAGATTTGACTTATTTACAACCATTAAAATTCATACACATCCTCTCACATACCTACTAAAAGATTGCCCCAGAACACACCTATCTGATTTTCCTAGCCATTTAATAACTTTTTTCTTTGCAAAGACAGTAAGTTCATTTAGAAGAGAGTCGGTCTCTCTGCCACACATACTACCTCTGTTTTATGGCTTTCTTATATGGGTAATGACATGTTACGAATTCCTCTATAAAATATATTGCAGTGCAGTGTCTGGAAAAGAAAAGCACTCTCAGCACTGAAACATTTGGAGAAAAAAGAGAAAACATATCAAGAAAGACAAATGATTCCAACCTCAAGGGTATCAGCAAATTGACCACCAACATGTTTGCCTGGATTTTATAATACAAGAAAGCCACATTTTAATTTCAAACAATTACAAAATAATTAAACACAATTAAAAAAAAATTATGCCATGTCATTATGGCAGCAGTGAGCCATTAGGCTAGTACCAGATTGTTAAATCAACTTCCATGTATTCAAAGGCACCCAGACTTTTTCCAGCTGAAGACATCACTTGGCAAATTGTCTGGAATCTGAAGCCACACAAAATTTACACAAAGTTGGGAAGACTACAGTTGGTTTTTTACAGATACATGTGCGTTCCCAGAAAGACAGACATCAGGAATTAGCATTCTGAGCTGATCCCAAGCCCGTATGGCTGGACTAGCTCTTGAGCTCTCCTGTCCACCATAAGAAGGGGAAAACCTAAAGGGTCTTCAACACTGTTCCTGGAACTGAATTCAGCCCAATGAACTTACTACGACTGCTTTACTACACATCTCTTTCAATTATACTGGCAGTGCAACTTTCTGGATTACTTTTTAGATGTTTTATTGTAATGCATGGAAATTATTCAACCCCACAACTTCAACAGAACGTGCAGTTCCATGCATATAGCTTGGTCATACTTCCTTCAGGCATTCCTTAGCAGGTGAGATTTGAGAACAGTCTTGCTCTTGTTCTCCCATGACAGTGCGATGGCTCCTGGTCCATCAATGCTAGACTTCTTCATCCGTACAAAGATGAGGACTCATCTCACAGCATTTCACTTATAGTCTGAAAAATTGCCTGGTTTCCATTACTTCCAGTGAAAGAATACAAAGACCACCAAATATTTTCTTTCTGCTCTCTATGCATTGCATCAATCAGCTCAAAACATCTTACAAAAATCTCATAAGCCCATACTCACCTAGAATACATTTTTTGAAAACAGTTTTGCTGTGGGTTTGGTAAAACAAAGTTAATGGTCTGTAACTTCTAGATAAACCCTGGATATCTGATGCCTCAAAACAAGATATCTTTATCAGTTGGCTCACACCAAATAAGGGCTTTTAGAAGAACCTGACCTTACATCTCAGAAGACCATAGGCACACAGTTTGGGGGAATGAGCAGGACCATTACACTTTTTCTGATACCTTTGTCTTACTGGCCAAAAACAGAATGACAGCCAGCAGCACCAGGACAGCATTTAACCTCACTGCTTTGTGAAATTGCTAGGTATGGTGAAAGTGAAGCAGAATTAATTCTGTCTGTAACTATCTTGAGAAGAATGACCTCCCTTCCAATCTCAGAACACTTTTATTAACAGACAGATTAAAAGCAAAAAAAAAAAAAAAAAAAAGAGTTCTGAAAAATATAAAAGGAGTAAGCTTACAATAGAATACTATGGAATGGCACTTTAGAAACTGAAAAATTTCGAAACTACAGAGACTGGAAAGTCACTTTTCAAGGTTTATTCTGCAAGTATTCAGGCTAAATATTTTACCACCTCAGCTTTCCAAGCGTCGTCTTCATTCATAAACTTTTAACTAGCTCCAGGTTGATTAAAAAAAATTCTGCAGGTGTGTGTGACAAGTTGAAACTAATACAACATGAAGGTTAAAAATTCCATAATTTTAATACAACTCCTGATTGAGGCAATTTACCATTCACACTATTTTTATTCAATATAAGTTGTCATTTTCCCACCCATTCTTACATAGTTCAATAGTGATAAGGTTAGCTTTAAAGTGATTCTTTTATGTTAATGACATTCTCCACATGTTGGGTCATACGTCGGGTTAAAGAACTGAAAATGTAAATGAATGCCCATTAGGGTGGGTAATAGCTGATCATTAACTTTATATTTTATTAGATCTGCCAGCCTTACTCATTCTAATTAAAGGACAGTGATTTCTTTTTTTTCCCCAGACACTACAAATGTACCCTTTCAAAGTTAGATGCACATATTTTTGTAACATTAATTCAGTGGGTTTTTTTAGTTTCTGCGTAAAATTTTTTCTAATTTACATCAGTAAATTAATTAGCTGCCTTACAGAAAATTTTCGTAGTAAGTAATTTAAGTAAACACACTCCTAATAATCTTATTTCCTTATTTTAGGAAGGAAGGAAGCTGCAGAGTGTTGCAATCTGTTTAATGCATATGAAGGGCAAAAGCCTGAAAAAAATCCAGGAAGAGATATTAGCTCTATTCTTTTAAAATCCTAAAATTATCTTCTATCTCTTTTAATTACCTTCTAGAAGAATTGACTGATACTGTTAACATTCATGACGTACAACAATAGCTTACTTACAAGTTTCCATGCCTTCATCATCATCATCTGCTACAGGTTTATCATACGATTTGTCTATGGCAGCTCTGAAGCTTTCATTGCAGCCTCGTCCTCGGATAATTCGTGGGCGGGGGCGGTGGAAGGGAATATCACCATTGAGAGTCACCTCAGCAACGGCTGTCTGCAGACTTTCTAATGAGCTGGATTTCTTCAGACCTAATGAAGGCCCTACATCTCTGGTTGGGGAACCTTAGCGATTTAGAGAAGAAAAAAAAGTAATTAGAATTAGCGTAGAGAACTGCATGCTTGATTATGCATATCCATCGTAAAAGTCTTTGGGGACACACTTAACATTATTCACATCATCTCTCAATAATCTGCAGGGAATTCTCAGCAGATTTGTTGGTCTCAGAAGTGAACGAGTATGTCAAGTTACAGTCAACGAAACCGACAGTGTTAGCAAGGTCTAGCTTTTCAAATCAATGAAAAGATACCAACATCCATCACTATTATTTTAACAATCTGAATGATAAAAGTAAGCACGGAGCTTTAAACACAGCTCATGAAAACAACAGAGATACAAATCTTACTGCATCAAACAAAATGATTAATTAGTTTTTGTTTAGAGCAGAAAATTACATTTGTAATAGCAACTGATAAACAGAGAGCTTATTCTGGTCATGAATTCTGTTGTGCTTAGAGTGACATTCTGGTAAAGTACTCTGACTTCTGGCTTCGAGGAATATGTTTGGTTTAAACTGATTTTTAAAGACTTGCATGAAAATGCTAACAATTTCATAACAAAATATTTCTGAGAAATATCAGCTGACTTGGTGGGATTTTGAGAATTTGTTTATAAAAATCTATGACAAAGCCCCAGTTAGTCCAATCGTACCACAGTATCAGTTACCCCGCTGGACAAGAAACATTGCTGGCTGTTTGCAGGTTGATGTCTGCACAGCTCTATAGCTAGGGCTGAGGGCAGCCCTTATCACAGCTGCATGTTCAGAGGCGTGCCAAGAAATCCCTGAACAGTATTCCTCAAAAATCCTTTCTTCATCCAAACTTGCCTTCTCACCTTTGTGGACTACATTTCTAGCCTCTGTTTTTAGACACACAGTTTTAGTAAAAATCAGCTGACAGTTGCACAAATGGATCTCGTAGTTAAAACTGGGACAGATCTATCAGAGAAAAAATACATATATACATTCATTGCACTTAGAATGATTTTGTTTAAAGGTGCAGAATACTCTTGGCTAGCTTTTGCATAGGACTTGTGCCTGGAGAAAAAGATGAGGTGGGATGAAAGCGGGAAGAGGGATGCTGGACATACAGAAGGGATGCACAACAGCAGCACAGCAACTCTTCCCCATGTTTATTGCTGTCTTTGTATGAGACACAGCAAGGCAATAAATGCTTCAGTAAATGCTTCCATTTTTCCACTCAGCTATTAAAATGCTGAGCAACTCGGTTGAAATGAAATCCATTTGATCAAATATATTCAAAGAGCAGCTGTCAAAAAATTCCCCCTCAGCTGCCCTACCATTAAGAAGAACTTGTAAATAGAAACAAAACAAAAATCCTCTTTCCCAGGTCTACAGAATTCCTGCACTCTGGTCCCCTGGGGGACCTGGGGGACTCAGGGTCCTGCCGCTTGTACCCTCAGCCAGAAATAAATGTGTCTCAACAAATTAGAAATTTTATCTCAATCAACTTACACCTCCTAGAAGAGGCCCCCCTCTTCCTGCACCCTCTACTGGTTGGAGGACTGAGGGTCATGAGGATGGCTGGGCACAGTACAGCTGCCGGGGTGAACAAGAGCCGAGCAGCCAGCTGGGACAAGGGAGGGCTGATGGCTTCCCAGCTGTGCAAACAAACTGCAGTGCACGATCCCCCAGCTTTTGAATGTGGCCTGAAGTCTAGTGCAAGTGTTTTTATGGAACACTCTCTGTGCCAAGTAAAAGAACTTCAGCTTAGACAATGCCTTATAAAATTGCCCACTTTCTAGCTTGTGTCACAAACTGCTGTTCTTCCACTAATGTCTGCAGTCGACAACGAATGAGATATTGTTGTTTTTTATTTTATTTTTTGAGACTGTGTCTTGTTAAAAAAACAACAACAGTCTATGAGACAAGAGAGAAAAATGATTGTAACAGCTTAAAAGGAAAAAGAAGCAGAAAGGGAACAATGCTATATAGACCAGCTGTTTGACATATTCAGTTTCATCAGTTTCGTATACAAAGGGAAAGGCTATCCTCTTACATGGCAACTTACTCTAAACTTCCTTAGTCTGCTTTGCTACCTTCTAAATGAAATGCTCATATATCTTTTCCTAATTACTGAGTGGCGCTTTTTGTAAATAGTAATTATAAAGCAAGCATTTATGTGCCCATTTATGTTCATAAAGGACATTACAAAAATTCCATTTCCTGCTATCCAATACAGATGTTTGTGAGAACAATATTTATGCAAGTTGTGCTTTCCCAGAGGAAAACCTAGATGGGATATGACCTAATGTTCACTGAGTACTGTATAACTAATAATGGATTACAGAAATGATAGGAATATTTATTGAACTTGTGTGGTCATGAACACAAATGTGAACAAGTTGCAGAATTTGAAAGAGGAAAATGTCCTTTCACAAGCAATTTAAGCACTGCAATCATAAAACTATACGCGTTTCAATACCTCTATCTCCTATGGCCTCTTCATAGCAAGTCTACTATTATCAAAATATATAGCTAAGTCTCCCTGTAAATTGAGTGAGTTCAGAATTCATTACTAGAATTCAGTAGCCAGAAAGTGAGTTGTTTACTCATAATCTCATGAGAAACTTTCTTTAAGATGCATTTTGTTTAAAATTTATGAGTCACATCAAAACCCTGTTTTCTAAGTACAAAAATGTCAGCATTTTCTTCCAGACTTTACAGCACTGGTGGTAATCATCAGAAATGTTATCTGCTCAGAACGAGTTCTATTTTGACAACAGAATTTAAAACAGAAAAGGGAAAAAAAAAAAAGAAAAAAAAAAGGGAAAAGAAGACACATCTACCCTAAGCATCGTTATGTGACTGAGGGATGAAAGGGGTTCTTTTATCATCTTTTTCAAATTTGAAGTTTATCAGAAGTTTCATTTCCGACAATTTCATTAACAAATCCCCTTTGAGGTAGATGCAGCACAGCAACACTCCTCCTGTAGCACTGCCTCACCTCCCCACACACTGCTTACACATGCACTCTTAGAGTTGTACTCTGTGCAACATACACCAATATCCATCTCAGTAACATGCTTGCTCCACTGCCAAGCACTGCCCCTGCCCACCATGCATGCACAGCACTGGGTGTCCCCCAGACCATTCTCTGGGCACAGCACCACGCCTGCTTGCCGCGCCATGCAGCACCCCTTGCTCATGCATGACATGCGTTGTGTGGATCCACGCTCACGTGGCACATGTAGATCCAATGAGACATCCAACACACACACACACACACACACTCATAACATTATGTGATGCTACCTGTTCCAAGCCCGTTGTTTTTCCCTCATGCTAACTGTTTCACATCTCATGATGCCTCCCTTTCTCCAGCCTTACACTACGTATTTATACAGTGCCACAAATTCACATGCATGATTTGCAAAGGCAAAAACCATGGTGTTAAAGGATGTAGGAGAATTCCTTCAGTGATGATTTTTAAGAGCTATAATAGCTTTTTTTAGTGCTATAAAAATAACTTTCTTTTAAATGATTTAAAATGATGCTTTTGTTTGTCTCTAAAGCATTATTTTTACCAACTCTTGGATTAAATAGTACCAGTGACTTACATCAACTTCCCTCTATATGTTTTGCAAAGGCACAACGTCCACATTTTTTCTTAAAAATTGGCTCACCAGCAGTGAGCCAGTTTTTTTATTTACTAACATCTGCTCCACAATATTTGATAAATTCTTCTATCTCTAGTTCAATTCCTACAATGAAGGAGGACCATCTTGGCTTGGAAGGGGGCAGGGGAGGAACAGAGCAAGTAACTCCATGAAAAGTACTTCAGCTTTGGTTCCATTTAATAAAAGTTTATTTTAAAAGCACCATGTTAAAATAAATTAAAAATCTCTTTAAGTAAATATTCTGTGGAGGTTTTTAGTTTTGCTTTGATTTTCATAGTGTTTCAGCCTTTCCTTGCAGTGCACATGGAAAAACAGCTAGAACTACAGTGTGCCTGGGACTCAATAAATGAGCCATGCTCAATTGCTACTGAATATACTTCTAACCTTTACAATGAACTGTAAACACTGAAAGGATTAGGCACTTCAAGTGAACTACAGAAAGAAAAATAATTAAAAATCTATTATAGTAACTAGCACTGGTGAGTTCTACACTCTTCTTTCCTTTTCAGCCAATATTATTAAACTCAACTTTGACTGTAGCAGGGCCTGCTTTTATTTTTCTCTGAAGTAAATATATGCTGAGGTTTCTGGCTTCTAGGATTCATCAAGTCATAGTTCACCACACATTTGAGGTATTTTTTTTTCTTATACCAGATAATTTTTAAGCCAAACTACAGTAAGTGGTTTGTTTAAAAACCACATCCATCTTCAGTAATGGGAGAAATGCAGTGTTTATATACAAAACCTGGTTAAAAGCACACAAGATAAATAAAATAGAAGTATAAAAGTGTAGTAGAAAGTGGTTTTTTTTCTTTTTTTTTTTTTTTTTTTCCTTCTGCCACTGAGCTGTTCACAAAATATGTAACTGCTTAGTCCAGATGGTTACAGTCATGCTCATTCACCCAAGTTGTCTGACGTGTCTCTTTTTGGAATTTAATCCAGGTGTTGCACATACAGAAAAACTGCACTCTGTTGATACCACCAAAAGCGCTCTGCACTTTTAAACCCAAGACTCATATTTTGTTAAAACATATAGGATTTACCTTGTTGTAATCACATCCCATTTCAATAAGTAGGTCAATAAGAAAATCAACAATAATTTACAATAAATTTGAATTTGATGTGTAACTTTCTGTGAATATTGCTCAGTGGTGAAGGAGTCCCCAGGCTGTTTCTTACTATGACCATTAACACAGTTCATGCTTTCACACTCTGATGATTTGAATCCTTCAAAACATTCATGCATTTTAATTTTGTGTGCTAATTCTCAATTTCTAAAGCTGCAAGTCTGTGACTGTACTCTACAGTATTTTAAGGGCTAGAAGTTTTAGCTGTTTTAACAAAAAATATACTGTTATCAGCTGATTACTTACAACTTCTCAGCATTCCTACTCATGTTGTAAAGTGTGGTTAAACAGATATAAGTTGTGAATTATTAATCATAAATTCAGCATGAAATGCTCTGTTCCCCAAATCATGCTAAAATAAATAATATTGTCGGGTTTAAAAGGTGAATTGTTCCTAATTAGAGCTAAGTAATGTTATGGTGTCCTCTGGATCTAGCCTAATTAAAACAGCATTTCAAAGGTCAAAAGCTAACATGTATTAATAAATCATAAAGGCTAATAACTGCAGCTGGTGCATTATTTTAATTACTAATAAAAATATGCTTTGAAAGCTATTTCTCATTATCATTGTGTGAAATGTTACCATCAATCGTATGTGGAAAAGATTCTATTTACATATTCTTTTGTTCTGTTTCGCTGTTCGTATTTCAGTTCTAAAGGCAAATCAACCTGCACTAATAATCATCAACTCAACTCACAACATGTATCTGATGACCACTTAAGGCAAAGATAGCAGTTTTGGAATTAAAATAATTATTTTCAAGCACTGTGTTAGCACTGTAAGAGTCAAACACCCGACTCCTTTGCAACGTCACTCTGAGTTTGAAGCTAGATTTTCCAAGATTTTATTGAAGGGACAAAAATCATTATAACTGTGAATATTTATGAGTTCAAAGTGTAGACACAGGTGTCTGCCTACAGTCAGATGTATGACCTGCCTGAATATGCTACCCCAGATACTTATCTCTACAGAGAATTTTCTTTTTCTCTACAACATGATTATTCACAACAATAGAAAGCAGCCATGCAAGTACTGGAATATTCATGTTTTCATGCAATTTGACTGGCAGTTCTGTAATTGTGGTAAGCTGCTTTGACCAAGGTTTCTATAGCAACAGCCTTACTGTCAATTCTTACCTGTTTTCTGGTCATCCATTGTACTGAGCTTAGTCTCGTCAGCTACTGTTAAAAGGTAAATGTATAATGGTTAGCCCAGTTAGTGACCATGCCCCACATGCAACCAACATTCCTTTTTTTGTATATTCTTTTGAAGTTAGGGGGGCCTTAGCAATGTCATCCTTCATGCATATAAACTGCAATAGTAAGCAAACATTCTGGATAGAAATGGCAGCAAACTAGTAACCTTCATGCAATGTCAGTCATGTTCACATCACAGGCAGGTACAATGTTATTTACATGTTAGCACATTGCAACTAATCAAGACAAGTCAATAACACCAAACTTACTGTCCTCTGAAGAAGTTGGTGAATTAGGGATTGCAGTTAAGATATTCACAAGTATTGTAAAGGAGAAAACCTGATTATATTTCATTATTCTGAGTACGGAATTTTGCATTTAAACAATCAGAACTCACTGTTTAAGGTTACTAGCTTCCGCACTTCAGAATCTAAATGCAATGGCAGAAAAAGAGATGGGCTTGTTAGCATTTGCTTCTTCTCTGTTGTTTTGTCAGTTAAAATGACTACAGTTGATTGCCTGTCTTAGTTGCTGCTACCTTTTAGGGCTTCTGATATAAATACAAAACATGAGTCTCCACCAAAAGTAGGACTAGCTCTACTTTCTAATTCTGAAACATCTCTTCAAAAAAACACTTGCACTCTTAATATCTGCATCAAAATCTACCTACAAAGAGAGAATACTAGGGATCTTTAAGGCTAATTGCATTATAATAATGAACTGAGACTAACCCTGTCTATCCAGAACCACAGCATGGAACATTTTACATAGGGATATTCAATGTAGATTGTTGAGTGAAACTTTCATCTCCATTTTAATGAATGTGTTCTATATCTATGTATACACATATATACAGAGAACTCCAATATTTAAAGATATGGACATTTACAAGTGGTAAGAACAATGCACAGGCCAGTTGGCCACTCACGTTAAGAATATTTTACTTCACACTAGTACATGTTATGCACAGTATTACTGCACATAAATGACATGTTTGGAATTACAAAATCTGAATACTTACAACATGAAAATCAGGTTCAAGTAAAACAATTGAAAAAATATCACTCACTACCTAGATCCATGCTTTTGGATTTTCGTGTTTTAACAAACTCCAACTGACTGGCATCTGAAAACTGCTTTGTACGCTTTTCTGACATGCTCTGGCGTCCAAAACCCTCTCGCTGGAAGGCAAGCACTGGATCAACATCTGGACTAAGAGTGCTGTAGGAAGGGAAAAAAATCATGCGAACATTTATCAAGATCACGCAACCTTTCACTCTGCAGAGAAAAGCATTTATTTAGCATGTGACTTCTACCAATAATAAAGTACACATTTTCAGATAAACCACTTGAAGTAGTCACACACATGATGAATTTGTTTCACTGCATCAAGCAGTTCTAGTTAAAGAGAACCAAGAATTTCACTTACAAGTTTTCGTAAAAAATAAGCTATGCATATACTATCAGAATATACAACCCCAATATGGGAATAATTTAATAGAGAAAAAAATACAATTTCTTTTTCATAATGATAAATCAGTATGTTCTCTTAATAACAAATGTTAAGATTTTTTAAATCATGAAATATTTTTTTTGAAAAGCATAAATAAAATCTGCCCTGCTTGAAACCCACAGAGAATTACCGAAGTTCTTCATTTAAAAACCTTCAAACATTAAAAATCTTCATAGCATTTTGTGATTTCAACCTGGCTCTGACATACAAGCATACATTACATTACATCTGACATACAATGCTCCATTACAGAGCAAGTATTTGTCACAGTGGTTACACCGCTAAGCTGGACTTTTTGTCTGTTTGATAGAATCATCGAATCATAGAATGGCTTGGGTTGACTTTAAAAATGATCCATTCCAACGCCCCTGCCATCATTATTCAAGTCCTTCTGCACAATTCAGGTCTTTAGCCAACAGCAATGAGAGTTTCATCATGCCTCACAGGAAGCTTTTTGAAGATAGATTTAATAATATTGTTCTCATGTTGGTAGAATCAGAAACAATGAACAAAATTAGTTTGGCGTGGAAGTTAAACCCTAAGCTTGCCAAGTGTCACAACAGCCATACCACATGTTGAAAGAGAAGAAAAGAAAAACAAAAAGAAAGAATTCAAGGACTACTGCAAGATCATTTACTGCTAATAGACCAATTGAAAGGAAATTCACAAATGGGTCTTCTCACTCCCAGAAAAGGAGAGCCTGAAGGCAAGTCCAAAGAAGCTAGATTTCTACTTCAGCTAGCAGAAAAATAAATCTGAGGTATAAAATACTGGGAAAAAAAACCCAGCAAATACTGCGTGCCACCATTATCTATCCAGCAGGAAGAAGATCTCTCAGAATTCCTTCCTCTGAATGGTGGAACATTTCAAGAGAAAAAAAAGTCACTGAAACTTCTGAACACTGTACATGTTGTACAAAGTATTATACATATATATACATATATATATACACATCACTGTTCAATATGTTTCAAAAGAATTATTTTCTATTTTAAGGGCTAGTTATAAGACACAATTCATACCTAGTGAGAAGCAGGTAAAGAACAAGTTTCTGCAGAAAATGACTTATACTTTTACATAGTGTAATGTGAACATGTTGATGTATGCCACGTACTATAATGTACAGAAGCTTTTTGGAACACCTGGGTATTAGGTGTTACATATAATGAAGAAGAGGTAAGGATATGTGCTCAGAGGCCTAAAGTACTATAAAAGGTGAAAATCACCATCCACATTACTAGACAGTAGAAGAAATTCAGTCTAGCAATGGTACATTCACAAATAATAAGATATGTGCATGAGACAAGCATGAAATACTTAAGTGAGAGCAGGATCAGAGCTTATATGAATAAAGTCAATGTCAAGTGCCTTTTGACTTTAATGTTTCTGGCTCTGGCTCATAATGTTTTACATTTAATTGCAGCAACTATTTCAGGGATGTCTGCACAATTTAGCAACGTTTTGAAGCATATGCTTAAAAGCTCTGATGAATCAGAGCCTGAACCAAAAAATAACTATTTAGTCCTCATATTCAGTCTCAGAAAATAGGGAAGAAATTATCTCCACATGATAGAAAGATAAAACAGATGAGACCAACATATACTTCTAGCCTTTACAGTAGTGCAACTTGTAGCTGAATATGAAACCCCTGAAGTCTGAAAACGTTTTCTGAGTGACTCAACACCTTTCATAATCAGATCATAAATGACTTTCCCAAGGCCACACAGGAGTTTATGGCTCCCTACTAGTCAGCACTGTCTCCAAAGGCTAGAAAAATGTGGTTTTACTAAGTGAAAATTTTCTCTAGCAGCATCTGCTAGTGCAGCTCACATTAGTTTAAGATGACCAGCTCCATCTTGCTGAACAAAATGTATCATGAGGCCCTTCCTTCAAAAGGGGTGAATTTCTAACAGTATTTGCTTTGGCTGCACGCTCCTTTGTTTCATATGAGCCTGCTTTGATCAGCATACATAAAGCTTCTAATAAAGTTAAATATCATTTTCATATAAAAACAGTCTGAATATATATATTCATTTGAAGCCCTGAGAACATGCAAAAACTCCAAAGTTAAATAAAACATGGAATGGGCACCGTGGGTCACATAGAGAATGGCATGGTCTGACACAGAATCAGCAGTTGCAAATTCTGGAGACCAGATCGAAACGTTTCTACTGCCACTATGTTTAAGGTATTTCCTTCTGCTGCCCTTGTCTGCACTTATCTATGCTTATCACAACTATCTTCCACACAGATTTATTATGAGGATTATTACTTTATGTTTGCAAAGTATTCTGAATATTAGGGGTGCTACTTAGCACAAAAAAAAAAAAATTGGTTACTCTCTGACATCATAAAATCTCATACGATTTTAGAGTATAAATATCAGAGTCAAAAGTCATCAGTTTTCACATTCGGGTTGATGAATGACCCACAGGCGTGTTTTAATAATTACAGAACACGCAGATCACAGGAGTTTAAATGCACATATGTTGCCCAAAAGTATTCAAAAGCCATACTGAAAAGAAGTCATTGGAAAAGCCAGTGAGCATGGAGGAGTAACTGTTACCACTAAAAGTGCCTCATTTTAATATTTTTCAACTACATTAACTGAAGACAGAAGGTGAATTTAATGCAAGTCATTAAGCGATGCCAAATACAATTTACTATATTCTAGCATTCTTAACAAATAAGGTTTCTGGAATGACAGCTGATCCTTAAAAGAATGTAACCGTCTTCTGACCCTCGATGTTATTAAAATTCCACTTATTAATCCTGTCTTATTGCCCCTTTGTTTTCATAACATTTTCATCAAGGATTAGGGAGATATTGTCAGGCTGGAAAAGCTTACATTTTCTTCCGTGATTCAGAACAGCTGCCATTCTTGTTTGGATAACCCTTCATCCATATTCTTAGTTTTACCCTTTGTGCCTTCCAGCAAAATTATACAATGCACCTTCATTTTACATGTCTTCCCTTCACCCATTAGCAGCAGGAAATTAATGAACAATCCACTCCCACTACTATTTACTTGCATACGAACAAAATATTTTCTATAGCAAGGTGCAATAGTCATCTACGCTTTTAACTGCAATTGTATCCGAAGACCTTTAGAATTTCTTATCAAGATTCTTTAAAGGTTTTAAGCCTGATCAATTCAGCACTATTAATCCCTATTTTCTTTACTGTGACTCTCATTTTTAAAGAAGTCTATGAATAGCAAAATACACTGCAGAAACAAATGTAGTAAAAGCGTGTGCAGGTTTCAAACAGACTCTTATTATATGCTGTATTTTTTCGCTCATATTCACATAAAAAAAAAAATCAATAAGCCCCTATGTGCAGTCTTGAGTACTATTCTACTTAAACATCTTGGATTTGCAGCTATAAAGGTTTTTACGAAAGACAGATGGCCTTTTCAAGGGCCCAAACTGCAGGTATATCTTGTCCAAGAGAAGAGTTGCAAAATTGTTGAAAAAGGCAAATGAGGATGCAAAAAAGTAGCTTTTTATATAATCATTAAAACTGTGTTTAAAAATACAGAGCTCGATTCCTGGACAAAAGATGAAATGAACTAACATAAACGAAAGAAGAAGCTGACAGGCACATATCAGCTGGCAGGTGCTATCGCTGTTTTATGAAGATGTTGCTGACACATCCTTAACAGGCATGAGAGACAAAAGAAATAGGAAAATTTGTATACTTCATTCCATTTGTGGTAATTACCTAGCTTTAAGCAGTGGCAATGAACAGAGGTGGGCTTTTATTTTGCTATTACTATAGATAATTACAGGACTTGCAAATTAAATCTAAGATCTGTATTAATTGTACTTAGCAATAAACAGTATATCTTTGCTGGGAACATAAGCAAGTCAATAATGGAATTCAATGCACTTCTCATTAAAAGTCTTTTGTTAAATTGTGTAAGTGTAATTAGAGAGTCAACTTAAGATGCAAAGAAATTACTTCTATTACAGATAAAACACGTTCACATTAAAAATGTGAAATTATTATAGTACAGTGCCTTTGCACGACACAAATATTGCCATGATACAAAAGGTATCCCTTGTGCATATTAAAGAAAACTCAACTAGTTCTTGTTGCGCAACCATAAACACTAACAGGCAAAATAAAGAGCTGCCTTGACCTCTAAGCAGATTTTAAAATTACTGTATGTTATTGGGAAAGTCAAGAAAGTACACAGAAGTATTACAAGACTCCTATTTATGTATTGGAATATGAAAATTAAATCTTTCTTTTATAGACCTAGAAATACTTACAGTGAGAATTATAAATTAAATTTTCCAATAGTTACTGTTCTTTTCATCTCTCATAAATTTAGCGTAGCTAGCTAAATTAGTGCTAGTTCAAAAACGTGCCTAGAGACAGCACAAAACTCCGATGTGAATTAAGAAGTCTAACAATCTATGTATATAGACTTTCTTCCTGAAACAGGGGTAATTGTAAATATGAAAACAGTGAAATGTGATGGAAATCTAAATGTGAAGGGGAAAAAAAAAATCATACTAGTAGTAACCAAAAAAGTAAACTAAATAAAAAGACAACTGCAGTCATCTGCTTTTTTCCTTCCACTAAGCCATGCCTTACCAGTCTGTCGACTCATTAATTGCAGCTTTAGCCCATCCACCAGTATCAACAGTGCCAAACCCAACATCATCATGGGAACTGGATGAAGACTGGTCAGAGAGGTGCGGAGGGAGTACAGACAGCCTGTCATCCTCAATAATGACAGTGTCATCTTGGGGCATGTTCACTGTTGGAGAAAGCTGATATTTACCTGAACAATGAAAGGGAAAAAAAATAGAAATGAGAAGTGAATAATAGCAGAGAGCACCTTGAATAATATATAAACACAACTGATAAAATAGAAATCCTACTGATAAGAGCAACACCACAGGTAATAAAATTAGCTATGTCTCACTTTCCATAGATCGTCCTATGCACGAGGTCTAAAAAGTAATATACACAGCTTGTACCTGCAGTCTATTGCAAGAAGTCAGTAATCTTCCCTTGCATCAAACATTTCTGAGGAAATGAAAGTAATGTGCCCATAAATATTATAAAACCACTACCACAGTTGCTTTTATAGTGATCAATATATGCACCATTATATTTCCCAGTATTTCAGTGTGTTTTGATGCATAAGACTGAAGTACAGTTTTCAAGCTGATGAATACAAAGTACAAGCAATTGAACCTATAGAAATCCAACATCAAAACAGACTAGACTGCTATAAAGACTATCAAAAAGTGTAACGCTTTCATTGCAATGGTTAGTACCGTAATTATGGTTTAAACTGAATAAATCAGTTTTTCAGGATATATGCATGACATGCAAAGTTGGGAGAATAGGGATTACTATAATTGTAATTTGGAAGATGACAGAAAATCTAGAACGATCACTATTTAAGCTCTAAACATGAAAGAATTAGATTATTTCAGTATTCAGAAACAGTTAAATGTTGATGTAAGGAAAACAATGATTTGCAAATTAGAATTATAGAGTTATCTGAGATTACTGCAAATTATTATTCCTTCGCACTAGGTACACATAACTTTTTTATGTGAAGGAAACTCTTTCAAAATATTCTTTGCTGATGGATATTGATGCTTGACTTAAAAATCTCTGTCATCTAAAGTGTCTGATCCCAATGCTCACACTACACATAACATTATTTCCAATGAATGATCACGACAGCACGTTAATTTTACTACCAGGTATGTATCGCTTGCTAAAACAATTAGTAAAAACATCACATTTCATAAAAAGAAAAGCAATAGTTTAATCAGCCAGTGATCTGACAACAAACTGTCGATTATTCTAACTCTGTGATTCACTGCAGTAATAACTCACAGGTAATAATCATACCTTATTTTTATTACAGATATAGAAAAGTTGTAAGACTGCATAGAATTAGTGGGAGATGTCCTCCCAGTCTGTTTGCTCCTCCCTCTTCCTCCTTCCTGCTTTGTTTTTTTCCGGGAAATATTTGAGTTACTGTTACTGCTTTTGCATGCAATTATGGAGGGGGAAAAAACTAAACTGAACTAAACAAAATCAGTAACCAACATATTGAGTAAGTAGCTAATTACTACATGGCTGGCTAAAATCATCACTACACTAGAGAATACATTTTGAATGGTTTTCCAAAGAGAGAAAAATGGGATTCAAAAGAGATCTTTGAAAAAGGTGAAAGTGGTGAAAGTGCCTAGAAGGAAAAGGCCCTGTGTATCAAACATCTCATCACGTCAACCTGAGGTGAATGTGTTCAGTTTGCATAACAGCTGATTCTATGCCCAGCAATAGCTTCTTTGACGGACAGGTTCATGTTTATCCTGGAGAGGTACTTCTTTCCAAACATCAGGTCTGCAAGATTGTTAACTCTGTAGTTAATAACGTCTCCAAAGAACTGATTGAGAAAAGGTATAACCTTATGGCATCCTGCAGATTGAACTTCCCATTTGAGAGGCTACAGTAATTCAGTAACATTTTTAACTTTTCACTACCCTTCTTTATATCTGACAAGGGTGAAGAGTGACATTTTATTAGTTGCTTTGGAATTAGGCAGAAAGCCCATCTGACATGCCTATGCTTTTCACTGCAGATGAAGCTAAAAGCAGGTGAAAGGCTTCACCCCCAGCAGATGGTTCAACATACCTCAGCAAAAGGCTCAATACATTCTTTGTAGAGAGCTTAGCTGAAGTGGATATAAAATACCCCTGGAGAAAGCAACTCCATGAGCGTTGTGAGAAACATTACAAAGGAACTTCAAAGAAACTTCAAACCTAGTAATCATCAGTATATTTGACTGATCTGCAAAACTGAGACTTTACTCAAGCTGCCTACAAACCTTTCCAAGACAGTAATTTTCTCTCGGGCTAGAAAAGTGCTATTAAATTTAGAACCTGAATGAACATCAAGTCCAGTTTTGCATATATTAGTTCATCTTCAGTGAGGTAATCTGTAATAGTATGTACTACTCTGTACAGTGTAATAAGGAAGGGAAATTCTTCCTTTCAGGTGTGTCACACCACAGGCCAACAAGGCTCAAATTTCTCGCACCAGTAACCAATCTAAACAAGTGTAGCATAAGGACCCTATCAAAGTATGGGGTAAGAACGGTTCCCAAACACTTGCTCAGAAAAAGAAGTTGCTAAACTCCTATACTGAATGACTGGTCTCCAGGTCTATGGAACTTAACAGGGAAAATCACGTCAAACAGCAATGCTTCCTAGCTGACCATAATTTGGATGTGAATTAAGCCACAAACATAAAGTAATTTAAACAAACAAACAAACCACCAAAGCAAAACAACAGCATGTATAGCCTATAAAATGATCAACATGCTCACATTGAAACCAACCAGCTTCCAAAAGGTCCTTTTAAATCTTAAAAATTCATCAAGTTTACTTGATTTGTTAGAATAATTTGGCTTTGATTATACTGCACTGGGAGGACCAACTCATCTGCCCTGATTTTTGTTTTTACTATTGCCTTTCCTTAAAAGGAAGGCTTCAGAAACCTGTAGAGTATCCTTAAAATAAATTTAAAACCAAATATTACTTTACGAGTGAGAGCATTTTGACCTTGAAAACTGTGGGATTATAATCTGTGGGATTCAGATCAACGCTATGCTTCAAGCTTCTTCCACAAGTACAACTAAAAATATATAAATTCTGTCATTCTTAATGCACTTAAAGCACTTTAGAAGAAAATGAAAAATATGTTGGGAACTTCAAGCTGATTATTAATTTCTACAGCTACAGAAGACAAAACAATAACGATTGAAACAATAAAAAGAAAATAGTGATGGTGATACGGATAATAGAGATAAGACTTACTAGAGGAAGGTTACAAAGAATTGTCCAATGAGAAATTAGAACATTTCCAGATCTTCCCTCATTTATTTTTCACTAACTGGTCACTCATTCCCAGCTATGTATAGTGAGCTACTGCAAAACTTCCTGCAGATGGCTTCATCATTTAATATTCCCAGTTAAATAAAGGTGGGATTGGGAATAGAACTGTGAGAACTTCTAAGGACTATATGTCTCCACAATACCTAGGCATTGGATCTCAAGAGAGTGCTCAGAACTGTCAAGACTATTGGAGTAGACAACCACCTTCAGTTCAGATTCCCAGCTGGGGAACTCTATTATGCTTGTAAAGGGTTATTTTCACTTCACTAACACAAATACTCTGTACTTCTACCTAATTTATTTATTTTAGTGCTTCTTCCTGATTTCTATCCTGAAGATAGCAATTATTTATGCAGAAAACAAAGTATGGCCTGTTGTGTAGTAACTGCAATTTTTACAAACTTCTCTGAGATCATTCAGGATGAAAAGTAGATTCAGTGCAAGTTTTTATTGTTCTGTGTACCCCCTAAAAAATAACTTCTGTTTAGTCACAACTGGCAACAAAACCCACTGTGCTCATGAAAAAGTATCAGAAATTGGATGAAAGACATAAAAGAGCTCTTTGTACTAAGTTGTTTCCTGAGTAAGAATAATTTATTAGAGAGCAGCTATGTATTCACATGTTACAAAACACAGGAGCATAATGGATAATATACAAGGACGGTGTATCAGAAGAAAAGACTTTAATTTTAATCACAGAGACAAGCAGACTAGCACAACACAGTTACTGTTTTGAATGTACTATCATCTTGCAACCTGAACATATTAAAACAAATAAATAAACCTAAGGGTTTAGTAAAGCTATCTAACTCTTGGGAGATAATACCTTCATTGTATAATTTCCAGAATACAGGAAATGCTTCCGTACATATATAGAATGTGTTCCTTGGATACACAAGCACTTTGTCTCTTCATCAAAAAAATTCAGTTAAATATCAAGCAGAAAAGTGTAAGAGCATCTATAAATTAGTAGCAATAATCTTCTGGAGAGGTAGCTTCTTGTAAGAATCATACCAAAAAATTATGAGATGTTGTCTTTCTCCAGCGAGCAAACAGAAGTTGACATAATTTAAATCACATTCTAAAATAGATATTTTATTCCCACTCTCATAGCAAGGTTCTAATCAGGGGTTTTGCTGCCCATTATGGATTGAAGGAGTAAAGGAAACTGTTGTAAATGTGTTCTCTGAAAAGTACATGACGGATATTTGAAAGAAGCAAAACTCATTTAAAAGTCTTGTTCAAACCTTGAGGAATGACTGCAAAGAGCAGGAATTCTACAGATCTTTGAACTATTTCTTTTGAATGGTCTGAATTGGGAAGGAAAAAAACTTTAAAACCACTGATTTTATCAAGTAGTAAAAGAAGCATTAAGTGGCACTACCTCACACATGAAATCAAACTGGGACTTCCTTGCCACTAGGTATCAGGAGTATTAAAGTTTGTATAGCTCAATCCATTGAGGGCTATGTAAAAATGCACCAAGTGATTCAGATGGTTCCTCAGTACTGGGAGAGGACTCAAGGGAATCAGCACTACAAAAAGTGATTCAAAAAGCACTTTTTTAGTTGTTTTTCATTGTCAGAAACAGAATGGGGAGGGCAGACCCGTGAATTTAGACTGTTTCTAGAACTAATCCTTGCTTTTAGGCCAATTTTCAAGAGAGGAGGAAAGATTCTGTGATGTAACACTGCATATAACTTCCTAGGAAAATAAGAGGAGCGCTGAGATTTTTCTCACTATAAACACGAATTCAGGATGTTCAGTGGATAATGCTTGAGCCTTAAAACTTTAGCTACTCTGAAACAAACTTTGTATAGGTCTCTGCCAACTGGTTATAATATTGCTCTGTTACACAGCACTACAAGAAAATAGGAGTGCAGTAAAAGACTGTCAACAATGTGCTTTTAATGTAGTGGTACTGATTCATACAGAAAGATTAGCATAATAAAAAACTGACTGCTTTCTGAAAGCTGAGTTTAAACGTGACAGTTCTGTGAAGAAGCCATGATTGCAGAGGGGAGTGAACTAGTCCTGGCAAAACCAGTTTTCAGTTACACCACAGCAGACCATTTTTACTGTAAGATTCAGGCACAACTTGACCTTCCAAGTGCTACCAACTAAAGTATCAATGGATTTAAGTCACAACCTACATAGATTTGTACATAGATCCTATTCTCTGAAAACAACAAAAAAGGAATGATTCAGAGGAAATCAAAAGATTTCAGGTTATTGAATTAAGACACAATGCAGGATAGATTTTTTTTTTTCCCTATTTAAACATAGTAGAAGTGCAAAAGCACTAGATTTTAAGAGCTTTTGGAAAGATTTATGGTCTTTTTTAGGAACATATGTTATTGGCTACCACTAAAGGAGTGATACCAGACTGATGAACCGCTACTTCGATTTTGTGTGGCAAGTCATGAGTTTCTTTGATGTGGCAGAACAGTGCACTGCCTGAAGTATGTGTACACAGACTCTCTTGGGGCTTCTTCTCCCATCACTGGACAAGGTGTTTAAGCAATAATGCCTTAATGCTTACAGGAGTTGGAGTTGCAAATCCTCTGAAATAGTGATGGGAAAAGCAGAAGACAGTGCTTTGCAAACATTTTATCTAAAGCCTTGACACCACAAGAGCTAGGTTTGTTTTAGGGAAAGTAGTGCTAAAGACTGCTGCTCCTTAATTTTTTCAACAGATCTGCATTTTTTGAAAAAAATGTCTTCTTTAATAGCCTGGGACTTTGACTGAAAAGGTTTCATGCTTCCAGGATTCTCCCTTCAAAGTTCCACAAGATGTAAGGCGATAAAATAGAACATGATTTATTTTTAATTACAGTTGCCCAACTGCACCAAGTTAGACAAAAGGTCTAACTGATGAAATATCTTAAATAGCAAATTAGCTTTAAATTAGTTAAGAGGTTTTAAAACTAGTGCCTTGTGCAGCAATAAAAATCAAACCAACAAAGAAATGAAATACCCTAATAAGCATAAATGGGGACAAGATTTCCTTGTCTATTTTTATGCTTCCATTTGACTAAAACAGAGAAGAACAAATGCTGGAATTATAAATTTGTTATAGAAAGTCACTGACTTTTCGTCATAATGAAGACCCAACATAGAGACTACGCCAACCAATTTCTTCCCCCAAATCAGACAATGAAAACCATGGTAGACTCTCCTATGATTTGTTCTATGACCTGCCATGGGATAAGAAATTCACTTTATAAATCCATTTATAAACTTTCTGTGGGAACCTCATAGTGGCCTTGCAGTAGCTGAAAAGGCCTATAGGAAAGCTGGAGAGGAACTTTTTATAAAAGCATGTAGTGATAGGATGAGGGTTAATGGCTGTAAACTGGAAGATGGTAGATTTAGACTAGATATTAGGAAGAAATTCTTCACTGTGAAGGTGGTGAGACACTGGAACAGGTTGCCTAATGAGGTTGTGGATGCCCCCTCCTTAGAGGTGATCAAGACCAGGCTGGATGGGCTTTGAGCAGCATGGTCTAGAGGGAGGTGTCCCTGCCAATTGCAAGAAGGTTGGAACTAGGTGATCTCTAAGGGCCCTTCCAACTCAAACCATTCTATGATTCTATGATTTATTGGCTTTTTTCTCCTCACAATGTGTATCCAAAAGACTTGTGTAGAACAATTTTAAGGCACGTTTTAGGTTGGTCATGGCAAATTTCATATTCCCTGGCTCCCACATAAATAGCACACTAATCACCTTTCCGTGGATTGCAGAAAGGATGAAAACAAAGCACATTTAGCAGAGCTCATCTGACTCACCCATGATCCTGCTCAGTGCAGCATTCCTCGTAGGCGACTCACTGAGCCCCTCAATCCCACTGTACAGGGAATGGGAAATCCTCCGCTCCCTGTCGTCCAGCAGTGTCTCTATGGGCAGCTCTGGACCAGACGGGCTCCCAGGTGACTCCAGCTGCACAGAGAGAGGAAAATTAGTGCTGAAAGTGTATTTAGCAGCATGGGGGAACTATAACAACTTGCCTAAGGCCTAGACCTGTCTGGGCACCAAATGAGCTAGAACTTCTCTCTGTGGACAAATATAATTTGCAATGACAGCTCTGCTTAATGACCAACTTTGTAGGCCACTTTACACTGCACCTCCTATGGCGCCCTGTCAAATTTCAAATCCTTCAGCAGAAAATTGGCGAAAAAAAAACCCACACTGCATTTTGGTGTCTCTTTGTTGCAGAATTTCTTAAACAGACAGTTAGGGCTTTTTTTTCAGTATTAATGGTAGACAGCTGGGTCATCTTTCCCATATCGACAGCTTGTCAGAGCAAGACTTCTGCCAGAGTGCAGAGGAGAAACTCCACTTGGAATTGCGCTGCCAGCACTATTTGAAGTGGTGCAATTTGCTTTCAAATGTAATCATCACAGAAACCCCCATGAAATTGCACCACAGATATTAGCATCCAATACACACTCACACCTTTTATAATTAGGAGAAAAACAATAGAATGAAAGAAAAATCAAGTTTCACATTAACTTTCAATATTTATTTTTTTGTATTCATGATGAGTACCCTGTCATTCTTGTCTGCAGAGTACAGGGATCTTATGTTCTTCTTTCAGTCCAATCCTTGGCACTGCTGCAGCACGCTGCTAGAGCCACTAGCAAAGTGGCACTAGCAAAGTCACCAGGGCAAAGTCTCTGGCTGGTTTCCACCAGAGCAGCTGGGTCTAGGCTCACCAGCACCCCAGGCAGAAGGCAGACCCCCTGGGCTGCGCAAAGGCCAAGGAAGAAGGTGGTGCAGGGAGGGATGGAGATAGGCTGCTTGGCCACATGCACAGAGGATAAAGTTGCTTGGATGGCCTTTTCCCCATCCCAGGGCCTTCCATCACAAGTCTTCTCCATGCGACTTCTCAGTTCAACCTTAGACTGGAGAACCTGATCATCTGATCATCCTTTTTTTTTCTGTACGTACCTCTCAGATTTTTCAGCAAAAGAGGAAAAATTATGCTTTCCCCAGAGAGTCACAGATACTCAGTGGGAAGCAGAACCCACGTGCAGCAAGAAAGAAAACAATCTGCTATCATCTAGCTAGATTTAGACAGTCCATTAGCTCAAGGCACTGCCAACACAGCTCCTCAGAGCAAGGCAAGCAAACAACAGTCAGCTGACATGCCCAGCTTGATTGTCAGTGATCAGAAGCCAGCTGAGGGGATGGGAGGCCACTCACTCCATTGCCTGACCCCTTATCATCCAGCCTCCTGCCTGGAGAGCTCTCAGCTCACCTGAGCTCTAGCACCCTTCTGCTGATTTATATAAAAGCTTCACTGAGAGCATTAAACCAACTAAATGCCACGAACTACATATAGTTCTATTAAAAAGTAACAAATCAAAAAACAGATATGTTTTGCACGGTACGAACTTACACGACCAATCATTACCTGTTTTCACCAACGTGCCTTTTACTGTTGATGTGCAAAGTTAAATTCTAAGAACAACATGCCTACACAAATCCCACAGATACATTTTATGTGTACAGGGACTGGAAGATACTGAGCACACAGCAAACTCTTCAAAGCTGCTGGGAGTGCTTATTTCACTGGACTGGTCTCTAAATGAGCATAAGAGGAGTAGTTCATTGTTTCCTGAATTCTAATAACAAGAAACATGTTTGTTATGCTGCTTTTTCTTTTTTTTTTTTTTCTTTCAAACAGCTGCCTATTATTAATCACCCTACCCACATTTCCCAGAAGACTAAGAAAAGTATGCCATGAAAGATTTCTAAAAATCTGCTTGCAGGGCTGAAAAGCACTCAACAACAGCCTTTGAGGCAGTGGCTTTGAAGTCAGCCCGCTGGACGAACAATTTTTGACATTTGGCTGCTGGCATGTGGCCACGTACACTGAGGGGCTGGAGTTTCCCAAAATGCTGCATTCTTGAGTTGCCAAGACCACAATCGGAGGTCGCAGAGTCTGTAAAAATTATTATTTCTGTTCAAAGCCATCATCTGTTTAATATAAATGAGAGATTTAATGAAGTTCCAAATTGTAGACTTATCTTCCTTCGTTTGATAAGCACTGGGGAGATTTACTGCATCGGAGGGTCAACACAATTACAATTGGAGGCACGTCAAGCTGCAGGAGAATAATAAACTTGCAGTGCAAGTGAATTAGACTCAATAAGGTTTAAATTGTGAAATGAGGATTTGTTTTATTAGTTTTTTTAAATTGCAGATTACAACTGACAGCTTTACTGAAAAGTGAATTAAACAATATTTGTAGTAAAGAAATCTAAGGCAAATTCAAAAAGAGTAGGAACACTAAATTTTGACAGATTGGGGGAAAAATACAGAGCTTTTACTGCTTGAGAGCTTAAATTTGCATAATAAATACATTAAATGATAAACTAACCTTTATTTTACTGCCTTAAAATAAGGTATGAAAATATAAAGTGCTTTGGGATTTATTCTGCCCGTGCTATATTGACGTAACAAGCGTCCAGTGTTTCATGAGCCACATGTTGTTTTTCATGTGACAATCCATCAAATTTCAGACTCATTTGTAGGAAGGTCTAAAGAGATTTTCAGAAAGATACTCCCAAGAAAAGATCTCAGAATCAGAGAAATATGTAGAAATATAAACTTGACAGAGTAAGTACAGGATAAGTACAACCAGTAGACGAGCACTGTGATCAAATGGCGGTGTTATGCGAAGTAAATCATGTATTTTACCATTTTCAGGAAGAAAACTTTTCCCATTTCTAAGCAGCATCATAAAAAGACGTGTTCAAACAAAGCTATAGACAGCCAACTACAAAAATATTTTACAGAAGATCCAGTGGCTGTCATAAAAAAAACAAAAATCAGACAGGAATTACACAAGTGACATGCACCAAAAAAATCTTTTCCTTGCATTGCCAGTAGAAAGTCTATGTAAGAAAAAACACATTTAATTTGGAAACCGTGCTGTGGGCAAGACAAAAAGATCAACAATCCAAAGTAAGATTACAGCTGAAATAAAGAACTGCTCCTCCTAATGCAATTCTAATAAAGGCCTTGAATTAAACATCCCAGCTTTTTTTCTTAGCTGATACTAGTGTTAGTCAGTATAATTTAATTGAAGTGATAACAAATTGATAATACAAACAAAGACGTATAAATGCCTGACCTTCATTAAAGGCTCAGCTAGGAAATAAGCCAGGCAGCAACTCACCCCTAATATGTTTTATCAGTAGCCACCCTAGCAGCAGTACTGCTTGGTATAAGACTTGAGAGTCAAGCAGTAGTTGAGGTTGGATAGATCCTCTGGAAACCATCTAGTCCAGCCTCTTGCTATAAGCTACACTCACTAAGAGCAGGTTGCCCTGGGACTTTTTCAGCTGGTTTCTGAATACCTCCAAGACTTCACCACCTCTCTGAGCAACATCTGCCAGTTTTTGACTGCTATTGCAATAGAAGATATGTTTAAAGAGTTTTCAGTTTATACTCTTAGTCTTTTATCCTGGCACTGGGTACTACACAGAAGAACTTAAATGGGACTTTACTCCCCCCATCACGGATTCACAGACACTAAAAAGATCCCCCGTAGCCTCCTCAACTCGAGGCTACAGTTTTTCCTCTGTGTCCTAGCATTTATCTGTAATAAACGATCACATTAGTCAGAATACAAGAAAACCTTACATGCTGCAGATTGCCTGTATTCCTTTTCTCTCCATTCTCTTAAAATAAAACTAGAAATAACATTCTTTTTCTTCTTTTTTTTTTTTTTTTTGAATAGAAAAGGTCTTCACCCTGGCCTTTTGTCATTCAGATAAGAACCAGCTGTTAGCTAAAGCACTATCTGTACTAACTAGCCCAGCTGCTGCTTATCTAGATGATAAAAGGACTACTAATGCAGTCCTTTTTAGTTAAACACCACCATCCATCCTATCTGAAGTTATGCACATAAATATAAAAAAAAAAGTTTACACGCAAGAACATTGCCAAAATATTCAAAGCATAAACAAACTTTTTTTTTTTTTTTTTTTTTTTTTTTTTTAAAAAAAAAGAAAAGAAACAATAATTATACTCTTTCATTTGGAGAGTAAGTTATCCAAATACAGGCATGAAAGCATTATGGGTTTTAAGAAGCCGGTATACAAATTTGTTAAAATTTATGCTGCATCCAGGATTCTGAAGCTCTTTCTGTCACACAGAATCATTCTTCAGCCTTTCTTTCTCCTTTCTTATCTGCGTACTGTGGCTAATACGATATCCAAAATGCTTCAATTTTCTTTTTCAACAGATAATTTTACACTACTACTAACCAATATTAGCTATGGTTGAGTTCCCACATTATGGAGAAACTTTGCAAGATGGGAAAATGTAGGTAATAGCCAGTAAGAGGTCAGTTTTGACGTATATGCACAAACAGGAATCATTAAATCTCAATTTAATTAGTATAATGTTTCTAAGAAGTGTTGCATTCTTGTTCTGATCAAGCTAAAAGTACAGCTTTGCAGAATGTATTTAGATGGTAAGTTACTGAGGAGGAACCTGGGTCAACATGGAGTTTATAAACTGACAGGGATAGCAAATGGTTAAGGGAGACAAAAATAATTCATAGTAAATGAGCACAGGTTCAACAGAATGGAAGACACAGTGACACGATGAAATAAGTAAACATATTTATATTTCACTCACTATTTTTTTAATAATTATACTCTGCAATTCACACACCGAAAAGACTACTAGGAGACTCTAAACAGACTGTTAACAAACACTGTATTAGAAACTCAAGTATAATGTGCCACAATTTTTAAAACCCCACCAAAACAGCCCAAGAAATTAAGAGAGAGGTTAATGATTTTAAGCAGCACCCTTCATAGGATACTCAGACTGAAGATAAAATGTTCTCCAGGGACATCAGGCATGTACCCAGGGGATCACTGGCACTACTCAACAGCAAATGAGCAAAAGAGGTTCTGAGGGATAAACCCATAGTAGGGAAGCTCAGTGATTTCTGTGTCTGTCATTATTGTCAAATATACCAGGGAGATTTCTATACCTGACCTCAGCCTTTTTAGCAAATAAGACAAAGAACCAAGGTCAACCAGAAGAAAACACCTAGGAAACATTAGATCAAATGGGTAGGTGAGAAAGTCACCCAGGTTGAATGGCATTCTCACAGAAGCCCTGAAGGGACACGTATGTGAAACTGCATAACTGCTAGCCAAAATGTACAACATTCTATTAAGAATGGCTGTGGTGCCAGAGGACTGGTGGTTGCCCATACACCTGGAAGCGATCTTGGGAACTACTGACCCAGGAGCCTGGTGTTCAAGATTAAATGGTGGAATCTACAATAAAGAGATTGAGATAAAATCATTGAGAATGGGTGACACAAGTTTGTGAGGCGGCAATGCTAGTCTGTCAGAGGAAATCCTGCCTCACTGACATGCTAGAGTTGCACAAAGATGCCAGTAAGCTCCCCAAGTTCTCTCAGGCAATAAAACAGACATAATACATTAGCATTTTCCAAAAGCTTTTCCCATAGCTTCATATCAAAGGCTTTAAAGAAGGTAATTTTTCATAGAACTGGACTAGGTTTTCATTTGCTGAATCAAAATCTGGCTAAAGGATTGGAAACACAAAGCAGTCTTCAGGATGGAGAAGAGTCAGCTGTAGATTCCCCCCGGGTTACAGTCTGGGAACAGCTTAAACTGATGAGCAGCTTTATCAGTGACCTGGATAAGGGGCTAAACAGTGAAACTGGTGTTTGAAGAAGATATTAGAGATTTTTTGATAGTTAATTGAAGTCCAGAATGACTTTACAAACTAATCCAGTGAGGAAAAACAAATAAACAAAAAAAGCATATGAATTTCAAAGTAAGTAAGTAATGCATTAAAGGAAAAAATGATGCTGAATATTTTATACTGGAAAGAATAGATGTTTGTTTGTTTCTTTTGTTTTTCTTTTTGTAGTGAAACCACTCACTTGAACAGTCTCTCGCACTAATCTGCCAATTTACTTAAGCAGTTGATTAGGTGGTAAGGTCCTTATATGGTCTGGATTGATGACTTTCTCCACTTCAAGGTACACTCTTTTTTCAACTCAGCAACCGGAGCAAAGATGAACAGACATGCGGAAAAAAATTTGGAGATCTGCAAATCGTTTGCAAATCTTTTTTTCAGGCAGGTTTGGCATGACATTATTTCTGTCAAAAAGGTGAGACAGACAAGAAAAACCCTTGAAATCTCCCATTTTGAGGAAAATGGTGATGTACTCTCTCTTAATGGTACACAAGTGCTGACTGTGTGTGACATGAACAGAGTGCCTCTAAGCATTCTGCGCCTCTAAGCTGTCCAGGTTGAAGGACTGAAGAGAGCAGGATTCCGAAAGTAACAATTACCTTTATTTTCTTGAATCAGCACATACTGCCAGCAGCTGCACTCATCTGGCTGACAGTCACGCCTAAGCGCTGCACACGCATTATGGTGATACAGCCAGCAGCTGTTTGCCCATACAGGCTAATTGTCATAATATCACTAATTAACTGAACACACTGCGAGGAGCTCAAGTGTTTCTCCTTAAATCTTAGGCTCCTCAGTAATTAAAAAAAAATATATCAACAATGAGTTAAAGACCCAAAAAGCTGCGTGGCTACATCCTATGAAAACTGACCTGTTACATATTGGCCATATGTGATTATCAAGTCAACACTATTGTTATTCTTCCTTTCTTTTTTTTTTTTTTTTTGCCACTGTCCACACAACTTTGGAAACTTAACTTATAGTATCTCTGCTTATACAGGAAAGTTTAAGTGTCAACCCAGAATGCTAATATGCTAATCCCAGTGGGCTAGGCTGTATCCAAATCCCATGCTAAATGTTAGAAAAATGTTTTTGTTATACTAATCTAGCAACATCCATCACATACTCACTGTGTGATTTGTTCTGGAGTGGCTGAGATATTAATAAATAATAAATAAAGCTTTGCAACTTTTATAACAGGGCAGTTTACAGAGGAAACTATATTACTGTACTCTAAGTAGATGCAATGCATACAAGAAAAATTCTAATCCACAGCCTTAGCTTGGAGTTCATTCATAACTACCACTCACTCCATGCTTTTATCAATATTTACTACAAGATAGTTCACTTGAAAACCTAGATAGGTTAGACTGTGTCTCCAGGTGAGTCAATAAAACCCTTTTGACAGGCAGTAAAACCACAACAGCATAAAAAGGCTTTCTACCTTCTGGGAAGTTTGTGGTCTCTTTTGAGTTTACAGTTATGTCAGAGATGATGATGTAAATGATCCCCTCACTACTTGTCTGAAGACAAGATAATATGGTTAGGGTGTTTATGTATGCTTTCATTGTTACAATAATTGCTTCGTAAGTCTATAGCACGAGAACTGGTGAAGCTGCAAGAGAATAATGCTGGCACAGAACAAGGAGTATCAGAGGCAGTTGCACTACAGTCTGAAACAGTTTCTCAAGCTAAGTATGGAAGCCTGAAGACTTTCTGACCAAAAAATAAGCAGCTCACCTGCAGCAGAAGGGAGGTGGTTGTCCCTGCCTTTCTCAGCCAGCACCCAGGGACTGAGCCATCCTCCTTTCTAGACAAGAATCCAACTACAAAAGGAATCAAGGACACATGAAATTTTTTGGTCTGAGCAAAAAGACAAAGGGACAGTGCTCTGCAGAACTACAACGTCAAATCATCAAATCAGTTCTCCCCTCCTCACAATGCTTAGGGCTGATTATGAAAAATGAACATTAAAAATAAAAGAACTTAGTATTCATACAGCTTTCTTAAAATCCAATTCAAACTCTCTCTTACTCAAGAGAAAAGATGAGTTGCCCATCTTTCTCAAAAGAACATGAGTTCATTTTGCAAATGCAAAACAAAGAATTCCAGGAGGCAGAGGCCTGACCTTGGGCTGCGGTGCGGCACTGACCATGTCACCAGAATGGAATGGAATAAACAATTCTGTTGACAAAGCACTAAAGGGAATATAATCGGGCTCTGTTCCACTTAACTGTGGTTCTGCAAGACTAAAGAGAGTGTAAGCTATTTATTTTTGTCAGTCACATGGGCACATACAATCCTGAATCAACACAGGAAAGGAATCAATTGAACAGGATCTTTATTATTGTTATTTTGGGGTGACACTTTGGGAGACCAAAAAGTGAGGCATACCCACATGAAATACCAGATAAAATAAAGAGTTGTGTAAATGTGAAGATTTCCTTTTGTCTTTGAGAAAAGAAAGTGAAAACCCTTTTCTGAAGAACAAGCTAATGAAATGTGTGACAGGATCCGCCTGTGGGATACTTCTCCTCCTAACCTGCAAGCTCTTGAATCTTCCCCTGGACAGATGCCATGTTTTTCGGATTTTTTTTTCCTGATATTAAAAATCTTCACAAAGACTGTACACTAATCTGGTAGCAGTTACAGGAATATTCTATTAGAACATCTTATGTACCAGAGCATCTAAGAAATCAAAACTGCTGAGTAAAGCACAAGTTAGAAAGACGTGGCCAATATGTGATGCTCCCTGGGAAAACAACCATCACTGCAAGCCTCAGCCACGCTGAGCTGCTCTCCACAGGGGCCTCAGTCTACATATGCATTATTTGGGGCTGAACTACCTAAGCATTATGCTCATATGTGATCTTCATGTCATATACATAAATAATATTAACATAGTTTATCAATCTTATATAAGAATATCTAAAGTTTAAATCCTTTCGATTCCTAGAAAAGGAATTAGGGTTTAATTCCCAAATGGTGAGAAAAATTTCTCTTTGCTTTGCATTTTACCGAAGTCTGGGCCTGCAAGGCTTTTAGAAAACATTCTTCAATAGTGCCAGCTCAGCAAGTAAATAGTTTTATGTTCATGCAGCTTGTGACTTCATCATATTAAAATACACAAATAGTATTTACATCGTATTTCCCTTGGCTGAATGGAATGACAAGTATTCCTGAGAATAAATGGTTACCAAGAAATTATTTAATATAAGGTGATCACAGTTCCAATAATTGCACATCAACACTTCTCCAAATCACGATGGCTCATCTCGCTATCTTATAAAGATGTTAGGAAATGCACAAAACCCACTAAGATAGACTCAGATAGATACAGTTTCCCACCCTTCCTCATGATACAAATCCATCTCAGCATATGTAAATCTGATTCTAAAATCATTTCCTTCATTCAGAGCATAAATACTGTAAGCCATGCCACTTTTGCCAAATGATTTCTGCAAAAAAAAAAATTGTGTAAATATCAAAGAGATGTAGGGCAGAAGATTATTTTTATTGTGGATGATCAGCAATACTACCAGATTTAAGGAGCTGCTCCATGATGTTTATAAACACTGTCTAGATACATTTGTTCTAGAAGACTTTAACTAAAATTAGAAAGAAAGCTTTCTGTGCCCTTTCTAGAAGAAAAAATGTAAACACAGAAATAGACTATAATATTTCTTCCCATATAGAAACATACAAAAAACACCTGAAATTGGCTTGAAATAAGAAAGACTCCAACTGAGAGAATCTGTACTCTCTAGGGTTCAGAACTCTTGCGAACACAGGACGTTACCAAATATTAAAAGGTCAGAATTCTATCGACACCAGGTGAGAAACCAGTGAGCATCCAAACTGTCTTTCCAGCAGTGTGTGTGTATGTATTAAAGCTACATATAAGCGCTCAGTCAGGAAAAGCTTAATACTTTTAGAGAAACCGGTGTCTTTTTCAAAAAAGAAAGCTGCTTTTCAATTAAGAAGCTATGAATGGGAATTTTTTTAAAGATTGATTTTACACAGTAAAAAGTAAACCCTGCCCTTTCCCCTTAGGCAGGATCTGCAACACTAAACCAATTTGTTCTTTTCCTTTTGCTCAAGGAAAAGGAAAAATTCCGAGAAGACCTTACTGGTGTTAGAAAGAGTGAATGAATGACTTTAGATGCCTTAAGAACAGATGTCTCCCTGATCTGCCATTCAGCCGCATCTTATTTCACTCAGTAACATTTCTCTAACGCATCAAAACCATTTTGAAGTCTAGCTCAGTCCTACACAGCATCTGCAGCCTTTCTCAGTATCATATGTCCACATATTTCTACTAGATAACATTGTTTACATTAATCTAGAAGGTAAAACTTACACAAATCACAAAAACATTTGAAAACATCAACACATAAACACAGCACTGGAGAAGACCAAAGCTGTAAAGAATATCAGAAAAAGAATCACCGCTGAGCCCTGACTTCAGTGTCTAGTACTTCCCTGCAATGAAGGTGAAGATACAACATATTGAAAATAACAGAATTATTTGCATCCAATTTTGAAGAATCTTTAAAGGGAACTTCTAATTGCTTAGATAAAATGAACTAATGAGATATATAAGCTTTACTTTTCATTTAAAAAAATTCAAAGTGACAAAGAAGCAAGTCAATTGACACTAAGTCTATAAATTAAAGATTCAACAGACCTGCATTAAAACCTTCAAAGTACAAAAATCACATAAGCAGTGGGATCCAATTACAAAATCAATATAGTTTTATTCAGTGTTTCCTGTTATCCATTGATGAAAATACTCAAAAGAAAAACTTTATTGATCTGGTAATAAGGTTAACATGTCTAACACTGAAATTCAGATCATTTTGTAATTCTCTCTTTCTTTAGCTCCTCAAATATTATTTTCCTAGTCTCAGAAGAAACAGAACATCTCCTATAAAGAGAAATAACTTAGAAGAAGTTAAAAATCCCAACCCCAATATCAGAAGCATATTACCTCATTGCATTTACTTATTCGCCTTGCCACAATAAGCTGAATCATTCCTCGTTTGTTTCCTTCAGTGGACATGGATCTTCTTAAAGTTTCCATAGCATCTTGATTTGTTTTGCCTAGTAATGATTCTCCATTTACTGCTATTAGTTGATCGTTCACTCGAAGCCTGCCATCCTGGAAGGGAAAAGTTATCGTCAGTCACGCAAAATATGCTATGCAGAAGTGTAGTCTGATGGAGAGAGGGGAAAAAATGAAAAAGAATCAAACAACTATACTAAGACCTAACAGTTTATAGCCAAGAGGACACTCATGTTACAGCTTCTATTGCAGCTGTCATAGGAAATGTCTATTCCAACCATTCACTGATTTGCACTCAAGCCATTACCATAATCTGTTTGAGTAAATAGCATTCTAACTGAACTGCACCAGAGATGCTTGTGTCCTACCTGGAATCTTTAAAAGCTGTTAAAATCATCCAGTACTAAACAAGACGTTTTGTACAAATTGAAATGTTACCTCCAATGGCACAATTAAAAAATGTTAGTTAAAGAGCAATCTCATTTCTGTACATGTGGTTGTTTTCAAAATAGCATAATAATGGAAAACAGAGGAAGACAAAGCACAGAGATGTTCCTTCTTACCTTGGATGCTGCTCCACCGTTAATGATGGACTTGACAAAGATTCCTAAATCGGCATGATTTTCTTTTGACCGATTCCCTTTGACACTCACACCAAGTCCAGCTGATCCAGAGTCATTAAGTGGAACTTCAAATGTCAGGAATTCCCTGGTGCCATCAGGTGTGAGAACAAGCTCTTCTTCTTCTGCTTTCTGTCAGGAAGATTAACATGGGATTACAGAAGAGCATTTCTCCTCAGGAATTCTCTTCCTTCCACAGCTATTAGCATTTAAAAAAATGCTTTCAACTGCAATGACACAATATTTTCCACAGTAATTATTTGAAGAAACATGAACAAATAGTGTATTTTCAATCACCTCCAGCTGATGCCTGGAATCAGAAATATCTTATGTTTGTGTCTAAGTGCTTCTCTGTCTAGTAAAATAATTGAATAGTATGCCATTACTGAATGTGTCATTAGTGCCAACACACATAAACTATTTCATTAGCCAAAAAAAGCCATATCTGAAATATTTTGTGATTTGACTACTTACAGAATTTTTAAAATATCATCATAATCCGTGGTATCTTTGTGATTCATGAGGAGAAACTACTTGCAAGAAAATTAAATTCAAAAATTATTCAGTTCCCTCATTTTGTTTAAAACTAGCTGTATTAGGAAAAACAGAAAATCACACAGCTGAGATCTGAACGACACATCTCTGCTATTGCCAGGCTTAGTGTCAAATCCAGTTCAGCATGCCAATTTTCCCATCTTTTCTGGCTCTTCCCTTTTCCTCTGTCATCCTACTCACATCTTCAGTTCTTTACTGCTCTCCACGCTGTTTTAGGTTCACTAGGACAATCCCAGATTTTGAACACCTGGAATTATAATCACAGTCCAGCCAGTGCCCCTGGCAAGGAGCTGTCAGGGCACTCCAATACCACCAAAAGCCATGAAGGGAAGGTGAGTGCCCTTTCGCTTCATCTCCTGCTGAACTGGTGGTCCAGCAAATGCCTTGGAGACAGGTTGGAGCAGGGTCCCTGGCAAGCTCCAAAAGAGCAGTGGCACTTGTGGGGGCAGCAGGTGTGGACATGGTACTCAACAGATGATGGAGAGACCAAAGTGCACTGTTCATTTATCACCCACATGAAGAAGCAACAGTAAGAGAATGTCCACCATAATGTCCAGTAGTCAGTAGTTTGTCTCTGCCCAATATTTTCATAATCTTGGCAAAAAAGATTTACTAAAATCACCTCTCTTTTTCACTCTGATTTTACACCCATTTTTCCCATGTTGCTCTCATCTCTTTGCAAAACTCGCTCCTATTTCTTTCTACCCTCAGACAATTGAAGCAGGACAAGATGCACCACAAGTTAACTTTTGCTTGCTGAGCCATCCCTGTCTCTAAGATCTGAGGAAATGCAAAGCTGACAGGCTTTTCTGAAATCCAAACACAGACTACTGCAGAGATGGATGTGAAAGCCATGTCGAGTACAGCAGACTGTGATTATCAGTTTGGGCAAAACATGCTAGTTTTGTCACCACTGACCTAGAAATGCAATGCAAAAATGTCATATAGGAAGGAAGTCATAGAATCATAGAATCACCAAGGTTGGTAAAGACCTAAAAGATCACCCAGTCCAACCGTTTACCTATTCCCAATAGCTCCCACTAAACCATGTCCCTCAACACAACATCCAGCCTTTCCTTGAACACCCCCAGGGTCGGTGATTCCACCACCTCCCTGGGCAGTCCATTCCAGTGCCTGACCACCCTTACTGAAAAGTAATACTTCCTCATGTCCAGCCTGAATCTCCCCTGCCGTAGCTTGAAACCATTCCCTCTGGTCCTATCACTAATGACACGAGAGAAGAGGCCGACCCTCTTCAGTCAGATTGTTGAGAGCACTGGAACAGCCAGGGGAAGGAAAACAGGAGCTCTGTCTTTTCCCATTTGGTTAAAAGCATGAGCCTTAATGTGTTCACCAGCTCTTTTCACTGCATTGCACACACACATGTAACCATCTCTTGGTTATAACAAAGTGTAATACAATCTTAATATCCCCCTCTCCAAGTACCAGATCAGCTTGTTGATGAATCCCATTATCCAAACATATCTCTTGGCTGTGCAAATGAGCATTATCTGTGCTTGCCATCAGGAGTGGAAATATCTTCTGTGTGCATGGAAAAAATATTGGATTTAAAACACAATCTTCAGGTTTTGGCAAAACTGCAACCCTAATTTTCCTGTTTGAATCACAAAAGCACTAGCTGCAAGATACAATTGAGATGCACTTTTTGTCAGATAGCTGCAGAATAAAGCAATCTGAGACAGAAACATACTACTTTTGATTTTTTTGTAACACTGATTGTTTTCATTTTCATTAACAAATAATAGCAGGACAAAGAGCTAGGGAGCCGAAAGGGAGATAAAGCCAGGATGCATGGGTACTCCAAACCACAGAAGCTCACTAGATTATTCTTCACTACTGTTATTGTAAGTTTACAATCAATTCTCCCTTCCTCAATGTTTTCTAATGCTCTAAAAAGTACACAAGCATTTCAGCCACTTTGCAGTGTAGGCCACTGAACTGCTTCTCCTCACACTCTGTCAGGTACACTTCCTCACATCCATGGGCCCACTGGAGCACCTCCATCAGTGTCTCCATTGAATGGACTAATGGCCTCGGTCCTTCTCCTCACTGAACCCAAAGAGCTGCTCTGTCAGCTCAGTCCTACTCATAATGTGGTTCTTCCGTTGTCTACTTTCTACAGAACTTAAACAAGGAAACAATCCAGTGCCAACACAGAGCTGCAGAGCCTGAGTGTGGAGATGCCCCACCACTTCTGCTAGAAGCACACTGGAGAAAAATATGGCATTCGAAAAGTGAACCTTTAGGATCCAAGAACTATGGATAGTAAAGTACAGACTCACAGCATTTGTGCCACATCACAGTACTAAAGAAGGTCCACCTGTATGTCATACATTGAACACAAACTGTATTTCATGCAAAGCACGGGAAAGGACTACATATTTGTCAGAAAACTTGAGGTGTGAACAAAGGGAGGCATTTTCTGAGAAATGAGCAATGAGATTTCAGCCTGACACTGATATTTTGAACCAAAAGTCTTGATAAATATATAAATAAATGAATAAATATACAAATACATTAAGATTGACCGAATCCTTTTTAACCGAAGTGCTTTACATTACAGAAATACTAAATAGGCACTGATTCTCCCCAATAATTAAATATCTACCTCCATAAGGAAAAATTTACATCAAAATTGTACTGCATGATAAGAATATAAATGCAATAAACCACAGAAATTCTCCAATACATCCATGAAACAGAATAAAAATGCACAGAAATCTAAAATGCATCATTTAAAAATTTACACTGAGAACACAATCACTTCCTAATTGCAATAACTTCCATTTGATCTTGATATACTCTAAATTAACATCTTAACTGTGTCAATCAAACACCTCAACACTATTTTCATGATTAGTCGATCTGTGGGAGAAATTTATTGCTTCATATACCTTGACAGACCAGAAGTAAACATGCAAGAAAAATTATGTACTATGAACCCTCAGCACAAAACTCAACTCCCTTGAGATTTTTCACACACTACATCCAAAACAATTAACAGCAGAACAATATTCTGTTCAGACAGAGTCTGCTGAGGAAAAGGTCATCTGAAATGACTTCAGCTGGATGAATGAAGCTGCTCAAGTATGTAATTTGTAATAAAAATTCGATTGGTGATAATTTATATAGGTGACTTTTTTTTTTTCGCTTCAAATTCATACTTAGCATCAATTTATGCTAAATGACATTGAAGATACATTTTTCACTTTTTAAATGCAATGTAAATATAACATAAATTTAAAGATAAACTTACTGACTAGAACAAAATGATGGCAATGTTTGAGATATGCAGAGATTAAAGAAAGATAAAGGGAGGGAAAATATATTACCCTTCCATATAAAATCAGTTTCTGATCACATTATAAAATCTGATATAATTTTATAAATAACATAAAAATGGACTTTGACAGTAACAGCGTAATACGCTTATTGCATCTTGTTAGTAACAGCATCTACTACTGTCCATTTATGTTTTAAAAGCTACAAAGAAATTTTGTGGTTGGGACTTCTTCCCTTTATAAAATCTCATCAGGGTTCAGCTGGTGAATAAACAGCATGAGATGGGTGAAAAAAGAAAGCTAACAAAAAAGAAAAGCCTCCTCCCACCTAACGGGGGAAGCAATTTTCAATCAAGCTGGGACAGGTTTTCAATGTGGCTTGCTGCAGCTACAAATCCGGCTGCATTCTCTACTGAGAAGTTCATTCTCTTGCAAGCTTAGACATGCAGACTTCTCAGCAGCTACTGAGCCACTGAAACTTGTCTGCAAGTTACTTTGTGATTACGTAGAGAGAAAAGAAAGAAGTCAATCATGGGACTCTGAGCAAAAAACAGCACACTGCTGTTTTCACTCCCAGAAGCCAGTAACAGAGCTGAATCCCACACTTAGAGGGTAACTATCTTTCAGAGTTATGTATACAACAGAAGTGGGAACATTTGCAGGGCTCCTGTATAAACACCTACATGGCTGTACAACAGCAAACACATTCTTTCTTATGTGATGATTATATTGATGTGATAAATTAAGTAACTAGAGCACAGACCCTACTAAATAACTCTAATGACCCCATCAGTATTATCCATTTTGCCTGCCCCTAATTCCTTCTGTGCCCAGTCTCATCACAGTGCAGCCCTAAGCCTCTGCTTAATTTTTATTTTGTTATCCTATCCACCTCACAAACGTGTCATTCTTTTTTTATTTGAAGTTTGAATTTTCATGGACCTCCAACAGCTCACCATGTCTAAAAATTGTATGTTATAAAAGGAATGGAATATACAAAATCACAGATGTATTCATTTGGTTCCAATAATGGGCAGCCAGACTAAAGTCACAGCCTTTTCCTGGATATTTAAAATCTTTAGAGGATCTTAATACAGCATTCATTGTTTATTCCTTTCTAAAAGAGTACCAGTAAAAATGAGAAATCATAAATCCTGTATGTTAGGATACAATTAGGGTATGTCAGTAAAATTTGTCTCAGAACTATTAGAACAGAACAAAATCCTTATTTTGAAATTAACATTGTACTTGCAGGAGAAAGATGTCTATTAGGTATTGCACAGATGTTCGTGACCTCAGAGATAGCTCTAATTGTTTTGTCTTTCAAGTTAAGTAGGTGACATTGCTGCCACATCAGGTAACCTTCTGAACTGAAATACACCAAAACATGATGAAACTCACCTTTATCATATGTTATCACATATACAAACATCCAACATTTATATCGAGCAGCCCTAAGGAACCAAAACAGCAGCTCCATTGATCAGCAGCTGTTTTGTGGGGGGCAATGTTTGGTCCTTTTATAAATACAGATGTATTACTGCTAGAGGTACCGAAAACAGAGCAGCGTAGGTGGCCCTGAACACACCTCTCTGCCTTCAGTTGAGGCCCCTCTGGAGGAGGAATAACTGAGAGCTGATACACCCTGGTATGGTTAGGCACCACAGACACATATAACAGCAGATTATTTCGATTTCAAACTGCACCTCCAGCAGAGAAACGCATTCCTCCTGATCGGAGAGCAACATGTGCATTCCATGCTTCCATCCAAGTTTCCCCCTGAAATGCTACAGGATCTTTTTCCTTCCTTTCATTATTTTAAATCAAACAACCATGTCCTGTATTACAGCTTGTAAGAGTCCAAAGCATCTACTTACCTAGATTATGAAAAGATAATACAGCATAAGCCAAATAATCAACTAAAATTCTTGCGCTTGCTTTCTTTTTCTAACTCTTCCTAGGTTAAGTATTTTAATATCTCCCATATGTTAGATAAACACTAATGAATCTTATTTGCATGTATACACTGAGACTCATTATTCATATTAGCTAAGTTAATATGTCACATCTGGCAAATACTGCACTCTTGTTCAAATCAAACAGCAGCTGCTAAATATCAAAAACTATATTTGAATTGTAAGATTTTAAGGGAAATGTGGTCTGCTTTAATTTTAATCCTATCAAGAAAAATATTTTTGCATATTATATGTGGATTAACTTTGGTACGCCCTTACGCACAGAAATGCTAGCTCATGAAAATACTGCAAAACAGGCTTGTTATATTTCCAGTTATGTCCATTTTAAGGATTTAATTTAGTATCAGAAACATGTTCCATATTCTAAAAATGTCTGCAGTTTAATGCTTTTGATGGATTAAAAAATGGTTTAGGAAAAAAATTAATTTTTTTCCGAAGCACAAAAAATTCTAGCATGTGATTTTCATTTAGCGTGAAAATCAAAGCTTTGCAAAAGCCCATGTTTAAGTATATCCACATGTTGTTATTTATCTATATAAAAACACCATTGCTTGTCTACACTAACATTATTCTTTCTAATGCTAACATTGTGATCTGGGGTGTTGTAGGAACTGTTTTAAGCAGACAAAATTCTATGTTTGAAATCAACTGATCACACCACTAAAAATATTTCATTCATTATACATTACATTTACCATAATGACTATCATCTATCATTTAAGATCAAAATAACCCACTCCAAATTGCTTGTACTCAAACTTTATGCTCCAACTGTATGCTCTGAGACAAATACGCATTTGTAATGATAACCTCTCTCTTTTTTTTCATTATTATTTTTTTTTTTTTACAGATGCTTTTCCTGGAGAAAGGAAAACCAAGGGATTAGACACACAGCAGGTGTCTGCTTTGCCAAAGAAGTCTATAAATCTACAGCTCTCTGTACTATGCCTTGTCCCAGAAAAACTTCAATGTACAACACACTAATGACACAGCTCCCTAAAAGTCTTTATACTTCTCTTCTACACGGGCTGTGTAAGACATGAAAGACTAAAGAAACAGATAGAGTGTCTGAGAAAGCCAGACAGAATAACAAAGTTGAAAGCAACACAACAGCTTTGCAGAAGTTGAGGACAAGGAACTCGTACTGGGCACTGGGAGTGCCCCACGTCTCATGCCTACTTCTGCTAGAGGCTTTCAGGCAACCGTGGCAAACCAGTTCATCTCACTGTTTTTCCCAGGATTTCATAGCAAGAAAGAATTAACACCAAGCATCTAAAGGCACCAGTGCAGTAAAGTAAGCTTTGTACATAACCAGTGAGTTTTCAGAGGAATTTTAAGTAATGACATGAACTGTGTATTCACCCAAGATAAGCCAAGTGTTTGGAAGAACCCATGATCACATTGCCTGTGTTAGCAAATGACCAACCAAAGGACCTCAGGGCCCCTTTCAGTCCCAATCCTATATCTCCTTTCTGAATTGTAAATACCTTATACAGTCAGCTTCTCATTATCCAAAATAACTGAGGCTGGCATGTAGGAAACAGCACAATCATGGTGAATAATAACAGGAACATAATGGGGCTTCAGGGTGATTCTACAAGCTTCTCTGAGGAAACCTGGTATAGAACCTTAGTGGAAGGGATGCTTTGGCTTGCAAGAAACTGGCATGAAACTGCCCAGGAAGTTTTCTAAATCTAAACTTTGAGATACTGACTCCAGCTGCACTGCACTCCCAGCTCTCTCAGAAGGAAGTGAGTCTGTGTGGGTGCTTCTTACTCTGTACCACAGTGACACTACAGCCCAGCTAAGTCTTGTGGGGACAACAGAGACAAAGCTACGAGATGCAGGGTCAGACTCAAGAACAGCATAACACAGAAGTGCTGGTTGGTCACCCTTGATCATTCTGGGAATTCAAACTATTCAAAGAGCATTCACATGCACAGTCACTCAACTATTATATTAATTATTCACAAGTTATGTCTCCATTCTGTTCATTAATGCCCCTAGAACAAGCTACTAAATCATAGAGTACCTCCTACTCTAAACACATTATCCTGCAGGAGATTACACATTCGTTTCTTCCATTTCATCTGCTTCTTATCTTACAACTTTATGAAAAACAGAACCTGAAACCGTTCAAAATAGCACACCGTATTGCATTGTAATCACCCTTCTGTCTCACAGCATTGCAATAAAAAAGATATAAAAACAACCAGCATCAGTAACGCGTAGGATTCCTAAACATCGTGAAAGTAACAGCAGCATCACTTTTACATTTCATCAAATCATTTTGTATCTAACGATATCAGCACTGCCAGTAGTGTGGGCTGGTCTGACTGAATGTGAAATCTTGGCTCAATTTTTAGAAGGTTGGATCACCTATTGCAGCGGTGGAAATTGAAGCCTTCCCATACTGCTGTGTGCAGCGATCATGAAATGGAGTCTGAGTCCTAATTTTGAATTTCTTTAGTAACAGACAATGTCCTGTAGAAAATACTTATACACATATATGGTAATTATTATGCTTACATGAAAGTTAACTTGCTGGTTTGAATTCAGAAAACAAACAGTGAATGCCAATTGTAAAAGCAAAATATTACTGAAACACTATTGACTTTCAAAGAGTATGGGGGAAAAATTAATTGGCAGATGTTTTACATAGCATAATTAACAGTTCATTTGAATGCTCTGTAACAAGATTAAGATAATTATGCTTGGAAACAGAAATGTAATAATGATGAATTACTGGTTTTCATATTACGGTCATTCTCCTACATTCCAAATAATCACCATGTTCAGAAATAGGTGCATCTGTTCTATTTTGTCATCAGCTATACCAAGGGTTATAACTAGTGCCTGGGCAAAGCAGGGCTTTGAGATTTGCACCAGGACTAAACCAAATACCAGCTCCATTCATCTGCAAAGAGAAAATAAAAACATCCGTCCAGTTTTCACTAGGGCACAATTACTGGACAGAGCTGAAGATTCATTAACAATCTGAATTTATTTATTTTATTTATGGCTAACTGAAGAGTAAAGCTTGGATTCTCTGAGCTTAGCACATTAAACAACCCCCCTAGTTATGGAAGTTCATCAATGAGAATAGAAGAATGTGTATTCTGTGAAGGTGCACAAAATATAAAATTATATGCTTTCTTGGAAAGGCAGTTAAGTAAGTAATAAGGCACTGAATGATTCCAGGCTACGTATAAATTAAGAAGGAGACCAATTGTCAAGGTTTTCTTCTACTATATGCATAAAGATTTTTAGTACTGCGTTCAAGTGCCACAATATTAGTATAAATTATTTCAAATGAGCAGTTTCATGAATGCAACCCCTCGGTGTTAATAACATACTGATAAATTAGGCTTCATATTCTTGTATCTATATATAAATTTTATTTCAAGCTTTCCATTTTCAGGTTTTGTTTTTTTTCATCTTTATTTTCAAAGTTGCATTTTTCTTCTATTTCTCTACAAAGACATACAACCATTAAAAAAACAACCCTACAGCCATTTTCCCTTTAAATTAGAAGCAGATTTTTGTACTTCACTTCTCTCATTTCTAATAGCTTCACTGCTTTCATCACACTTTTCTATCCTTTTTTTTTCTTTTATTTTGCTTTGCTTTCTACTAAATCAAGTCCTTGACTCTTGGAATCTAAAACCTCACAACTAACAGCACAAAGATCAGAGCATGCACAGAAACAGAAATTGCAAGATAGAAATCTCAAAGACTTGAAAATTAGACAGAGGATGAATAAACAGAGATAGAGGCAGACCGGAGGAAAATAAAGTAATGAAAAGCACTTTTAAAAATAAAAATAAATTATAAAAGAAAACAAGTGTGTGACTGCATTATTAATGTGCAGCTGAGGGAATTCATTTCTGCAGAAAGGCTGTATTACACCTATCCAAAGCAAAGAAGATTGAAAGGGAGGAGGTAAGAGCAAAAGCATTTTAAACACTGACTGACACCTTTCACATTTAGTCTGTGTTTTTATTTTCACCCAGAAGGGTGAAATTTTAAGATATTTCCTGTTCCTACTGTTGGTCACTATTGCTTTTAGCTTTCGTTTAAAAGAAAGATCTCACTCTGTAATGAAAGAAAACAAAACATTATGCAAAAAAAATATTTTTGTATTGACCATCTTTCTCACTTCATTCCTTCACTGTATGTCTCTGCATGTTTCCCAATTCACTTCCTTATTTCTAAGGCTTGTTTGGGCTTTCTGGCTGATTCAAGCACAGTTTTTCAGCAATCCCTAGCTACTCATATGCTCCCTGTTGCTCCCACATTATCTCCTTCTTAATGAGAAACGTGTGGCTCACACCTATGGATGAGAAATGAGAGTGCCTTTCTTCCTTTGGACTTGTGTTAGAAGAGGCAGAGAAGTTGGAACAGAAAACGGCAGAGAAAGGATTTCACCATAGAATTTGTTACAAAACATTACGTTTGCAACAGATAAGCAATTACTTTATATAAATACCCAATAGGCAATCTGCCTAATCTTAGTGAGATTTTGTGGCAGAATTTCAATGTAACTCCTAAGCAGGACACTTTTATAAGGCTGCACCCACAAATTGTTTTCAATTGTATTCAATTACAGGCAGAAATGCTATCCTGGGCTTTGATCTTTGATCTCCTCACATATCAGCAGTACACGTTAAGAAACTAAGAAGATAAGAAACACACATGCATTGTAAAGATGTGCTGAGAAGATACTGTGAGGCACGTCAGACACAATGATATACCTACAGTCGTGCAAAGCCCTTATGCAGATGAGATTCAGACTAGAGGATGTGTAAGAAAAACATAAGGTGGAGAATAAAAGCTGCCTTCAACCCAAACCTCATTTTGCCAGTTACATTGCATTGGACTAAAACACTGATAATGCCAACCTGTATACACTCGAAACTGTGATGACTGTTAAATCTCTTCTCCTAAACTTGATTTAATCTCAGATACTATCTCACCATCACTGGCAAGGCATTCCAATTCATCTAGAGTTGCTTTTACTGTTTTTCAGAAGCTTTTCTAACTAATTTCAAATCTCAGCACGAACTCATGTAGTTTCTCTGTAACCTAATTTAATATTTAATTTTGAAATAGGTACCTAATTGAATGGAGCTTCTTGAAGTGCATTTTCAACTCAGATGTGGCATACATTTAAGGTACATTTCTTGTAATATCCTATGGTAATATTTCATAAAGTCTTTTATTTTAGTAAACAGTTTTGCATGTTAGTATAATCTGTACTAAAACTGAGTCTGTCCCACTGACTAAAGAGGTATATAATCAGTACACAGCCTCATTGACACAATATATGCAACCTATTACAATCTTCAAAGGGTTACACTTGATACTACTTCCCTATAATTTCTTTGAAATAACTAAGAAATCCTAGTTTGGTGTGAAGGTCAGTTCAGACTTACATTGAAAGTGCTTCATTGCTATGCTTTTGTATCTCAAGTTTTGGTCATATAATCATTTTTTAAACAATTAAGTTTCCAAAAGTAACACAAACTAAGAGGTTACTATTACCATTTCAACTTTAGGTCTTTGTATATAAAAAGATGTAATTTCAAGTAGCGTTTGAACATACCTAATAACTGAATTCTACACGATATTCAAACAGTATCTGAAATTACATTAAAAATGCATTTAAAATGTAAAGCTAGAGAGAGCCATCTACAGTATATAATGTGAAAGGAGGATCTGTGAAACTTTGATGGAGAAGTGCCATATCAGTTTAAAAACATTTGTGAGTCTTCCAGTATGGAAAAGACAAAGCTCTTACCGTTTCCTTTGGAATTTGTGACTGGCTTTGTTCTGCATTCTAAAGGAAGTAAAAAAAATAAATAAGAACACAGCTATATACGACATAAACTATCTATTAGTAGGGGGATAAGCAAAGAGGTCTAATTCTGACATGAAGTGGTAAGAGAAAAATGAAGGGCATTCATCACGCTGATTCAATTTTTTTCTAAATTAGCACTAAATGAGAAGTGAACAAAAATAACGTGCAGCAATCTGAGGCCAGCGCACCTGGCTTAATCTGGTTATGAAGAAGGTGGCTATCTGGCTAAGGAAGGATCCCAACTGCTTGCACCATTGTCTGCCTAGCAGAATGTCTTGGATGTTCTCCCTGGCATTTCTCTTCTACTCTGAGGGCTTCAAAGAATGACCTCAGCAATCCAGATGAAGCCTTCCAAATATTTTAATTAAATATCTGTTTTAAAAAACATCCACTGACATTTCAGTAAGGGATTTCCCTTTGCCATAAGTTTGAATAACAGAAACAGAATAACCACACTGCGTATCCAAAGATAGGAGGGTGCTTTTAGCATAGCATAGGTGGAGCCCTCTTGTACTCTGCATTTACATCTTAGGGCATATGAGGCAAACATACATCATTGAGAAACCATTCTGCATTCCTCAAAAATTCTGGAAGCACACATAAGGAATACTGCTCTTCCAAGGCCATGCACACCCATATGAAAATCCCTTTAAACACTCAGGGATCATCTTGCTGCTGGCTGGATGATCGCTTTCAGGCTAACCAGATATTCTTCCATAATGAAAACCAAGAATTTTTTGGATTGTTTTGTTTTGGAGTCTTGCAGAGAATTGAAATTTTTAAACACAAGAAAATGTAGTGGTAAAATGTTAATGCAAACATTCAGTTAGCTTTAATCTATAGTCAACAACCAATAAAACAAAAGATGAAGGAGGCAAATGCTAGGAACACATAAAGGACCTACAAGTAGCAATGGACACGTTAAGGTTGTAGGATAAGGGAGACTAACTGCAGGCCCATCTCTCTTTGCTAACATTGAGAATTTTTTTAGCTCAAAAGCTGAGTAACCCAAACCAATACCTCAATGGATTCAACAGTAGCAAGCTCTACAAAAATATGTCACAGGAAGTTAACTTCAGGTTTGTGAAGATGATGACAGTCTAGTGAGTTTAACTTAATTACAGTACTCCTCACCCCTTTCATAATGAAAGGGGGCAAGAGGATGAGATTTTTATGAGAAAATCTCACGGTGATGTGGTCAAACACTAAGATATCAGGTACTTGGCGTTAAGTAACACTGAAAGTAATAAAATGCCTGGTATTCTGAAGAAGCATAACTGGTTTTCGAGATCTCACTGTTGGGAGTGGAATCCAGTGGAATCTGATTTTACACACTGTGGCCACATTTTAATCACTTTTACCATTGTCTGTATTATAGAAGCTGCTACACTGAATAGTGGTTCTCCATCACACTCACAGCTCTTAATGTGACAACACAAAATCCCATACTAACCTCAATGGGCTCAGTTTAACATTCCTTTAAGTTTTATATATAACTACACATTTTTGTAGTTTCCTTCCAGACAATAATGGCAACGTGCATCACAGACATTAAACTCACAACTCTCCTGAAAGTTTATTATCTTCATTTTACTTATAAAGAAACCCAAGGATAAATAACTTTTTGAAAGTCGTTCATGTAGCCATAGCCCAAAACATAAAATTTAAACACCCCTTTTATTGGGATTACTATCTGTACAAATGTTGGCAAATATAAAATGGTTTTAACAGAGTGCTGCTCAGCAAGGAACAGCAAGTCCAGCACTTTATAGGATGGATAATATTAAATAACATGATTTTATGCTTACAGTTTCTGAGACATATCTCATTAAGGCAAAATTTAATGCATACAAATGTAGAAAATGTGACAGAAATAGGGGAAGGATGGAAAGACAAAGAAGGTTTGTATGGCAAAAGGATGAACCAACATGCTTTCAGATCCCCTCCCTCATCCAATATTAATTTTCTTTTATCTTCTACATAAAGCTAGTAAAAGTCAATGAGAGGAGCTGTCTAAAAAGATGTTTTTCTTTTAAGGTTATTTTTTACCAGAGAAGAAAGAACAGCCCTTATGATGGGTTTTAGTTCAACACCTTCCCCAGCAATTCTGCTTATGCTCGTTGACGGCTGTCAGCAGAGCATACCTAACATTTCTTCAAGTCAAAATGCAAACAAACACATCTTTATGCAACAGAGGATCATCACACCCATATACTGTCAGATCCTCACAGTGCAATTTGTTCAACTGGAGTTGCAGAAATGTACAGCAGGTCAGATCTGACCCTCTGACCGAAGAGCCCACCTGACAAAAAGATCTGGTTTCTCTAGTCTGATGTCTGCCAAAATAGCTCATAGTATCACCTGAGCAGCAGCAGGCAGGCTACCGAGGTTAAACTCACTTAAAGGATCTAATTTCATGTTATTTTTAGACCTAAATCAAGTATTACTATCATTAAATACATGCCATACTCACACCATATATTTTTTATAAGACATTCAAACAAAATAGAAAGTTAAATTACGCGCTATTTAATTATGTACTTTCCTATATTTAGTATAGAAATAATATACACAAAATTAATAATTTTCTTATTTCTAAGTTTATTTAGAAAACTTAAAAAGCATTTTCATTCACCTTTATGAAAGATAGCAATACTGTGAAAATTACACATCATAGGAAATTATAAACAGATTGCTTTCATGGGTGCAGCATTAATGTAGGGCATAATATGATTTCAAATGGTTCATTTCTCTTCATTTTAACTTGCATGTAGATGCATCAATACTTTCAGTCGTATTCCAAGCATACTCAGCTAAAACTGTGATACGTTTACAACATTCCCTGTCATTTTGACTTACTAGGTTTAATTGTAGTTTTGAAAATAAAAGACTAATGTTAAATGTCTTGAAATGGCCAAACAAAAATCTATTATTTTTGCATTCAAAATAACACAAAACCAATAGAAAAATGATAGAATCTATTCATCACACTACAAGCCACTTTTATTTGTCCATTTTTATGATAATGCAGCCAAATAATTTATTTTTAGAGCTATATATAGCTATGATAATACAAATAATAGATAACTTCAGCAGTTTAATTGAATACAGAACAAAGTAAGACTGCTACATTCACCGTCTATCTTTTCATAACAGAAATTATCTTGAATAATTATCAGAGAAAACTTCTGTATACATTATGCAAGTGGAATAGGTACAATATGAAACATCATTTTATTTCCATTTGATGTAAATTTCTCAGAAACATTTTTTGAATTACCCTGATAAATTAATAACTGCAGGGTTTCCATTGCATAAAGAGATTTCATTTATATTCAAAAAAGGCTACTGTTTTTTATATATTCCACTTTTTAGGTGTTTACATATTCTGTTTTGGCATAATTGTATATGCACTGAAATATTTTAGTGAGCAAGTAGTGGGATAAATTGCAAGCTTTCAAGCATAGATTTGTCCATGTGAAAGATATGAAATAATTGCTTGTCTCCATGCATTCAAAGAAAGTTCATCCAATAGCTACTTCTATAGTAAACATCTTCACTCAAAGTAAAATTCTCATTTATACATTACTAACAAATATTTAATTCCAATACTAGATCTCAAAGATGATAATAAACATTCATGTGAAATGTCCTAAATAAATACTATTTTGTTTCCTTATACGCAGTGCATATGTTTACTAGTAGGTGACAGAGATCACATCATTTGCTCACATTCATCTAAATAAATCTCTTAGCTTCTCTCTATTTTACGCACCAGTTCCCTTGGGTGGAATGTTTCTTCCTGTCGAAAAATCAGGAGGCTGACAGTCCCTCCCATCTTGGTGCTTCTCAGCAAGGATACAACTTCCTCTTGAGTTTTGCCTGTTAAGTCAACTCCATTCACCTGAGACAAAGGAAATATTAGAACTTGGTAAGACACTAAAATAGGAAAAATATTAGATTTCATGTAGAAAATTTATCTGATTCTCATGAGATGATATTTTTTAAAAATGCCACTGAAAAGCACTGCTTCCTGGGTCAGTATCACTTAGAGAAATTGCTGTAAATTATAAAAATAAACTACACAAATAAACTCAAACTATATTTATGTGATCTTGAGAAACAGACCACATATACTTTGTCTAGAAATATTTCAGAAACCTGGATCATACCTGTAGCCAAAGTACTCTCAAAACCTCAAAGTGCTTCTATCAAATACATTTAATTTGAACTTTTATATGGCTGTTTTATTTCTCTTTCACGCATAGTATTACTATCCACACTATTTCACACGTATTTAATATTTACAGTAATTTTTTCTTCTTTGTTATTTCCTTCTTCTAGTCAATCTCTTCTCTGGCTTTCTTCATGTTTTTCTTTTTCTCATTTTCCACTCTCACTACTGTTATTTATGACACTTTCTCATTTCCATTCAAGAACATAAGAAATTATGCCAGATGTTGTCTTACTAATTAAACATGCATTCTTCACATATGAATGCAAATAAGAATCAAAACAGCAATGTTTCCTTGCACTTAAGCAACAACAGAACACAGTATACTCTACAGCAGTTTCATCTACCAGTATTTTTACACGAATTTTTTGCATAAAATTCTTTTGATGAAAACCAACGTGTGTGATCCAAACATGATTCTGTCTTTACATTGGTGTTATACATACATACATTCTAAATATATCTTCCAAAATAAACTGTGCCCAAAGTAGAAAACTCTTTATCCCCAAAAGAACATAGGGGAGGGTTTTGGGTTTTTTTGCTTATTTTCAGTAATCTGATCCCTTGGCCTCCATATGCCACTTACACAGTACAGCCAAGTATGGAGTATGTAATGGAACATTTTCCACAGTGTGGATGCATGAGATAACTTGAGGAAGGGAGAAGCCAGGGAAAGACAGGGTATTCTCAGGTCTCTTCAGAAACACTGCGGGCACATTAACAATGTGAAGCAAGGGAACTCAGTGTTAGAAACCATCTTCTTCTTTTCCCTCATAGAAGATCACAGCTCACACGGTTGAGATGCCATAATCATCTTTTTAGATGCCTCTCAGTCTCCTACCTACGTCATCCAGGTTACGTTCACATACTTTCAGCAATTACAATAATTACAGAAGGCTATGTGCTCTAGAAATAATTCAAGCTGACTTAGTCAGTTTGGCAGAAAAGTGAAGTTAGTGCACAAAGAGGCAATTACACAAATCTCACTTGTACCTCCAGTGTCATTTGGCTTAGGGACAGCAATGAAGAGCTGTGGAAGGTGACATCTGATATCACTCCAGCTAGGTCTGCAAGAAGATATTAAGGGGAATTTAATTCCCTTGAGGCCATTCTCCCTTCAGGAGTAGCCTTGTTTCTCAGTAGCACTACTCCCCTGTCATATAAGCTATTGAGAGTTTTTGGAGTAAATTACACTGTGGGTTCATGCCAAAACACAGACATGCAATGCATCTTCACCTCGATTAATCGGTCTCCAGCTTTTAGTCTCCCATCTTGAATAGCTGCACCTCTTGGAAGGATGTTTTTCACATAAATTGGAGCAGAGCCACCAATTGGAACATCTCTTGAAGTAATGCTAAATCCCAGGCCCTCTGTACCTGCATAAAGAATGTATAATGTTACTTGTGAAAATGCATTTTATTTTATATTGCATTTTAATTTCATTCAGCAGAATGTATGCATATCTCACTGATACAATCCATGAAAAAAATAATATATAAGATATAATAGTTACTGTAGAGGAGAGGGGAAAAAAGCACAATATAACTGAAGTAGTGACTCTTGGCACAGGTGGCTTAGCAGGCCCTTCATGAAACTCACTGTTCTTATGATTTCCAAGTCACTGCCATATTTCCAACTTTCTATTTCAGATTAGATGAGTGACAAGGAACCAGAACAAAACATATTTGATGTCCTGTCACTGCCTTCCCCCATGTCAATCTGGATATTGTCAATAATCCCCTCTTTTTCTACTGCAGCTTCTTCAGCAAGTCCTTAGACATGACGCCACAGGGCTTCGTCAACTCCCATATGGGCCCCAGCATGAATGGGCAGAACCGTAACTTCGTGGTCTCATTCCTTCTGCTCATTTCTTCAGCAGCTCCTCTGCCCCATGGGCTTCTGACCTGGCTCTTGGCAAATCCCTCACATGCTGTTCCACGCAGTGATGTGCAAGCTGGTGCCAGGGCCAGGCCAAAAGGTTGTGCAATTGACAGCACTTGGCTGATGCAGACCTCCAAGACGACCATAAGAAATCTACAAGAAAGTCCTGTACATATGGAAAATGAGGCCTGCTCATATCTAGAAGACATTCGTCTCTGAATTGTACCTCATGGTAATACCCCACCAGCAACAGGACTTGTGATCTTCCCTCTGAATCCAAAGTTATTGACAATCTTTGAAACTCTAGGTTGAAGTCTCTGTGACATTACACATCAGACAAGGTCCATTTAGAATGCTTAACTCAGCATGAAAATCAGACAGACAGATCGAGAGCCTCCAGAGTGGCACCATCAATTTGAAACACCTCGGAAGTTGTCAAAATACGTCTACATTTCAAGGCCAATCTAGATTTAGATTTTAGATTTTTAGACTTCTACCTGACTGACTTAGGTAACTTGCAGTTAGGTCTCAGCTCTATCAGTTTTACGTGAGGTCCTTTCCACATGCATAGTTATGGTCCCTAAAAGTTGCACAACACAGAATATGTATACAATCATGGGGACAGTCACTGATTTTATACAACAGTCCTCAATCTGGAGCCTCTAGTGCGTCCTGTGTGAAGGACACACAGAATTACTTGAGGTTAAAGCCTGAATTAATTTTACCCTTAATCTTCTCCATGTTCATTTGCTAAGTCAGTTTTTCTATTATGCATGTTAATATTCACACTTGCAAAAAGGAAGGAACAGTTCAATGTAGTTGGTATCAGCTTATACACATAATTCTGAAATCTGCACAATTGTATTTGACTAAGATGTAGCACAATATAATTTGTTATCAAGAACTTGACACAGGTGATGGGGGGTTGGAAAACACAACCTTTTAAAGTCTTCATCTTGAAAGTATCTAAGTCCTGATTTACCCACAGCAAGTGTGTGCAGCTCAGATGGTTCAGGAAATTTGGATCAGTTCCAAATTCAGTGACACGAGTTCCCTTCCTTATGTCTGCAGCATTCGAGATAGATGAAAAAACTGATATTTGAATTTGAAAGTTTTCAGTCATTTTCAGACTGATATAAAATTTATCAGTGCTATTACATACAGATGAAAAAATGTTAGATCTCTGAACATCCATATTTTACTTTGGAGACCTCACAATTTTAATGATGCTTCAAACATTCATAGATCTCTTTAGCTTCTTGCAACATGTGAAAATGATCTATAAAAGTGAAAGGTTGGGTTTTTTAAGTAGCATCTCCGCTTTTTATGGAATTTATCTCTTCCTTAATTTAAGGATCTGTGTAGAAAACTGCTGTTCAAATACATGTTTTGTGCGCTAAGATTTCTAAAGTGCTATCAGAGTGTGACAACATGCCCAGGACAATATTTCATTATTAATAAGCTTAATTCCCACAGCTTGATCATGGTGTTATTACAGATGCCTGGTTCACACACACTCCACTGTAAGCCCCCCAGAAAAAAAAAACCAAAACAGAAGATGAAACATTCACATTACAACTGTGCACAGAATAGAAGCTTGGACTGGGGCATTTTCTGCTGTCAACTCTTCAGAAAGACTTGACCAAAGTGAGAAGAACGCTGAAGATCCACACTGAGTCCAGATATTAGCAGAATAAAATTCTAATTACTCGTTTCTGTGGAAAGAAAGGGCTTTGACTTGGGTTTCATTCCGCTCTGCTGCTTTCTGCAGCTTTGTATGAGGCAGCTCTTGGCTTCATTTACAGCTGGCTGTTTCACAGCATCACTATGCTATTGGTGTTCTAGAGCTGCCCTTAGCTGGACAATGCAGCTTCACAAACTGCCATGCTTAATTATATTTAAGTTAGGATTGACGACACAGGGAGATAAATGGGTGTGGCCAAAAATAAATATGATTTCAGTGACTGGATTGTTCCGAACATTTTTTTTCCTTTTCTTCTTCCTTTTTATACACAAAATTTATTCAGTTATCCCTACTCCATGCATTTTAGTTGCCCCATTAACAGCAATGGACAAAAAATATCTCCCCATTGCTAAAATATATTCAGTCATGAGAATGTAAAATTGTGAGGTAGGCTAACTGTGCAAACATGCTGTAGACGCCTCTGATACTGTAGGAGGCAATGCAACATGATACCTCTGATTTATAACAAAAAAGCATTAAAATGGGAGAAACTGGACATGACAAACCAGTATAAGAGGTGAAAGAATAAGGAATTTCCATCTTTTTGAAAACAAAGAGAGTCCTACTCAAAGTCAGGAGCTTTAGCTTGCAAGGTCTAGATTATCTAAGCTATGTTCAATGCAATATCTTAGAGATTTTGAAATCAGTGACAGCAGAACACGTCTTCTTCACTCTATAGTTGTCATCTCTGACAACTATCAAATTACACCAAGTGATAATGATGTTTAACAATCACCCACTAATTTGTGTAATGCAAATTCTTAAGCTCCTTTTGATAAATCAGCAGCTCTCTCAACAAGTTAGAGCTCCCCTTTTCTCCTGAATGCCATTTTGAGCACACCTCCTAAGGTCACATTACCTGAAAGTGCTCAGCCAGCTCCAACCTGAAGACAAAGAAGTACTAGGTGAATAAAAACAGCAGAGGCAATAGCAAAGCAGCTCTGTTGTGCAAACAGAATTGAGGCAGATTTAATGCTCCAGTTGGTGCTTTGGAGGATATTGGTTCTATTAGCAATAAGATACGGAAAAAGAAAGATCCTTCATGGAAATCGTTAAACATTTGTTCAAAATGAACACTACCTAATCATTTGGAATTAGTCTGATCACAAACTGATAGGATGTTAAAATAATTTTTAAACCTTACTGGAGAGTGCTAGATTTTCTGTTATCTCCCAGTAAAGAAGTGTTTAATTTCTCAGTAACGTTATGTTTATCTTCTAGACTGTAGGAAGAGTGTCTGGAGTAACATTTCTCATTTTCCAAGGCTCCTCCTCTGCATCAAAAATTGTGCAGTCCTCAATCAGCACCAACAGCAGGTCTAAATTCTCCAGAGCAAAATGGGCCCCTGGGGAAAAATACTGCCAGAACATGAGACAAAAAGCAGTCATCTCCTCGACACTGCTTCCACTGCTTACACGTCACTCTCTACAGGACATTAATTCAGAGACTGAATGAGGAAAATCTGAAAGATCTGTACTGTATACTATTTACAGTACGTATCTTATAGTATTTTCCCCTTCAGGAGTGTAAGCAGAGCTTGAAGTAATTCATGCTCTTCTTTGTCCTCTAATTTAAGACAATGTACATGAGTTTTCAGGTGCTTTCTAAGACATTTTTATCAAAATATTTTATAATGATACAATTGGGCAATTTGCTAGTACAAAGGACGCAGACAAAATTTTATAACATCCTAAATATGGAAAATCCATGTGGGTGAACAGTTTTCAGATGGAATAAAGGATTGTAAAGGAAAAGTACAGACAAAGAACACAATCTCATTTTCATAAAATAATAAGGGATATTGGTTAATATTAACAGTTCATGACACAAAGTAGTTTAAACAACTGAATTACAAAATAAAACATCTCCACTTAATGAAAGCATTGGATTATGAAATTATCAACTATAAGGGGAGAGATAACATTACAACAAAACTAACTAGAAGGGCTGAGCATTTAGTGGCAATAATCACAGTAAATGCTCTCTTTCCAAGCATTTCAAATTCCTGCTTTTTCACCATGGACTGTTCCTTGAGATCTGTGGATGGATGGATGATTTCCAAAATAATTATCCTATTATTTTACCCTAGAAAGTAGTTTTTGCTAAGGACTGAACCTCATGCAAGAATTGAACTGAAAATATCCTCTCCTCATCATTAGGGGCTTCAATAATCTAACCAAGACCATTTTAGATACTTCCTGAGAAGTTGGTTTACTGCCTTTAATTTAAGCTCCATATTTTCAGAATATCAGCATTATTGTGGACGCAAATGACTGTTTATGAGTCTGTTTCTTAGCTGTCTATAAAATTGCTGCAGCCACACACCCAAACAATACAAATAATTGCATGTTCATTTTTTATGCAGTTGCATGGTTTGGAATGAACATTCTCTCTTTTTTTTTTCATTCTTTAAGACTCCTAGTACATAATGATCAGAAGTATGAAAAAAAAAAAAAAAAAAAAAAAAAAAAGGAAAGGTATTCTTCTTCAGTGGGTAGTAATGCTAAAAGTTATTTGCTTCACTTCTGAATCTTACTTCTCAAGGTCACTTAAACAATTTAGGAATATACTACATTTCAGAAGTGACAAATACCACTACTGCATCTCCAAAGAAAATCTAAAATCAGCCTGCTTCTAAGAGAACATTTCAATCATTTCAAAAGAAATTTTAAATAAAAATTTAAAATGTCAGTTCAAAGTCTGGCTGAAAAAAAAACGTGGGAAAACAAGAGAATATGATGAAAAATGCATGTAAATCTGTACAGTTCAGATACATAATGCAGGATAATTTAATAGTCAAGTTTAGGATTCCATGTTTTATTGCTGCACTGTATAAACCATTTAACACAAGTAAAACAAGTGATTTTCTATCCATACACTTTACTTCACAGCAAATATGATATAATTCTAGAACAGTTTGGTTAGAAGGTACCTACAAGATCATTAAGTCCAGTGACCACTTCATTGCTAACCAAGTGTAATTTTAAGGGCACTATCCAAACGATTCTTGAGCGCCGATAGGCATGGGGCATCAGTCACCTACCTCTCCAGGAAGCCTGTTCCAGTGTTTGAAAACCCTCAAGGTAAAGAAATTTTTTCCCAAACCCAGTCTGAACCACCCTGATGCATCTTTGTGCTGTTCCCATCCTGTCATCAGTTTCCAAGAGCAGAGCCCAGAACCTCCCTCTGTTTCCTCTATTCAGGGAGCTGCAGACAGCAGTGAAGTCACCTCCTGGCTTCCTTTTCTCTGGAATGGACAGCCACATAACCTCAGCCCCTCCTCAGACGACAAGCCTTCATGCCCTGTGACCAGTTTTGTTACCCTCTGGATGCATTCAATATCTTAATATATTTTATATACCTTAATTTCTTTTTTTATACTTTAATTTAGCTTTCTTACAAGCTATCCATAAGAACTCATTTCTGCCTCTAATTATTTCTTTTTTTAAAAAAAAAAAAGAGGTGTGTTGCAAGGCTGAGTTCTGCAGTGCTACACTGTGCAGTGACCAGGCACCTGGTAGGTCTTCAGTGTTAAGGTGCAATAAGAGGCATCATTAGCAACTACAGAAGGGGGAACAAGCAAACAGGGATCCAAGAGGAAACTGAAGAGCAAGAAGTCTTGTAATTCTCCTCACATAAAAAAAACTACACATTTTTCTCTGTTGTGCACTGAAGTGCCTCCTTCAGACCTAAGCATCTCCTAGAACATGGTACGAGGCCCTTTCTGTGACAGACCCGGCAATTCCTACAGCTTTCTGGCTGTTAGGCTGTTTTTTACTTCCATCACTTCATTCTTTCTCTTGAAGCTATAATATTTTGCAAGAGATAAATACCCTTTGGGCTATGGCTGGCAGTTAAGCTGTGCTCTGGGAGCACAGAGATACACACTGAAGCCCAACTGTAAAGAATTCTTCAAAGAGAAAACAAGGAAATATTTGATGGAACTGGAATCACAGAATCGCAGGAATTAGAAGGAAACTTGAGTCCAACCCCCCTGCAAAAGCAAGTACCCTACAATAGGTCGCACGGGTAGGTATCCAGACAGGTCTTGAATATCTCCATAGATGGAGACTCCACAACCTCTCTGGCACTCTGTTCCAGTGCTTTGTCATTCTTACTGCAAAGAAGTTCTTCCGCACAATAGCATGGAACTTCCTCTGTTCAAATTTTTGGCCATTACTCCTTGTCCTATCACTGCACACCAACAAGAGACTGGCTTCACCCATTTGCCCCCCATCTCCCTTTAGATATTTATAAACATTAATCAGACCCTCCCACAGTCATCTTGTCTGCAGGCTAAACAGACCCAGGTTACTTAGCCTTTCCTCATACAGGAGATGCTCCAGGCTATTTATCATCTTTGTGGGGCTCTGCTGGACTCTTTCTAGGAAATCCCTGTCTTTTTTGAACTGGGGAGCCTGGAACTGGACACAGTAGTCTAAGTGTTGCCTCACCAGGGCAGAGTAGAGAGGAAGGATCACATTCCTCAACTTGTTAGCCGTGATCTTTTTAATGAACTCTGGGATACCATTGGCCTTCTTGGCCACAAGGGCCATCTCCAGCAGGTCATCCTCTAACCTGTAATGCTACATGCAGTTATTCTTCCCCAGGTGCAAGACTCTACACTTGCTCCTGTTAAATCTCATCAAGTTCTTCCCTGCCCAACAAAGAAAAGAATCAACTTAGAAAATAAGAGCTCAGATTTGACATTTTAGGTGAAGAATGATATATTTAATTTAGTCAGACAAAAATGTAGTTATAGATAGATATGATCCAACACAGTGAGTATTACCATATTTAAGGGCAATCAAATTTGAGGAAGCTAATTCAAAGATTGAGTACTTCAGGTTTTTCTTAGAACAGTGATGTAAAAAAAGAGTATATGTGAAATCTGATTAATATAACATCCAACTGAAAAGCAGCATTTTGAATGCTTTAGTGAGCATCAGGTTAAATGCCACAAGAGCTCAGAGACTTGAGCCTTAGAATCTTTTGTTGAATGATAGGTTATTTATTATTTCTAAGTGCTGGTCTAAATTTCTCTCTCAACTGTATTGGCTCTTGCTGGCAAAAAAAAAAAAAATAAATAAAAAATCACTCTGGAACTGTACTTTTGTATATGAGATCAAAATTTGTCCTGACACTTACTATATTACTTGTGTTATATCAGTGATCTTATTTTCTCTATCTATTAGCTGTTAAGAACTGCTTTATTTATTTGTACATACTGTGATTTTACATCAAAATATATATAAACAGGATGGCTGTCATCTCTTGTGCTATCTTAATTTGTGTGAACTATTAAGCCAGATTGTTATACACCCTTAATAGCATTTGAATATCAGTAATAAACCCTACATCTATATGCTAAAAGTTCAGGCCCTGACCTTTAAGGAAAGATAAACAGATATCCATTTTCATTTAGAAAAGCCAACAAACATTCTGCATTGACTGAAACATATGACTGACCTTCTCTTCTGACTTTATTAAACTGCTAGATCCTATGAAAGTTCAGGTTATTTTAAAATGCCAAAACAGCAATAAATATTAAGAAATCATAATTACAGAAGCACATACTGTAGGGCTATCTTACTGTGTCATTTTATATAATATAGCTCATGCAATACACAGAAACACAGCTGTAATAAAGCTCTCCTTGTAATAAAAAGGAGTCAACTCTCATATACTACATCATTAACCAGAATACCCAGGTTAAATAAAATGTGAATTTCAAGATGAAGCTTGTATGCCTCAGTACTCATTTTTCAAATTTAATGATGATAATTGGTGAAATAACTGCTGTCTGTTAGCCACAAAGAAAGCACATTTGTAAAGTTTCCATAAAGCTTGTGTTATTACAACATCCTTCATTAGAAACAATCAACATCCTTGTTGTACTTGTATCTGTAACAAACTTGGGGTATACTTTAGTGTTTTACTTTGATTGTTATTCCGCATTTATGTTAACAGTGATCAAATCACTGTTATGTGATCAAATGCAAGGCAAAATGGGAGGCCTTGCAGTGGATATTAACACTCACGTTATTAATTCTTCTCACAGTGGATTACACGGACACATGAAAGACAGCAGTGATATAAAGGCATCCTTCTTTATGAACAGATATTTAATTTTTTTTAATTTCACCATGCGTAAAGAACAGAACACTAAATAGTTCCTCTCTGTCTCTCCATCATCTGAGCTAGGTGTAATTTCTACAAATGTATTACTCTCATATGAGGAGCAGTAAGAGCAAATATTCCCTACAAACATCTGAAATATAATTTAGATATGGGTTTTAAAGCTTTTTTTAGCATTAGAGACATCCAATATTTTCTGGTGTGAACTAGATGTTAAGTATCTTTGTAGATCACTTTCCATCAGCAGGTAGCAGGTATCTCCTCCTCTGCAAAACCATCTAAAATAGTGGTGCTAGCAAAGCTATTAACGAACTTGGGGGAGTAATTATTGATGAAATATTATCCAGTGCAAGAGGACCAAGATAAACTCATATCACAGTCAAAGTATCCATAATAAATCACAATTACATTCTCTTACCACTTCTGTCACATGTTTCGTGCAAAAATGTTATTTTTCAATATTCCATATACATTTGTTGATGGTTTTAAATTATTTGAAAACTGTATTTACACTCCTGGCTAGGAATTATTTTATATAATGTCCAAATGACATTTCTATAGGCTTCCAATGGACACAAAAAATAATAGGTAAAAGTCTGCAGTGACTGAGAGTTTGCTTGTAAGCACAGTAATTCCTTACACATCGAATAGCAAAATGCTTTTCCAAACAGGCTGACTTGAGCTGATGGCCTCAAGTATTTCTTGAAGGAGCATCAACAACAGAAGCAAACTGTCAACTCAACCTTATGTCATCTAAGTTTGTGGAGCTTAAAATTCAGCAACCAGAAAGACACAATCTGGTGGTTCACATGAAGTTCATAGAAAAGAAAGCATGATGATAATGTGACAAGAAGCCTGGCACCTGTGAAACTAAAATCTCTACCATTCAATGCATTGTCTCTGATATCTTTCTACTAAAACAATAATTAAACATTATCAACACCAGGAAAATACAATTTCCTAAGAGGAAAACAAAGTTCATGAAGAATGTTGTCACACAGGTAAACTTTTTGTTGCAAAATGTAAATACTGTTCTTGTTCCTAGAGACAAAATTATACATACCCTAAACATACTCATTCTAATATCACAGAGCTTACAGCATGCATAATCCTTTAAAAAGCATTTATCAGGAGGTAAGAAATACTTGCATCTAAATACCATTTCACTGTAACTTAAACAATCTTTAAAGCATCTAGATAGTGATTATATAAAAATATCAAACTTTCTCACTAAGGGCATTTACTATATGATAAAAATTCCATGGGTGTACCATTGCATCTACATGTAGTATATACATACAAGACAGATGTCAAGATAAGCATGCACCACTTTCTTCTCTGCTCTTAAAGTCTCTCAGCCTTATTCAAATTACATCAGATAGGAAATATCACATTTCATCTCTACAGTTTAAACAATATCTTTCACATCCCAGTGGATTTAAGAAAAACATGCTAACTAGAAATAACCAAGTCCATATTACCAACTCAATTCAACAGACTTTTAAAATCTAACAGTAAAACAGCAATTTGAAAAGTCGTGCTAACCATAAAGTTCAGAAATCTACAGAAAATACAGAGTATACAGAAAATATACAGAAATTACAAAATATAGGCCATTTTAGCTTATTTACTTTTATTAGTTAAATAATTCTTTACTCCCTGGGTCTTGGCCAACAGAAGCTGTAAAACCCACAGCACTTCTCTTTTTTTGTTAACAGATAGGAAATAAGGTCACAGCCTTCTCAAAAATGGTCTTCTGTAAATATGTTGCACACACTGAATGCAAGACTGCTGTTGCGGACAACGCAACCATTTGGCTTGAGAATGCCAGTAGCATCTGTGTTTCAGAAATAAATCCACTGCCATTCCTATGCTACTGCAAACTGCCTTGCCTAATATAATGGCACTGCACACAAGGACATACACTACACCCATATATCTTACAGTATGTGAGAAATGCACTGGTGCCTTACCTTTTCTTAGCTGTATACTGAGCCTCTTCCCTATCTTTTTGGTGTTATACCCGCTGTTTGCAGTGGAGGTGAGAACTTTCTGAGGCGACGGTGCCAGGCCCGATGGTGGTTTCCCTGATGAACTCACACTATGAGGTAGCTGCGAGTAGGACTCGGTCTGATCAGACTGGTTACCCGCTCTAGACATTCTTTGTAACGTGTGAAGTCCAGAATTGTGAATATTTTTGCTGTCGTTATACTGGGAATCAGGGCTGAACCGATTGGAGTAGTACATGTTCTTCTCGCTTTGGGACAATTGCTCGTACTGTTCTTTATTTGCTGCAGGGACCACATGGAACCAAATGAATGGCGTACGCATGGCTTGGCGAAACATATGCTGTGCTCTAGGTTTCAAAATGAACAGAAAATTAGCAAATTAGGACTGGCGGACTGCAAGACATTATAAGCATAATTACTGATGTTAATTAAGCAACATGAGCTGACAGAATAGCAGAAATTGAGGCATAAAGTATAAAACCTGAATCTGTTCATTAGTTTTCTTTGTCTGCCTGTTGCTAACTTTATTGCCTTAGGGTAATACAATGGTTAAATATGTTTAAAAACTAACATTCCAAATACTAAGAAAAGCAAAAATTTTAACCACAATCTTGAAAGGCAGATTGTTCTGTGGAAGGATTGTAACATACTTTGTTGCTTTGAACCTTGATAATTGCTTACACAGTATTGCTTATACAGTAATCGCAGTGACGACAGAATTATTGGAATGAAAATTACACTTTATACAAAGACTAGGTCATAAGCAGACATTGGGCACTAGGTCACAATGAGAAATACACCAAAGTCAAAAAGTCTCCTCAGGCTTACATTTTGATTCAGAATCTCAGTGGAGACAAGGTACTTTTTACCATATGGTTAAGGGGTCATGTTCCAATAACGGATAAAGATATAAAGAAAGCATTTCAAATCACTGTTAAAGTACAGGACAATCAGCCTGAATGATATTCTTCTGACTCTCAACATATGTAGCATGTTTAAAATCAGACATTTTCTGCATATCTCTTTTCTGCTTTCTACTTTAATTATCTGTGTGTGACATACAAACTGATTTCAGTGTTACAAGTCTTTCTCGTTTACTCCTTCAGGATTCTACCAACTTCAGACTTCCATTACACAAAAATTTACCATGTCTTAAACTTCTCCAGAAACTTTCTCTATATAGTCCCTTTAGTTTCCACACATAAAACTATAATTATTTTTAAGATGTTAAAAAATAAAGCCTCTCTGTTCTTTGTGTATATTGAACATAATGTATTGCAAGTATAAAAGCAAAAATCATGTGGGAACTTTATGATAAACAGTTTATCAGTGTAAGAAGTCGAAGTCTGTAATGTTCAAAACCACAGCAAAAAGAATCAAATGGGAACTGTGTATATTCTAATGACAACAGCTATCTTGAATTTTTGTACTATGGCTACACTGGTCCAAATCAAGCTTAGATCATTTTTACTTAAATACTGTATTGCCCCAGACTACTGCATGGTGCACTGCTAACAATTAAATAACAAAATGTATCATGCAGTAAGTAAACTTACTGTTCAAATCTCCTATTCCGAAGGTCCCCATCGTTAATCCTGACAATACAATCATTCTCACAAAAAAGATTTTCTTGTTCAGCTTTTCCACCTTTCTCCAGTCGCTTTACTAGTAGCCCCAGGGTTCTGGAACATTAAGATTACAAATGATTACAGTTCCAAGAGTTTGCAGTATATAACATCATACAGACGGTATTTAATCATAATCATTATAGAAACTGAATTTTAAAACATCTTCACCTGGGCACAGGACACCAACTTTTCAAATAATTTACAAGCATTACCTGAATTATTATCCATTATCCATGAAACAGAGACCCTAGGTGAAACAAGCATGTCATTTAAGAGTATCAATGAGTATGAGGACATCAGATCTATTCTTGAAAAAGGCATAGATATCTGAAGAGTAGAACTTAGCACCAAGAAGTTCCATGCACATCTTTTGTTAATGGTTAACTGAAGTTGAACGAATTCAACTTAAAAACTCAACTTCTGAATTAGCAAAGATTATGACAGCCATTCATTACTGCTCCTGTGCAAGTGAAATGTGGGGTCATCTCACTCATTTATTGTAAGCCTTAACTTTTCTTACAAGACAGCAAAGAGGAAACTAAAAATAAAAACATAAATGTCATTTTTAATTCAGTGTATTATCTTAGATGAATTGGTTCAGTAATAAACAATTACCATTTGATAGCTTCTGTGCAGTGAGTTGACCACCTCTGCCTTAGTGCTTATGTACAGTGTCATCTTGCTGACATTCAGAGAGAGAAAATACAAATAAATATTCAGCCCAAATTATGAAATGGATCCTGAAGAGGGAATTTCTGAAGTATTGGTAGGACTGTCTGAAAAGTCAGTCCTATTTCAATAAATGAACTCTTGTTTTGAGGAAGAATTAAATCTTCAGGATTATTCTTGCACCAACACTGAATTCTGTTTCGTTTGTTCGTTTCTTTGTTTTAAATATCAGCTTTACAGGGTGTATTAGAGGGTCAAATTCACAGCATACAAGGCAGCCCTTAGCTGCATGACAGGAATTGCAAAATTACAATATGCCTTTTAGAACAAAAATTACAATAAACATAGCACTGCAGTTCACAAATACCTCAAAGAAAATAAGTAGTCAGTGATGACTAAATGGACTCCTTATGATTCAAAAATTAGATATGTACTTGAGCACTTCATCAAATGGGTCAGAATAGCAAAATTAACTTTAACTTTGTCTTCCACTTTAAATCCTAAATATCTCAAGATAGCACCAACATATGCCTGCAAGACATTTATTTTACAGAACAGTCATGCTTTCTCTTTACAAGCCAGATGAAGGAGTAAAAGAAACAATTTTTTCAGTATTTCCACTTTGGAAACTTCTAGAGACATTAAGGCATGATGCTGAAAGAATCTGTACATGTAAACAGACTCTGAGAAAAACAACATAAATCATTTTGACAACACAAATCATCAAACTAAGCCTGAATTAGACAATAACATTTAACTGATACTATTCTGTCTTCAACTGATACCGTGTATTTTACAAAAATCCAGCATACTGCAAGCCTAATCTTCAGCCTCCAGAGGTCCCATAAGTGGCAAACCTTCAACACCCTCATTTGGTTCCCAATGGACCGCTTGGATGCAGCCACTGATGCCGACTGTGATAGGGATCGACTTTAGCTCAGCTGTAACAATTAGCAATCTGTTTCTTTGCAGTAACAGTGGCAAACACAATGACCAGAAACATTCCATCAAGTTGAAGTATCATTCCTATAGAATCCAAGCATTTCAGAAAATATTTGGAAAACAAAACAGGTACTGGTGTGTATCTAGTCCTATCCTTCCCCATTCCACTTTGATACGCTCTGGGTTTGGAAAATTCCACTTTTTGTAGATTCCTTTCAACAACCCCACATCTCCCTTAAAAAATAGCATTTTTCCAAAGTCAAAACCTAGCTAGTAGTCACCTACATAGGGAAACACTTTATTTTTAGGATATGATCTGGGAAGTACTGTTGAGATGGTTTTAGGTGGTTTACTGTTTGCCATTCCCACAAATAGTTTGTAACAGTTTGCATGAAATAAAAAATCTTAGAACCCATAACAACCGAACATTAGCTTAATGATCATGTTCTGCTGTAATAATTGTGCTAACATTTGTTATTTGTTGAGAAATTGTCACAGGAAGTGAAACACAGAAGAAAATTTTAAAATAGTTGTTCTTTTTTACTTCCATTCACTGCTATAAGCCTTGAGTACAATCTCAGGCTTTTTTTTTTTTTTGACAACAAAAATTCTAGAAAACAAAACTTAAAGCATTATGTTTTTAGTTTCAGAAAGAATTAACATAATATTTACGAATGTCAACGATAAAAGTATGTCCATTTCTCTAAGAAAAAGACAAATATATGTATGACTTAACAACATTCATTTTATCAGAATTACAGCTTTGATACATTTAAAATGGATGTTTAGAATAGAAATTTGCTACGTTTTCACATGTAAACTGTTGAATTTCTCTGGGTAGACAATGTGGGTAGAGCCCACAATGTGAAGTTATTGAAAGTTATCTCTAAAAGGGAAAGAGCAATTAAAAATCAGAAGTGAAAAGATTATACTTGAGAGAAAAGCACCACAATATTTGAAGGAGGAGAGGCAAGGACAGCGTCTGCTCTTCCTTTCCTCTTACTTCATACCCAACGGCAGTTCCATGTGGGTGTGCCCACTATAATGCCCACAGAATTCATAATTTGGAAGTGTACATAATGGTTACATGACAGCATACATAGTAACTGCAAAAGACCTTTTGTTTGTATAGCTGTAGATCAGAAATCTCAAGATATTATCATAGTAGATATAAAACATTTTACATAAACTACAATACTCAAAGTTAACATTGTGGCAATTATTCACTATGTAAAATACTATGATTACTTCATTGCAACATCTGCACATACTTACGAATACAAGGCAATTGGCCTATTAATGGCTTTTGCATAGCATTTTTCTAGAAATATAACTTTCTACTAATTTGCATCTTGAAGTAATATTAATAAATTATTAATGCAAGACATCTTTATGCATGGTTTCTCATTTCTTAAATTTAATTCACCTACCTACATCTTTGAACCTAGTAGAAATCATACTAATCTTTAACCAGTGGTAACGTAACACATAAGTGAGCTACCAGTCAAAATTGCAAATAATCTCATTAAACAAAGGCTATGAATTCTCTTAATGCAAGATTGCACATCTCAGACACAACATATGGTGTTCATGAGGAATTTTCTTTCTAACAGATGTTAGAGCTAGCCTAACTGAGGACACTAAGAACAGATTCAAGGCTGGATGAAGGCCTGCCTCAAATCTTAAACCAGGATCTTCACAATGCCCAAATTCTGATTTATTTATTTTTAAAGAGACATATGGAAAAAAGTTCCTTTTAGACATCGTTCTGTAAATGATCTCTTGAACTTGGCTTAGGTGAGTAAATTGTCCTAGAACTTGCAGAAATGTACATACCTGAAAATTTTAGTAACAAAGTTTTGTGCACTATTTCTTCAGCATATGATTGTCAGATGTTGGAATTTTACTCTCAAAAAGGCATTACTGGAACTCACGTTTGCTATTGCAGTGAGCGCAGATAAATGGCATGGATCTGATACAGTAAACAAAACTAATTGGATTTTTTCCTTGCCACGTGGTACCAGCACTAACTCCAATAAGTTGAGAGGCAGCTCTGCTATAGTTTCAGTACTACCTTTGCTATATCAGGAAAGCTACAAATTTTGAAAGGCTGCAAATAAATCTAGTCTAAAATACCAAAACCAATACTGATATATATAAATATATGTGTGTTTGAACACAACAATGTAGCACACAAATATATGGATGCATTTGTATTTGCTTAATCTTTTCAGTTCAAGTCAGTAAATACGTTCTGCAACATAAGTTGTGGAGCTAAATGTATGAACTTCTGCACTCTGCAAACACATAGCAAAGCTGCAACCCTACAGGAACAACAATTCTAACTGGAAATTTGGTAGTTGTGCTGTTTTATGCTAGCATTAACTGATATGGGGATAGAGCGGAACCAGTACTGAAGTACACAGATCTATCTTAGTATTTGTTTTAAATACATAATTGGGAATGTAAACAGCTTAGATTATATTAGCATTTGCACCACTGTATTTCCACAAGGTTCATTACTCTAATTATACAATTAAAATAAACTCAGCTACATGAGTTAACATTTCAGTTCTAAATACAAATTACAACCAGTGATAAAACTGAGAAATAAGTGGCAAGTGTTTTATTGACATCTAAATTGCCTGAGTTTTTCTGAGTAGTTCTTTGAAATTGTGAACTCCCCACATGCCACCCAGCTGTATGGAAATGATGATAATTTGTCATAATAAAAACTGACAGTGTAAATACATGAGAGTAATAAAAATATGATCTTGAACATCCAGAAAACGATTCAGCCATCGATGCCCATTGCACATACACGCTGAAGTTATTTACCTATTACCTACAAACTAACTAATATAATCAAATCAGACAGAACAGAAAATAACCAATTTAGATGTCTATGTAAAGTCACTAGCATGAAAAGGCAAAAACTCGATTAAGGGACAAAAATAATGATTGGTTTAAAAGCAGATGCGTAGCAGCTTCCCACAAACCAGGCAACGCTGAGAGAGCTCTGAGGTACGGGAACAACAACGGTGTTGTGACGGTGCCAATTTCCCGAGAGCAGAGGGTCTGAGTCGGCAAATCAGCTTGTTTGTTCAAGATAAATTATAATGGCTGCTCAATGCTAAATTGCACATAAACTTCTTTGTACAACATTTACGTCACCGAGCGACAGCAGGGCGCTCGAATAACTTTATCAGCTTTCATGCCTGAACTCCGGAATCAATTTCCAATCTTTGGCAACCACTCCTCAACATCTCAGCTTGAATACTACTTCAAATTAAGTTTATGTAACTTTTAAAAGGATGAGATCAGACAAAGAAAGCCTTGAATTCAGCTAAAAGAGTGAGGGAATTTACATTTACTCCACAGGAATCTTTTCCCAATGGCTACTTTTGAAACTTAAAAGGCTGGAAATGCAGAAGAAGAAGTTAACACATACTTAATAGATGATCAAATACAATAGGATTGTTAGAAAGACACCTTGAAGGTGGCATGAAGGGATCTCAGTGTACACAATAGCCAATTAGATGTGACTTGAATTTTGTGTTTTGAGAAGAAGAACCAAAGTTTTACAGAGAAATACAAACTCATTCAAGAAATGGCACTTCTACTAAAAGCACGAAAATAAGAGAACTACAGAAGAATGTGTAACAATTTTCTTGTACAGGGATTGTGTATGCATCAATTTTGTAATAGATTTTGTTTTTTACTGTTCAATAAAATTTGTTAACTTTTTTATTTAAACTGAGAAGAAAATTCAGTCTCCTATTTTTCGCATCCTTCTCAGACTTCTTTAATATTCTTAATCCGTGTTTTTAGGTTATACATCCTAAATGTCCTAAGTATTTCTAGCTGCCAGATTTTAGAATTATGGTTTATCTTGGATTCCCTGGCATGTTTTGATAGCAAGGACAACAGGCAAAGCCTCACAGAATCAGTGCTTTGCACCAAAACAACGTCTGGTATTTATTAATGGCAGCGCTTTTCTAGGATTTTCAGGTGAGTATCCAAATCCTTTTCTATTCTGTTTTAATAACATAGACTTTACAGTAGTCTTGGGACTGTGTCTTGGAGCTTTCCCCACTGTTACTCACAGAGATTTCTGATGTTATTCTATATATGCCTTGTGTCAGCTGAACCTCCTTTCAGACAAAAATATGGCAGAAGTTCAGCAACTGTCCAGAGCTTGAGAAGATTTCAAAGATGCCTAAAAGTAGAAAAGGCAATCTAATGATAAGTTATACATATATACATAATTATTATTAAGCTTCCAAAACCTGAGTGCTTTCTCTCTGATCACCTAATTTCTTCTGTAGTTTTGCACAGATTGAGAACTTTCTTTCCCTTTAAGCTCATTCCTCTCATTCTTTTCCTCTCTTTTCTTCTCTTTACCTAAATACTTATGTGTTCACTTTCTATTTTCTCCTTCTTTCTACATTCATTTTCATGCCTTCTATTCTGCTTACCATCTCATTTGTACCATTGGAAAAATGTGCAAGCAGATTTTGTAAACAAAACTTTTATCTCAACAAATTTCAAGCCATAAGGTGATGAATATGTATACCCCTCCTCTCTTTTGACAAGGTGAACAAACTGTTACCTAAAGCATATGATCAAAAGGCCAATAAAGGACAGATGGATTTGTAGAGGTAAAAATAGACAGATAATAAGCAAATGAAAGTACGATCATGTCTGCATAAATCAACAGTGCTTTTCTCAGAGAATAACCAAGAGAGTTTTATTTTTTGTTAAGGAAAAAAACCCTCATTTTGCTAGGGGACATAATCAGTAGCATCTAAACAGATACAGAAGAAGACCTTACAAATTTTGTCGAAGATCAAAAGTCAATACAGAAGACAGATTTTACTCCAAATCCAAGCCTTCCACAAAAGAGCCATATATTTTCTCTAAATAAAGCAAGCACATACTTTTTAAATATTTGGGGTGCTTACTTTCTTTTTGGTGGGAGAAGGCACCTGCTGACTGCATATGTCAGCATATGAAAGAGGAAAATCAGTATGGTTCTACACTTTTAAAATTTATCATTTTAATAACCACTGCTTATATAAGTAACATTTTCAAAATGCCATGGAAGGAACTGGAAGAAAAGAACTGAAAGTACAGGGTAACTGCAGTTGAACATCAAATAGATAAAAAACATGGTGGGCAAATGGAGTAGGTTTTACGCTAAGCCACACAATCTATACGATATTTTTTTCTTGGACAACGCTTGAAGTCTTTATTGACTTTAGTTTTGTATACCTATGTTTTTATTGAGCAGATCCCTTGCTCAAATAATTTTTCTCAGTGTAGCAGTGCTTTGCAGCCAGGGAAGGGACAGCCGTGTGCTGGAGTGAGAAATAAGAGGGCAGAAGAGCATTGGTCTTCCTCCAAATCTACAATTACACGGAAAGCATGGGAAAAGTGCTTTGTAAACAGTGAGGTCCTTTCCATCTCTGGCTAATCCCCCACTCTCTGAAGCCATGGACAAGCATCTCTTCCCACCAGCTTTTTCAGCTCAGAGTAAACACAGCTCTCTAGAGCAGCAGATACCCCTGCCCCAAATGACGGAGGAAGAAGGAGACAGCTGCTGGGAGAAAGAAACAGTCAAGGTAGGTCAGAGCACTGCTGATGCTGCAACAAAATAAAATTCGCTTCCATCAGTGACAAATATTTTTTTTCAACACACATAAAAGCTTTGAATCCACCGCTAATTACTATGACAGTAAAGCTATTTTTCTCAGACTATGCTAGTGTTTTGATTAAAGACCTAAACGCTAAATCTCTACCAAAGTAAGCATTAGAGGTGCATACGGTTTAGTGTTATAATCCCCTCAATGATTTTTTAAAGTAGACTATTTTCTTTGCACTTTTTAGAAAACCATTCCAGCTTTAGTAATTCCAGCTTCTGAGTCAATCAAAACATGTTAATCTTCTCCAAAACCATAATGTTTAAACTTTTTTTGCTGTGTATTTTTAACTCCAACAGATGGGACAATACCAAATATCAAAAGAATAATGATTATTTTTTCTTCCTCTCTTATCAAGTGCAGATGCAGGAAGCCTCTGGTTTAGACTGCTGATATTTCGGAACATGTGGCTAAAAACAGTCAGTGGGGAAATGCTGCCTAAATATCCACCTGAACTAAAGAGGCAGATTATAATTTGTAAGAGCCAGAAGGGAAACATCCTAATACCTTACTTTTCCATGGGATCACATTACAACCCTGCAATTCTAACTTATTTTAAGCAGAACATTTACATTACAGGATACAGTCGGAGAACTTGCATTTCTTCCTTTCTTAATCAGTGAGGCTTCCTTTTAAGAAACATTCAACATTCCACATAAACTAAATGCACACAATACAAGAATTAACATAACGAAGATAAAACATGGCAAGTTATGATTCAATTAAAATTCTACACGATACGTTACCTTCCACCTCGGGCACTGAAAGGCACTACATGGATTCCCAAAGGCCCACCGTCGTTGGAGACTTCTACGAGCTTTACCATATCACTGTGAGACAACGATGAATGAGGGAATGTGAACATGTACTGTGAATGAACCAAAAAACCCCACACAAACACGCACAGAAAAACAAGAACATTCCAAAAATTATATCATGGTGATGAAAGCATCATTGAATGCTACATACCTGAATAGTAATCTGATGGCATGAAAGGAAATCAATCATTAAAAATAGTTTGATTAATAAAATAAGTGAAAATCAAAGCAACTGATACTTAGTTTGCTGTATCAAAATAAGCATAATCATCATATGGATATTGTTCTATTTCTCCCTTATTATAAATATAAATAAATATTTTGAAACACGTACACAGCTGGAAAGGTAGAGCATAGCCCATAAACCCTGAAGAGGTCTACATACCCCGATGAGAAAATAATGCACAAAGGCCAAGCCTCTCTGTAATTTGGAAGTCACAGATCTGATCAAAAGACACAATCTCAATTCATGACTTATTCCTCTCTCTAGCATTACACACTTCTTCCATGTCTCCTGGCACCGTATGTATATATGTATACAATGCATACGCACATCTTTGAGAAGCTTGTTTCTCTTAAATATACAAATCAAATTTCATCTAGAAATGGAGCAAAGAGCAAGACCAATGCCACGTGATAGCACTAAAAGATTTTCTATTTCCTTCAATAGGCTCTTGATCATACGTGGCACACCACAAAAACTTAATCTGGAATCTGCAAATAACCAGATCACACACTGTCAGGAAGTCAACAAAAATTCTGTAATCTAGTGTGATTTACATTTCTTCCACTTTTTTTTTTCTTCAAATTTTAAGGTAAGTTTTATGCTTGTTTTATGCCACATTTTGTGTCTGTTTTTAACCTATTTTTTAAATTATGCAATGGAAATTCTCTATATCTCTGTTATCACTGTTTAGACCTACAAAGCACTGAAAGTGTGGGAGAGCTGAGAGACAACAGCCAAAAAAAGTGTTATTCTTCAGCTCTGGACAAGCATTTTAGGATTGATGATATTACAGCACTTGGCAATGTTTCCTATCCCAGTTTATGTATCAGCTAATTTTGTTTTCTTCTTACTGTACAGTAAGGCTACATTTTTATTAACTTTCATGCAGAGAGACTCATAGGAATCAAGCAATGTCTCCTTCCCCTGAAGGTATTCTAAAAGACATCTATTACTGCTGTTATACCTATGCCACCTATGATCAACTTTCTTTCTGACTTTCCTATTATAGTAAACATACAAACAAGCAAACAAAAACAAAAAAAACTAAAAAAAAAAACCCAAATTCATGTCATCCTGTGATCCTCCCAGAACTGTCATAAGTGGGAGAACAGCCTAAATAAAAATCCAGTTTTCATAGCCAGACTACACTATTTAACTTGTTCTACTGCTTGAGCAAGTACCTTCCATTTTTTCTAATATATTCATTTAAGGCCGATGCATTCATTTTTCTTCTACTGTTTTTTGTTTTTTTTTTTTTTTTCCAAAATTACATTCCAAATTCAAATCTTCAACTCTGTAAAATGGAGAACGAAATGACCCCTTCCTGAGAGATACTGTTTCAACTCTGCTTCTCACAGATCTTCTCATGTTTGCACCAAGTATTTCAAACAAACATACAAAGAAGTATGATATCAAAACAGAAAAGAAAGAGGCCATGTATGTTGCAAGGCCAATGAGTTAATTAAAAGCAACACCAAGAAGTATTAAATTTGACAGAAATTCCATAAATTCTATTTAGCAAGCACTTTTTGAAATTACAGGAGATTCTGTAAATGGAATGGAGTAAACTCAGCAGGTATTGTTTAATAGATGCCACCATTTGACTATGCAACTTCTGTGACCCCACACGCCTTCTCAAGCAGACTGTGAACAGTTCACAGGTAATAAGATTTTCCCCCTTGAAATTCCTGTCTGTTAATTTATTTGTACTACCACTGACCCAATTCCTTCCACCAAGTTTTCAGAGTTCCATCAAATAAGCATCTTCTTTGAGGCAGAAAATCAGCACTTAGCATCAGCACTTAGAAACATTAAGTGTCCAATGTTTATCCTAGACACAAGATTTTTTAAGTTTCTTAAAAACTGCCTTAAAAGGGTGTGTGAAATAAATTGTTTAAAAACAAACCTACACATGACCTAAAAAAGGCTGCCCCACTTTCTTAAGAGCAGGTCCTGAGGTTTTTGCAAGTCAATGTTCAGTCTCAAAACTCATCATCAAAACAATGTGTTCTGCCAGTAACTTACTCCAGGGAAAAATTGGTATTGCTCTCCAAGCCAGTGTCTGCGTGTCCAACAGGCTCAACTCTGCTGTTGTCCTCCTCTGTTCGATCTTCATCCTAGGTATTAAATAGGATAAAATCTCATTAATCTACGTTTAACAGTTTTGTTTATTGTAATAATGACGGTGTCCCATTTTCAAATTATGGCTGTTACCAAAGTTGAAGTGGAAATATGTGCTTCCACAACTGAAAAAAACCCTTTTTATTTGCTGCCTGAAATTTTTGTAAATCATTTTCATCACTGCATGCTTTTTTCTAATAATAGTTAGTTTTATATCTTAACTTTGCTGTATGTATAGAAGCTACAGAAGCTATCACAGGCAGTATCTGTTTGGAAGGCACATGAGCTGGGACAGAAAGACAGCTGACAGCCAGCAGTGTGGGTGCAAACTCCCACAGAGCTCTTTCTGCACTGGTTACTAGGAATTCAGCTAGGCATGAAGCAGCTCACCAAGGTGCTCACAATAGACAAAATTATGGCTCCTGTAGTTTGACAAACTACCAATACATCTTTAAACATTTTTTTATCACAGGACTTTATTCACAGCATGCCACGAATGGCTGACATCAGGGAGTTACACAAGGCTCCAATGATAACAATTTATTTTGTTTTTAATTTGACTTTCCAAAAAGCATATGCATTATTTACCAAACATATTTTAATGTCAAGGTTGGGAATGGTGTACTTTCTAGGGTAATTCAAGGACCACCAGTAATGATGATCTACAACCCTTCTTACACCTAAGTTCCTTGTTAGAAACTTATGGTTTTAATTACTTCTGTGACCAAACCAAACATAATTCATGTGAACATTAGATTCTAGAGTCAGAGCAGAAAAATAATACATGATAGGTTATGAGTTCAGTAAACAGAGTCAGAAAATATATTAAATTATTGAAGAGATATTAAAGAAAGGCCTCTGCTTGGTTACACTTGGACATTACACTTGGTAATGTCCAACTGACATTTCCACTGAGAGCCTGGAAAAGCAGGAGGCTGGATGCATCAGGCTTCCATGAGTTGTAGCTACGCCTGTGTGCATCCCGGAGAGCAGCGCACTGCGTGAAGCTGAGCTACTTGAAGACTGATGATCCTGTGTTGTGAGAGGCTTTAATGTGCACTTCTTTGTCATCCATCTCTGCTAAGTACTAGGCAAATAATACATTTCAAAGGTTAACCAGCATCTTGAACCTACCTAGAACTGCATTATGAACGCAAACAACAACTCAAAATAAAATATATTCCATACAGTAAAAGTTGCTTATAAACCCACTGTAAATGATAACCTGTACATTAAGAAATATGTCAATTATGCTTACATTCTGTTCAGTAGCTTCAGGTGAAGCTCTGTATGTACAACCAAGTACAAGGAACAAAGACTAAAAATAAATAAATATTCATATATCCATTTCAATTATAAGGTTAAATGCAGCTTGCAAAAAATACATAGCAAGGAAATCAGAACATTGCAGTTGTTTCCCCTTAAAAAGAGGTGTTACACTCTGTTTCATAGTTCCTTGTCATGGGTTTCTCATTTCTAAGTGAGCGACACAGGTGATTACAGAGACCTACTTAAGTATTTATATTGCACTGGAACTATAATCTGTAAGTTTAAAGTCAGAGTTACTGAAAAAATGCAATTCTGAATTGCAGATGTACTAAGAGGTCATCCCAAATGCTATTTTGTTACTGCAGCATTTGGGACAATTTTCCATGCTGGCTTTCAAGCAAACACACAAAAAGGACACATTAAGAAAAGACTGAAATAGCCTCCTACCTATTAGTAGATATACCTCCACTAACAACAACAAAAAGTCTGTCTTTATGTTGCATTATTTTGGCAAACATGTCTATGTGCTTACAAGAGAAGCATCATTCATCTAGCTCTCCTTGGATCCTATGCATTCACAACCTTCAGTCCCCTCTATGTGTCTGTAAACAAACTTCCCCTTGCCCTATACAGTTTTCAAGGCTTATTTGGACTTCCCCTTGGCAGACTGACTGTAGAAGTCCTCCTGGATTATGCTCCCTGTGCACAACAGTAGCTAAATCCTTGTGGAAATCTTTCTTCCTAGCTTTCTGTCCTTGCTCTCACCCCCAGAAGCTCCCCATGTCAGCTCACACCCAAGCCTCTCCACTTGCTGCATGTCCCATTTTCCTTCCACCAGTCCCACCTTGTACAGCAGAGGCTCCTTCTGCCACCCTCCTGCCCAACCTCAAGTGCAGCCACAGCCAGCTCACCTGCCCACTGCCCAACCCTAACTTTCAACTTAGGACGTGACACATCCAAAACTGCTAACCAAAAGCTAAGTAAAACATACTCTATCTGGCAAAACCAGATTTAGCTTTGTGTCTTTCTTATTGATAAATATAAACACAGTCAGTTTTGGACCAGACTTGCTGCCATTTATCCAAGCAATTACAAAAAAGCGGCTCCCATACGCCTGCGTCTGGCTCTTCCCGGACAGCAGGCAGATCTGTATCAACAGCGTGTCTGTGCCCGAAAATAGGTGCTTAGAGGAAGAATCACAACCCTAACTACAGCACTTCCATAATCAACAGATGTACAATATATCTTTTTAAAAATCTTTACTATTACAGTAATCAAGCACTCTTTTTTGCTGAAAATAACACAGATTTTGATTTATGCTGAAGTGAATGGAGAGAAAAATTGGACACCTACAGAGAGATTTGACTTAAAATTTTGATTTACTATGGAAAGTAACTAGCTGTGAAAATCTCTGCATCTAGCAATTATTTCTTTATTTGGAAAGTAGTTTTCTTCTGAAAGGCAAATTCCACCTGTACACACTGTTGGGAGGAAAGCCAAGAAGAGCACACTTAGAAGAGCAAGACAGCTTCTGAGAGCCTACATGGATAATACTGAGACCTAACTTCCAGAAATAACTGATTTGATCAAACTCCAAACTCATAAGGTTTCTTTGGTCTCTATAAATCACCAATAGGCGTTATACTAAAAGACAAAGCTTCTCATGGATGTAACATACACTACAGACTTCCAAATCGAACAGAAGTAGTTAGTAGTCATATCATTTTTACAGCATGGAGGAAAATTTAAAGAACTTCTTCCAGTGTACTTAAACAAACCCAATGTGTTCAGTACAAACCTCCACTGATTCCCTTTTTCTGTTAACCAGGGTCCCCCACACAGATCTTCTCCCCAGAGTGTCACTGGGCCACCAGCCGCAGCTGTAGCTCCACATAAAGCACATAAGCCACCTGTCACGTACTTAGATTACTAAATCAGATGTTACACAATACAACGGCCGCCTTGAAAAAATGACATAAAAAAAGAAAACAGGTCTTAACATTTGTTTTAGGTACATTAAGAGAACCGGAGGCTCAAAAAATTGTTCCTGCTTTTAGATGGATCTGTTTAAAACTCCTGTGTCTTAGAACAGCCAACTTTGTGAAGAGGTACACAGCAGCATTAGTGATCTACAAGCTGTAATAGAATCAACTACTCAAACGCTGAGGAAAAAATATTCACAACTCAACATGGATTATGAGTGTTAACAGTTCTACATATTAAAAGGTGCATTTCGCTGTTCACCTGCACAGCTTTCAAGAAATCACAGAATACACAGGAAAAGCTGCCTTTTTAAATATTTTTGAAGATTTCTCAATCACTCCTTATGATTGCAAAATCCTCACAGCCATTTTTGCCATTGAACCTTGCTCAGTATAGATGCACTCAGATTATTTGATTACATTTTCTTGGATAATTTCTCCTTCAGGATCTTCATCTCATTCACACAGGAGACAGTCATGACCACTGGCTGCAGATTGAAGATTGCCTTCTGCATAACTTCCAAAGTTTGAAACCAGCCTTACCTTCCTATTCTTTCAGGACAGTTTATCTTTCATTAGCAAAATATCAGCTCCTACACCTGATTAAAATGCAGTCGCTACTAAGTCTCTGCTTTATTTTCAAACATGAACTTTTCCACACATCTGTGCTGCTCCACAAATTTCTGATGAGCTCTACAAAAACATAAGCAGAACTATTTCATTTTCCTTCTTCACATTCCTTCCTGAAGCTTTTCTTTCTACAATTACCTACAGAAAACACAATAGCAGCTATGAAGGCTGAGCAAAGTGTGCTCTTTGCTCACATTCCTCCACGCTTCATTGGTGCGTGCTTCATCTCCAGGTGCCTGGCCAGAGCAGTGATTGCCATCTACTTCAGCCAGGCACAATTGGAAATGGGTTCTGAGGCACACAGGGGTTATGCATGCATCTCTCTTTGAATGCTGAAATCTCAAATTTGGTAACAGTATCTCCATTATATCAGTAATTGATAATAGGGAGAGAAGATGGTTTTTATTTTCCCCCAGTTCAGAGAGAAATAACAATTATTTTGTTACTGTTCAGAAAGTAATTTGATATTTTTAATGATAATGGTTATATGAAATAGAACAACTGTGTTTTCAAATGATTTGGATGTTCTTGCTTTTGGGAAAATGTGGGCTCTGGGCAGCCTCTCTGGCCTGTGTATCAAGGGCTTTAACATGTCCAGTAAAAAGAGAAAGTCTGGCCAATTTAGCTGTAAACTTCAATAAATCTGTTCCCATTGCACACGAAACATTATTTTTTTTCCCCATCCTCTGAAATTGTTAATAGCTCAAGGGATATAGCCTCAACTAGGAAGCCTGACATGGGTACACAAGAGTTATATGAAGTAACAGTCTTTTAAAACACAATTAAACCCATTTTGTATTTTTAGTAGTCCGCAGAGTAATTGCAGCAAAGTACGTTCGTGTGAGTTGGTTGTTCTCATTATACAACACTTTCAACATTTTTGCTAACTTTTGCAACAGAAAGAAGGGTCTGAAATGGCAAGGTATTGCCAGCGTTATGATAAACAGGCAGAGCTGCCAGCGTGAGCAGCATACAATGAATTCGTCTGACATGCACACCTCTACAAAGAGAAGCCTTTCACTATATCGCCTCTGTGTTGGAGTAATCAAGCTTGTTTCTTTTCCAGCATTTACATTTTAAGTCTTAGTGCAGAGAATTGAAGTACTATGGATAATGAACAGAAAGGAACAGCATATAACTTTCAACAGATACTTCAGATTCTGAAGTAGAGAAGAACACATTATCAATAAAGAGAAGCTCCTGAAAGACTGCTCACCAGTATTTTTTCCCAGCTGGGATACAACAAAAACAAGGCTTATGTTATTAAAATATGCCCTTCCCTTCATGTTTCCCCTTTTATTCTCTTGCTCTTCTTTGTAATGATTATGGAAGAAGAGAACACATTTGCTATTAGTCTCCTGGCTGCCGCATTTTATAAATGTTTGTTTGGTCCTTGCAACATAACACAGGTTCTCTCCGTATGATCAGGCTTGATAGGCAACAGCTCCTAAGGGACCTATTTCCTGAGTCTTAACTAGCACAAATATACCAGTATCAGGCTTTTGGGCTAATGTTCTCACTTCTTGATTAACTGGCCAAATCTCAAGAGAAGGGCAATTTTCAGTCGAATCTGAAGAATAGTTACGAAGATCACATGGGGAAAAAACAAATGTTATTGAATAAAAAACTACGATTTCTCCCTCTTGCTCACAAACATATACCTGCACAAATAATTAGGTAAGAGCTTTATGTAATCCACATAGGTTCTATACTAGGTGCGCTGCTATTATCAGCAATTAAATAATCATCCATTTAAACAAACAAGCAAACAAAAAACAACAGAAGCAGCTGATTTTTTTAATTTCTTTTTTGTGGGGCTATTATTCTGCTGCTCAGTCACTCCTAGGTTGGTCACGTACTTGTGCAGCAGAGTCACCCCACAATTGGAAATGGCAATATTCATATAGCTTCTATATGCTTCACTAATCCAAAATGAAATTTGCCTTGCTCAGTCAAATCAATGAACAGATATCATACAAGCATAAAGGAGCACAGAATGGAAGGGATTTCCTTGGTCTCCTGATAAATATCAAATTCATCCCCTGCTATCACAGGCAATCATCTCTTATTTCCCATTTAATAAACGGATCAAGCTGAGCCTTAAAACTGGCTGGCTTCATAAAGGCACCATTTCTATTGTGAACTGCCTTGGAAGGGAATGTTTTTACAGATTTAAATAATGTATTTTACTTATTTTTGTCCTCAAAAAAACCAACCAAACAAACAAACAAAAAAACACAAAAAAACCACCCACCACCAAAACACCAGATTTCCTGTGAAAAAAAAAAAAGAAATTTCTTTGATACAACCTTCCTTTGACAAACCTATACAATACTTCATTCAGTTTTCACTATCTACCATTTCCTTTCATACTTAATGACTTGTCTTAAAGCATACACTTAAAGCCTTGCAATAACTAACAAAAACTGGACAAACCCTGCAGTATCTCAATTATTTTGTAATATGTATTAGTTTAGAGGTTTACTGGAGTCCATGGTCCTCTGGGGCTCAGCAATCTGTGCAGTGTCACTGAATCACATTCATCTATTCTGTAACAATTACACAGCACGCATCTCTATCACACAGCTAGCAACGCTAACTACAGGAGCACAACATAAATGATGCTTGGTCATTTAAAGCAGCTTTCACTAAAAAGGCTTTTTAGTGGATTACACTGCAGTTGTCTGTTAATTCTTTTTACAGGAGGCACTACAGAAGTATGAGAGCCCTCAAAGTGCTGTAGTGGGTTAGACAAAAGCTCTTCCCATCAAAGGATTTAACTTGAGACATATTGCTGGTTCTGCTTCTTCACAGTAATGAAAATCTTGGACAAAGCGTGTGTTATGGAGGTTTGTCCTTACTGTTGCTCTTAATTAAAATTTTTAAATATCATTTTGAAAGGAACTGAAAATTTGCAGTAAAAATTTTACTATGATGAAGCATTTCCAAAATCCTCCCATGCTCCTCGATAAAAAGATTATGAACAGAATAAAAAGATTATGAACAGAAAGGAGCACCAGCCTACAAACAGACACATCCTCCCCACCTCCAGTTGTGCGGCACACGGTCCAGGTTTCCCTCCAACCCTCATCCTATCTGCTGCTGCTGCTCCTCCTCTAATGGAAGGGGTTTTAACGTGACCTTACAGTGGTAGCTTGCCAACAAACAGTAAGAAAGAAAGAAAACAGTAAGAAAGCATTAAAACTCTGTTGTTGTTGTTGTCGTTACTGATGAAACATGTTTGTGTGAATTAATGTCGCCCAACGGTCAGTGCCTCCTAGCAGAGAAAAACAAGGCAAAATAAAAGGTTTTGTGAATACATGAGTAACTCAGCAAAGCTGTACAGGGGAAAGGGAAGAAAATGGAATCTGACAGAGAGTGAAAAACAGTAATGTCTAAAGCATTGCTACTTCTCAATGATAAACCATAAGAGAGAGATTGAGGTTAGATGTTAGGAGGAAATTCTTTACTCAGAGGGTGGTGAGGCCCTGGCATTGCTATCCAGAGAAGCTATGGGTGTCCCATCCCTGCAGGTGTTCACAGACAGGTTGAATGCGGCCCTGGGCAGCGGTGGTCTTGTGATAGGTCCCTGCCCATGGCAAGAGGAAACCAGATGGTCTTTAAGGTCCCTTTCAACCCAAACCATTCCAACATTGCTCAGTGTGCAATGTAATCATAATTCATAGCCTCTATTCACTTTTCGGGTGAAAACTACATCAGTATTCCCCTCGCTAAGCAGAATCTCACTCCACAACATTTCATGTCTCTGAGACAGCTGACAGTGCAAAGTGCTTGGCAGAACAAGGAGTTGTACAGTAATCTGATAGCAATTAAAAAGAAAAAGGTAGCAATTATCAAGTGGGTATGGAAGATATGTAGCTCTTTCCACCAAATCTTATGTAAGGGACTTTTCTAGAAAGACTAGTGTTACACATTGAGCTATTCTGGAATAGCTTTTCTCCCACAAATAATATGTACTAGCATAATTGTCAAAGCATTAGAAAATATTTTATATAATATTTTAAAATATATTATATTTAGAAAATATAATGTAATACAAAAATTTTTGAAATTTCTGTTCACTTACAGATGAGTAACACATACCCAAATTTAACCCAATAACAGTTTGGATAAGATTTTGCATAAGACATTTCTAAAAACAATTGTATTAAAATAGATCTTAAATGTCTCCCAGTAGCTTAGGATGTTGGGCCACAAAATGCCTGATCCTGCTGGGAGATACCAGATGAGCTTCGCCTTTTTCTGATCACCAGGTAACAATTGTAGTCCATATCCTGTATATATTTTTTTTCATTTTCTCATATGCAAACCATCTGAAGGACTAAAATTCTTGGAGACTATTCACTTATAGAGACGCCAATGAACAGACAGGTTGAAATACGGAGCCCAGGTTGAGGATGACCCGGCAGCCCATTTCAGTGCCAATAGTGCCGCCTATTGGCGAGCCCACTATAATGAGGTATTGAAAAGCACTGTGATGACAGGAAGTTCAAACCGAAAGGTTACACGTAAACAGAAAGTACCATTCCTATGGTAAATGTTTGGAATATGTTAAGCATGGAAAGCCACGCTTTCAATATTAACTAAATTTAACTAAATAGTTTAACTAAATTTCAATATTAACTAAAGCATCTAAAATGCTTTCTGAAGATTTCATCAATAACGAATTATAGATGTTTCTCTGTATTACAAAGAAAAGTATTCATCTTATAGATCCATGTATGGTTTTATCACATTACCTCAGAATGACTGCTGCCCCAAAAATAAAGTGGTTTCATTCTGTGGATCTGTTGCAGTTTTTTATCTGCTTTCTGTTTTTTTCTCAGAATTCAAAAGTTTCACAAAGTCTCTGTTCTTTGTTTGTTTTAAATAAGGCTTATCTGCAGACTATTTCCACTTTCAAACCTCTGAAATTTTATACTCTTTTTATATGATTCATAGTCTGACATAGAGACCACCAAGATCTGTCAGTGTAAAACAAATATTAGGGTTCATATTAAATACAGAATCAAAGTCATACTTTGATGTCTAAGTCATGGGAAATATTTTTAATGGAAATGGTTATCACCATTATTTGAAACAAGGCTACAATTATAGGTCATTGTATAATTAAATTCCCCTGGAAAGTTTATCCCAAAGGCCAGGCTTGGTTTGTGTAGGCTCTTTTATCACTTACCTTGAATAACAGGGCGATTACCTCATGACATCCCCCATGGTGAGCTAAGATGAATGTGGCATTTGTCATGTAAGAATCCCTCTTCCGACTGGCACTGCATACCATTTGTTTCACCTTTCCTCATGTTAACTGTTACATACATACATACATATCCTCAAACACCACCACCCCCACTGATTAACTCAAATAATACCTACATATACAGTAAAGAAATTGCCCTTCCCCTGCCAGAAGATGCTTTATTTGAATTTTTTGTGACAAGAGTGATTACTTCTGCAACAGAAAGTATAGTTTTCTTTAAAAACCTGAATTCTTCCACCCCCACAATTCTAGGTAAAAGAGACCTAGGATTTTGTGAACAACAAACAACAGCTAGCATTCATTTCATATGGAAAGTTGGCATTTCTAGAAAGAAAAAAATATTATAATATACCTCTAATGTGGTGAGTTACTATGGCACCCAGAAAACAAATACACAGATTTGTTGGCTTCTAAATGTATATGTATATTTGGAATGCCACAACAGCAAGGACAGTACTACTCTCTTAAAGTAAGAAGAAATAAGGTACCCTGCATGGGTATGACTACAGAGTGTTTATTTTTGTCTGTTGAGTAGTCTGTAGTAGGTCAGGTTGGGCAAGTCCATTAGCCCTCCTATAAATAGAACCTCCCTGAGTTCACCTGCTTGTAACCAATGTTGAACAACAAAATTTAAAATAATTTTTCCTTTAATCTGATAAGACAGCTTTTCTGTATGTAGGTTTAAAAAAATATATAAAATATAAAAGGAAGTCATTAAGTTCTGTGTGATTTTTAATAGCCAAAGAAATGACAATGGATAGATGAAATTGGGACACACAATTTTTCCCCTGAAGAAAACCAAATGTACATGCCTCCACCTATAAGTTTAGAGATCTGAAAGACTTCAGCAGAGATGTATTATAGATGAGTCACATAGTTTCCCCTTGATATCGAGACAAAGGAAAGGAGAAAATTCTGCATAAATCACATTTTTCCTGTAATATTCCTGAATATATTACTATTCACCTCACCTTTTCAAAGACCGTGATTTTCATCCTTCTGAGGATTTTTTCTTTTTCTTTTTTTTTTATGACACAAAAAGCATTTCTTATTTAGCAACTTGAATTTGTCATTAGGCAATTTTCAACCAGGTCTCATAGCTCTTTTATCCTTATTCTTTTTTTTTTTTTTCTTTTTTAATCTGAAATAGTCCCTTGTTGCTTGATTTGCAGATCTGTATCAGCATGCAAGGATTTCACTAGCTTCAGCTAAGAACAGAACAGTTCGATCCCCTTGAGTACTGAGCATCGAGTCAATTTAGAAGCAAGCTGAAAGTATAGCACTCTGTTCTCTGTCACACAAAACATCGTTTTACTCAAATGGGCATTTTAATAACAAAATTCAATTCTGGATATTTTTCTCAGCATGGCACAGAACTGTTAAGAGATGACATCAGGCTGTTTATTAAAGACCTTGCTTCTTAAAAAGGCTATTAAATACAACAGATTTACCAAGAAGGTAAAAGTCCCAGCATCATTAGAGTTTAAAGTTGGCATGTATTCTTTAACTCTGAATTACATCTCATTTAAGAAACTAAACTTTCAAAGGTTCTGTTTTTGTGTTAATAAAAATCACCAAGTTAACTTGGCCCAGAGAGCTGGAAAAACAGTTATACTTTTTTATCATCTTGCTTGAAGGAAAGTACATTTATAGTGATTTATCTTTGGTTCTCATTGCTAGGATTTGCTAACATTTTGATTTAAACTCTCCTTGTTGGATTGAAAAAACACCTATGCACTTGCAAAACACAGCACGTAGATGGATGAGCACCTATCAGTTAAGGGATAAGTGTCTTGCATGACTTAAAGTTGTCTCCTCCACTAAAGGACAAGGAGGTGGGCTCATGGCACTGGATGGCTTCAGCAGCATGGGGCACTGGGGCTGGCTGCAGGAGCATGAGGCACCCAGTTCTGCTCTCTTGCCCTCTCAGCTGCTGTGCAAAATGTTAGTCATGAGACTTTACTATTTTGGAGTTCCACCTTTTATTTCTCTTTTCCAGAGCAGCATAGCAACAAGTCACATTTCGCATTTCACCCCATACTTCAAAGAGAAAACTCAACTTAAATTGCTTGAGTTGGATTCTGTGTTGCACTGTAGCATTCGGTCTTTTGCACAACATAGATTTTACCTGAGGCATCAAACAAATCCACTATTTTAATAACAGAAAATACTATAGCATTTTTCACTGTTCTTTGCTCAATTTGTTTTGCTGAAGTCAACATGAGAAACAATTTCAAACTTTTCAGTAAATGCTTCATTTACGAATGCTCTGTTTCAAGTGCCTACAGGGTTACAATCTGGTCTATGACAATTTTATTAATTTTTTAATCAAAAGCATTAAATCAAATTTAAAATAAATAGTATTCAGTACTTCTGAGGTGCCTTCCAGCACAGAATGGCAAAAATGCTTCATGGCAATAATGACTTTAGTTTCATTGCACCCTCAGGGTGAAAACTAAAAGTTATTCTCCAATTTTTTTCTTCTTTAGAGGAAACTGAGGCAGGGAAGATTCCTTTCTGCTTTTTTGAGACTCATCTCTAGCCTCAGATGCTTTCTGTTTGGGATCATCCCTTTGAGGTAGCCAGAGCCTTACTTTCAGAAAAATATAAAGTAGTCACACACATAACCGCAGGCAACCAAAAAGGGCAGAAGCTGAAAAGGTGCTTTGAAAGTAAAATAGCCCCAAGCAAATTTCTGGAAAGAACAAAAAAATTCTATACTCTTCTGACAGACGGTGAAGTCAGTGACAGCTCAGAAGAGCACTTAGCTGGCAGTAAAGGAGAGATACTGGGAACAGCATCATTGTGGTCCCAAACCCACATCGGCATACAGATCATTGTCATGCCAAGTGTTACATAACACGTGATGAAGATGGAGACGCAATCTTTCCAGGCAATGGTATTTCCACTGTGCTGTCCATAACACCTTCTCAGCCAGTACCAAATTAAGCTGCAAGGTCAATGCACACCACGGATGTTGATGTGAGAGGAAGTCTCACTTCTTCCCCTCCTAGATAGCCATCCTCACCCCTAGGTCCCTCTGTCCACCTTCCCCTTTCTGCTTATTCAAGCACTACTGTCACTATACAAAGGTTATAAATTCATATTAAGTATAAACTATTACAATTGGTTGTTTCTCAGGCTGACCCAGTTCAGTCCAACTGAAGGTCTCATAAAAGGTTACAGAAGCATGAGAGAGGGAGCCAAGCACGGTCACGCCTGCTTCTCTTCTCAGCAGGGACTTAAATCCTCTCTAGAAGTGGCTTCAGCCCTTTGTTGGTAAGGATACTTCTGGTCTGCAGTTAGCACACAGCTCAAGGTACTCTTCAGTGTTCAGTGGCTTGCACGGCTCTGTGCCAAATCTCATCCTTCCTCTATTGCCTCCTTCTAAATCCTACTTCTTTGCAACCAATCTAAATAATTGTGCCTCTTTCACTCAAGTTGCCATCTCAGCACTTAGCCTCTTCAAAACAAACATGCTTTCCAGGAATAAATCCCTCTTGCCCTTGCATGCTGCTGACCTATTTTCCATAATGATTTTCCTCCTTCCCAGTTTTTAATTTACAGTAGAACTTCATTTGTCACCACAGAACTATTTATCTGAACAACTTGATACTCGGATTACAACATCTTCCTTAGATGAGAACAAATTAAGACAAAGGCACAACATACTTTCAAGTGCTATTAGCTGAGTTAATTAAAAGCTAAGAAGCATAAACAGAAATAAAAACACATGTGCATTTTGTGGTCGAATCCTTCCTCACCCCAAAAAGAAAAAAATCAACAGGCAAAAGCATGGAAGTCACACACATCTTAGAAAGACAAGTGCCAAAGTGCCTCTTTTCATCAAAAGGTCATATCACTTTATATATAGTTGTCTACATAAGCAAGCTTTTTACGGTTAACAATAGCATGTTGGGGAACTAGATACAAAAAGGAATCAGAACAACCTGGTTCAATTAGAATTGAAAGGGGGTAGGCATTGTTAAACTCCATATTTAAAGAACATAACGCCAAGTTGAAGGTTTCCAAATCCATAGAAATATGTTGTTCGGTTCCAATAAACCACATTCAAACCCCAGATAGGCCAGTCAGTGAAACCAGGCTAATCTAAGGTCTTCTTGAAGTAATATAAATATATTATATATTTTTTTATTATTTTTTTTTTCCTACTTCACCTCTTATCAAAAAAATATGTATCTGAAAAGAAAAACCAACACAGGAGAAACCAAGCACTTTACCTTTCAGTTCTGAAGCTACTGACTTCCAGATATGAAAGGACAGCTTGAAGAAACTCGTAGAAGCAGGATATTCCTTTGCTTCCAGAAAGAAGCGACTTCATAAATTAAACTGTACTGAGCTTTTCTTCCACTGCATCTTCAAGCAGGATCTTCAGGCACTTCTACTTTCCATTTCCACAGGGTACAACAACTTTCAGAATAATTAGCTAAACAAAACTAGAACCCTGTTTTGGCCCATTTTGGCTTTTTCAGAAGATAATGCAAGAGCTGCTATAATAGGCAACACAAACAATTTGAAAGTAAGCCTCTGTCTTGCCCTTGGGAAGTTAGTTTTGGTGTCAGTAGATCTGGGATGCATTTTGCACTTTCTCAAGCACCAGAAAAAGTGGACAATGCTAGCTTACCAATACTCCTGAATAGCTGGGAAGGAGAAAATTTTATCTATTTTGTCATCACATATATCAACTCTTGACCAGACTGGACAGTGAGTCTTTGAAGATGCAAAGGTCACAGTACCTCATAATTAAGAGTTGATTCAATAGGTAAAGTTAAGACCAGTTTGAAAAAGAAATGGAAAATTATGTGACAAAGGATGTGTGGCTTCTCACTAAAATTAATAAAGCTCACAGTGTTCACATGGAACTATAAAACTTAAAAAACAATATGAAAATATGGGCAGAAACAAACACAGGGGTTTAAAACTGTAAATTTTCATTTACTAAAAACAGCAGCCCCCCCCCTATTTTTCTAGTGCCAATTCTATTTGTCTCCATGAATAAGCATAGTTTAACCCTCAACTACCTAGAAGCTCAGAACGTTTCCCTAATAATTATAACCTTTTTGCAATCCAATTTAATTTAGAAAAAAAAAAAAATTTCAAGAGGAATTCATAAATTATTGAAATGCACTTGTCTTTCTCTCCTTAAATACAACCAGTTTGAAGACAGTAATGGCCAGGTAAAATGAAAACAAGAACAAGACTGTGCATATGCACACAAAATAACATTAAAATAAACTTTCAAAGAGAAAAGCTAATATTTTCCTTTGCTGATTTTAAACTAATTCCTGGTCTGACCAACTTACACTTAGCAGAGGAAATGAAATGCTTAAAGTAGAGCAGGATAACTTCTATGTCTCTTTGGACACGGTTAGAAATTAGTTCCCTGCATGGTGGAAAATCAGTGTTGCTAGAAACAATTATAAACAGAAAACATCCTAAGAGAGGCTGAAGCGTGCAGTCTCTGTATGCCTAGGGTAACAGAGGTGTCTATGCCCACCTACAATTCAGGACAGAGTGCACACTTCCACTGACTTGTGGTTAAGGAGCACCCCTTGAGCTTTATGGGGAAAAACGCATCTTTCTATTCATCCTACACTGCTGTATACATCCAGTGCAGAAGGACACACTTGTACGTAAAAAGACCAGCACTGCACTGGTGCATTTGCTACAGGAAACACATTTAAGCACTGGAAAGTTGGAGGCTCTTTGTGTAAATAAATGCAGGTCATCTAAATGGAATTTGAGTATTTGACACTTTGCTATTGAAATCAGATAGTCTAAAAGACAGTTCAGAAATGTGCTTTTCACCATACAAAAACTCTGAATATAGCTCAAGTTTTGAGCAGTTATATTCTGGCACAGTAAAGAAATGATTAACTGCAGTTACTGGATAGGTAAGTAAGACCAGAGAAGAACTTCTACACAATACAAATCCATGGAGCTGGGGAAAAAAAAAAGAAAGAAGAAAAAAAAAAAAAAAAAAAAAAGGCGAAATGAGGCTAAATATAAGGAGAAAATCCTTACTGGGGTGACGTATCAGATGGTGAAAGGCTCCCAGGGGAAGAAGCAGAATCCCCACTGCTCAACACATGTAAAAGCAGCACAGACAAAAAACTACAAGATAGGCTGCAGGGAAAAACTCAATATATAGTAAGAGGATGGTTCAGATGACCTAATAATATAACAGGATTTAAAGTGACTAGATAATTCTATTATCATTAACCACATTCACAGCAGTACAAGCTAAAACACTGTTGCTATGGTAATCAATCCTGACGTATTGGTGCAGAAAATGACTGCAATACAAGGGCTGGAAAAGAATCGAACCCGCACCTCTTATCCGCAATGAATTAATGTACCAGTCAGCTGGCTAACTATTCGACATGAAACTCTATATCCAGCTTCCCACGAGCCTTTAAAAATAGATAGTAAAGCATGGCTGAGTGTCTGATATTCAAATACAGGGTTCTGCTAAGGCAAAGTCAGTTTAGATGCAAGGTAGGAGCAACGTGGTTTGTAGAGAACACTGATGGAAACTTGTGAATTAGTCACAGGTGCTTGGAGTCCCCTTTTCTTTGTATTGCCTGGTTTCTCTTAGCCCAAAGTAAGCAACCACTGCTAAAAGGACAATGCATGCACACTCCGAATCACATGCTGCTAAAGCTCCATCTGATGAGACCATGAGAACAGCTTGTTTTCCACAGGGAAGGTAAGAAATAGAAGAAAGCTGAAGTGATTATTTCATCTGTCCTTTTCTAAGTAGCTCTATAAACAATAAACTGTAATAAAAGAATCCTACTTTTATTCTCAACATCTATTCCTTTTTTTCTCTCAAAAATTCTCAGCTTTAAGATTAAAGCCACAAGGAAACAAAGCTCAGCAGTCTCTTGATCAAATATCATCATCATCAAATCAGTTCCATTTGTGCAGGAACACCATTACACTGTTCTAATGAAGTGCACACCTCGGAGCAATGGGAAATGGGTACTAGTTTCTCCATTCAGTTTCCCCCATTACTTACAGCAACAGTAAAGGAACATGTGGCAGGAAATCGGGAAGCTAAGCCTGGCAGTAGTAAAGTCGTTAAAGCCCGGAAAAATTCATGAACTCAAATTTCGAGAATAGAGTTAATCATCCCTGGTACCACTCAAATAGGGGCTGCTTGGATGTTTGTTAGTAAAACTGGAAAACTCTTACAAGTTGTTTTTGGGTGTTTTTGTTTATGGCAACTGAGAACTTAAAATAGGGCACTGGTGCTCTTCTTCCTCCAAAACAAAATTCTTTCACTAAGACAACAGGAATTGAGTGGGAATGAAATCACTCTAAAGAACCACTACATGCTCCCAGTTCTGTAATACAGAAAAAAAGATGTTGTAGTACATATTTAGGTAAAATTATGGGGATATGTGGACAGCTTCTGCTCCTCAGAATTTCGCAGTTATGTTTCCTTTCCAAAAATATTTATCAAGGGAAGAAAGTATTTCTTTTGGCCTTTTAATGGTCTACATCACTGTGAAGTGAAATAACTCAAAGCAGACAACACAGAACTGAAAGTATATTCTAGATTATTTGAGTCATGTATTCAAAAAGGAACATGTTTTCAACTGCAAATGCTGGCATTTTCATGTTACTCATTGTTTCATGCAGCAGGTCCATAGTCTAGTTTGAAAGCAACTATAAGCAAACAAATATACAAGAAAGTAAGAATAAAACCTTAATATACTCAGTTACAAAAATATCTGAAAAAGGCTAAAAATAAACCTGCCTATTTCTTAAGAAAAGCCATTAAATTGGACCTTAATGAATGCGTTACATTCAAAGTGAGAAGGAAAGTACATATGTCAAAGAAAAGGTAAGAGCACAGTAGAGCTTTCAATATTCAAAAATCTAAACAGAAACAAAATATTTGATAGATGTGCTAAATAGTTACCCTGGTGTATTAAAAACTGCTTACATAACATATATAGTTTGTAAAATCTTGTCAAAGATAAGCATATAAAATGATTCAATTTCTATCAGAACATTCTTGAGATGCTAGAACATGCCTGGATTCATAAGACATTTATCAACTGATGAAAATACATCCCTTAGATTGAAAGCAGTCTGTAAAATGCTGTATGTCTATTTTGTTTCTATTTTAATATATTTCATTAGTATTTTTCTTGGAATTTAAACAAAAATGTTCCTGCTTGTGTGAGTTTCAAGTCATTAGCGCCAAAACTCCAGCCAATGTTTCATGAGAAAATTACTGAATTGTGTCTGTTTATGATTATAACGCAGATTTCTCAAGAAAATTATTCCCTCTTGAGCATTAAAAACTAAATGAGTATGAAAAACTAGAATGTGTTTAATGTGACCAAGGTAGCTTTTCCCGCCAAAATGCCTCAATTTAATCCAAAGTAATTTTTGAAAACTTAAACAAAGTCTAATAAAAGTTACTTCACTTCCAAAAATGACGTACGTTTACCAGAAAAGTCTGATATAAAACTATCATTAAAAAAATCCAAATTGCAAAGGCCAAGGATTTTACAATGCAACTGCTGTAAATAATTTTTTTTTTTTTTTTTTTTTTTTTAATGGAAGTTCACGGATGAGTCAAAAAGAGCATGTGTGAGAAAGAGAAAGAAATCCCACAGCAACGGAGAAATTTAACTGAAAAATTAAATGAAGGAGCCAAAAGCAGACACACAGATGGTAAAAACTGGCAAAAATAAAAAGTAAAAATCATGCTCTTAAGTACCAACAGATGCAGTGACTTTAAAATATTACTCCTTGAGGATACACAAAGACAATAATCCCAGATTGTGATTTCTGGGACAGTCTACTGCTGCTCTCGAGCCACGGAACACACCGTATTGTGCAGAGAAAAATGAAGTGCCAGACGTGGAGATATCTGCACTGCCAGTCTCCTAAAAGGGAAGAAAATTAAGCTATCCAACAGTGTGAAATTAATGTCTTCAGAAAAAAAAAAAAAAAAAAAAAAAAAAAAAGGAAAAAGAAAAAAGAAAAAAGAAAAGAAAAAAAGTTAACTGTGTAAATGAGACAAGAGAGGCGACTTGCAGAATTTCTCTGCAGGTTGATAATACTACAGGACTGAGCATGAATTTGTTATTATTTGAGCATTTTTGAAATGTTCTTTCCTGAAACTTCACAGTCCAGATAGAAAGAAGCCTGAGCAACCTAGGATCAGCGCTGACAAACACTGCTGCATGAAAAGCTTTGCTGGTCTCCAGTCTTATTTAGGGTATTCTTGACTTTAATCACCACAATTTCTTAAAAGCCACCACAGTTCATGCTACCACTATTAACAAACAGAAAAAGAAATGAGCCAAGAATTGAAATTTGAGAAACTGCTTTAAGTTCTTCTTTTTCTGAAAAAATATTCTTAAAATCAGAACTTGATACGAATAATCATTAGTACTTTTAAAACATGCTGCTAAAAACTGATTGTCCAGTGAATTAAATTTACACTGCTACACATCATTGCACACTGTTTGCTCAGGGACATGATTTAGCAGAGGGTTGTCAGGGTAGTATAGTTTGGTTGAGGTTGGACTTGAAGATCTTTAAGGTCTTTTCCAACCTGAGCAAGTCTGTGGTTCTATGATTCTATGATTAAACAAACCCAGCATCTTAGGTCATTGCCATGATTTCAGGCCAGCTGTAGTTGAAGCAAAGTAAAAGTCAAAGAAAAGAACATTATATTTCTTCTAGCATGCAAATAAATTTATACTGAGCATTTTCTTCTCTAAAACTGAAGAAGAATATACCATACAGGACGGATATAATAGTAGGAAGGTGGCCCAAAAGGTGTAACTGGGGCCAGGCAAGCCTCAGCAAGTGGCTACATGCTCACTGGCAGCTCCAACCAAAGCCACATGCCCTGCACTCATTCCCCCCTCATCCGTGCCCCTCAACAGGCCTGGCTCTCAGCAAGCCACACCAGGGCCCTGCAATCCTCACCATCGCGCATAACATCTGAAGATGTCTCCTTCACACAGAGAGCAGTGTGTGTGACCTTCGAATCACCAGCAAAACCTATCAGTCAGTTTGAAGAAAGAATGAGCTAAAAGAGTATTTCTGAAGATAAAACTATTCCTACTGAGTACAAGATACTCCTGGGGTTACTTTCTGAACTCTGTGCTTTGTTGTTATAATTATTGCCTAGGAAATCAAGATAAATAAAAATGGCATGATGGAATACTCGGTGTAAGTTTCAATAATTCAAATAGAGATGCTCAGATATGACTGCTTTCTTTTGGGGCATTTAATTTAGTCTGTTCTCTGGATAAATGACTTGAAATTATAAGCAATCATGAATTCCTGCATATTAGGAAAGTAAAGATTTTTGAAGACAAATGAGGATGTCCACGAGGAAGAGGAAATTAAGTTTTGATATAAAGAGACTGAACATTGGCTGCCTGCCACCGGAAGAAATATTGGTAGGAGCAGAGAGGTTTTGTTTATACTCAATACCTCACCCCAAAGGTGTTTATTCCACAGTTTGTAAAAATATTTGCAATAAACAGCCGGAAGATACATTTATTTTTTTTCTTTTTGGAAATAGTTGCATGTGTATGTATGCTGGCCTCAATATTAATTTTTAAACTGTGAAAACAAATAATGCCTTAAGTGGCAAATGTTCTAAAATAATGCAAATAGCAAACTGATTTTGCTCAGATTTATAAATAGATATCTCCAGGCTGGGGAAAAAAAAAAAAAAAATAGCATTAAAAATTAAATCCAAATGAAGTTAAAGTAATCATATGCAGCTGGCATGAAAGTGAATGATACCTTAATATGGAATTCTTAAAACATAACATACAAGAGATCAAAACTTAAAAGGAGTATTTATTTCTAAAGTAAAACCTTTACAGCAGTCTATTAAATGAAATGTTCAGTTCATTAATAATTGTTGTGCCGCTTGCTTCACATGTTTCCAATCGATTACTTCCTCATGGAAGCATTAGTTCTGCTGTATTTATTTTAATTCTGTGTACCCTGAGTGTGAAACATTTCTCTACCAGAGTCACAAAGCACTTTTCTTGCTCTGGTATAGGGACTGAGTGTAAATTCTCACCAATGCCATAAGGCAGCTGACAGTTGCTGGTTCTTAGGAAGACATTTTTATTGATCAAATCAGATCTGATGAAAGAGTACAAAAAAAGAGAAAAATTTGCTTCTGCTTTGTATGTGAGACACACAAAATTAGATGACTTTTTAATACACCCTTCCCAAACTACTTTCTCTTCTCTCTGCTCACTCTCTCCCCCAGCCGTGGATACTACCTATCCTATCTGCATCGGATGCAATTCCAAGCAGTTTCAAGATAAACTTAGGATGGGCTTATTTTCAAATCAGTCAATGAATGAATTGGCAAGGCTGGTCCATTATCTTCTTTTATCTTCCCGTTACACTGATTAAATAAATTAAAATCTCACAGTATAGCCCATCAACTAGGTTGTATTACGTAATTCCATTCACTGAGTTGCTGCACTCACTAAATCTTGCTGTGTCATTTCATGAAGAATCATGACATATCTCAAAGTATCCTATAAATTACATTAACCACTTAATACAGCCAAAGAGGACTTACTTAAGCAATAAAATACTTAAGCAATAAAATCAAGATTAAATTTGAAACCCAAAATAAAATAAAAACCCAGACACATTACTCCATATAATTCAATTATTAACTCTAAGTTATACAGTTCCGTTCCCTTTTACAGCAAATTGCAACCGTGTCATTAAAATGACTTGTCCACACAAGCTTTTTAAAAAGAAAATGACTGTTATTTAGATCAACGGAAAATGAATTAATTATCTCTTCCACAATTTTCAGGTCAAACTTGGCTTTCTTCTGTAAGCATCTTCCTATCATTAATAATTCATAAAAGGAAAAAAATCACCCTGCCATAACTGAATAAATTAGATAAAGATAAGTTTCCCATTCAGATAAAATTTGTCATCTTCCCTTGCTCAAAATACGCACTCTTGCTTTACTTCTGTTCAGTTTGGAATTAAATGACCTGCATGACTCTGCAGGGATTCATCTGAATCTCCTCTAAAACCTACGATGAGATGCAAAAAATGCTGAGCTCCTCTTCTCTGGATGGGACCTCATTGCACTGTTTTGCAGAGAACAGTACAGCTTCCATTACAAATTCTAAATATAAATATTTCTTGAAAATAAGTGACATTAGCCATATAGAAGACAATAATGTACCAGGAAGAAAATTTGACTATTAAAAAATAATAAAAAATGCAATTATTTTTCCGTTTCAAGTCAAGCAAATTCTAAAATGAAAATCAAATTAACTGAAAACTAAGTTAATTCAGGGCTTTAACTAAGGGCAGACTGACTCCTAATGCAGAGTTATTGCAGTTTGGCTTGGCAGCAAAATAAAGGAAATTCTCAGTCTTTAGTTTCCTTATGATTTGTAAGGAACAGAGGAAAAAAAACATATTTGAGATAACTTTCCAATTTTGGATGGTCTTTCTGATAGAACATGAAAAAGGACACCCGAGAATGAAACAGAAAAGGGGTTTGAGGAGCTGAGGTTTTGAGATGGCCTCACTTCTTTCCTAGGAAGAAAGGAAGAATCAGTTTGACAGAAACCTATAGTATGAAATGCAGAGCAGGAATGCAGGAAGAAGAAAAACAAACAAGAAAATGAGAATACAAAGTGAAAGCTTTTTCTTTCCATTAAAAATATCAATATCATATACTACCAGTACCATCTTCTGAAACAAAAATGCAAAATTTCATCTTAAACAGCAATGGCACATATAATCATTTACATATTTACACTTCAGTTAAAAGGCTGGAATGCAGACTGAGCAGAATGTTAATTTGAAATTAAGAAGACCAAGGGCAAGAGAGAATCCTCTATAGGCACAATTAACAGAATTGGTTTAATACACTTAAAACTTTTAACCTTGTGATCTTTGAAGCAAACAGTGGAACTGCATCTATTTCAGGTTTGTACAGAAGGGCTGCACAGCCCCGAAAAGTTTTATAGCACTGTAAACTAATGAAATAAATTATTTTAATTTGGTGAGATCTATTTTCATTAACTGTATTGCCCTCTAAGGGAATGAGGACAAATTTTAATTTTCCTAATGCATCCCACTCTTGTGTTCCTTTGGCACAGCAGGAGCTCTGTGCCCAATGCTGCGGCACTGCCGGCACCTCCAGCAGCTCCTTGCGCTGCCCACTGCGGCTCTTGAGCAACAAGCATGCTGTGAACACAGCAAGACTATTGCTATTACAAACAGCCAGCTGGGATACAACAACATGTATGTCTGTGCTAGAAAGAAAACATACTAAAAGATAAAGCTCCTCCGCAACGTAATGAAAGAATGAGAAAACAAGTTTTTAAAAGCAGAGGAGGAAGATCTCAAACATTCCTTGGATGAAATGCTCTTCTGTGCACAGCGGGACACTTTCAGATGTCCTTAACTGCCCTGCTATCAGAGGCAGACAGCAGTGAAGGGAGCCAGAGGTGGTACTGTGCTGCAAAGTATTTTGGAAAAGATAGGAAAAATAACAGCAATGATTTATTTAAAGCTTCTTAGAGAATCTGCATGTAATTTAAGAGTATGACATACCATCCATGGCACCAAAGCTTAGTTACCATTAATTACTATAACAACATGATTACTTAAATACTTTGGTCCAAAAGGGCAGGAAAACAGCTACCCTAAAAAGGCCAATGCTCTCCAGAAAGGCTCTGCAGAACAGAGGTCGTGTTTAGACTTCAGCCCAGTCCATCTACACTCCTATGAGTACGTCCATGTCTATAAGATTGTCCATTAATGATGCACACCTGAATGTGCTGCATGCTTTTCCTACTAATCATTAAAATCCACTATTGTTGTTGTTCCATTTCTTTTGTTTTGTAAAATCAACTCTTCTATATGTATGCATATGCATATTTAATTGCAAAGTACTATTTTCTCTCCACATACACAAGTACATTCTGCCACTGCATTAATATCTACACAGCAGCACATAACCGAGCACAGCCTGTAGCCCCAAAACTGACTCGCCTATTTAATACACAGTATGAAATGACAGATTATTTTTGAAGGAGAACAAGATAGATGCCAGCATGAAATGCTGTTTATAAAAGCAGCACTACTACAGCTGTCCCCAAGCAATAAAGCTGTTTATTCCAACATCCTATCTCATATAAACTGAAATGCTCAGCACTGAAAAATAACTTCAAGGCTGTTTGTAACTCCAAGACAAATAAGAAAAAGAAACTCTTTTCCAAAATATACAATTAAGATCACATCCATAAATGTCCATCTTGCATAAAAATGTACAGACTTCTAAATTCCATGTTAATATTTTCTTAAAACCAGTACATACTGTAGTTTGAAATTTGAAATTTTAACTCTGTACCTGCTGACGTGTTATTATGAAGATGGGCCTTTCTATTTAATGTTTCTTTTTCTGTAGTTATATATGCATTTAGAGAATATTAATATGTGCATTAGTATAGTCATCTCTAAAGTACATGCAAAATGCAGAGATTCTTCTGAATCCAGAATACATGACAATATATTCCAGCATGAAAAGTTAGATGGCTTTTAGATACTGAAATAAAGTAATCTGGAATTGAAGCCACGGAAGTAGCTCATAGGGGTCCAGTCTGGAAGTTCATTGGCTGTCCTCCTTCACTTTGATTTGAGACAGACTTGAGACTGCTACTGAACAGTAGGGAGCTGGGGGTATTTCTGCAGGTTCTCAAAATGTAAACAGCTAAGTACAGGTTTCTCATTTTGGAGTTTATTTTGCACAGTAGAGTTTTCTAATGTAATAATGATGATTATTATAATAGTGATGATTACTATGTTAACAATAATAGTAATAATAATAGGAAGAAAATATCGAAAAAGTCAACAGAATAAAAATTCTTTTGTGTGGTCATACAAGGATTAGCAGTACCTAATATCATATTCTTCTGTGAAGTCAAAAGCATCATAAAGCATCCCAAAGGTCTAATTAGTCAAAATAGTTATGTTATAATGCTTACATTATGTTATGTTATATTAACTACATCACATCATATTGTAATGTATTTTATAATATAATCTTCATACATACATATAATTACACCTTTGTTTAAGCGTGGCTTCAAGGAATCAAGGTGCTCTTTGGCAGCCAGATGAGGTATTTCACTGGTACAGGAGTAGATGCAGCTGCTGCCCTAGCTAACACGTAAGCACTCCTCTTGTGTTTACGGGAGCCAAGCAAGCACTTTCAGCTTATGTATCAGCTGGGGCTTTTAGCTCCTGAGCTAAATTACTTAAAATCGTGCAGATGTATGAAAACAAAGGGGGAAGGAGGTACCTATTTACCTATAGTAGCAGCAGCTAACAGAAAATAATCTTGAGCCAAATCAAGTTTTCCACCTTCTTCGTGACACAGGAGAGAAAGGAAACAATTGCCAAGAACCTGCCTGAAGTAGTAAAAATGCTGGATTTGCATATGAATGTGTGATTGCAGAGACTAAAATCTTGCAGGGGCACCTTGAGGCCTGATCAGCTCTATGACTAACATATACTATATGCAAATCCTCTATAACTGCTGGCCACTAATTCTACCTGCCCATAGTTACAGCTATGGCCTAAGATTTAATTCAGTGTCACATGCCAAGTGCCGCTTTTCTTGTCCATCACCTATAGCTCTGCTGCAGACACAGAGACACAAACCACATGAGAAGGATGTGCTCTGCTCACCGCCTCCTGGCTGGACCTGGTCACTCAGTGAAGATTTCAACTCTCTCCCCAAAAAACAGAACAGGCCCAGCTAAACAGAAAGACAGAAGTGTGTTCTATTGAACATGAGAAGCTTTACAATCATGCTTCTGTTTTACATTTTATTTGTTGCTATTGTTCTGTATTCATTAAGGTTATCACAAGAGACAAATTACAAAATTATGTACTCGATAGGGAAGAAAGCAAGGAGACACCATCTTGGCATTGCACAGAATAACAGATAAGAAAGTTAGACTGAAATCTGACTAATCCTTTTACCAAGTCTTAAATTAGCAGAATTCCTAACGATGATATTTTTCCTGAAGTTTCTATCTGTACATGTGAACAATTTGAGGCAAAGAACAGCCTGCAGCTCCACAAGCCTCTCCATCTTCTGTTCATGAAGCACTGAAATTGCAGACTTTGATGTTGTATAGTTACAGAAGTAGTGGAGAAATAAATAAATAAAAACACAGCTGTCGGACAAGGACAAACACAAAAGAGGCACACGAGTGAAAATAAAGATGATCATATGCATTAGCTATAACCTTATATAACATTCAGAACTAAAAAGAAAAAAAAAAAAAGCCTACATTTCTACCTTCTATCCTTGTATTAAAACACAAAATAGAAGTAGGGCTTTTGATGAAAAATTGGACAACATGGTTAAGATGGAGCATAAGAATCCAAAGAAAATTAATGATTCAAATGCACCGATCTATCTCTAAAGCTCCAATTTTCCTTTTTCAACAGATAGTTCTGAAATGCACTAATTTATACCATCTGAATGTTTTTAGAAAGTCTATTCAATCACATTAAAAGCAAGCCTTATTTTGCTGAAAATAACAGCTGAAGGCAGATACTCTGTAGATGGAGATAAAACCGTATACTATTTGAATGTCTGATCTCATTGTTGAAAAAGCAACTTGAGAAACTGCATAAGATCACTGGATGGATGTCACAAACAACTTACTGAGAGTATTCTGCACAGCAAATTTTTGCTCAAGAGGATAGCAGTAGTAAACACTTCTCTTCCCACTTCGGGATTCAATTTGCTTTCATCTCTGGCTTTGGTTGCTACTTAGAAGCTACAAGGATTTTAGGCATCAGACCTATTCTTCAGTAATAGGCATGAAATTTCACTTCATTTCCTGCCTTGCTCTCATTTACTGGCAAGTACACATATGTACAGATATACATCACATACATGTATATTTATGTACAAGTTTAATTGAACAAACCTCTTTACACTTGGAAATCTGATCAACTGCTTTCAAATGAAGCAGGGTAGTTGTAGAATTTCCCTTTACTGCTGTTCTTGCCCCTTTTCCCACTACTGAGAACAGCAGGGTGCTCTTAATCCTTCTGCAAAATAGGCTTTTGCAGTAGAGCACCGAAAATACTATTTCAGTTCAAGTTTTCCTGGTTGCTAACAGTTTCAATATTTGATTAATGAAACTAAAATGACCACACAAGAAAAGTGTTCTGTATACTTAAACTTCAGAAACTGGTGAAAAGTTTCTCTTTATTATGTTCCTTTTTCATGTCTCTCTATTATAAAACAGCATGATTCCAGATTTGATCAGACCTTGAGTAAGTCTTTAGGTGAGCTCAAGAAAAAATAGATTTCCCAAATGAAAGTGACATTACCATGTAGTTGAATACATTTGGAAGGAAATAAGAAATCTCAAGCCTTTCCTCAAAGCTTGGTTGCTGTGGGAGAAAAAATAGTATTGTGGAGGGGAAGGCAAAGAACAAAAACAACTTTTTCTTTTCCTAAAATATTTGAGAATTAAGTTAAAGCTCACAAATGTTGTCACTAGTACTTAATGATCTACGAAACAGAACGAGTGAAATTACTGAGTGAAGCAGTAAAAAAAAAAAAAGGGCTTACCTTTCTAAAGTTATTTTGAAGTGGTCTCTAGATATTTGATTTTATGGTAGCAAGGTGATTCTTGGGTACAAACAATTTCACATAACTGACTTCATGGTCATGAGAAATGTCACAGCTTTCTAGGAATTACACTGATCAATTTGCCCTGTGGACAGTTGAGAACTCCGGAACTAAACTGGAAACAAACCTCAGGCAGTAGTAGCTAACCAGCATACACAAACAGAACGTCTTAAAGGATGCAGGAGGCAGAATTAATCTTTTCCACTTCTTTGATGTATCACTCCAATTTAGCAGAGCCCTAGTAAAGCACAATAGGTAGGAGCAAAAGCAATTACTTCAAGGAATTTTAACAGGCTCTGAGCGTTCCTCCATTTAAGGCACTAAAACTTACACAGATCTACAGAAGTATTTCTCTAACAACTACTAGAACATTTCTAATTCTGTGCTTTGATTAGTCCCTGCTACAGCAGCCTATAATGATTTCCTAGAAAGGAGGTGTCTTGCAGTTCCATCTGCAGAGCAGGCTGTGATGTTGCAAGATTACCGTTTGCTCTGTGGTTCTGCTTATTGGAAATGAGGCATTGCCCACATAAAAATAACTTCGGCACATCACACCCTCCCTCCTCAAAGTGCAATTCCAGTAAATGTTCATGTATGGTAGAAACTGACAATGATCATCCTGAAGTTGTTTTTTTTTTTCTCCTTATATTCAAAGGAGGAGGTGTGGAAAATTTGAGAGAAGCAATTCAGCCCAAGCCCAGAAAGCCTTTCCTAACAACAAGCCTCTGGGAGCCTGCAAGACAAATGGTAGCACTTGCTGTCTAGTCTGCAGAGCCACAGAGGGAGGTTGGACAAGGACTGTCACCACTCTTGGAATCTGTCAGTGTTGCACAACTGGTTTCTTAGCACAGCCCAACACCTCTGGCCAGACATTGTGTCTGCTACTTCTTATGCACATGCTGTGCTATACATAAAGGAACAGGGCTGGAAGTCACTAAACGAACCGACTTTGCCAGGTCAGCAAACTACACTGCAACCTCCTTGTTTGAGTCCCTCCTTTCTGCATTTGCTCTCAGATTATCCATTTCCACTGACAGCATTTCTATGGTGTTGAATACAGAGCTTTAGCTAGGAGAAGGAAAGAGGATAAGGCAAACGGTGTTGTAAGAAAAGCGCTTTGCACAACCTAAATACAGAAAGCTTATAAACTGAAAGACATTTTTCAATGAGTAATATGCTTTGAAGCCAGGGTCAGTAAGATAGGTCTGGCCTTTTGTCTCCGGCACAATTAGCTCATCTATTTGTAGTTTCCAGCACAGGCACTGGATACACACACAACTTGTTACTTGTTTTTTTAAAAGAACAAGAACCTGATTGTGTTCTGAAAATTCTGGTTCTGTTATTAACAGGCTTTCCAGATTCAATTTCTGTGAAACTAAACAAACGGCAAACAAAAATGAAAGGCCAAACCAGTGGGGGGGAAAGGGGGAGGGGGGGGGGGGGAAGAAAAAAGAGCCCACAGAGGACACTGAAAAAGATACCAGAGATCAAACCCCAAAACCAAAGGGAATTTCTCTCTGCATTTCCTCCACTCTCCGCTGGGCCTTTCCCTTTCTTTCTGCAGAGCTGTGCATCACCCCATCCTCACCTCCTGTTCATATCCTGTTAAACAGCTTTCAGCCTAATTAATTATCCTGCTGGCATGAAATGGCAAAGGGACAGGCAAATTCGAAAGAACACATCGAAAGAATGGATCCTCCTCTCTCTTTCGGAAAGCAACAAAAGAGAGACCAGAAGCCAAAAACTTACTCAAACAAAACATAAAATTTGCAAATTCAGATTTCAACCAGTTAGCCTGCAAAACATATACACTTTCAGACTACCATTTACCTAATTTGTGAATAAATTGAACTAGGTAAGCCATTCAGAGACCAAAATCAGCAGAAAACGTAATACTTCTTTTAACACGGATTCCCATGCATTAAAATATTCATGTACCCAATATTCTACAGGACGATCACTATTAAGATTCCTAATCCAACCTCTTTTGCTGAGACAACAGCTTTGCTAACTGCCACAGTGAAAATCTAATGATACTTGAAGCGTGCCTCGAAAACATCAAAGCACCAGCAGGGAGACACCTCCAGCTCAGGGCACCGACCTTCCCCTTTCAGTGCAGAGGCAGCAGCTGAACTCACCAACACTAGCTGTGTCCACTCTGAGGGAAAAACAGCAATGAAATTGCCACCATGGGTCCTGCCACGGAATGTGCAGGGGAAAAAACACCAGGATCAAGGGCAGAGATCCTTCTGTATAAAATAAATTCTGTTTTCACATCCTGCTGCTATAAAATACAAACCTTATACATTTATGCTCAATGCAAAATCTCAACATTGTATAAGGAGGAAACATAAGGAAAAAGCCCTTATATTCACCATTCTTTATATGGAGTTGCTGTTATACCTCCAGTCTCCATAATAAAGATGCATTTCCATTGTACTTTTCAGGACATTTCTTGAAAAATTTGAGACAAACACAACATATGACTGTTATGTAATAATAAGTTCACCTTTCACCTTCTAGGACTATCAACAAATAAAATAATAAACAAAAATTGAGTCAAAATTACTCAATGTTTCAAAAAACTCCAAAATGATGAGCGGTAAAAATGTACACTAAATAAACAAGATAGCAGTTTCTTCTAATTTATAATCAAACTATGTTGCAAGGGTATGAACAACAAAATATTTCAAAGTACAATGTCAAAATTGATCCATATTTGGCTTCTTTGTACTAATATTATTAACTTTCTTCTGCAAAATATTTATCAAAATTATACTCTGTAAATAAATTAATTCTGTTGGTGTTGGTTGTGAAGAACAGCAGCACTCCATATACTACGTAAATGGGTGTGTAACTCAAAAATGAAATAATTTACAACTGTCTATTTTCAGTCTTAATGCAGCATTTTGGAAGCAGACACAATCCCTTACAAATTCAGTCTGTGTATTTCTGGTACTTGAATCTCACTTAGAGAGCCAATATCACATAAGAATATTTTTTTTCTTTTTTTTTGTAATATTTTGCAGTAGCATAAAGATTAGATTGATAAAGTAATATATATATATACATATATATTACCTGTTCTTGCCTCTCCAGCCACTTGTCCACCATGGGATGACTGGCACTTAACGATGAACGAGCATTGTCTCTCTGAAACTGGTTAGACCAGCTACTAGTATCTCGTGGTAGGCTTCTGTAGTTTTCATCTTTCTATTTTAAAAGAAACAAAAAAGTATCTTATATAAAAAAAACCCAACCAGTCCTTGCACATTATCAATGCAGCTGGTTATTAAAATCATACAAAGAGAAGAAGGACAAAGGAGAAAGTAGGTCTGGCTGACCTCAAGGACCAGAACATACAACTTGACTGCTTGGTGTGCGCGTGTAAAGATATTCCATTTCAAGAGCTCCCCTTCCTTAGCACCTGATAAGTCCAAACACAGCCTTCTGTGGGTTTGTTGCTCCCATTTGTGCCTCTCTACCGGCCTTTCCCAACTTCAAACCTCTAGTGCACAGACTTCCCAAGAACATACTCCATCAGGCTTTCAGAATACCCAGCTCCTTAAAAAAGCAAACACACCATACAACCTTCCCCCTAGAAACATGTAAGTCCAATGCAGAATTTTCCCAAGTCAGTATGTTTTAAAGTTAAAGGTGTCTCCTTGCTCCAGGTATGCTCCTTTCCACTGAAATAATATGGTAGAGAGCTCAAAATTGGAATTTCTCATCCCACATCATAAGGAAAGATTATAACTGGTAGTATACTTCTTTCTCCTTTTCAGTATTGTTATTATGTAACATATTAAGTAAAGAATTAACATTTGGAACTGTTATCAAGCTTGCTTTTCTCATTTTAAGGGTTTTTTCGCTGTTTCTGTTTTCTTGGTTTGCTGAAAGTAAACAAATACAGCCATATTTGTAAAACTGTAGCAGACAGAGATTGTGCCAATGGAAATACACGCGTCACATTGAGACAGATTTTTAAGTCTTTTCAATGGGCAAGTTACAGTTTCAGTTGTCTTCCCCACATGCACATATTCCTCAGCCTCTAATGGTACTTTATCCTTATGCAGTCTGATCACTAAAAACCAATAAAAACACAAGAGGTAGATCCTTAACGCTGGGAGTTACCCTTAACCCAAAGTCAATGGAAAAATTGATCATTTATACAATTCCATCCAATTCAAAGCATTTATGGAACTGAAATTCTTCTTAGCCTTGAAAAAGGCTTAAAAAAAAAAAAAAAGAAAGAAAGTAACAAAAGAAAATACCAAAAAGCCACCACCTAAAAACATCAGTGTACATTGGTAGTTAAATACTTTTTTTCTACTTTATTACCATTTAAAATCAATACTTCATTCCATCATAATAAGTATTTCCTTCCCCATTTAGGCTATCGATGTTTATTTTGCTTAGCACAGTATTTGTCCAATACTCCAAAATACAGGCTGTAGCATCAGTTCCCCTCTACAATTGCATCTTACAGTTTGATTTCTTATAAAGCTATGACATATTTTCCTAGAAAATTGAGCTATCATTATAACTGTGATAAATAGAATTTTCAAGGGCTTTCTTGATGAGAGCAGGTTTTTTCCTTGCTTACTAAACTCGAGCTTTCTTATTTGATGACAAGTTCTTTTTTTGAAAGAGATTTTGTAGTAGAAAAGAAATAATCAATTTCAAAATATTAAAGCTTGAATTCAACCAGCACAAGATATTGTAAAATACATCTGCACAAGTAACCTGCTGAACAAATCCCCATCATAAATTAGCTTAACCTCCCACAAATGAGTAAAAACTTCATATCTTTCAACTATTAAAATTTTCCACTTTTCCAGTGTGATTAAGCACACAGCAAACAGCCTCTTGCTTAGGAGAGGGATAGTGGAAGCTGATGCTTTGTACAGCTGTCCCTCTGAGGAGCCATAAAGGACAGGAAGCAGCATTGATTTTTTTCCTAATGCTGCCCTTATTCCATTCTCCTCCAAAGACAGAGGTGGCACAGTTCCTATCAGCCAAAACAACAATTTCTCTTGCTCAAAGTTCTGAAAAGCTATAATAACAAAATCAAGATCTGGACAAAGAAATAAAGGAGGATCATTTTAAGCACAAAAACACTCCTTTCAGTTGGTGCATGAGTTACTGTTATCTGATGGTAACCTGTTATCAGACAGATCATCACCCCATCTGAATGGACAATTTTTGCATCCGACATAATGAGATGTTTTCTGTACCTTTGTATTTTATAGATAATTCCATTTTTCTATTGATTTATGTTAACAATTTTCAGTACAAACATTTAAACAAACTTCTTTTATATACGCTACACAAAGATTTCTGTCCATGCAACATCTGCCAGCCACATACAGTGGAAATTTTTGCAAGAGTGAGAAGGAAAAAAAGATGAAAACTCATCCAGGGAAGTATCCTTCAGTCATTCAAATGCTAAGTGGCACTGACCTGAGTTATGCAGGACAGCGGTACTGCTTACAGTTTATACTGGAACCTCCTGCTGTGGAATGTCTTAAATGCCACAGCACACAGTGCAGATGAAATTATTTATGCTGAGAGTAAGATAAATTGGGCCTCTGTTTGATGCAGAAGACATTGTCAGAAATTCTGCAACCAGTTCGTGCCTAGTAATGTCTGTACTGGCCAGAAGAATATATTCCTCCCATTTACCAAAATATTTCTGCTGTAGTCCACTTTCATAGAAGATTGCCTTTTTCCTGCTGAGCTGCAAACCAGTTCTTTTTACACAGGAGGCATCCAAAGTTACTCATCAACTTTTTGGATGGCAGAAACAAAAGCTGGAACAGGGCAGAGATGCAGCCCCTGTGAGTTGTGCTTTGCAGCTCAGCTCAAAATATTACTACTATCAGCACGTAACAAAAAACTTCTTCAGGGCTGGAATCATACGCAGTTTTGGTGGTGTTAACCGAACAGCAAAACATTAGAAAAGCAACTTGCCATAGGTAAGAACCACACTTTCTTTTTTGCTGAAGCAGCTGCACAGCTGTTTGCCATCTAAAGCAAACAAACATACATTCTGTAAAATATGCCAATGAATAACCCAGACCATTTTTCTTCCATTCAGCATGATTCGGCATTAGCGTGCCTGCTCCAAACATCCAACTGGAAAGGTGTGTGCTGCTTTTAACTTCAATGCCATTAAGAGAAGATTTCATAGTGCAGAAGCCATCAGGGTCACACAGGGAATTCTCATTTCTTCTGGAGCTGCAGCTGGAAGCCCTCCTGAGACTGGTACTGACACGCATCATCAGTTACAGTCAAATGCAGCAATTTTAAAAAAAGGTTCTTTCTCAAACATCTTTGGGGACCGTGGGCAATGGCAAGTTTATGATATTTGAAATAAAAATTGATCAATGTAACTCTAAAACTGTCAAATCACCATATTTATATATTATATTATATAATGCCACTGTACTTAATAGTAGCAGTATTTTTAATGAGGATACAGAATCCAACTCCTAAAGATTTAGTTCAGTGTTCTGTCCCTGCAGGGCTTTGCTGGAGGCTTGGGTGAAAGGGACAACAGTGAAGTGCTTTTGCTGTGCTTTTAATTTCAGATGATTTGCAATATATAACAAGCTCCTCATCAAAGACTTTGTAGCTTGTAGATAAAATGATGCATTATTATGATCAGTGTACTTTAATTACTGGCTGTCAGTGCATAAACTCATTAGTGATTGTAACCTGCATTTGTACCACTAAAGACTCCTAGCATGACTAACACAACCAGAACGTCCTTCACACCGCATGGTGACACATCCCTGCCCACTACACCAATTTTGCCACTACACCAATTTCCAAATAGTGAAGAAGTAGGGTATTTTTCATTTGCTTTTCCCTTACGTATGTCTAATGCAAAGTGCAATGAGTTCTTGGTATTTTATTTCTATATGGGCATACAACAGAAGGTGAAGAGGTTGAAGACTTCTTCATGGCAATTCTCTGGAAGGAGATCCAAAGATCTCTACCAAGCTTTCCCTTTAGCTATTTCTACAGCAAGTCATTCACATCTTGTTCAGGACCTTCAATACAAGAAACCATCTGGGGCTCTGAAAATGTTTGGCTGTATTTTTTCTTTCATGTATGCAGAACATTTTGGAAAAGGGTTTTTGGTTTTTTTTGCTTTTGATACCATGCGACAGTCTCAGGTTGATACCTCCATGCTGAAGAGAGATGAAAAGTTGTTTAATCCTTTGAAATTACTATTTCATTTGACCAACTCTGGGCAAGTGTCTGTGAATATATTTATTGGCTCAATGACTAAAAAAGCTGCTCTTCTTTCTTTTCATGCTCCACTCTGTCCATGCTAGGCACTGGTCAGTTTGATGTCACACACTAATTCCAAAAGCAGCAATTAACAAAGCATTTTTATGTAAATACAGATCTGTCTGATACAAATCTCTGTTTACCAACACAATAATATACGTACACACGCATTTTTGCATGCCCTCTTAAGTTTCAGTAAACAGACTCATGTTTATTTTGTTATACTGGATTTTTGTTGCTTTATGACTTAAATAAATGAATATGTAAGACCAAGTGAACTCTTGATTCTCAAAAAAAAAAAAAAGAAAGAAAGAAAAAAAGAAAAAAAAAGAAAAAACTGTATAAATTGTGCTTGTTACAGGAAAAATAATTATATATGGGAAATTAATTAACCAAGTAATGTGATGTACATATAGAAATTTACTAAAAAAAACATTACATACAGGTCAGACTTGGATCCAATCTTGCTATCCATCAGCAGCTTTTTAAAAACAAATTATACCAGCTTTCAAGTCTTCCTCAAAAGGAACTGTACCAGTCAATAAGTAACTCATTCCTTATAAACACCCATATATCTTAAGAATCTAACACTACTGCTTTGTCGATCACCCTTTTCCTCTCAGAAAATCCAGTTTGTTTTATCATTCTACCTTTTAGTTTCAAAGCTTGCTTTGCTCTGCAGTGTATTGAAGAACACAACCTACATAGATACTATAATCTGGATACAGTTTAGCCATCAAATGCATGCAGCTAGGATCGGGTCTCAGTCACCCACTATCAGGAATCTCTAATCTTAGGCCATTCCCCAAGGAGTAAAGAGAGGATTCCTGTATTAATGAAATATCTCAGCTTTATTATGCCTGTTCTTGGCTCTGACCTGCAACATGGATCACTTCCAGCCAACTGGTAAAAATTGTTTTAGGATACAGGAGATGAGTATCTAATATTCTAATAAAGAACACGGTCATTTGCATTCCTTATTTATAATGGAAATAGACGTGAAGAATGACAACTCTGTAGTCATTTTGATGACTTTAGAGAATCTAGAAAGATTTGTCTTCAGAAATGACCCCTCCTGTAGCTCCACGAATTGAATTAACTTACTATGCATTAACAATAGCTCATTACATGCTTATGAGAAAGATAATTTAAAAGCCAATGTTATGCCTAAGTTCTATCACCTTATGTTCAGAAATTTCTAAAGTTGTGCAATTCCAATTCATATATTCTATGCTGTCCTTTGATCGACAAGGAAACACTGACCTGAAAAAGAGCACTGAGCTGGGGCCATGAAGAATGGACAGTTTCCTGCACATCTGGTGCTGCATGAAGCTATTCAGCACCAAATAACATGGATTAAGCTAAAAATAAACTAAACAGTGTGACATTATACATCCAAATCATTCTGTTGATCTCTCATGCTTACAAAGGAAAACAAAAAATGTAACAAACTTTGCAGGTATACATGCAAAACCAAAACTTACTACACAGGGTACTTTGATTTTTCTCAGACTGAGACAGGAAAAAAAAGCTTCTTAATCAATTCACTCTTTACTTACTATTCTCACAATAAAGCCTCAAAAACATAATGCTAAACAACCAAAATAGCATATGGTAGTTGATATTTTGTAACTACAATTCTGAAACTGGATTTTAGTTCTATGAGTATCTTCAAACAATGCTAAAAAGGCACCATTTTTCATAGCATCATTTTAAAGGAAAATAAATGAATCAGTTAGTTTAAAATGCCATGAAGCAACACTTCTGCTTCCTGTACACACCATACTTTGAAAACAGTTTCCTCTTCTCACTTTTTTTCTTGTGTTTTTTTTTTTTCTCCCACAAAAATGAAATATTCACTCTATAGAACATCTCCTAGAAAGTGTACTTAAATGTATAGGCATATATCTCAAATGTCTTCATGAATTCTTCTAAAGCTAGTAAAATAATGTCCAAAGTAAAACTGAAAAATACTTGGAGATGAGTTATACAGAGCCCCCAAAAGTGACAGTTCCAGTGGTACCACACAAGAAGATCTGCACAGTGATACCTCTTGTTTACATTTAGTCAGTTCCCATGTCTTTTTGCCATGCTACTGTAGAGGATGCAAAAGTATTGTTTACTTCCAGTTATGTATCAATCTATATGGTTGTTTATATGCAATAATGCAACTGTGCTCAACCCTGCCATTTTCACTGGTATTTTATTTTGTATCCAAATTTATACAGTGCTCTGTGTCTACCTGGATTTAGTGAAAATAGCATTTGTAATGTTGTTTGTTTATCTTTACTGTTAATATCTCTTCGTTTGATTCCTTCGGAGAGCCATGTAATTAAATTCCAGACACAAAAAAAAGCTATGAGGGCTGCTCTGAAAGTAATGCCTCCTACTTTATGATGTTGGCCCATGACATCAGAGACAGATGTCGGTGGTATGAAAGGTGGAACTTTCTCCACAATACATTTTGTTCCCATGTGAGAAAGGACAACAGACAGGCAGTCTGACAGAATGACAAATGCCATGGAAGTGTGGATGAAGCAAAGCTTGTAACTTGCCAGTACTGTCCTGATAAGTGCAGGTAAATGCTTTAAGGCAGCCATACCTCTAAAATGAATATTTGAAAGCTTCTACTGGCTGTTTTTGTGTTTAGAAAATCGCACCTGCAGGCCAACAACAAAAATGGAGTGAAGGGGACAGGGCAACCATGCTAGCTTCTCAAGCTAAGAAAACTTAACTGTTTCTGTCTTCCTTGCTTTAATACGTGAGCAGAGAAGGGCAATGACTTCTGACCAAAGCAGCAGCAAGGCAAGGCTTGCAGGCTGCAGCAAGGCTTGGATGCACCAGCTGTGCCCTCCCTGCACCACAACCATTGGTCTCTTCCCTATCAGCCCTTACTAAAACCACCATTTGCCCTATTTAACAATAAGTAGAGGGGACTCAGCTCCCAGGAAAGCACTCAACTTTGAGGGATCAGTTGACTCATCAGTCTTGTAAAGTCATTTCAGGCCTCGGCCAGATTCTTTCCTGAGGACTTTACCAAGGCAGGACAAGCAGCATCTGTTTCAGACCTAAATTCAGTCCTAACAGAACTAAGCCCAGTAGGTGAGTAGGCTGTCTTAGTTTTAATTCCCATCCAGTGAAGTTCACCATTTCTTCCTCAATCACACTAGTCTGAGACTACTTTTCTTGCATGACTGATACTCATTGCATTATTACTTAAAGTCATTTAAAAACACAACATACGCAGCAAAAAAAGACTGAAATAATCACTGCTGGCACTGCTCAGACTCACATCAGGACACTGCAGGAAAGCCCAGCCTGCTATGTGGCTTGTGCTTTGAATTTCACTGACTTTCTTTGGACTTGTTTTGCATCAGTACACAACCTTGGTAATATGAAAACAAGGCAGACAGGCAAATTTATGAATATACATCTGCAGAAAGCCTTTGTATATACTGCAAATGCAGTTTCAATACAGAGTTCTGGGTTACAGCTAAACAGATGAAAACTGTCCCCAATGAAAACCTACGTGCATCTCCAGTCTATAACATTTAAAAATAAAATGACTAAACCTGAACTCCCAATCTAATTTTTCTTATCTTTCGTTATTCAATCTCTCATCAAGCAATTATTTCAAGCCCATGGGTTTTTTTTTCCCCTCAAGCCCACAGATCTGCTACAGTAAAATAAAAAATTAAAAGAATCATAGATGAACATTTAAACATGGAAATTTACAAGCATGTGTACACTTAGATGAATGGCACAGGAAAAGTCAGCCACTGATTACAACTTAAATTTTTCTGTACTTGAGAGGTCCACGCCTTCAGTATAGCTTTCATCACCTCTCTGAAAAATGCCGTACACCACTGCTACTGAAGTGAAAATATAAACATCCTGAGCATGTTCCAACACTCCTCCTTCACTAGGAAGATATTCAACAACTCAGATCCTCCTTAGTATTCATAGCTCATGGTACAGCACTGTGTTCTCTCACCTGTAGGCCAGACATTGCTCACCCAAAGCCCGTCACACAAAGAGACAGGGTAGCAAAGTACTGGAAGAAAATGACTTATTCTTCCCACTTTACTGATGAAGAACAGAGATTGAGTGAACAACACAGAGCTCAGCCACAGAGCAAAGTGCAAAAAAACACAGGTTCTCAGATCCCTCTAGAACCATGCACTAATAATCTTCTGAGGGACAGAGAGGAAATTTGATAGGTGGGCTTTCACAAATGGATATCTCCCAGAAAAAAAAAAAAAAAAAAAAAAAGGAAAAAAAAAAAAGAAGGTAAAAGAACAAGAGATTAAGCAAATGGTAATTTCACTTTGGATTGTTTATTCCTATTATTGGCTTTTTCCCTGCTTCTTAGCAATTCTGGTCACGACTGACTTTTCTATCCAAAGAGCTGAATCCTACTGCATATGCAGCACTCAGCAAACAGTAGAGCACAAAATCCAGTGATATACATTTTCTGTTATCTCTCTGTGCACCAGACCAGGATTTTTCATTTTATATCTCCCATTCTCAACATGCTGCTGATGGTAAAAAATGCTGGTTTTGTTTTCACATTTTGGAAGTCAGAAATGCTGAGTTTTTCCATTGAGATTTTAATTCTTACAGTACTAAAATATTACTTCCTACTGTGTGCAGAATGTCAGATTCTTCTCAGAGGTAAGCAGTAAAGTAACAAGAGTCAACAGATACACACTGAAATACAAGAATATCCATAAGGGTGACAAAACACTGGAAGGGAGGTGGTGCATTCTTCATCCTTGCAGCTACATTTATACAAAACCTGGACACAGACCTGAGCAACCTGCTCTGACTGACCCTGCCTTGAGCAGAGTGGTTGAACTGGATGACCTCAAGCAGTACCTTCCAACCTCAGCTATTCTATGATCCTATGGAAGTCATGAATTTTACACACAACCCAGGACAAAAACAACACACATTATGTTTATTTTCTGTTGCACTCTCTCTGGGTGCATTTGCTCTATTTTATCATCACGTGACAAGCTACCAGCAATGATTTTCTATTGCAAAGAAAGAAAAGTAGTGCACATAACTTTTTTTGGTTGTTTTTTAAATATCCATTCCTCTCTCTTCCATAGCAACATTTTCTGCATTAAAACACTATTTCAGTATTTGTAAATAACTTATTTTTCCTTCCTCTTTTTCCACATACAGTCACATCTGAAATGATAAAATCTGTGAATCTCACCAAAAAGAAATAAGCTTGCTCCCAAAATGATATCTTTTAGTCTATAATTTTTCCTAGTTGGTCTAATGACTTTCCAGTCAGAAAATCAGATTCCTTAGCTATGAAATGAAATCCATACAATGTTTTAATACAGGAAACTTCAATCCTCTGAATTATAGCTAAAATCTATTGAAATAACACACCTTTGGCGACAGCAATAGAGAAAATTTCACTAAGCCAGCTTTAAAATGACTCAAAGCTAAATGAAACTAATTTTCACTTCGAATCTGATCTTGACATGGACAAATCATTTTGTTTGGTATATACATTTTGTACAATGCACGCATGCTTTTTCCCTACTGTGACTAAAGAAAAAAAATTTGTATTCCATTCATAAAGAGACTTAGAGGCATTGCATCTTTCACAGGAAAAAAAATTCAATGCGATAATTTGAATATGTGTATTTATATGTCTCAAGCCAGTATAAAATAAAAATTTCTGCAAGAGGGGATGATGAGAAACACAATGCTTAATAGTTAAGGGATTTGACACTACATGAGATTTAGGTCAGTCTTACATGGTTTAGACTTCTTTCTCTGCAGTTTATGGAGCCCATAAAGATAAGGCTTCCAAGCAGGAAGAAAGAATGTCCTAAAAACAGTTACTCACACAAGGCATGGCTATTCTCAACCTCATAATATGGATGTGGGAAACCTACATATACAAACAAACAAAAAAAAACCTGCCTGCTGACTAAATGGCAAAGGCAAAAAGAGGAAAAAAAGTGATACACCAAGTATATTCAGCTGCGTGTTTCTGTTGATGATCCACCCTGCAGAGCACGTTGCACGCCATTTGCTTTGCTCCAGGTGGGTGAATCCTGGAGCGAGAGAGGCATAGAAGCCCGTGCACAATCATTTTTCTCTCCCATTGCTCTCTCTCAGTATACATTATTGCCTCTTTATGCTATCCCAGTGCTGTTATCTCAGATGCAACAATACATGAATCAAACTCAGAAAAGTCACTGTGGGAAATTTTTCATAAGCCAGGTAGCCATGCTATATCCCTGTCTTAAGCAAGACAGGTTAACTAGATAAGCAAATAAGTAATTTGTAATAATATGCAACTCTTCATCACAAACACAGGTGCAAATTAAAAAAGAAAGGGGATAATTAACTCACAGTCATTATAAGAGAAAACATATCTAGTTGTTGCATTTATGCTTTTGTATACTAACACAAACATCTAAGGGAAAGGAAACCTGATTTTCCTTAGTGCAGCTCATGTTTTAAGGGCAGCTACTTAAGTCAGTAGGCTTTCATACTGCATTATTAAGACTGAGCCAAATTAACAGTTATTCAGAAAAGAAAACAACATCAAAAAATATTCTGTGATGGAAGGAACCACGTCTGGTGCACTTGAGCTGCATAAAAGCTGTTCAACTGTATAGTTCAATAAAATTCAAACAAAATTACAGCTTGCAAATCAGGTATCACTGCAGGCCTTTGAGAAGATATCTTTATTACGAGATTTCTTGTTTCATTAGAACGGCTCAAGAAAGCAAGAGACATGATTAAGTCAAGCCCTGAATCACTGTGTAATACAGATACATCTTGATCACAAAATTCTATTTGAAAGTCATTTTAATATTCACTTTTAAAAGAATCCTGAGAACTGAATTTACCTAAGAAAATGGTTGATGATCATGAGCTAACTTTTTAAATACCTGCACAAAGGAGGACATTTAATCATTTTGTTGAGACCACTCAGGAGGACACCGAAGGAAGAGGTCAGGAATTACCTAGCTGACAACAGTCTCCAATATTACAATAAGTTGTAAAAAATGCAATAATGATAATTCTTCAAATACATGAGTACTTATTGGATAGAAAGCATCAATATATGGTTTCAAGTTGCTCTTACAAGGTGTAAGTACAGCTGGACAAAACAAAATAGAAAAAGTCAAAATTCCAATTCAAAAGGAGCACAGAGAGTACAGGGATATCATAACAATAAACATGTTTCTTTTCAATAAAGGGGTATGAAAAGCAGATGAGAAATCACTGCCATCCTAATACGTAAAGGCACTGTAAGTTCACCAACAGGATCCTTCAAATCTCCCATATTTTTCCTCTTTCCCAGTGCCCTTTTCTCTTTTCATGTGCCCAGAACTACTGGCATATGTCCTGGCTCTGCACAGCCTTCAGTGCATGGCAGCACTCCTCTTAATTTCATCTGATCTTGGGCATCTGCCCGTTTTCCTGCCATTTCAAATTGTTCTTACCCAAAATGAAATAAACACCAGTGAGGAGTCTTCTCTCACTTGCCCCTGAGAAATAAATCCCTTCTGCCAGATACATGCAGCTTCTCTCTGCTAATTACTCCAAAAATTGGACAGAGTTTCTACCTGTCAATTATTCCTCTTTAGAGGTGACGGGCTGAAAGTAATGTCACTTCTTAGAGTCAGTAGGTGGATGAAGCTTTTGGCAGCTCTCCCAGAAACCCTTTTCTTGTTTCTATGAGAGACATATAGATATTGCTGGGGTAAAGTTGCTAACCTACAACTGTGCTGCAAATCTCAACCCAAGAACATATGTTCTTGTGCTGTCAAGAAAAGGAAATGCAGTGAAAACATTACGTAGTGCCAACCGCCCACAAAAGATATATGGGTGCACAAGCCCAATGCACAGAGCAGAAAATTAAGATTGTTCTCATTGCTTTGCTTGAAATGTCTGTGTCATCTATAATCAGTGAAACAGTCTGAAACAAAGCACAGCCATCTCTTTTTGTTATCTGAGTAGCTTAAGAAAACAAATAGTACTGAGTAGTTGTTATAGTTCAAATAATCTAAATATATTTCAAAAATTCAATGTTAGTACTTTCACAAAAGATAGATACTTTCAGTGTAGAGAAAATAATGAATTTTAGAATAACAATACAATTAAATTTGCTGCTAGTACTGGGATATGAAAGGAGAATTATTAATATCAATTACTAAGAGAAGTAAAATTCACTAATATATCTTGATTCACATGAAGAAATCAAGATGCTGGCAACACAAACAACATACAAATTCACTCAGTATTAATTCATAACATATGGTGTACAAGCAATTATTACTCAATTGCAGTTGTTTACTGCATCTTATCTATTAAAAATAACCTACTCAGCAATCTGTTCTATTTGAAGGACTGATGTATACAGTATGTAAAATAAAAGGCCAGTACAACAATTACCAGTATCTGCTGTGCTAACAAATGTGCATTAGTTCTCCACCATTTTCCTGATTTAATGTTCTTTTGTTGCTAGCTTCCCATCACAACATGAGATCACATATATTCCTTTCCATTTTGGTCACCATGCTTCAGTAGACATCAAGTATTTTCATGAAAATCGAGAGCAAGTACATAATGAACAACTAATGATGCAAGAACACGAGTGTGAAAGATCAGCTGCTGTTCAATTCTCTCCAATTTCTGCTAACTTCACATACTAAAAGAAATCTGATTATGCTATGTATGGCTCTCCAATATCTGTGCTAGTAGAGTAATGAAGTGCAGTTTCATTATCATTTCAGAAAAATTAACTGAAAATAGTAACACTTCGAAGGGATTAGATTATCGCTTTTCTTCTCCAAATCAGAATACTATAAAATACTTTCAAAACAACACACACTCGTGACACATCAGCACAAGTGAAAATACGCCTTTACCTACCTGAAATTCTGATCACGGAGAAACCTAAAGACACCAACGTTAAACAGAAACCTTTGTAAGAATGTGGGCCTCAATGCCTTGTTTTTGAAATAATCAAAAGCCCTTGGAAGGTAGCTCAGTTCATTAGCAGTATGTAAAGACTTCTTTATCTGCAGTTTGGGAGTCCTGGCTGCACGTTCTTGGGTTGTGTTTATATTATAGCTATCATAAGCTACTTCTTTTCTGACAGGATTTTGGGCTGTGCAGTCAGAATGGCAACCAAAAGTGCAACTTTCTATAGAAATGATTCACTGGAATTATTTTTTTCTTTAAAGTTTCTTCTTAAACTTCTTAAGCTAAAAAAGACTGCAGGCAGAGATACTGAACCCAGGAAGCAAATAACAGGCATAAAGTAAACTGTTTTAGTTTTAACAGCGTTAACAAAGAGAAATAGCATTCATAATATTTGTTTTGCATGACTTGACTTGGAAAATGAAAGTGAGCATTGGTATGTCAGAAAGACAGAGCCAGACTAGCTGTAGGCATGCAGATTATTCACTGATAGCAGGACCGCTGCAGAGATCAGTAGAAATCATTACAGACACCGTCTATCTTCAGTCAAAGAAAATGTGTGACAGTATTTAGGTCCTATTTGGCAGAATCAGGAGTAATCAGAACTTCAATGGCAATTAATGGCAAAATCAAACATTTGAAATGCCTACTGTGGGTATCAATATGGGCTTCCTCAAAAGGTACCCATGCAACTGGCACAGTGTTCTGCTGACAGTGTGGTTGGACAAGGCCTGAAAATATAGGTTTACCCATTAAGAGGAGGACAGAAAGATTCAAAATGTATGCATATTTCACATTTATTGAATGAAGAGGGGTAAAGAAGTGTACCAAAATATACCTTTCTGTCATGTGTAGTGGGTACACCAGAGGTGTTCTGCTTGAGAAAGCCTGCTGTTGTGGACCACCTTGTAGGGTTTTTCCGTGAAGGCTCTTCTGAAGAAAAATTTGTATCACTTACAGAGGTTGAAAGGCCAATCAGTGCAGGGTCACTACTCCGCCGTACATGAAGAGGCATATCTGAAGAAAGAAACAGACAGTAAATAAACACTCACTAGATTTAAAATGTTTTTCACATCAGAATTTTTTTTTCAAGCTTTGGATGGGTGGTTTTGGCCGAATGTGATACTGTAGAGTAAGCAGCTACTGACCTCAGCATAGTTCCTCAAGGACAAGGTCTGTTGCTTTTAAAACCAGTCTCACTGCTTGACCACATGAGAAGAAAATGAGGGACAAACAAAACTCTTAACCTAGTACAGCTCTTTGGTTTGCTAAGTACAAAAATGGTATCACTACCACCTGTTGGTTGCTGTGTAAAACATAAAAACCACCTAACCTTGAACAACTGACTGAAGTAACACAAAGAGCAAATAGACAGTGTCATGCCAAAACCAGGAATGGACTCAGACTACATTTCTGCATCAACATGCTTGTTGTGTGGGCACTGCCAGCCAGAGCGAGCAAGAGGTGGCAGAGCAGCCTTTCTGCAGGGAAAGGCTGCCTCCTCTCCTTTGAAAGCATCCATTCTGTTCTTTTCTGAGAACACAAGGAGGTGATCGGTTTCTGCTCTGCATTCTTCCTTCTTCTGATAGCTGAAACAAAATCTGTGACGATTTAGCCCATTTCCCTTAGCTTTCCAACTAGTATAACTGACAGGAGAAAAAGATTTTGTTAGTAATAAACAATGCAACAGGCAGGTAGACAGAAAAAGAAAGGGATTTGTAACATATATGGAGGTCAAAGTTTTGGAAACTCTGATGGCGCATTAGTTTCTCTTGAAATACAAATTCATTTTTCCAATTTCATTTATTATCCTACAATAAATATCCACACATATGTAGTGTCTGTGCCCAAACAGAAGTTTCACTACCTGTATTTGTGATCTTTTAGCACTCTCCCTATCAGCACCAAAAAGGAGGTGAGGTGATTTATCAGTTTTATTTCTCTTTACTGCTGACTGAGAATCTTGAATGCAAAGCAAAAAAAGGTGAAAACTGTGGCAATATAAAGCAGCAGGGAACTGGGAAAGGCACAACAGCCAACATCTGAGAATGATAACCGGGACTATTTTTCAGTGCCATGATCAAATATTTCCCAGAGAAGCTGAAGGCTCATGTCGCTCAGTACCAGCAGAAAACACAGTGGCAGCAGTCTGAAAAGTGACTAGTCTTAAGCTTTACCATGCTTTTATATTAAAGCTTAATACAACAATATTAAAATACAAAATCTTATTTTACACAGCATAATAGAGACACAGAGAAATATGGTCGATCATGCCACAGAAAAAAAGAAAAACATGCATGGCTGGGGTTTTTTGGAAGAGTTAGGAATCATGCTGCTGAGATGTGCACAAGTTGTACATGGCAAAACATGAGAACAGTTGTTCTATTTCAAGTCAAACCTAGTAATCAAGGATAACAGAGGATTAATTAGTGTTTTTTCCCACAAATACTGTATTACTTCCACTTCCTCTGATTTTTTTTTTCATTTTCATTACAAAGATGTTCACAACAGTTAATTTCCAGCAAAGAATTCTGTTTTATAAATACACATATAAGAGTATAATGCAACAAGGAGTAAATAAAATAATATTTCAGGAAAGATCACGTTAATTATGCAGAAAATTATTTATATATATCTGAGTCAACTTCTACTTACAGTTTGATTACTCAGTCTATACTAATAAAACTCATAATTGAGAGTTTTTCTTTGATTGCTTTGTCTTCAACTACTTCAAGTTTCATGAAGCAGCTGAAGGCAAAGGTGCTCATTTCCCCCTAGATAGTAAACATAATAAAAGTACACTATCAAATCACCAGAGATCTATATAACAAAGGTGCCACAGCTGTGGTGACTGGCAACAGCAGCACAGAGCATAATGAAGTGACCCATTAACAGCAGTGGCTGTGCTTCTGGCTTAGCTCCGAACATGCACTCTCATTTATTGGATTAGCCTGGTCAAGAAAGAAGGTCTGTACTATGAGTGTGTGCCACTTAAGAAAAATACCAATCTATATTTGTTCCAAGCAGCAGCCCATGCATATTATCCTGCTTGTCTTAGCTACCCACCCTACAACAGGGAACTATAATTTTCAAACATGAGTTCACTTACTCCTTATGCTCCTACATCTATATATATAAGCACAGCGAATGCAAAATGTTCTTCTGTTTTACACTCTTTCTTCAAATTACTTAACAAAAGTTGAGTTCAGTGAACTTCTGTAAGAAGAGAAGCTGAATTCCCAACCAAGAAATAAAGGATGAAAATGGAAGTCAATAATTCTGGAGAAGAGAGACAAATTCTGACTGCATTGGTTTTTTCTTTGTAGCTGAAACACCAGAGTTTGAATCATGTTAATTGTCAGAGACTTTTCACAATACATAATGTTGACTATGCAACAGATTTCCCAAATATTAATGTTCTAAGGAAAACACTAATCAGAAGATTTTCTCTAAAAAATCTCTTTGCTAATGAGCTGTTTAGTATGGCCCATTTCATTTTATTAAGGGTAGCTGTTGATGTATTGAGGCATTTATCAAACACTTCTCTAAAAAGTGAATTCTGTCAATACAAAGATACAGCTTGATCAATTCTAGTCATTCCTTATGAAAACGGTTTCATACATAAGGAAACGTGACTGATATTACCAAACAAACTTCACAATTAAGTGATTTATAAAATACGTGTGTTCTACCTCTATGCATTTCCAGTGTGAAACTATAAATTTACAGATGGCAATTTTTATTAATTTTTTGGAATGAGAGAAACACAAAGAGCTTTAGTGTTTGTTCCTTGGCAATGGACAATACCTCACCAGGTATTAATCCAGGAATTAAATCTTACTCATGCTATGTTAACCACAAGTTGAAAATATCCTGTAAATCTCCTGTATTCTTCAATTCTAATTCTAACAGGCTGCTCAAGTGCAGTTTGTATACTGTCTGTTTACAACAATAAAACAGCACATACAGAACAGATTTTTCTACCAGTATACTGCTGGTTGCAATCTGGTTTACTTAAATTTATAGATTTGAAGAGGATATCCTTTAAAATATTAGAAGACAAATCAAAGGAAAAGAACTTAATAATTAAACCACTAGATGAAGTATGTATGGGACCAATGCAATGTCACTGATTTCAGGATGATGGCTGATACCGTTTGAAGTCTGTGGTTTCTTTGAAGAGTGGATAAAACAGCAATGAACTCTAATCACAAGGCTTCAAATTCTCTGTGGCACTAATGCACTGTAAATATTGATTTGCTTCTGCAGCTAAGGTGCCTTTTAAATAAGCACTTGAAACAGTAAATCTAATAATGAATTACAGGAAGTTTTACAAGTCTAAGAATTAAGGAAAAATTAAATTAAAAATCATGAAAGTCACCACTAACTCAGTTCTTGAGCCATATTCAAGGACTTTAAATATTCAGCAACAAGTCCAACACTGGAACTTGAGAAAGAATTATGTGTGACAGAGAATCCCATTAAGTTATGTACACGGCCACAGCTATGTTAGAAAATGGTTATTTGTAGGATAAATCCAAGCTGGGTAACAAAATGCTCACATTCATAATCATGAAACTCTGACTGGAAGTCTCATTTTATTAAAAGCAACAGCAGTTTCACTATAAATTATAAAAACAGTCAATGTACATTTTATAACCATCTTTAAATGCTAGGAACACAGAGCTGTACCTTCACTTCCTGCCAGCAATTCCATTTTTATTTTAAAAGGGTCATCACCTTTTCTGATTTTCAAATAAGAATACGAGCAAAAGCATGAGAGGATCTGGCAAATTTCATCCATAAAGCCATATGCTTCATTTCGCCTGCAACCATGCACTGCAAAGGCTGGTGGTCTTTCAGTGCACAGCTAATATATATGTTCCCTCACCAATTTCCTCTCAGAAATGACTGGGGAAATATTTATATATACATATGGATGGATGGATACAGCATAGCCAAGACAATTTTACACCGTGAGGATTTCTGAAACTGATGTTTCAGCTCCTCACTACCGTGGCAGTTTGCAGCTTGGCATGTAGTGAGTTTAAGACACTGATATAAAAAACAGACTTAAGGCTGTTTTTGGCCACCTCACACAGGCTACCAGGCCCAAGGCTGATTAAGCAGATCTGAATAGGACTACTTTTTCTCCACACTCACATGACTTTTCTCAGGGAAAACAATGATTCAGTAAAAGCGAAAAACTTCTGCGGAAAAGAGTAGGACATCACGGACAGTTCTCAAGTTAGACAGGACTTGAAGCAAATGTGTACGTATGTGCATTGTGTTGTATACACTGGACACACAGAGATCCTACCTCAGCAACAATCAACTGCCTGAGGATAAACAGGGACTGAACAGCTTCCCTTCTTGTGCCACCCAGCCAATTCATCCTAGCACTCAAGTCCTCATCGTCCTTCAAGAAAAATGATTAATTAGGTCTATCCTGGGGCACTGGAGAACAGGGCTGTTTCTTTCAGCTTAAAGTACTTGAAAGTACAAGCTAAGATTTCATGAATATTTAACTGAAATATCTGACACAAATATTCAGATTAGCGTGGAGTTTCACACAGCAGCACAGCTCTGAGGGCAGTGGTTCGAATTTCAGTGGGCCCAGTCCAGCTCCTCATTCCACTCTGCTGGGCACAGCGAAACACAAATATCCCTTATGACCTCTGAAACCTCAGATCCCCCAAAGCTGATCAACTTTCATTCCTGCAAGCCCCTAGAGGCAAGACGATGATAACTTCCAAAGAATACTGAGGCTGTCACAAGCTGGACTACAACTCAGGTTTTCAACACTTGTTCTCTTCAGAGTGAAGAAAACCAGTTGGAGACAAAAAAACCCAACTGATTGTGAATTTATCTACAGGCTGTATTAAACCTAACAGCAATGAACATTAGCCAGCACTTCTCTTCAAGATTAACAAAATAGTACAAATCAGAAGTAGGCATCTTTAATTTTAAAAGAATTTTCTGTTACTAGCAATCTCACTTACAAAACTATGTTTTCCTTTCACGTGTCACACGCAGTTATAGATTTTCCAAGGTTTTTGCACAGTGTTAAGCAATACATAACTTTACCTCTACCTTAATTCTCTATTGCTATTCATTTTTGTAACTATTATTCTGGTCATACTGTTCAGAAACCATCCAGAATAGAGTTGAAAAGTCATAATCTCCGGAAGAATGGATGACAGTAAAAAAGAATGCAACCAATTCATCAAAAAAGTCTTATCATAAAACAAAAAAGTCGTAACTGACTTAGTATCATTTTCAGTTTCTTCTAGTAAAATCTGAGTTTCCTATTTTCTCAACCATGCTTGCTCAATGACTTTGAAATTTAAAAATAAGAACACAACACCCTGCCACAGATATTTTAATAATGAAGTAATGTTAAATCCTTATCTTGAAAGGCTTAAAATAACAGTCTTCCTTCTTTCTTTAATATTCTTTCTTCTTACTTTTGAATACTGATATCCAAGAGGAAAAAGATGATTGCACCTTGAAACTCAATCTACTTAGAGATTGACTTTTAAACTAATTAGTGAAAGATCTTTAAAACTGAAATTAAAATTTAATTACTTACACTATCTCCATTTCCTTTCTCTGGGCTTTTTTTTTTAAATGCAAATATCTTTGCATGCCAAAAGAAAAGACAAAAATGTCAGATCTTACAAATGTTCTACTCATTTCTGTCAAAAAATTATGTTTCAGTATGTTTTAATGAGCTGCAGTCTAAGTCTTGGGGGTGCATTCATCGTGTCTTTGCTCATATCATTCTGGGTTATCCTGTTACCTATTTTCACACCATTGCTAGAGATCTAGGAAAAATGTACTTACAGCCCCCAAGATGTGGCAAATTATTCTCAAATAGAACTCTGCTCACACTTCCTTCAAACATTTGTGTGACAGAAGTATCATCAACTATACTACAGCTGAAGTATTTTTGCTTATGTCAAAGAGTAAGCCCAGCTAATAAGAGTCTTACCGATACTTAGTTCTAGCTATTTTATATTGAAGACACTGTATTCCTGTGTCTTCATTCAAAAGTAATTTTGCAGTGCAGGCAAGAATCTAGCTACTTAGAGTTGGTAACACCAAGGAAGTCGGCAGATATTATTCTTGTACAACTTTAAAAATCCCCTAAAACTGAAAAGTAGCGATGCTACTGTTAGTGAGAATAATTACCGTGATCTGAAAATTGTACATTTCTCATGGTCTAAATTCTTTTTGTAGGATTAGAAAAGCTCACTTAGAGGAAGAACCTTCCAACTTTTTCCTGGAAAAAGAAATTAAAAACTGGGGATGAACCACAAACGTTGTAATGTGTATAATACACACTGTGGTTCTTTCATGATTGAGTTTCAACCAGAGAAAACCAGCAGTGGCTATAAGGAATAACAGAGGTAGGCAAAATATGCCACTACTCTGCAATGCAAGATATCACTTCAAAACTAGTGGTCAGCTTCTTCAGCCTATATTGACGATGACTTTCCCAAGAATCAAATTTTCTTTCAACATCTGTTGCTGACACAGTCTCATACATCACCTCCTGCATGAGATGGAAATTTGTACATGGATCACATCCAGATTCCAAAGAGTTAGATAAGCTGGACTGTAATTCAGCAGGTGTGCGTGCAATTGGCAGGGAACCTCTTGTTACACAAAGCCTTACAAAGCTGGAGCAGCAATTTATCTCCCACCCTACTCTCGATCAGATCCCAACACAACTCCCATTGGATCCTCATATACAGAGCTAAGTGACTTTTCAAACATAAAGGCTTGCATGGCCCTAGAGGAACATCCTGGCTGCCCATGAACAGCCTCCTGCCCCAAGATGGAGGAAGGCCCTACCCATCAAAGTTGTCTTGGCAAACAACACTGCACAGCAAGGGAATGAGAATATAGAGCTTTTCTGCTGAGGGTTAGAAAACATGGATTGGTAAAAGCATCACACCATCACTGAATAGGTCAGCATGTGTATAGGGTATGGTAAAGAACAGATGGCAGTGAGGATGCTATTTGTATCTTAAATCCTTGAGCCACAAATCAGTTATATAAAAATGCTTTTTATCCTGGATACGTTTGAAACATTAAGAGGTATTTCTTAACTAGTCATCAGATGAATATTCCATCTCTGAAAGTGCTTGGATGCTAATCTGGTGCATCTGCATACTTCCACACAACAAAGCCTCCCCCCACACGGAGCAGACACTGAGTACCCAGCCTCCCTTCCCCACACAAGGGGGCACAGCCAGCTTCAGCCTCTCTGCACTTTGGAGAAGTTAAAAAAAAAATTATCACAAAGCCAACTCTGAGGGTTTTTAAGACATGAAGATGAACACATTATATGCAGCTCACAGACCATTGTGAGGCAGCTGAAGGCAAGAGTTTTGGGATATTAGCATCTTCAGGTCGATCTGAACACCTGTTGCCCAAAATCCACATACCTTCATGACAGAATTTATTCAGACAGGTTTTTACAGAACCATGAGAGCTATGACAACCAAGAAGATTATACTGCAATAAATTAAAATATTTTTTGTCAAGCACGATCTATGTATACATTTTCATATCTATATAGAACTGTAGATGAAAAAGAGATGAAAAAAGATGTGGGAAGTAACAAATACTACTGGATACTGGGAAAAAAAAAAACAAAAAACCTGGAAAGAACTTTCATAACAAGGCACAGTGTACACAGTCCTGAACACTATTAAAAATGACTAACAGCTTCTGTAATCTTAATGGCACTTGTTCTTGTTTCCATGACAGAAACATTTACTAGGATTATTAGAAACATGTTGGTACACTCATGAAACATTCTCTCATTAAAGCTTATCAAATCCCCGTGCGTTAATGTTTCACTGAGCACAGAGCTGCCACTGATGACCAAGGCGACCAAAAGAGCTCAAGCAGAGCGAGGAAAAGTCCATGTCACATCATCCTGCATGCTCAGATGAATATTTTTAGCAGATGGCTCTTCACACTAACACAGCTCAAAGGCAGAACTCAGAGCATAAGGATCTCCAGGTGAGAGCACTGTTTTCCATCATTCAGCTCCAAGTACCAAGCTGAGTCCCTGAAGACAAATCAAGTATTAGCGTGTTTAACTGAGGTGAAATGCCACCAACCCTTCCCACTGATGGATGCGCAGTGATGGAGCTGCCGTGCCTGGGCAGAAACGTGATGCCGTGCCTGGCCTTTTGCTGGGGTGGGTCAGAGCATGGGCTGGGAAGCCCTGAGAGGTAACAGGGGACAGCACAAACCTACTGGCTTACAAACAACCTACAGACAACGTCCTTCCAATTATACGAGTGGGGAATAAGGATCTCCAGCTACCAGCACTAAAAGCTGAAATCTTCTGATTAGTTCTCAAGGCTAAAGACCACTTCCTGCAAAATCTCTGGTGTCCCTGGTAGCCAAATAGGGAGTTAGGCAAATTAGACTACAGTGGGAGTAGTCAGTGAAATTGTTTAGATAATGCCCACAGTGGGAAACTAAAATGGAACATCTGCTGCTCTCTAAGGGATGATGGACCAACAGACAGCTTTAATTCTTCCCTACTAAAAGCATTTCATACTTATAAACGATATCTCCTTTTTTTTTTTTTTTTTTTTTTTTAAACTACGCTGAATGAGCAGTGGGAAACCTCTCTGCTGCTTTGAATACCTGCAAAGCTGAGCATTTACATGTACTTTACCAAGCCTTCACAACAACAGGGAGCCTGAATCGTTCTCTTCTGGAAACAAAAAATTCTCCACACCTTGGAGAAACTGCAGTAGTTTTCCTCCCTCCTCCCTTTTTCACCCGGGAATCATGTCAGTACTCTGTGTGCTTAATTACTGATTTCTCACTTGTTTTTTTTCATTTCACATTGCTAAGGCTGAAGAGAGTCAAAAATTATTCCTAAAAGTTCAAAACCAAGAATAAGCAAATAAAAAGAACCTCAGCTGAAGTTCAGAAAGAAATCGCACTACATGAAAGACATGAATTTTTGGATCAATGACTTTACAGGCTTACAGTTGCCAATTTTCATCACAATTTGTGATTGGTTCTCGCCTAGTGATGACGATCATCTTTCATAGTGGAGACGCAGCATCAGCCAGAACTAACAGAAGATATTTACTGAAATACTATGGTATATAATTCGTGCCAGAATTTGTAAGGTTCCCATCAGCTAACTTTTCCAAGCTGTCTCCACACCACAAGCCTCACTCCTTATACCATCCTACAATAAGCCACAAGTTGAGATTATCTGTACAAAGAAAGGAGATATAAGGCAGGCATAATCTTATTTAAAAAAAAAAAAAAAAAAAAAAAAAAAAAGCTACTATATAATTATGAATATTATTCATTTTATACTATTAAGGATTTATGTAGTCCTCTTGCACTAACACAAACAACTGAAGGCTGTTGCTCTAAGATATTGCTACTACAGCCAAAAGCAAAAATCACAATTTTGAATTTTTTTTTTATTTTTTTTTTTAACTCCACAGGGGCTCTATGAAATGCAATTCAGGTATCTTTCATTCCTTAAGAGAAGAAAGTTATCTTGAATAAGATTTAAAAAAAAAAAAAAAAAAAAAAGCTAAACAGAAGAGAGGCATCTCTCTTATAGATGGACTTATTTTTTTAATTCACTTGAGAATGAAGGATTTTAAGGAACAATTCTTAGTATCATCTTTTTTTTTTCTTACATTCAAATTTAGAAATCTTCCTGGCATTAAAAACTCCCTAGCACATAGATATTGCAGCCTGTGGATCCTTATGACATTTGTAGACAACGTGTGGATGTTCACCAAATATGCATGGGAAGCAGAACATCTATAGGACCTCAGATTACCAGCAGCTCCTCTGCAGCATACAGCAAGGGGTCCATGTGCTTAAGGCAGGAAAAAGCTCCATTTTTCTCTAGCAGTTACTTAGTTCCGAATCTGAGTTACCTTAAGGAATTCTTCAATAGTATTTTGCCAAACTACAGCATTTTTACATTACATATGGTGCTTAATAAATGTAGCTATATTGAATATCATGTGAAAACATATGAAAGAAGTGAAATTGATTATTATTTACTTGCCTGTGTTTATGTAAACTCTGAGGGCAACTATAAGAGCTAATGTATTTAATATTTCATATGAGATGGCAAAAAATATATCTTTTAAAATAGTACCAAAGATACTCATTACTACAACTAAAAAGGCTGTTTAAAAAAGAGAACTTGATAACTGCTCATGCAGATGTTTTTTAAGTCCACCAGAGAACATAAATAAATCTGCATTCGTACATATATTAGATTTAGTTGAGATCTTTATGTGAGCATAAACCATATTCACTAAAACTAAAAATATTTCTTAATGTTTTTAAATAGCTTTTTGAGAATAAGTTCATTACATCGTGAATCTTTTTGAGAATTAGTAACACTATTTAAAAAGTCATTAATTCATAACATAGTTCACCTCAGATGTGACTTGGATTTGTATATTTCTTAAGCATTTGGAAATATTTCCAAAGAACGTTTAACACCCTTTGTCTTAATACAAAGTTCAAACGTAGGAGCACAGAAAATAAGTCCATTCATCACGCAATACATGTACAAAATGCAAACCTTTTCAAAAACTTTAAAAGGGGACCCAAGACTAAGCGCATACAGGAAATCAAATGTAAATCTTCATAATGGGGGAGTATTCCTGCCACCCCCTCACAGAGCATTTCTAGCAGAGGGGTTCTGCTTCTGAGGAAAAGGCCAAACAGCAGGAGGAAGGGCTCTTGGAGGCCTTTCCGGTTCTCCCAGCTCCAAAGGCAGCATCAAGCATCCCTCACTTCCTCCAAGTTTTATTACTTCTTAGTTCTTGGAATCTCAGCAGCGTTGTGCGTTTTGCATGAATACGACAGCAATTTCATCAAAGGACAGATTAAAACAAAGCAAACCGGTATTTGCATTTTTCTGAGATTAGCAGGTGCCCAGAGAAGCTGTGGGTTCCCCACGTCTGGGGATATTCAAGGCTGGGTTGGATGGGCTCTGTGCAGCCTGAGCTGGTGGATGGGAACAAACCCATGGCAGGGGGTTGGAACATGGTGGACTATACGGTCCCTTCCAACACAAACACGTCTGAGATTCTACAATTCATCCAAAGCAAGCTATCACACACATCCCTTAGAAACTAATGGGTCAAAAACAAAGATGGGACCAGATACCATGACCAAGGATAGTCACTTCTGCTGTTGCACTGTCAATGGAGAGAAAAGCAGCTGCACCCCTGGGAAATGTGCAGCTCCTTGCGGTCTGGCAACAGAGAAGGAAGCAGTTACATACTTTCAGTAAAAGACATTTCACTACCCCCTTCCTTTTAACTTTCTCTTTTCATTTCACAGCTGAGGCAAATGGAAGACCTGGACACCATACATTTCAAATTACAAGCCTTGGGACTCATTTGGGGATTAATAATGAAATTCAAGCTTAATCTACAAAGATATAGTATTAAGTTCTTTAGTAAAATATACTTTTGCAAATCTTGCTAACAAGAAAAAACAACCTTCCCAAACCACACGGGAAGATAAAAGCCTTTGCATGAACAAAACACACGGAGAAAAGCTCTTGGATCAAAATTCACAAACAGCATGAGGCTGAAAAAAATGTCTCCTGATTTGCTGTGTGGCAGTTTGCTTGTCTAGCCTTCCAAAGCAGCAGTACAACATTAGTGTGAGGACAGCAAGAGGGAAAATTGCCGCCTAAGTGGCAGGTTTGTTATTGTTTGACAATTCTAAAGAGTTCACTAGAAACTTATGAAAGGAGCATCTCTAATTCCCTGAAATTACTGATAATCGGCCAAGTGAATGGAGAACAATTATGAAGAAAATTGAATGCTTCCAAATGCCAATTTGCTGCATATCCTGAATTAATATTGCATAAGTATTTTTAGTCTTTTGCTGTAAAAGCAAAGGGATAAAAACCTAAGCATACAGGCATTCCTGCTTTTCTCACACTATTTTCTCACATCATCATTTTTGCCTTCTGTAAGAATACTTTGCATTTTCCATGGTGTCATACATTTTTAATCTATTTTCTTCTTAAAAAAATAAACCCACGTTTGTAAGGTAAGTTAGGACTTCTGCATTGATGGCCCAACAACCAGCACTAATGCCTCCACAGCACGAAGCCCCCAGCACAGGCAGAGGTACAAGTTACTTTTCCACTTGGTAACCCTTGCAATCACAATGTTCACTGGTACAGCTCTGCCAGCAGTTCTCCACAAAGTGCTGTAAAGGGGAGAAATACTCTGGAGAGAAAAGGCCTCAAGATGCTCAATTTTTAGCTGAGGCAAAACAGATCAGCTTCTGTTAACGGGTCAAGAAAGCGTAAAGCACTAACGCAGAACTGATGTTAGCCCTGGCTCTGGGGCAGTAGATCAGTCTCCAGTCAGTCTGGAAGGAAACTCAGGCCAAGCTGTGCTGGAGGAATCCAGCACAGAACTCTAGCAGTCTGCATGAAGGAGGAACTGAACTGTTTGAAAAACAAAAAGCTATCACCACCAAAACTACCAAGCATCCACCTACAAACAAAACCAGGCATGGGCAGAAGTGAAAGAGGGTTTCTGAATGGCTTGCAGAAAGCCTACAAGTTACAGCAGTGGAGGCATATGAGGGGAAGCTGGGGGTGAGAGGGCAGCAGGACCGGCTGGAGCCAACAGATTAATCATGAGAAAGCTGGAAAAACTGCAACAACTTTAAAAAAAAAGAAAATGTAGGAAAATAAAGAATGTCAAACGAGAAAAACACAAGGCCAAGTATGACAAGAATTGTTCACCACACACACAGCAGCACCACGGCAAGGCTCCAAACAACCCTCACAACTCAAATCCTGAAGACACCCTGTGATCATCCTGTCAAACACCTATATAAGCCCAGGTACACGGTGCAATAATGTCTGCTTTTAGTCTTTAACTTCTACTGGAAATACAGAAAAATATTGACTTTAATTTCAAGACTTCAGGAGACAGAGAATCCATCAAAGCCCCATGACTGTCATTTTTAAAGCTCTGCAATTCAGTGAATGTCTGCTGTGTCTGAGACATCCACAGTTTGTGTTTCAGGAAAGGTAATTCAAAATGTCATCATGCACTTATACAAATCTAAGATTACACACAATACCATTTTTCATTTTGTGATTAACACTTAGGAAATAACAAAGGGTAATCACTTGGGATTCTCCCTCCTTTTCATTTATTTTAAGCTTTGTTCTTCTTTCTTTTTTTTTTTTCTTTTTTTTTTTTTTTTTGGCTTTTTTTGCCATGGACCATGTCTCAAATCCTGCAAAGAGGAGGAAAGGGAGAGAGGGAGGGCAGAAGTAAACTCACTCTCTTTCACAGTCATGCATCATTTACATGTCTCCTAGAATAATTGTTTGTATGGCAAAGTAACATCAAGGAAATTGTTATGTATTTTCATTTGTCCCTGGGGAGGTAAGCATTCCTGCCACAAGCTCCTTTTTGCTTTTCTGACTCATACTCCTTTTTTCTTAAATTCTTCGTATCTTCTGTTCTCTTTTCCCTCTCCATTTCTCTTCATGGGCTGATACAAACAGAAATTTTCAGAACAGAAATCTGAAATGTTCATGAAACACCATGTTAACCCAGCTCCCCTGGCTTCTGAATCTGGAATTCAGCAGATGGAAGCAAAAGGAAGCAGCATCGTGCCACCAGCCAACATTCTTGCAGGTCACAGAATTGAATCACAGAATTGTAGGGGTTGGAAGGGACCTCCACAGATCATCGAGTCCAACCCCCAAGGTCGCAGCCTGGGCCCACACCCCAAGCATCTCATGTTGCACAACTACAGGCAGAAAACACAGAGCACAAGAGGAGCCTTAAGCAGTAGCCCTACCGTTAACATTTCCTTACTTTTCATTGTTAAAAACGATACTTCAGGTGTCATAACGTAAATAATGTGGGGGGTGGGAGGAAAGTGGGAAAAAAAGAGAAATAAGGAAGCAATTTATATAAATATATATTTCCCAGCAATACAGCTGGGAAAGCATAGTTACAGCTGAAGTGATACAAACACAATTTTACTGGTCAGAATGGAAATAAAACCAAAGCACATCTATCCATGAGTGAAAATTACATCAATCCCACTAAAGCTGTGATTTTAAGATCAAATACACATCACATTTTCTTTATATGTGACATATGCCACCCTCCAGTTTAAAGAAAAAAAGGAAAAGGAAAAGGAAAAGGAAAAGGAAAAGGAAAAGGAAAAGGAAAAGGAAAAGGAAAAGGAAAAGGAAAAGGAAAAGGAAAAGGAAAAGGAAAAGGAAAAGGAAAAGGAAAAGGAAAAGGAAAAGGAAAAGGAAAAGGAAAAGGAAAAGGAAAAGGAAAAGGAAAAGGAAAAGGAAAAGGAAAAGGAAAAGGAAAAGGAAAAGGAAAAGGAAAGAAGAAGCACCTTTCCTTAAAAAAGTTATCACTTTTTTGATATAGTATAAGATGCATTACTGAATTTAATTACTTAGTTAGCTTAGAAGTTCAACAGAAAACACAGTCCATGAAATGCCTTCCTCCCACAAAGCTCAGAAACTCTGCTCCTTACAGAGCAAATTCTAACTACGCACCAATTTTATTTGCGTTATACAGCAAATGCCGAGAGTCTCTTGTCCTAGAACTCCAAGACATCTGCCAGAGCAGGGAGGTTTAAAGTAGAGGAAAATAACCTTGCTTTACAAGGACTCAGTGGCTGGTAAATACTATTTCATTTTCAGAAAAAAACCTTGAAAGCACATGTACCCAGAAAATGTTTAAAACATCTGCTGGAACACATAGGGGGAGGATTACAAGGCAATAGCACAAGAACAAATTAAAATACTTGGCTAAAAATATTTTTGACCCTTCACAAAACATTCCAGCTTTGAAAAAGAAGAATGGAAATGGATGGAACAAAGCCCTAGCTCTGTGAGGATGAAGAACCCAAAGCCTGTACATGGCACACAGAGCACGGCACAGATTGCAGAATGAAGCTGATGTACTGCCTCAGGGGTTTGAGGAGTCATTGAATATTCATCGCAGTCCTTAGCAGGAATCCCATGCACAGAATTCACATCCACAAAATCATTTGGTAAAACGCAGGGAAATGAGACTCCTGGTAGCTTGTTTGTACATCAGCAGGCATGCAGACATCCCTGGTAAACAGTGTAGAAATATCAGTACTACAACCTGCCCTAAACCTCATTTAATAAGAACAATACCAGTTAGCATGTGCTTGCATGCACTCTGAGCACACTTTCCAAGAGCCATGCAGCAGACCTGAGCCAGGTAAAGCAAGCAGCCTCACACAGGTCTTCCCAGCCCACAACCACTGAGAATGAGAAGAGCCCAGGGCAGCCCAGATGTGCATCCCCATGCCCACCCAGCTCCTGTGCAGCCGGTCTCTCAGAGCGCAGCGGCCATTCTCTGCCCCACAAGGATGTGAATGAAGCACATCTTTTTCATCTCCCATTGACTGTCTGGCTTTGCTCTTTAGCACACCACAGCAATGAACCACCAACAGACACACAGAATTAAGTACAAACTCTCACTGACACAAGACATGCAGACCAAGCTGTAGTAAACAAACACTCATACAGATTCACAGAGACATCTTCAATCTTCACTTCTCTGAGGCTTTCAGCAGTTCAGCATCCCTCGCCTCCCTTTGTTGCTCGCTTGAAGCCTTGACACCCCACACCTGGGGCAGCCCTGCTCCCAGTATGGGCAAAGAGCTCTCCATGGCCTCCAGCCCTGTGCCTCTGCTCTCCAGGGATCCTGATGCACTGGTGCAGACTTTTACAAGCATGACCTGTGGGCTCTTGTTCTTTGCTGGCAAAAATCCATAGCTAATGGTGGTGACTATGTTTTGTAGCTGAGCATTTGCTCTTACTTTCAGACCAACCAACCTACGTACTTGTTTGACTGTAATGCTGCCTTCTAAACGACAAAGCGCAGAGCTATGGGAAAGGAGGATTATGGGAAGACTGTCTGCTTATGTTTTATTACATTAAAGGTGAACTTAAAACATAGGTAGAGGTAAATCATCTGTATGTACAGTACTCGGAGAAATATTGCCTACTATGTCAAACTAGAGCAGTAACTTTATACGCTTACTTAGTGGATATTTCTCACGGATAAATGTCATGCTGTTCATTTGAAAAAGAAGTTCCATCATTTTTTCACTGTAGCACTCCTAGTAAGCCCTTCACTTTTATTTATTTTTCCATGAGTCAAGAGCCTAACTAAATTTTAAATAAAACATCAAGAAACTTCACTATGCAAGACCCTTCAGATGGAAATCATCCTAAAAGTCTGGCAGTGCTTGACCTGAAATCCTTGTGTCATCTAATGAAGCTCTTAAAGATCAGAGCTCAAAAGGGATAGGAATAAGAGAAGCTAATGTCACTTTTTAACTGGTGGAAAAAGCTTTTAAACACAGAAAACATTTCTAAGATTTTGGTTCCAAAAAGCCCGAAAGCAGAGAAAGAAAGAGAAGACATCAAAAACTGCTGAGAGATTGATTTCTATTCCTTACAGTGCTGGTTAACAAGATACGTGCACCTACTCATTCTCCAGCTTATCAGAAACTGGTAAACAGCTTCATTCTTTCATAATGCACTAAAAATAAACTTCATGCGTTGGTTCAAAGATCACTTCACTCAGTTGCTGCTGCTCACTCTCTCTTGCAGGCCTGCAAAAGCCTTACTTCAATAACAGATATGGAAGGAATGGCTTGTTACCCAGCTCCCACTCGGAGGCTGGACAGAGACAAAAAGAGCCTCCAGCTGCCTGCACACACCCTCACCTATGCTACAGCTGGGACAGCCACAGAACACCAATGCTGTGAGTGCACCGTGGGATGTGGCACGGAGACGCCTGGCTAGTTTGAAAGTCAGAGACAGCCCAAAACCCTCAGTGCATGTCAGTTCCAAGTTACACTTGTTACCCCAGATCTTAGATGACTTCTGGTTCACAAAACATTATCTGCTCATTTTTGGGTTCTTAGAACACATTGCAAGAAAAGCAGAGTTGTCTCTTTACCAGTCTGGGAATAGTACTGCTACAGGGACTATATACTGTTCCAGACCCAATGCAATGACATTACAGGTTTCACCATTAAATTTCATAAAAGTCAGTTTGGCTCTGAAAAAAGTTAGTGTGGGACTATCTGCCGTCATGGCACACAACCAAAATATACTTCCAAATTTCACCTGTACTGGAACCTCCTGGAGACAAGTAAAATTGCCACATAGCTTTCCTCTTCCAGAAGTACAAACAATCATTTTTAAGGCAACACCTTACTTCAATAATATTTTTTTTTAAATGAAAGTTTACATTTACAGACTTTGAATCACAGTCAAAATGAGATCCACAGTTGCAGACACCTACTTCAGAGCTGCTCAGCCCTGATTCTCCCCAGAAATAAGTAGTAAAAAAGGTTGAACAAACACAACCTGAAGGTGTCTGATCTCCCCAAGGATGAAGGCTGCATTGGTTCTTTATCTCAGAATCAGAACCTGAAGTTTGTTGATATTCATTGCATCCACTGTGCCTGCTTTGAATCAGCTGTTACCCAAGATCACAAAAAAATACTCAGTTTTACTTCCAGTTGTGAACTGTGTTGTATGTTTGCTGAGCCAAATCCAGCCACTAAGGACCAAGTTTTAATGGTTGATCAAAAGTCTGGCTCCAGAAGTGTGATCCCCAACTTGTATGCACATCTTCCAGAAGATAACACAGTAGCTATGTACTATTTTTGTGCATCCTTTTACTGCATGTATGGAAGGAGAAGCACAAGGATTTTATGTTAATCTAAGCAACATTTTTCCTTTTGTTTGTAAACTCCACACTCCCTAGCTCCTTTCCCATTTATACAATCATTTCCCATTTCTACAAATCCATGACTGCTGGCAGAATTAATTACCATAATCTATAATAGAGAGAAGAAATTTTGACCTGAACCACAGGCTGAGCTCACATCCACCTCCAACTCTCAGGAACTGAGCTCTGGCATCAACCTGAGCTATGAAAGCCACCCCAGGAGGTGTCCACTGTATCATGGAGAGGAACTCCATCTGCCCGTACAGTCTCATAGAGAGGAAGACCCAGGGCACTGTCCACAGACAGGGACATGGGCTGGGTCACACCAGACTGGCAGGAGAGCCGATGGTGGGTCCTTGTCTCACTTCTTGGGTATGAGCTGAACTCGTTACCTTCATAGCACCCAGCAGGACTGTAAGCCAAAATATCTGTAGGAAAATTCTAGATATATGCTGTACTCTCACTCTAAATACTTAATCTGCCCCTAACATGAACCCAACGCATTACTGAAGCTGGTGCTCATCTTATTTACACAGTTCAGTTCAGATTTACAAGAGACGGGTGGGAGAAGGGACAAATTTGATCTTTTAAAAAGTATGAAATCAAGCAATAAATTAATGGAGTGTTATTTCTCATCCACTCCTTCATCTCTGTATCATCTTTCAGCCCTATTCAGAGCATGAGAGTAAATAAAGCACAAACTAAAAACAAGCTTATTCAGCCAGCAGCCATCTGTCACTGTTTCATCCCCCTCAAAAGCACTTGTCAAAAGACAGATTTGAAAGCAACTTTTTCCCAGTAATCAGCAAAAGAGAAGGTCTATCTCCAAAACATGTCCCATCTGAAAAAAAAGAGCATGTAAGTTCACGTGCTGCAAATGCAACAGAGAGAGGAACAAGGTTTCTTGTGAATTAAGAACAAAAACAATAATGCTCTCACTGAAGCATAAATTCAGAGTAATTAAGGATGCATTCTAAGTATAAGCCTTGGGCTTCTGGTCAAAACATAACTCACAGGCCACTCTCTTTTGGATGGGGAGTATGCTGCTGTTGTGCATAAGATTGGTGCTCAGGCTGCACAGAGCCCCAGCAGCGTAATGCTCTGCAACCCTGTAATACTCTTCCAATACCATCATCTCACTTCAGACTGACTGAATTAGGAAGTACATCTGACAAACTGTGCACCCCCTCCTGTTGGAAAATCGTCTGCAAGTGATTCACATCAGCCCTGCACCCCCCACAGATGGATGCTGCCTGCCTCAAAGTAAAGCAAAATGAGACCCGGATTCCCATTACTCCTGTAGGATGGTGATGCTGGATACTAAGGATGCCTCGAAGCATGGTGTTTATCACATTTTAGAAGTGGTAACTATAAATACTATGTTTGTGTTTTTCAGAAAAAAAGTTGGATAAATGGGACTATTACACCTGATTCCAACGGACAACACACACACCATGCAACCCTAAACCAAAAAAAAAAAAAACACAAGCAAAAACACCAGGTTGGTTGACTATACTATGAAAAAGCATTTTCTACTCATTTGAAATTCATGTTCCTCTACTGCACTGTGTTGCTTCTTGTTTACTGACAGTGAAGTAACAAGAACCAGAGGAGTAATCAAGACATTTGGTATAGAAATGGTTATTACACTCATTGATACATGGGTGATGACAAACTCTTTCCATAAACAGTTTTATCGCAATGTAAATAAAGGTATGTTAACAAAATATAATGGACTGGCACAACTACTCTATGATATGTGCCTGGATAAAATGGCAAAATGTTTTTATATAAATACAGTTCCCTTAGGGGAAAAAAAAAAAAGAAAAAAACTACCACTCATTCAAGGAATGGAGAAAACAAAATATCACCACCAACAACACACGTACATCTTGGAACATTCTCAGGATACGGTTGCAATTTCCATAATAGCTTCTAGTTCAAGTGATCATTAAATCTATTTAACATGTCAAATTCAGAGTAAAATCCAATCTGACTTTTTAAACTATTCAAATTCAATACTTCACATCTTCATAACCCTTCCTTATTACCTCTCTTGTATTATATTTCTGTAGCTATGAAACAAAATACCCCCAGATATCAGATACAATACCGTATTTTTATTACTCCTCATTATCAGTACTCAAAGAATCTTTCACCATATGGAAAGAAATCTTGAGTTGCCCCATGAATACAAAGGCTTCCTTTAAAGAATACAGAGAGTTCAATAAATCTTTATTGGTTTCAGTGTTTTTTTAATCCTACAAGAAGCTATAGTATTATGTTTGATGATATACCGAGAAGATTGAAGATATTAAAGGTTAATTTAGAAACTTAAGCAGCTTAAAATCCATTTGTTTTTACAAACGTGTCACGGTCTCATCAAAAACACATGGTTTTTAAACTGCTCAACAATCCCAAATTAACAGCAGAGCACTACACTTGGAGAAAACACCAACTGGAGATCACTCAAGTCAGAACTGCACTGCAGAGAGAACAAATTTAGTTTCATGGAAGAAAGCAGCACCTGGTACTGATTTTTTTGATTCAATAACTCTGGCTTTAAAATAATCACATCCTTGACAGAGCTACAGGGATAACTGAATAAGAATTCCTGAATGGCTAAAGCACCCAAAGGTGAGAAAATGGATACTGCCACATCTTCTCCTCCAACTGATCCATGGGAAACCTCCCTTATTCAGTTGCCTACAGCCTGGTGTAATCCCCAGCTTTAACTTCTTTTAATATTATCTGGGGCAGTAAAGGAAAATTCTGGGAACCTAGGTTCCCAGCAAGGTTATTAAAAGTGGGAATGGCTGTCATTAAATCATTATGGCTTTGTTCCCATTGCTGCGCTGGAATGATGGACACCTGAACAGCTCATTTTCACATTGGTTCCAATGAGAGTTTCTGACCAAGAAAACTCCGTGTGGAAAGCTGACCTGACTCAAAGCTTGGCAGAGCTGTTGAAAACCCCCTATTGACTTCAGTAATACTATAATCTTGCATTATAAACGTGGTTCAATTTCTCCACATTTAATAAGCAGCTACTCAACCTTAAAGACAACTCCATCCCATAAAGCTCCAGACATCTTTTTTTTTTAAGAACTCACCTTTTTCTTCTTCCCTTGTCTATTCTCTTTCTTCCTTAGTCTTTCAACACTTGAAAATGATTATTTTTTTTATATATAAGGTCTTGCTTAACCAACCCGATCCCCTTCTAATATCAAGTTATCCACCTGGTGGATGAGGGAAAGGCTGCTGACGTAGTTTACCTAGACTTGAGTAAAGTCTTCAACAGCATCTCCCACAGTATTCTCCTGGAGAAGCTGGCAGCCCAAGGCTTAGATAGGTACACCCTTTGCTGGGTAAAGTACTGGCTGGGAGGCTGGGCAGAGAGAGCGGTATTGAATGGAGTTGAATCTATCTGGCAACCAGTAACAAGTGGTGTTCCACAGGACTTGGTGGTCTGTGGACTGTCCTGTTTAATATATCTTTATTGTTGACCTAGATGAGGGGACTGAGTGAACCCTCAGTAAGTTTGCAGATGACACCAAGTTGAGAGGAACTATCTGCCTGGTGGTAGGAAGGCTCTGCCCTATCTGGACAGGCTGGATAGATGGGCTGAGACTAGTGGGATGAAGTTCAATAAGACCAAGTGCAGGGTACTGCACTCTGGCCACAACCACCTCAGGCAACAGTGCAGGCTTGGGGCAGAGTGACTGGAAAGCTGTGAGAAGGAAATGGACCTAGACATGCTGGTCAACACTTGGCTGAACATGAGCCAGCAGTATGCCCAGGCAGCCAAGAAGGCCAATGGCATCCTGGTTTGTACTAGAAATAGTGTAGCCAGCCGAGCAGGGACATGATAGTCCACCTGTACTCAGCTCTGATGAAGCTGCACCTTGAGTACAGTGTTCAGTTTTAGCCCGTTCACTACAAGAAATACAGCGAAACACTGAAGCATGTACAGAGAAGGGCAACGAAGCACAAGTCTTATGGGGAGCAGCTGAGGGAACTGGGATTGTTCAGTTTGGAGAAGAGGCAGCTCAGGGGAAACCTTATTAAGCCTCGTCAAATACCTGAAAAGAAATTGTGGCAAGGTGGGTGTTGGCCTGTTCTCCTGCATAAGTAGTGATAGGACTAGAAGGGATGGCCTCAAGTTGCACCAGAGGAGGTTCAGATTGGATATTAGCAAAAATTTCTTCTCCAGAAGAGTTTTCAGGTGCTGGAACAGGCTGCCCAGGGAAGTGGTTCAATCACCATCCTGGAGGTGTTAAAGAAATGTTTTGATGTGGTACTAGGGGACATAGTTTAGTGGAAAAATACTGCTGGTAGGTGGACGGTTGGACTAGATGATCTCGGCGGTCTTTTCCAACCTTGGTGATTCTATGATCATTTTTGAAGATGGAATACATACAAACTTACTTCTGCAATGCTTTGCTAGTTAACATACAGTGCTCCAGCCTATTAAACAAAAGCAGTATAAATATTAACAAATTAATTTTTAGAATATGCATTTGGGATTTAATAGATTGATACTTGTATCAAATCAGAGAAGTAAAATGAAGTGTAATTTTGAAGTATTAAAATTCACATTTATTTATGCACTCACACCTTAAGCTGTTTTGCTTAGTATTGGATTTTTTGAACACTGATTGTGAGATGCTAATAAAAGATGCATATTTAACAAGGGATGCAAGTAGTGGCTTGCATGTGTTTACAAAATAAGCCAATGGCTTGGCCAGCAGCCGGATATCTCTGCCACAGTGACTGCCTTCCTGACTTACAGCATAGCACATGTCACTACTTAGCTGTGAGCAGAAGATGCCTCTGAAGCTTTCCCACAAAGACTTGCTTGTTGTACAAGCTGTAAGAAAAGCTTATCAGCCTACAGATTATAAAAAAATGACTTTTCCCCAGGAAATGCCAGCTAAACTTCTCTTACTAGACATTGAGAACAAGATAAAATTAATATATTTGAAGACTACCAATTTTGTCTTAATAAACCAGTCCTTCCAACACTTGCTCATAGTCTTGAACACATATTCTTGTTCCTCTCCAAGTTTATGATTTCTCCAAGTCTGGCACCACAGTTTGTCACCCCAGATTCTGCATTCCTGCTTAGACCTACCTTTGTGATCCCACAGGAGCACTTGGTGGCAGAACCCGAAGCCCAGAGGCACTGTAACTATGCACAGACCCTTCTTGCAGTATTGTGCAACGAGCTGCTCACTAGTATTGTTTTGCAAATTACATTTTTCTTTCTAGATGTAGTGACTGCATTTCACTTTTTTCAGAACAATTTATAAATGTATAAAGACCGAACTGTAGCCTTGACTTTCAAAGTACTTGACAGCCCATCTTCGCTTTTTATGCAATGCCCCGTATTTCAGTTCACATTTATTAAAATACTGAACAGTCCTTAACCTAAGAGGGTCCTCAGGGACTATACTTGATGTGTCTTCCATATTTGCCAGTGAAGTACTAAAAACTGCTCACAGTGCTCAGAGACATGCACAAATTCAAAGACAAGCAAGGTCATGAACTTCAATGTAGCAACTAATTCAGAGTGGCAGTCTGCATGCCTGCTCCTACCTGTGAGAAACAGACTTGTTTCCATCGTAGGGTAAGAACATGCATGCACGCAGGTGACCTTAGAGCAAAAGGTATGCTGCTGGATAGACAAAGATGTGTAACTGCAGCATGTTATTTGCTGCTCAACATGGCTAGCACGTCTTTGCAGCCAGCTGCGTGCTCACTGCATAATATTCTGATCTTGGGCATTTTTGCCATACTGGGTTTCTGAGAACAGAATATAAAACTGATGTCCAGAGTCCTACTAAAATAACTGGTATAGATCACTTGAACAAATACGCTGCAGAAGTGCACCACTTCCAACTGGCTTTTCGTAATTTCTGAGTCCTCTGGCCAGTGCTGCAAGAGATACTCAACTCCAGCCTTCAGGAGAACCTTGTGAACCACTGGTGTCAGTGTCCATTCCTTAAAAAACTGGAATTTTCCTTGTTGCAACACGTTTGTTGCCTCCAGCCCTACCACTGCACCCAAGTGAGAAGAGTCTTGCTTAATCTTCATTATTATCACCCATAAGACACATTTATCTAAAAGCTAAAGCTAAAAAAAGGAAAGCTCTCTAAACTGCCTTTCTCTTCTCTGAACTGGGAAAAAAAATCAGTCCTCTCAACCTCTCCTAAAATGTTTTCCAAATAATGTTTTACATTAAAAATGCTTTTTAACTCTAACTGCCGAAACGTTCAGAGAGACTTGTAACGTATAATCACACCAAGACCAAGAACTAAGACCACCCTTGGTTATTTAATAAAGCCAAATAACTTAAAAGGAAATCGAGACAAAGGGACAGCCCTTTTCACAATGTCTCATGTAGTTGAAAAAGGATTTTATTTACAATATTTAAATGCAGTACTGTGAAACAAACAACTTGGTTCACAGGCAGTGCACCCACTGCTGAACTGTCACTGCCTGACATCCTGTCTTATCTGCCAAATTGCTCATTAGGTTTGGCAATTTTCACCTGCGCCTCCAGTTTAGATTTCAGCAGGGAATAAACATCACTCTGCTTTAACAATCTTCTGCAGCGAGCTTCCAGCTTCTGCTCAGAAAGCACGCGGGCTCACACAAAACACGCCTTGTGTTCCGCACGCTCAAAAAAATAATGCAGCTCAAGGGATGAAATACAACAATGGGAAGTTTAACTTAGGTTACAGAAAAACAACAAAAAATGGCGAAAAAGCCAGATAATGAGCGTCAGCCAGCTGCTTTCATCGATGAAGTACACTTCCCCAACGCAAAAGAACATAGGGGGTATAGACCAGCATCATTTTTGTTTCCACATTTAGATGGGAAGATTCAATTTGATACAACCCCCCGCGTGCAAAGTACAGGCTATGTTTGTGCACGGGAAAGAGGGAATCCAGCTGAATATTACTTCTCCAGCTGGACCTGATCTAGCTAACCTTTCCCTTGCTGAGAAGGCACGGGGGCACGATCTATAAACAAACAAAGGGGTGGCATGGTAACCAGAACAAAGAGAAATCTCAGCTCCCTGACACCCAGCTCCAGCGTGTCCACACGGGGACCGGCCCGGCCTTACACCGCAACTGAGTGGGCTCCAAGTGGGACGGAGCCTGGGCACGAGGAGCAGAGCACAGCCCGCCAGCAAAAAGCACCAGGGACGTAAAACAAAATGTCTAAAATGCTGTAAACCAATTTCAGGCGGAATACTGTTTTTCATTTGTTAGAAGTAAAATATTCACCGCCAACCCTGCAATTAGCTAGAAAATTACAATAATTACAGCAATTTTGTATCCCATCTCCAATCCAATTAATAGATATATGACCTTGTCAACATGTAATAATCGGGATCTGCATCTACCACAAAACTGGATGGGTTTTATTTGCTGAATAGAACTTACACAGTAAGAAGATAATTATTTGAAATACTGAGAATACCATTTGTATGCTATGCTTCACTTCACAAATTATAAAGGAAATACAATAGGGATATTATTTCCATTTTCAATGTATATTTAAATGAAATTCTTGATAAAGGTAGGTTTAACATGGGATATTATTACTGGACTGGGATCCTTAGCCTGTGGTGTGGAACATTTACAAATGAAATATACTGAATTGTCAACACCTAAAAAAAAAAAAAAAAAAAATAACTAGGTAAGACAACATGGTTGGTTTGCAATATTTATGACAAATCGTTTCACCAATTTTATTTTTTCACGATTTCATTAAAAACGTGTCATAAGAGTTGTAATGCTTACCAACAGTTTTAAAGCTCTTACACGTTTCTACAGGCCTTTGTATTGCTGGGTCTCAAAGAACTTTCCGGTCATTTTAGCAGCCAGTGAATTGGCCAAGTATTACACGAATGACACCAAAGATAAGTGAGCTGTCTGATATATCAGTGAATTTTATCTGCTCCATGTGATTGTGATGCACCAACATCGATACGCTAAATAGCACAGCAGACGATCACATTAAGGAAGAAACATGTACGTATGATCTGCTCTGAGCCACCCCAAGCTGAAAAGTCAGAAGGACAGTTTTTGTCTTACAAATGGAACTGAGATATGCATTTAGCAATGGCATACTCCAGTGACAGCAAAACAAAAGGGCACTGCAATTGATGCTTTTTTTTCTTCTTGTCTGCCATTTATCCTCTCCCTAATTTAATTCTGTATTTTAATTGAACACAGTCATAACTTGAAAAGACATGCGTTCAAGTCTTCATAACCTAATTCTTAAACGTTGTTCTCTTAGTTTTACAGAAAACACTATGGAACAAAACCCTTCAAACTTTAAATAGAGAGTTGTAACTTTTCCATTTGTGTTTTTACCTCTCTACTAAAACATACATTTTATCCATTAAAGGAACGCCTACAGAAAAGTAACCTCTTCGGAATTACAAATCATTTTTTAAAAGACTTCAGAATATCAAAGGACTGACTGATATGAACCTCTGCTATGAATTTTCTGGAATGGCATCACTACTTCAAAACTTCAGTGGAGGAAATGACAGATAGTATAACTAAAAGGGGCACACTGCTCAGTCTAAAATTGTCTTGCTTGCATGATAGATTTAACAACAATGAGAACTGCACTGTAAATGTCATTTGGTACTTTTTTTTTTTTCCTTTTTAGTAAGCTGAAATACTCAGAATCCTTCCCAAACAAGAATGCTGATCTATATATATTTAATACTTTGTGGTTTTGCAACTAGTCTACATTTCAAAATAAAGAAAATAAAGGGATTTTCCTGGCTATGGTCTACTTTTTTAGAAAAGCATCTTTTCCCAGCACAATAAATGTATGTATCACAAGGTGTTTTTAAGAAAAGGTGATAAGCATAACTAGCAACCTTAAGAGGTTCAGTAGAAAGCGTTCCTGCCGTTACTAGTTTGCTTTTTTTTTTTTTTTTTTTACCCTTTTCTTCATTAAATGCAATAAAATTGGCAAACTGAAAAATAGAGCATGAAGCAACTGCCTTTAGAAATTTTGCTGTGATTTTCAGCGTTAGGACAATTTTAATCTGGCAGCACATAGTTTATTGCACCTAAAAGCAGCTTATAAATAATTTATTAAAAAAGAAAGGTTTATTTGCTTGCATGCAACCAGCATTTAAGCCATTTCTCCATTTTGATCAGCATTCAGTAAGGACAGATAATGAATCACATTCCCAACAGCATCAAAGCAAGAACTTGGCATCCCTCGAAGTGAAGATGAAACATGTTGAGATATGAAGCACATTGACTTACTTGCACGGAGGACTGAAGGGGTGACCTCAATTTCACTTGTTGCTTGGTAGGGCTGAAAGGCTGATGCTGCGTTGGACCCCAACTCACTGCCAAAAATCTCAGGACTCTGTGTGCCTGTTGAGCTGGCACTGGTGCCGTCGCCTCCATGGTGAGGATCTTGCTCATCAAACACAGCCACCAGCTGCAAATGACATTTAATCAACTGTTAAAAAGAAACCTTGAGCAACATCAAAGTGCCACTGGAGATAAGCATTTCATCATTTCTTCCCATTAAAAAGAAAGGAATGCCCATAAGCACTGACTCAAATCAAGGCCTAGACCACAACCCAAGCCCAAAGAAATGCAGCTCTGCCCAAGGCAGGGCCAAGGGCCAGCAGCTCCAACACAGCACAGACCCCAGCACCGTGAGCACAGAGCAAGTGGTACCAAGCCAGGAAACGCAGTCTCATCTTTCCTAGCAAACCCCTCAATCTCACCCAGCAGTACAGAAACTGCTCAAAGTCTGTGCACTGGAGGTTACCACCTGTCTGCTGATACCTCTCTATGCATCACTGTTATAGTCAAACCATTGGCAATTACACAACATTATGGAATAAAAATACACAATAAGAATCACAGACACAGAATCACACAGAATGGCCAGGGTTGGAAGGGACCTCAAGGATCATGAATCTCCAACCCCCCTGCCACATGCAGGGCCACCAACCTCCACATTCAGTACTAGACCAGGCTGCCCAGGGCCCCATCCAGTCTGGCCTCGAATACCTCCAGGGATGAGGCATCCACAACCTCTCTGGGCAGCCTGTTCCAGCACCTCACCACTCTCTCTGTAAAGAATTTCCCCTGACATCCAACCTAAATCTCCCCTCCCTCAACTTAAAACCATTTCCCCTTGTCCTTATCAACCCTTTCAAAGAGTTGATTCCCCTCCTGTTTGTAGGCTCCCTTTAGGTATTGAAAGGCTGCAATGAGGTCACCCCACAGCCTTCTTTTCTCCAGGCTGAACAAGCCCAACCCCCTGAGCTCCTCCTTCATAGGGGAGGTGCTCCAGTCCCCTGATCATCTTGATGGCTCTACTTCGGATCCTCTCCAACAGCTCTCTCTTTTTTGTACTGGGGCCTCCAGACCTGGACACAGTACTCCAGAAGTTCACACATGCTGAAAGCTACAGAGTATGAAGTCACCCTAAAGCATCAAATTGCTACAAGTTAGCTTATTGTCTATTAATCTGACATTTGTTAATGTCTATTAACACAATTTCAGCGGTGGGCTTCCCTTGCAAAATTTCACTAGTCAAATTTCCAGAAATATTGCTGTTGTTTGCATTCAGATTCTCCAAGAAAAAAGTAAGATCCAAAGCCCAATTTGAAACTTAGCCAAGGCACTAATTTAATTATGATTTGCCAAACCTCTGTTCACCATTGTGAGAGAAACAGGAAAAACATCATGGCTTTTTCAGTAAATCTAACATTTTTTCCACAATTTCTGAATGCTTTTATTTGAAAATGATTTCTCCCATTTTATTTGTGGGGACTCACTGAAAGGGAAAAGGCCAGCTCTCGTACACATTCGATTTTCAAGATGGGTAGAGAAGTCCTATGGATAACAGCATTCTGCAGCCTACAAATTAATCTGTAATGTAATAACTGAAAGACACTTCTAAGAACGCATTACATTCTTCTGACCGTATTGGTAGGGTAAATGGAGCAAATCAGCTTAAACCCGCGCTGATCTCTGCAAATTGTTTGTTTTAACAACACTTAGGGCTTCCTATTACCAGAAGGAACCAGAAGTCATTTTTATCTTTTTATTTTTCTTTTTTTCTTTGAGTGAATTTGACATCATCTCATCCTACAGATTTTAACCACAGTCCCATAACTCCAATCTGATCTATGCAAACATTAGTTAAAATAAATAAATAAATAAACAGATTAAAAATTGCAACTGGAAGCCCAAATGGAAATCATTTGGGAATAGAGCTTCTGAAACTACTTTCAGGCATTAACATTTTGTCGGGCTTTTTTTGTTGCCTTTTTTTTTTTTTTTTTTTTTTTTTTTTTTATATAATAATTCCATTCCTAATGCAAATTTAGGCTCTGGCATGTGCAAAAGAGAAAGAACAAATCAGTAATGGGTAAAAGTCAGTGCTCTCTGCAGGGCTACTTGGAAGGTAGGCAGCAGAAGGAAAAGCAGGCTGCAATAGCAGATAGAGTGGGTGGTTTTAACAAACGGTTCACCATTTTATATTTGAGAAACCAGTATATGATGAGATAGCACCAAAAGAGTTGGGACAATATCTAAAACATGAGTGCATCAATAGTATGAGACAGCTAATTCTGTAACATGCTGAGAAATACCAATACTTACACAAATTGAAACGCATTTCTCAAAAGCAGCACACTTCACACTTCTAACAATTTGACTGTTTTGTATAACAGCTAATTATCAATCTCCAGCAACTGAAAATAAATTAATCCACAAGTGAAAATGTGGAAGGCATTGGTACACAAAGGATGAACTTAAGAATTCCAAGGATGAAGCATCAAATCTTCAACTTTCCACGGCATGTATCAAGATAAATCCCTAAATTACATTCTGCTCCTTTGAGGCTAACTGAAAAATAACACTGCATGCTCCTGCAAGGATTTGTGAATACATTAAATATATTAAAAAGTATTTTCATATCAATATATATATACACATGCATGTTCCACTGTAAGTTGCCTCCAGCGTTTTGCCTATTCCAAGCAGCTTACAACCTATGACTTCAGAACATCCAAAACAGAATGCTTCTCATTTCAAGCTCAGCTTTTGATCTTAGGTATTTTCATAGGTAATTCACCATTTTGACAGCATCAAACCTTCAAAAGGCTTCAGTTCCAATAAGAAGCATACTAAGTTGTAACATTTTTGCATACAACCTGTAAAGAAACACAAGCCATGATAGCTTTCTCCAAGCCTAATTAGCTTTGCATTAATTCTGCAGTAGTGGCATCCCGAACAACAAGCAAATCTTGGCGACTGAAAGACCTACAGTGAATTACAGCTTGGACCTTGACTTCCAGAGCTTGGTATTCCACTCTTAGGGTGGCAGTGAGATTACAGGAAACAAGGAAAAAACAACGTATCTTCCACCATACTCACACACTGAGAATCATGTTATGGATTCTCCAATATTTTTCCTCAAAGGCAATTCTTTGAGCAGTGACATAAGGAGCAACACACAGCTGTACTTTGTGAAGCCCACAAGCCCGTGACATCACTACCATGGAGGCAAACATTAAGAGAATCCATCGGGCTACTTGGACACAGGCCATCCATATCAGGAGGTCACTGGACTCACCAAGAAACCACAGCAGTAACAGATGCTTTGTGCCAAGGAAGCAATAACCTGTCAGCAAGGTGCCAGGCATGTTCAAAGGCCAGGTACTAAGGTGGCAAAGCACGTAACACAGATTACTGGAGTAGCTGTTTGTAGCCTTCAAGTCAATGGTAAACTGATCAAATTTCGAAAGGTTTTAAATACCAGGTTTACAAAGAGCACAGAAAACAAAGATGATTATTGTGCCTGAAAACAACAGCGTCTGTGGAGAAACAACCTCCAGGTTGGTGCTTTCTCTTCTCATTTTTTCTCTTTTTTAGCTCCTTTTTTAAACACAACTGAAATTACCATAGTTGCACCCTATGCCTATTTTGAAATCAAATGGACTGCATACCTCTTTCCCGAATTATTCTGTAATGATTACTTCCAATGCATGACACAGGTTTGTCTCCTGTTCTCCATCTTACAATTCTGGATTTGCCATGACCTGAGGAATCCACTACGCAAATCATTCTCACACTGGAAATCAGTGAAAGGGACGAACAAACCGTAACAAAGCGCAAGGAAAGAAAGCAGATAAGCTGATTAATATTAGATCAGGTCTTTAAAAGACTTTCCACCAAAATTTTGTGAAAATTGAAGCTGCTTAGTTTGTCTGAATTCATCCCGCAGTCAAAGACCAAAGTCATATCAGCAACAGGACTAAATAAGTAATAATAATACTAATAGTAACAACGATATTTCAAGCCATTTCTCCCCTCTCCACCCCACCAATCCATGGGACCTGAATCTGAACTCAAAGAATTGAAGCTATGGTTAACAGGCTACAGCAGGACACACTGTTTGCAGTTTTCAACCACGGAATAAAAAATCTGGAACTAAGAAATACAACTCAGTAGCAAAAAATCAATCTTTTATCCTGAAACAAATAAATGGTAGGCTTAATTCAGACTGACATATTTGCATTTACAATTATAACAGCAATAGAAAGGAGATTTCAATACAGAGCCACATTCCTCATCAATGTAAACTGGCATGAGAAAAAAACAGCAGTTTGAACAGGCTGGGAATTTGGTCCCTAGTGAAAGCATATTAGTTTTTCCAAGAAGAAAAATGTGCTTAATATTCTGTAGCAGTTACAAATATGAAGAGAGTTGCTTTGTTTAGATTACCACCTATGGAAACGCTCTGTCAATTTCCCCAGCACTTATCTCCAGTCTTTAGCAATGTGTGAAAGGGAATCCATCATAAACTTTTCTCTTTCTTCAGCCAGGACTGAACATATCACACTAGACAGGTTACATGTACTCATATAAATAAAAAGCAAGAAGGATGATTTATTCTACTATTGACAGATAGCAGCAGTTTGCATTCCAGTATTCATTATAACAATTTCCTTTGATTCCTAGATAATTAAAAAATAGTAAACACATATGAAGTCTTAATTAATACACTAGATTAAGTACTTGAATTTTAATTAACTGGATTTAAAAAAAAAACATTTGCCAGCAAGACTTGTTTACATTTTGATTAAATCCTAAGACCATATAAAACAATTCATCACTCTTTCAGTGCAATTAGTTCATCCAAAACCAGAAATCCTCTACTTCACAAAAACCATAAAGCCAGAATGTCTAGCTGTATTTTTCCTATGACATGCAAGACAGACAAAACGATCACTTGTATTTTATATATTCCTAAGCATCTCTCCAAAACCTGTGAATTCTTTAATAATATACTGATGAATCTGATGCTGTCTCCTGTGTAGGCATCAACACCTGTTAAAAACCCTTTTTTGATATTTTTTTTTCCCCAATAATTAAAAGTTATTTTAAATATCTGTTTCCTTCTCACCAGGATAATTACCAAAGCATTTCATAACGGACATTCCCAATTTGCTCTCCTGCTCATCGCCCTGCGCTCTGCAGCTGACCTGCTGGGTGCCCAGCAGCCTCCATCCCTCCGGCTGAGTTGCCCCCTCCCTGCTGGCCCACACAATGATTTCCAGATGTGGGCTTCCCTTACACAGCTGCTGTGTTCATCTGTGAGTTTGCTACACATCTCCTCCCTCAGGAAGGCCCTCCACATTCGGAACTGCCTTTCACACAAGTGGTTATTTTTCTGCTTTCAACAGACTGCAGAGGGGCACCTTCGAGGCCAAAAACTTCTCCAGACAGTTGTGCAGACTTAAGCACCTGTACCACCCGACTGACTGCCCATTTCCCTTGCAGTGAGCACAACCAAAGAGAATGCCAATAAATATCTACAGAAACAGTGCATAACTGGCAATAACCCAAAGCAGACAGCATGGACTACTGCTCTGTGTATACTCCAAAGCAGAACTAATGAAGTCTTATTGCATAAGGCCCAGCAGCAAATCAAATTCCAGCTAATGGCACCTCAGAGCCCAAAGTGTCCAGAAATACAAGTTGTTGCACATGTAAACAAGCAAATGAATGTAAGAGGAAGAAACAGAAATTCTGGAAAATAATTAACAAGGAAGCCTCTAATTGTAATTTCGATGCAAAATATTCTAAAAATGAAATAAACGTGTAGGCTTTCTAAAGTGACTTTAATGACAACATGGCACACCTAAATAACTGTCATTTCTTGAGCTTCACTTTTCTACATAGCTCATTAAAAGCCCATTTAAATATAACTACTGTATCAATGAACTGGTAAGATGAAATGTGGAAAAAGGGCACATTTTAACAAATGAGACACTTCTGTCTGCAGAGGTAAAAAAAAAAAGGACTGATTAATATATATATATATATATATATATTATCTGAGGCACCCTGTGCTTTATCTCCAATCTGAGTCCTGAGCCCCTCAATACAGACTTAAAGATTACCCAACATTTCAAAATAAGAAAAAAGGCAATACAGTTGAAATTCAAAGTTATAGCTGAACTGTAGCACAAGTCTTTGTAATTTCAAGCAAGTCTTTACCTATGCAATTCAGCTTCAGTTGGAAGCAAGAACAAGCTTTCAGTAACAACTAGTCAAAGTAATTTAGATAGAAGGGAGTGCAACTGGAACCCTCTTAGCTTTACTGCATTATTGCTTTTGAAAACATACAAAGATCATTTCAAGGGTCACGTTCTATTATCAAATTAAAACCTTGCATTAGATCTTACATGAATTACTCAAAAGCATAATCTCATAGAGAATCAGAAAGACCTCAACTGGAAGGAACCTTTGGAAGTCTCAGCCTCTGTTCCATGTGATCTTTTCCAGCCCCTAAACACATCCTGGTATCTCAGACTGGGTCAGCACAGAGGTCTTTTTGTACTGGGGAAATCAAATAGTGCAAAAGCAGAGGGAATACTGTCACTTCTCTCAACCTGCTATACACTCGCTCCTGAAGCCCAGGATAGCTGTCCCCAAGCTGCCTACCAGGTCAGCTCCTACACCACAGGCAGTGAGCTCCCAGCCTGTACTGCTGTCTGTTCCAGCCTAGGTGCAAGACTCTGCATTTCCTGAATATATTCTGCCTCCTCAAAATCTCCAAGTACAAAATAATCACTGCTGGAAAATGTATCATAGGTCTAATTGAAAGCTATTCTTAAATCTGCTGACTAACTAAATATCCTTCCCTTACCAAACTTAGCATAACATACCAAGCTAAATCATCTTTGCAACATCGGAATTCAACTATTAATTCAAAAGACACGTTAATTTTACAGGTAGTTTAATAACCTGCTTCTTTCATAATTCTTTAAATCTAGGAAGTGATTCTGAAGTAAATATACAAGGTTTTTATTAAAACATTGCTTTTGATTATTCATTTCCTACAGCACTTTGATCTGAGGAATTCTAGAAGCAATATTAAATTGCAATCTAATCTTCTCCCAGTAGGAATTAAATATAGTTTTAGATACTATGCTGTAATTTACCAGACTATTTTTAAAATATATTAGTTTAAGATGACATATTTTTAAAAGATTTCTCCTCCCCTCCTCTCTCCTCTACTGCTGAGCAACAGCCTAAAAACAAGCACAACGGTGGCACCCTGCAAGGCACAGTGCATCTTTTCTAACTGAACCCTCTACTGGGCCTCCATGGCTTAAGTCAGGCTGAGGCTTAGACCAAGAAATATATGGTAAGCATTAAAAGTAATCTGAGGACAGATAATAGATCGTAGAATGGTTTAGGTAGGAAGGGACTTTTAAGATCAACCAGTTGCAACCCCACTGCTATAGGCAGGGACACCTCACACTAGACCAGGCTGCTCAAAGCCCCATCCAGCCTGGCCTAGAATGCCTCCAGGGTGGGAGCATCTACACCTTCTCTGGGCAACCTGTTCCAGTGTCTCCCCATCCACGTAGTAAGGAATTTCTTCCTAACATCTAGTCTAAATCTACCTTCTTCCAGCTTAAAGCCATTTCCCCTCATCCTGTCACTACACATCCTTACAAAAAGTCCCTTCCCAGCTTTCCTGTAGGCCCCCTACAGCTACTGGAAGGTTGCTGTAAAGTTCCCCCAGAGCCTTCTCTTCTCCAGCTGAAGAGCCCCAGCACTCTTAGCTTGTCCCCAGAGGGGAGGCACTTCAGTTTGAGATCATCTTCGTGGGCCTTCTTCTGGACCCCCTGCAACAGCTCCATGTCCTTCTTGTGTCGGGGGCCCCAGAACTGGATGCAGTACTCCAGGTGGGATCTCATGAGAGCAGAATAGAGGGGCAGAATCACCTCCCTCAACCTGCTGGTCCCAGTTCCCTCAATGCAACCCAGGATACAGTTAGCATTCTGGGCTGCAAGTGCACGTTTCCAGCTCACGCTCAATCTTCCATCAACTGACACGCACAAATCTTTTCTCCTCAGGGCCATTCTCAGCCAAACTCATATTTGTGCTTGGGACGGTCCAGACCCTGGTGCAGGATCTTTCACTTTGTCTTGTTGATCTTCATGAGGTCAGCATGGGCCCACCTCACAAGCTTTTCAAGGTCCTTCTGGATGATAGATAGATAAACAGACAGACAGAGGCAGATGCCACTGAGCTGCCTAATAAGTAGGCTGGATTTGCTTTTTCATGCTCTCAGTCTTTGAATATCGTAGAATCATAAAGGTTGGCGAAACCACTATGATCATCCAGTCACCAACCCATCACCATCATGACCACTAAACTATATCCCTCAGCATCACACCTACTTGTTCCTTGAGACCTCCAAGGACAGTAACTCCACCACTTCCCCAGACAGCCAGTTCCAGTGCTATATCACTCTTTTTGAAAAGAAATTTTCCTAATATCCAACCTGAACCTCTCCTGCTACAACTTAGGGCCATTATACCAGATACATAGGTTATGCATCACGTACCGAATGAGCATCGTGCTGCCAGGCGCAGTGTGTGGTCTATCAGATAAGAATACACAGAGAATGCACCAACTCCTTATTCTGCAAAGTCTTTCTGAACGACAGGCCCAACTCCGGAGCTGGATAGTGGCCATTAACACCAGTTAACTTCTGTTCCATCTGTTCTCTCCAACAGTCAGATAACCCCCTGCCCTATGCCAAATGGCCTGAAGGCATTCAAGGCAAAAATAAATGGTCAAAGTAGTCTACCTATCATGAAGATGACAAACTCTACTAGAAGATCATATATCATGGTAGTTGGGGTTTTTATTGGCAGGGCAAACTCACCCTGAATCAGGGATGGGTGAACGAAAGGTTTGTTACTGTAACCCTGTTCTTGAATGCTGTTTTTCTGCTATAGTTTGAATCACACTGAGGAAGGCTCCACAGCCAGTCTGAATTAGCTTCAAGCATGCTCCACAACATCCACCAACCATCAACAACACCAGCAGCTGCTAACCGGAGTCCCACCAATTCAGTCAATGCCACTACCGTGCTCTGATGCCTATGTAAGTGTGGACAGCCACACAAAAGCCAAAAAGAAAAAACATTGCAGATGTACCACAAAAGGAAGTGTCCTAATTAAGACTATGGACAAATCATTTCCAGAACTCTTAACTATGCACAAAACTTCAGCTAAAATGACAGTGCAAGAATAGAGAAAAACATTCTCACTTCTTTTAAACCATTTTGAACAATATTTATCTCTCTCTCCGATGTTTCTCAGCAAAAATAAGACATTACAATCAGACAGCAGTCTCCTTTCTTCAGTTGCTGCAGCTTCCCCACACAGCAAATACCAAAGCACTTAAGCCCATGTACATCTAGGATATGAGGGCAGCTGGGAAAAGTATCTCTGTCTTATATTAGAAAGATTTTCAATCACATTTTTTTAATCATGGGGTTTTTGTAATGGGTCATTTCTTCACCGACTCTTCCTTTGAAAGCATACAGAATATAACTATAGCTGTTTTTTCCTCAAATCCTCAATTTCAGCAGAAAAGATTTCTTTTAAAGTCCCTTTGTAAAAACAGCCCTCTTCTTCAAGACTAAGCACATACTCTGCAAAATCATTACAGTACATGATTTACCATGGAGCTCATTTTGAAAAGAATAAAGGAAAAAAAATACATCTACTCCAATTTTTAAGAGGTGTGTGAAGAACACGCAGTATCAGAAGAGAGCAACGGTGTGCGGAAACCACTGGGCACATCTTCGAGCATGTGAATGAGCCAGTTTCATCTCCTGCAATTTTGCTCCCTCAGCAGTAATGAATATATGTGAACTACATAGGACAATGTTATTAATATTACTTTGGAAGCAATTTTACATACATTTTAGAGCACTATAAAATTCTGCCTCCTCTTTTAAGAGGGCAAGGCCCTAAAAGATGCCAGACTGCTTCCACTCAGCTGAGCCTGCAAGCATGGGATGAGTCTACAGGTCACCAGGCCTCACATCAGCAGTGTGAGGCTCGGAGGAGTTCTGTATTTTATTTCTGACACAGAGGTCAGCAGTTAAACAGTGACGCTATGCAGTAAGTAATCCAGACACCGGGGTCATTAGAGGGGCTGGTGTCACACGGCAAGATATACTGCTGAAATAAAGATGTATTAAATCTTAACAGTTGTCTCATCTGTCATTGGAAGCTGCAGCCCTTGAGTACCAAGGAAAAAATGGCTTCAGAAACCTTCAAAAATACCAAAGGCTTTCAATTTCTCTGCTACAGGATCAAAACAGCAGCATTTAACAATCCAAGTTGTGAATTTCACAACTTAGAGATACACAAAGGTACCTAGTTAGTTAAAGCACAGATGAATCTTTGCAAGCTTATTAAACTTCAAGAAAATAGATTTGCTAAAATACAGCTCTTAATTTTGTATAGTATCTGCTATTCAGTATAATTTGCATGCAAAAGCCAGGAGAATGTGATTAAAAATACCCATCTAGAGACACAGATGAAAAACTTCAAACATTTTGTGATTCCCTTCTGTTCCACTCATTATTTCAATACCTCACTACAACAAAGGAATAGATAACACTTGTCCTTGACATTAGCCTAAATTATCTTCAGCGTGCAATATAATATCTGTTAAATTAGGCTTATTTTAAATCAACGTCAAGGTCTGTTCAAAAGGTAAAACTCTATGTACCCTGCACCTTTTGTATAACAATTTCTCCCCCCGAAACTTTTCAGAGGCCTTAAAAAAAGAAAAAAAAAACAAAGATTGGAATGGTTTTTTAGATAACTTCATTATCTAGTATTTAAAAAAGAACTTTAAAGAGAGAGACATTTATTTCTGACATTTTAAAACAATAATAACAATATTCTTCATTTTATGTATAATAGCAAAAATGATCAGCACATTAGTCAATAATTCTTGCTTCCCTTCCTTTAAAAAAATCTAGAAAAATCTTTAATGCAAATGACTGATTGTTCTCCTTGACTAATATTTAATGTATTTTTGAAATGTAACAACGGTGGAAACAATGCAACAACTTGCAGCCCATTAGCACGGTCCTTCCTACAGAAATAGCCTGTAGTGCTGCTTCAGCCAAGGGGGGGCTGATGTGAGCAGCTTGCACTGGGAATAGGTCACGAGTGCCCCTGCCTGTAGCATCCCAGGCTTGACTTCCCAGAATTATCACATGAATACAAGCCAGACAGAGAGCTCTGATCTTAAGCAAAAGACAACCTGTTAGGTGAAGATCTGTGAACCATAGTACTACAGTTCTTACCAAATGTGTTTTGGTTTTCTACAAGGCAGAATTATGGCAATCTCTGTGTGAATGGTGGCCCATCCAGCAGTACATCCATCCATTACCCACAGTGATCTCTAGGGACTGTTTATTTCACACAAAACACTATTAAGTTAAATGATGTAGCAGCTGACCCCCAGAGAAGTTCTCAAACTAGTCTCCCACATTCGAAATCATGTTCAAAATGATCTGGGGCCAGATTTTCTTCGAAAAATTTGGCATATTTGTTTGAAGGAAAGCTTGCTTACATCCTGTAAAATCATTAGCAATTAGATGCCAAGGCATTCTTGAAAGTCTGCTTCTAAAACCTTCCTGATGGATTCTCAAATCAGACCTTGAGATGCCTATGAAAACAAACAAGAACAGAAAAAAAACTGCAACAAAAAGAAATTAAGATTAACAACTGAAGACATCAGAAGGAAAACAGATCATTAATGACATTACATTTAGTCTCAAAGCACATTCACTGGAAATCAAGTTCTTTTGTCTATGTGACAGCATAGGAGACCCCCAGTATTACTCCAATTATTCTGTGTACCAGCCCATGATGCTTGGCTACTTGATGCAGAACACCACACCCTTACAAGCCTCTCTATGTAGGGATGCTTATAACCGAAGAGGCAGGAACACAAACTGTGACTTTGCCAAAACTGTACTACTAAATTATTTAGTATGATAGCTTCAAAGACTCCAGCCTGAGTTTTCAGAAGTCATTTTGGAAATTAATTCCCTAAATCACTGGGGAAACCAGGACCGATGCACTTACATCACCTATATGAATCTAAAAAAATATTTCTAAAAAGAATCACTCAAGAGAAATTACATTTGCATGCACACTCATTTCAAGCTACCAAACTTGGGCACACTGTACCATTATTACACTTGAGCTTGATTTACCCCCATACTGATGACTGCATTTTCCAACACAACATAAGTCACCCAGACTGGGGAAGGAGATGCAGCATTGTCAAAAGCCATCAGCTTCAACCTACAGACAAGGACTTCACTGAAAACTTTGAAGTAGATCCCTTCCATTTTTCAGCTCTAACCCATCCCTGCTTCCTATGGGCTGGTCTTGCTTCTCTGCTTCTCCTGTTTTCTCTTCCAGAAAAAATTAAAGGTAGGAGCTAACACTCCCTACCAGGGCATGAGACCTGCCTCCATCTGAAGTGTCTATATTATATTTCATAGTCAATTCAGAACTGTTGTAAGGTTATTAAAATCATTCATTATTTTATCTGTGCCAAATGGATCATTACACTGTCAACAGTTATCTTTATTATGCAAAAATATGCAGAACTTAACATCCTTTGTTGAGCTGGCAAAACAGTATATTCAGTAGTAACTCTATTTTTCATTAAATTTTGCACAAGGAATTTGATTGCCAAAGGTTCCATTCAGAAACACCACACAAAACAAGCTGTTTCAATTGGGTAACATCAGATTATTTTATTAAATAAATTATTAAAAGATTATTAAATCTTTTGACTACTGCTCACTGTACTAATGGTGTTCCAATTAATTTATAGTTCCCTTTAATTTTTACTATTACATATTAAAAAAACCTGTGAACAGCACCTTCAGTGCTCCAAGTGAGCAAGTCCCATGTATGAATACATATTACCTTGTAGAGATATATAGTAATTGTTTAGCTTTATGAACTCACATCCACATCTTTAGTCACTGCAAATAAAACCAGCTGTCAAAAAGAGAGGGAAAAAAAAAAAACAAAAAAAACCTGTAAGAAGGCAGAATGCAGGGAGGCAAAGACCAGCCTTGAATCCAGGCTCTCACTTTCCACTCTTTTCTAAATGTCTTCCCACAGAATCGGGAGTGAATTCAGCACTGAGTGTAAGCGTCAGTTCTTGGAAAGCTGCAACCATCTTGACATAGCTTTTCTGTCTCGCTAAGTCTTAATTTCATTTCTAAATTATCTAGGGGGAAAAAAAGCAAGAAAGAAAAAAAATAGTCTTGTTTCCCCTGTGCTTCTCCTACCAAGCTGAATCTCTGCAATTGTAAGCACTTTTTGAAAACACTTTTGGGGTGCAGTTTGTAGTTTGGCACTACACAAAGCAGGCACATTGCATAAGACTTGTGCAGGTTGCTGTGTAAATTATGCTGTCATAAGTGATTAACATTTAAAAGGACTAAACAGAGGAAGCAGATAATACCTCCAAGATCTGTTTTTAATTAAAACATCCTAGTAATTAATATTAAAAGGAAAAGACTGAAAATGAGAGAGAGCACAGCTTCTGAAAAGAATCATTTTTCATTAGAGGTCACTTTTATCCAAAGTGAAATACCATTTTCAGATTACCTAGCTCACTAGAGACTATTCACTTATTAGAACAACTCCACCCACATAAATACCAAAAAAAAAAAACCCACACATTTAATCAGAAACATTTATGCATTCATTACTTTTTCAAGCGTCCTTGCTTTAAGATGATCTTCCCCTCACTGAAAGCAAACCTTATTTCACAGTCTCTGTACCTAATTGTTATATCCCAAATGATTTCTCTACTTTCCAAAATAATTACCAAACATTATATCATCTCTGCTAAAATAGTAAAAGGGCATCAACATTCAACCCCATAAGTAGCTAAAATGAATAGCACATACCAGGGAAGTCTAATGCACATAGCCTTTGCACATAAATCAAACAGCCTTACACATTCTGACAGCTCCATCTAGCCACAGCTACACAAAAGTAACTTTATCCCCAGCAGAGCAAATTAATTTACATTCAGCGCATACCAGCTATTACAAAAACTTTTGTGGTCAAAAGTGTCATTTCCAGAATGCCTTTAGTATTGTTTAACTATAAGATTAATGCTTCCACAATTGTATCTGTGCTTCAGGTTACTTGGGTTTCAGAGAAACATAGGATCAGAAAAGTCATGTCTTTAAAGGTCTCAAAATTAGAGCATCTGGATAATGTCTGGAACAGATGTAGGAATTAGAACTTGGCAGGAATTCATGAGATAGGAACCTCAAACATTCCTGGGGAGAACACAGAGCAGAATGGAGTACAACATGAAAACCCAAAGCTCAAAGTGACAGAATGGGAGAAAGGAGACACACAAGGAAGGAACAGATGAGCAAGAATAACAGCAAAACAGCCAGCTGACAGAAACAGAGGAAAGAAGGTGAGGTCTCCTCACTGTGAACCTCCAGCACCCCTAGTGCTAGTTTACAAATCTACAGTGTACAAACAGGCCTCTGCTTCAGCTTCAGCTGCAGAGCCAGGATGGAGAGTGCCATCACCCACTGATGGGTTAGAACAGTCATGTTCAGCCAGTCAGGTACAGATAATTCTTCTGCCACTTTTTCACTTCCATTCATCAATAACTGATGGTTTGAATGATCTGAAGTTCACCTCTTTGTTTATACTGGGACACCGCATGCACTAGGAAAATAACATACGTCTTTCATGGGAAAACAGCGGTGCTACCTACCTCCAGACATACAGCTCTAAGCATTTCTTATTCATTATATAAAAATATTCACATATAATCATTACATAAATATATTCATTCTATAAACAATTTGAGGAAATGAATTCTCATTTCATTCCACATTCTTACTGTCCAAAATGTAAAACAGGTTGACTTGACTGGTGTACATATCACACTCATTAAAAGTGACCTGAATTTCAGAAGTACTGAATGGCTGTAACACGTTCAGAATTCAGAAAATGCTCCTCTGTTGAAACAAAAACCCTCACAGGGTACTGAAATACAGTTTGCTCAGATCCAACTTCAGGTACGCTTGCTTCAGTGCCCACTGCTGCATTCTGCTAATGGATTACTAGGCAGCATGCCTCACTATCTTATTATGCAATTCCTTATGAGAAGTGACAAATGGCTGAAAAGGAAGCTTTATGGTGTTTTGAGATGTAGCTAATACAATTTACAGATCACTGATAAAGCGTTTTCTCCTTAAGCTGATCTAAATCAAATTTTTAAATGCTGCTCGTTTACTTAGAGCATTTGAGGTTCAAATCTTACTCTAAGTCCCTGAAATTCCAAACGATAAATCCTTGAGTTTCAAATATGCAACAGTTCCATTTTCTACATAATTCCAGAATAACTAATGCAGAAGAAAAGGCGATTACACCTCAAAGGTGGATGTGTGCAACTGCCTAAAAATGCAAACAAGGAATGTAAATCTGCCAAGCTGCTTTTCTTCTTCCAGGACATGCACGAGTGATTAGCCCCAGCTGACAGCACCGCACGGCCACAGGTGTTCGGGCCCAGTCCAAAGAGGAATTTTACTAAATTCCCTCTGAAATCATACAGGAAAAACTGCAGCTCTTACCACATGCCAAAGCAAAAGCTCTTTCAGTCTGGTAGAAGCAAAGTGGCAGCTAACGAAAGGAGAAGAGCCAGTGAGGAGTCACCGCACTGCCTCCCAGCCCAGGCTGTCACTGTCAGCCCAGCTGGCACTCCAGTTTTTTTAAAAGTAACTAAAACTAAAAATCGACGTGCTTAAAATGCCAAAATTTCCCATAAGTACGTATCTAATATTGGACAAAAAAAAGCAGAAACACCATTAGAAAGTGAGAAGAATCCTAACTGACTGTGTGCATTCCAGAGGTGAGTACACTAACCGCTGTATTTGGGGTGTGCATGTAGGGTGAGTGGCATGGAGGGATTTTTCTGGAGGTTTTGGGCCCCAGACTAGGCTACTGACTTGGTAATAACCTTTCTCCCTGGAAACGTGTATTGATGGCTGTGGAAGCCAACAAAGGGCTGCAGGAGGCAGCAGCATGTGGTGGCCATGCCCAGCGGAGGGGGCAAAAGGCTGCAGGAGTGAAGGGCCTCAGGAACACTAGGAGGGCAGGAAGGGCCACGTTGCTGTGCTAGAACTGGCACTGAAGCATTTATAGACTCTTTTCACACAGGCTGCCAGCAAGGAGAACAGTAATACCTCTTCTCAGAGGTAGCAAGTACAAAGCAGGCCTTCCCTTTCATGGTGGGGTTTACTAGTCATTAATTTGTATCTGGAAGAGAGCCTATAGCTCCTCCACCACCCCCACTCCACAACTGCCACAGGGAGCTACATCCATATATCTTGTTTTGTTCCCTCTTCATCTGTTTTGTTGCACTGCAGGAAGCTGAATTTATAAGTTTGTGATGTTTATTTTGGGTCTGCTATCAGCTATATTCCTTCAGTCATAATTTAGCTAACTGCATACTGAAGAAACCCAGGCAGATCCCGTCAAGGTTGTGGAATGTGGAGTGTCCTCTGAGAAGACAACTCAGCATGATCACTTCGGTTTTCCAGCATTCCCTCCCCACAAATAATAATAATAATAATAAAAAAAAAAAATAAAAAAATCTCTGTGCTAGTTCCACTCCACGGCTGTCCCCAAGACTCAAGAATCAGCAAAGGGGCTTTCCTCAAGTATGCTGATATCCTCAACTAAGGAGTGCCAGGTGAAGCTACGCACAACATACAGAGCACACTGTGGCCTCGGTGTTCACTGCAGAGCTAAAGGTACCAGGTGTCAGGAGAACAAGCGCTTTTAAAGAATCAACTTTTAAGAATTTCATAAACTGTTTTGCACCACTCTTCTGAGCAAGAATACAGTGTAGAACCTGTCACAACACACCTAAGGTAACAAGGGCTCAGTGCTTCCCAGAACAGCTCTGGGAAGTGGGGTACGGGCGGGCACATGCCCTACCTCACTGTGTAGTCCTGAAGCCAAAAGGACACACAGTTTGTCCCGGAGGGGTTCAGAAAGAAATTGCCCCTCCATTCTTAATGCACAGAAGAGGAAAAGCACAGGGAATAGGGGGTGAAGAAATGCAAAATTCATCTTCTGAGAGCACGGAACAGCTTGGATCAGTCTCCAAGCCAAAAACAACTTTGAGACTTATAAGCAAAAGGCAATAAACAGTTCAATACAGGCTGCTCTAAATATTGAGTTGGAAGTTCATTAGATTCTAATTTACACTTTGCTGATTCTTATAAATTCCACTTATAACCAAAGTACTTTTCCTTCCAGCAACCATTTCATGGGAGAAAGCCCTGTATTTGAGCTTTCATGTTCAGATGCAATCCCAAGACTATTGAAGAACACATCTGATATACAAAGCAAATTCTCTGAAATAAAACTACACTGCAAGATATTGTTACTATTTAACAGTACACTTGCCTTTTCACTGTGTTCATTGATTCTAGAAATCCAGTAATACTGCACACACAAATTTATCCCCAAAACTAAAAGAATTTATTTTGAAAATCTGTTAACTTAACCAGACTTGCCAAACTGTTGTATGTTTTTTTTTAAATAACATCTTGAATTAAACATATCAGAAATAAAAAAATTATTTTTTAATTCAAAAAGCTGGAAAAAAATCCTTCAACTAAAGCATGGAGCCAAAATGCAGCACAGAGCCTGTCAGCCAACTCTTCACTCTGAGATGGTACATGCACTAGTTGGCCACAAACACTGCCTTGGGCACCTTACCAGGAACCTCCTTTCTGCCCAGGGGAAAAGCAGGAGATGCCTGTTTTCGCTATGCCACCACTCATTTGCCAGTTCCATAAGCACATACTCCCTTCAAAACCAAAAATAGCTGATGGCCAACATCAACAAAAGCAGGGGCATCTCAGGAGGAGAAATGGACAAGTGTTACCTATACAAGTTGTGTCTATATTCAAGCTATACTGCTGCACTGAGAAACAGTCATCACTCCTGCTAGAATCCAGTTATCAATGCCACCTAAAGCTAAAGTAGTACCATTTCACATATTTTCTGGATTGTTTTTCTGATACCCCAAAGTACTTGCAAAAATGTTAGCAAAACTGCTGCACAGCAGAGAGCATCCAGTACTGAAATGCTTGATACCTACTCTACAGCCAGACATACTTTCTACAATCAGAGTCTTCTACACTCTCAGCTCTTTCCCTTTAGATCCTGTCATGCAGCAGATTGAACTTTGCAAACGACCTCAAGAGTCAACCATAAAATAATTGACCAAACTTCACCTTTCAGTAAGATTTTTTTCCTGGAGAAGCACTGCTTAACATCAGACATCCAACTGAGAAACTGAGAAGCTGGCCTCCGGTTACTCTCCAGAAAGATGGGAGCTGAGTGCATCGTGCTCAGCACTCTCTGCAGGGCAAAACTGACTTCCACTAGTTCTGCAGGCATAACCATATCAGGTTAACTTTAGCACAAATCAGATGCCTAAAATTAGGCAGCAGAAATACCCATCTGTGTTACTCAGCTGCAGAGGTATTTGAGAAATAGAAAAGAGCAGATAAAAATAGAGCTCTGTAAAACTAAGCTGTGCTTCCAATTATTAAACTATTGGATGCTAACAAATATGAGACCTACCATCAAATATCATTTACATCATATAAGAAACGTTAAATCTGCGGAACATCTTTTCAAAGACAAATTATTACTTCAATCATAGTAATATTACATGCTGTGCATCATTTTAACCACAGGGCCTAAATCAAGGAATAATTGACTAGTAGACTGATATAACTTTTAATACAATACCCATCAGTCTCTTTCCAGACTTAGGACTAAAGTTTAAGAGCGAGTCTGAAAGCAAGAAACAATGGTTATATATGAAGTGCTCACAAAATCATGCATTCTGTGATCCAATTTTTATTTCAAAGCAGCAGTCCAAACTGCATCAAAATGACACAATAGGTCATTTTCATGTCTTTGGCTCAGGAACTTAATGAGAGTTGACTGTATTGAAGAAATAAATGAAGAGGCCTACAGAATAAAATTCGGACACTCAGATGTCTTTACTCTTGAATACACGAAAACACCACAGATTGTCTTGACAACTGTCCGGCTGCATTAGCCACACAGACAATCAGCCAAGTGTTTATTGGTGTCATAGGGAAGACTGTGTGGAAAGGAAAAATAGAGTCACTTTAATTAAAACGCTGAAAGCAAGTTAGCAAGAATTCCTGTTAGAAGTACTCATAATCACCATAACTATGCACATGACATATGTACCACAGCCACTGATCACCACAGAGGTATTCAGCCTCGGGAAAAACTCAGTCTGCACACAAGTAGAAATCAGTAAGGGTCTGCCTGCCCCAGTTTTCCTGAAATTGTTTCCCAAGCAGAGAATAAATTGACAGTTTGCCTGCAGAGCTCTTTGTTGCATTGCCTCTCCTTGGGCTCTGCCCAGTGCCCGCCATTCTCATCTGGAACTGCCACTCTCCGGTATTATGAGGAACACAGCCCAGGTTCCATTTGCAGGTCATTTCAGACCTAGTAATGCAGTCATGTATAACTCCACCTCCCTCAGTGAACAACCAGTTAGTATCCCCTTTACGCTCTGACAATCAACCAGAAGTTATTTTAACTAGGGCAGAGCTCTCAACACAACTCTTTCAGAGACGTTAGGGACTACAATTTAGATTTAACATTCCAGGTCTTTCCATTCTCCGTTAATGATTCATCTACATTGTGCTTCTGAGATAGGAAACTTCTCAAACATTTTGATATCCCACATGTAGGCTATTTTCCATTAAAGACTATCAGCCAAAACTACACTGCTTAGGTGACTGAGGAAGATGCAGGTAAATAGCAGTAGCACAGGTCAAAGTAATACATGGGTAGCAATTCCCCGTGCTCTAGCCTGGTGGGATGAGTTCAGGAATGTATTCTAACATTTTGCAACTGGGCAGCAAGAAAACAAGAGAGCAATTGGAATAAGCAAGCACATCCTTCCTTGCACACATGCCACCACGCAGGGAGCTGAGGAACAGTGGGGCTGCCTGGTGCTGCACAGAGCTGTGATCAAGACGGAGCACTCCACAGCTCTGCTCGAGTCCCCACGCACCCCCATGTACCTGGCAGGTTCTCTCAAAGGCCCCAGACGAATTACTCCTCATCCCTGAGCACTCTGCAGTACACAATGCAGGCTTTGGGTGCCAAAGCAGCTACCACACCATGCCAGGACTGAATTGACCAGTTCTTCTGCACATGTCCCAAAAAGTGGCACTTCAAAGTTGTTATTTCCTTCAGATTTCTCAATCTTTCTTAAATCTTCTGTAATATGGATGGAAAAAGTATCAAACCTCTCAAAGCATGGGAAATACTAAATCATCTCAAGTGACAGCAGCTCAACAGCAAGTGGATGGTTAGGTTCATGAGGAGAAGTGGTTGTGGTTTTCTGTTTGCTTGGTTTTTAATATTCACAATGAATAAACAGTGCACAGCTAACCTAAATCTTGCACGATGCCACTACAAATAAATGTATTGCTTTTATTTTCCCTAAAATCACCTTAACTAGCTCTCGTTCTTTTTATATTTTTTCAGACCATTAATGTATTCTCTTCCCACTGGACACAAAATCAACACATTACCTGGCCATCTCACAGGGCTTCTGACAGCCCAAGAAAACACAGTTATTACTGTCAGAACTCAAATGAAATATTCTGAGCTTGGGAAGAAGTTATTAGCCTGACGTTCAAAAACAAGCATGAAATGGAAAAGGGAAGGAAGAATATTTCCCTTACTTTTCTAGGGTTTATTTGGGAGGTTGGAAATGGGTTGTTTTATTTTGTTTTATTTATCATTAAATTGGTTGTTTTTTGTTTTCCCCCGCCCTCCTCCCCCCCAACATCCTAACCATTCCATTAAGGAGATGTAGCATAGCAATTTTAAATCATAACACTTATAAATAAAAGAGCAATTATTTTACCCTCAGAAAAATTTCAAAATGTTACCTTAATTTTTTTATCCTAAATTATATACATGAAATCAACCAATTCATGTCTTTTCACTGCATACCAAACTCTCAGGAAGTAAAATCTGTGATATGACAGATTTTCTCTTTAACAAAGATAAAGCTAAAAGTGCTGACAAAAGCAGCCACTTCACTTTTTCCCGCTGCATTAAAGTAAAAAACACATAGTACATAGTTCAATTTGCGTTGCACATCTATAATTTGCACACTATCTACTGCACATAGTAGTTGGAAGATAGAAAACCATAGTGCAGCAGTAAAGAACAGGGAAAGTGAAATACATCTCCAAGTGGTGTTAAAAGGAGAAACAGAAGATCAGTGAGATCTCAGCTCTCCAAGCACACCACTGGGGGAAGAACCGCACTGACAGTCATGTTTCTTACGACTTAGTGGCACAGAGCATCCCATATGGTATGAGGCCAACCTCACTGTGACTGGCTTCCAGTAAACGCTGCCAGGCAGCCCCATCACTCCTGTTGCAGCGAGCAGCCGTCAAAATTACAGTTGTCTCCAAAGAGTATCTCTGAGCATCATTTCTTTTGTAAGTCATCCACAGGGACCAGTGCTGTTTGATGATGAAATCTCATCCTCAGATAGCATGCACATAAAAATGGCACTAAAACAAATTAACTATGCCATAACATTCAGCAGCAGGCTTTCTGACATTTGAGCATAAAATTCCACTGATACCTTCCATGTGTATTGAAGACACAATTCTCAAATACTTCTGTAAAACTAAGCATTAAAAATAAAAATAAAAATACAGGTATGCTGGATCCATCCATCCCTGTATTTGCCTCAACAGCAGTCCCCAAATTTGGCAGATGTCAAATAACAGCACAAAAAAACTTCAGTTACCCAGCGGTTTGCAGTTCAGGGTCATCCTAATCCATGCATTCTGTATTTGTGCTTAGAGTATCTAAGCCAAAACTAAATATAAGCTTGTAAAATAAAAATATGTTATACCAATAGTTTGAAACAGAATTAAATCCAGACTCTAGCATTTACTGCTATTTGTACCACTATATTCAGATCTCATCTGATCTTCTCTTCTCATGCACACTGCATTTCAAAGACAAACTTCCCAATTACAAACAAAGTGTTATTTTCTGGTGTGTTTGGTTGTTTTTTCCCCACAACAATTTATATCAGGCTGATCCATACAAACAACAAAATATGTTCCAAATCAGCTGGAAAATCAGCAAGTGAGTTAACTTCAGGAATTACACTTTCGTATTTAAAGGCCCTATTTAGTTCTAAAGAGTTAATTGTATTTAGTTTCAAATCTAAATTCTATTTATACAAACAAGGTACCTTTATAAACTGCATTATAAGTCCTTCTGGGTTACAGAAACTCTGAAAGAATCCTGAATAACAATTTCCAACAGAAGAACCATCATTCTCTGTTGCAATTTTCCCAAAATGTGGAGAAATTGCAGAGGCTTCTTTCGGAAGCCTGGTTACTTCCAGAACTCAGGTTACTTGCATCACATTGAGTTCACTCTGTTTCCAAGAGCAGTGTGTTTGCCTTTCTAAAGAGTCTCAGTGCACAATGGAAACACTGTCAAAACCAATAAAGAGGTGCTCTAAACTTTGATGGGCATCTCAGCACTTCAAGGCACATTCAGAAGAAGGGAGACATCCTCCTGGGAGAACACAAGTTTTGCAGTCACGCAATGGTAGGACCATCGAGTATTTTCTCCTGATCTGCAAAGTGATTTATAGTTTTTCAGTCCTTAACCATTCAGACTAACAATAAAACAGCAGGAGCATAACACTGTCGTGTTCTGTTTTCTAAGAGATCCTGTTTTTCATTACGCTAAATCATATTATATTGTATTTATACTCCATTCTGAAAGAAAAATAAATAAGATTTTAAAACCTTTTAAATATATCAAAGTACTTTGCAAATACGGTTTATGCGTCCTCTTTCTATAAGTGATTAGGAGTCTTTCTATGAAACACAGAAGTTCTGCTATTATAATTGCATCATGCCTTTCAAGCCACCTCCCTCATATACATTAATGACAATTTCTTGTTTCATAGGCCCACACTGCTGCAGGATTTATATAATAAATAGAATTGAACAAGAATCCTGTATCCCAAATGTATGGCCTTGCGGTGACTTCAACTGAAAAATGTAAAACAAATGTGCTCTAAAAGTAACGAAATCTGTTGGGAAAAATCAGAAAATGCTTGTTCTCCCAACCCTACAGCACAGTAATGAAAAATTTTAATTCTCACTCAATACTGAAGTAAATATTTCTAAAGTACTGATTCTGCAAAACTCTCAAACGCCTTGCAAATGTAACCGTACTCATAAACACTCATCACATCTACTGGAAACAAGAATCTGAATTGGCTTTTCTGAACAGTTTTTCACAGAATGACTGGAAGATAACTATTTCTCCGATTAAATTTTGGGCTTTTTTTTCCTCCTTTCCATAAAATTAACAATTTCCACAGAATCATATTTGTCACAGTTTTCTATTACAGTATCTACAATTTATATTTATGCTTCATTTTTTATATACATTTTCCAATATTCCATGACTAAATAGAAAAGGAAGTACACACATAAAGCGTATGTACAACAGGCATTTCCAAGGCCCTTCTCAGAGGCCATGACCTCTGTGAATGCTATCTTCAATGAGAATCTTTTGGGTTTATTAGAAATCATTTTGTGAAACATAAGCATACTATCTAAACAGCATCTTAAAACCTACTCAAAACTGAATTCTCCAAGTTACCTAAGCAATTCAGCCATTGATATGATTAATTTTGATGTAAATCTCTCTTAGGGACTTTAATGAGCCAAGTCAGGAAAATCCAAATTAAATTAAAGAGATGTAAACTGGATCTCAGGAGCTCATAAGTAATGATGTTAACAATATTTCTCGATACTATCTAGAAATTATACATTTGTAATCATTTTAAAATGTAATTAGTTCCACAAGAAATATAGAAATTACTCAAGGATTCCTAGAAATATTTTTTAAATATCCAGCTTAGGGCATTTGTCATAAAACAGTGATTTTGTTTCTCCATTAGGACCCCACCTCTCCCACTACTTAGAAATCAACGCACAACACCTAGCTGGGGGCCTGAAGTTCTAGGGAAGGAAACAAAGAGATTTATTTCCAGACCTCCTCATAGACCCAGGTAAGCCTGCCTCCTCACTGCAGGTTTCTTCAAACAGCACAGAGAGCTAGTCTAAGAATCCAGAGAAACAACATCTGGATCAAAAAAGTGGCAATTGCAAAAAATGCTAATGCAAACTGCACAGTACAACTGATTCAAAGGTAAAGCTGAGTGCAAAGACAGTAAAATCTCTCTTTAAGATTTCTTGCAACTCATGTGTTCTTCTCCAAACCTTAGAAAGGAAATGCAAAGAAACCTGGAAGAATAAGGCATTATCAGTCTAGACAATAATCAGGATGATCTCACATACATCAGTGTAATAAACACGCTTGTTTCAAATCTATCTTACATATAAGATGGATGCCCATTGCATCCAGAAGCAGGTCTGCATGTAACCAAGAATAAGCTCTATAAAGCTCTGCCAAGTTCAGAAGACAGGCCAGACATAGGAACATTTCAACATTTGATAATTCTATATTGACAAGGCATCATGATAAAAGGCACTTTTACTCTGAAACCTAATAAAACACCCTCTGTTGTCTCTCCCCCCAAGATAACATTATACCTAATAGTTGATGTCATAAACATCAGGGGATGGATGTTGTCATGGGGACAGAAGTCCCCATACATCTTTAGAAGGGAGGACAGATAGTTCCAAAGCGTATCTGCTACTAACAAATACAGTAACATATTCCACACAAGATCTACCATGATACTGATGAAGTATCATGGGGTTTCCATGTACACAAATAATGAGAAATCTCAAAGGAACAGATACATTTTTCCACATAGCTGTAAAAGAGTAAATATGGTACTAGCAACTTGCACTTTTAAAAAATTCATAGTTACTACCCTTGAAAATAAAAAGGTTTTCTAAGTTTTGATTTAAAAATCTTAATTTCCTATGATAATAAAAATAAAATACAGACAATGATGAATGTCTTCAGCCAGAGAGCACAATAGAGTCTGCTGATCTCTTAGGAAATACCATAACTTGTACACATAGAATGCAAAACAAGACTGGGGAAGTCTACATATTAAGTAGCTTTGAAAAGTTTAACTGTAAAGGACCCTTGAATTCTTCAAAACAATGAAGGTTCCATAGTAAAATAATCCTATCAACTATGCTGGAATTGCAGGATAGCCTCCATGAAAAAACAGTTCCACGGAAAGTGAGCACAGCAAACAGTAATCTGTATCTAATTCAGGGAGACATCACTGCAGGAATGAACTGGAAAGTCTGAAAAAACGTCTTACATGATCAAGATCTGCAGCACAAGATTTACCTTACAGGTAGAGCAACAACAAATTGCTATCTTAATGACTTTCTATTTCTGCCCCAGAATCGCTTTTACCCCACAATTCCCTTCAGGATCTTTATAAAAGAAAAAGAAAAAAAAAAGCGTTCTCTTTCTTTCTTCTTCTCTACCTGTGCAAGACACATGAATAGGGCAGACAATGAACATTAAGGGTTTCATTACTCTGCTTACTATTACTCTTCTTCTAGATACTGCAAAACCCTCTTAAACTACAATGACTCGCAACATTTCCTTAGTATTTTTCCCCCATCTTGAGATCAATTTTTCTGATCTTATAGCACACAGCTTTTTTCCAGTTTTCCATGACACTGAAGAAATACGCATTGCATACATCCTTATGGTAGAAGTTAAAGTACTTTCATCACAGAGCCAGCCAGTATCCATAGTATTATATTATATCCATATCAATTCCATATAATAAGAAATGCTTTGAAAAGGGAGACTAAGGTTAGAGAAAGGCATAAAAAAAATATATATGTTTATTATTTACAGCTAGGGCTGAGAAACAAATGAGATAAACAACAACAACAAAAAATCCTGACAAAAGTCTGGCTGTGTATTTAATACCTAGAATCTCTCAGTTTTGAGCATGTAATTTCTGTCCTCCCTGCAAAACAGAACAATTTGATATTTCAATCATAAAGTACTAAAACATAGAAAAACCTTCATTTACTTGAAGAAAACTGATTAACCTTCATCTATTGTCAAGCTCTTTATTGCTCAGATTTGACACAGGAGTCCACTTAATGCACAACAGCAGTTTCTGAGCAGCTCTTTGTGTGAAACATTTGTTCTAGAAAACCATTTGCTTTTAACTGTACTGTTTCCACTCTATACATAAAGCTAACCGGAACCTAAGCAGCAGTCCTTCTCCAGAATGAGCATACTGAAAGGTAAGAAAAAACCAAAAATAGGTAGTACCTAAGTGTGCACAGCAGTCACCTGTGCGAGTTCACAAGCTGAAATTTCAAGACATTCAGCTATCTGTTTCTGTATAAATCAAAGACTAATACACTTTGTCTAAGAAAAACAATTTATATGACAACTTTCAGCTAACTGTAAAGAACATAGCATTTCATAGGTTTCATTACCTTCATTTGAATTGAGAATCTAAATATATTCCATTTTTCTATGTATTTATTTTCTCAGATAAGGCTTGTTGTTGTTGGAGTTGTTGATTGACTGTTTCTTTTTACTTTTTAAAAACATAAGATTATATCTTCCCCCCCCATAAAACAAAAAAAAACAAAAAAAAACAAGGAACGGTTGCAAATTCCCTAATTTAAGTACAATACGCTCTAGCTACTCTAACTGTCTCTTATACATCTGCAAGTAAAGAAGCAAAACTGTTTTACCACAGATAAATGGAGACAGCAGCTTAAGAAAAATACTGATAAAACTTTCAGTATTTTAATGCAAGCTGGTGAAATGGAAAAGAAAAAAAGCAAACCCACATCATCATCACAGTAGTCTCATAGTCCTTTTGTATTTTTCCAACCTCCATAGATGAAGGAATTCATTTGTAAGATGAGTACAGGACAAAATGGCCAGAGTAAAAAATCTGAAAACAGAGAGCTGATTTATTTCTTAAGATACATAATAAAAGACAGTACCATTTCTATGAATTATGACTTTTTCTAAGTTATTAATACACCTTTGCCCCCTTTTTATTGCTATCGCTCCCTGGAAATAATATACCCAGCCATTTTGTTAAAAAGAAAGTGTTTCATTTCACAGTTCACAGATACTCCTGAATCTGCTAAAACGTCATTTGCCAATTATTAACACCACCACCCACCAATGACTCTGGTTTTATTAGGTCTTTATTAATATGGTAAAAAGCAACTTTTCTTTCATCTTAAAATATGGCCTGCTTTAAAATACAAAATCAGAATCAGATAGGAGTATCTTCCAGTTAAAGAACAGATTTTAATCTCAGTGCTGTGATTTAATATGAAAAAATTGCCGAGTAATCTAGAGTCAAAGCAGTATATTACACAAAGCAGTATATTATACAAAATGCAAAAAGAAAAAAGTGAGATAACTAAGAAATGTTTTAAAGTCAAAAGAAAAAATATTTGATATTCAGGAAGTGCTGTCCTAAACTGCCATGCAATTAGATACATTGAAAGCCATGTGTCTCTAAAACAACAAAACAAGAAATTGAACCACATCCCACTCGATTCACTTGAATGAGGCTTATTAAGTTGAATGTTTGGTTCAGACCATGAACAGCAATGTAATATTCAGCAAAGCTCTCCGAACTGAAACTTTTCTCCCGCTCACTTACTTCTGGCCTAACTGATTCTCCCTGAAAGTAAATTGATTTTGCACTGAGAAGTGAAAGAATTGATAACAGGCACTTCCTGACAAACCAAAGTAACTGGAAAAAGATCCACTGCAGTGTGTGAGAATTCAATTAATGTAAATCTAAAGAAACAAGTTTTATACAAAGAGGTAGAATAATAAATGCACCAAACCCAGCAGACTTCTGGACACATCACCCTTCCCCTCACCATTCTCCCATTAACATCTGTATTTTTAATGAGTTGCATTAAAACAGGAAGCATCTGTTTTGTTTGTCCTTCTCATCAAAACAGCTACGACAATTTGTGCACCCACGAGGTTTTCTGGTGCTCCCTCATCTCGCTCCCCACAGTGACAAGGCCTGAAGCAGGGAGCTGGGACAGGCGCACGCGCAGCCTGCAGAGCTGCCACGTGTTCGGTGGAGACACCAGGATAAGCTCACTTCAGACCTCCACATCACAGCAAGGACAGCTGCCACAGGTGGCCGGGTGGTTTCAGCTCACAGAGATGGGCACTGACTGCCCAGAGCCCCCTGGTGTCAGTTGGAAACAAGCGTGACCTCGACAGAATCAGCAACGCCCAGCAGCTGTCCACAGGTGATAGCTCCAATCACTCACACCAAACGCTGCATCAGTCTACTGCTACATTTGTGGAAAACATGTAATTACAGGCAATTCCTATACAAGCTTAAATATGTCCAAGTCCTCAAAAGAAGCCAACTGTCATGGCATCATGGAAGTCTGGTTAACGTCCAACTGCTTGTAAGGGATGAAGATCTAAATGGAATAATGTTGCAGTAAAAATTTGGTCAATGCTACATTTCATTTTCATATAAGAGGGACAAGTACAGGAGCACTGCTCACACAGAACACAAAAAGGTGCAACAAGGGAATGAGAGCAGTCTCTCAAACACACCTGGTGAGCAACGTGTACAAGAAGGAAAGGCTTCCTGTGGTACCCAGCAGAGGAACTGCGCTCCCTACTATAAAATGTTATTCTGCACTTTAATAGAGTTGCTCATCCACCAAAAAACACAGCTAAACAATTAGAAAAGAGACTCCCAAGACAGCAATATAATTCGACCCTGTTCACTTACTGAAACTAAAAGTGCACATATGAACAACAAAAAAGCACTTCTGAAGCAAATGTTGCTAATAGAAAAATACAACAGATGTGAACGGCATTTAGAAATGCTCACATATGATGCACGATGTGATTTTATATATTAGATTTAAGTAGAGTTTTATTTCTGTAGAGAAGCATGATTTGTAATAACAGTCATTTTTCAATTTCTTCATATTTCAAGGCGTTCTGCTAGAAATCACAGCTCTCCAGTTTATCTTTATGGTTGACTGGAACTGATAAATTCAGTAGGGGTTATGGCTGTATCATTAATACAACAATAAAAGGAAATGCATTAGTGTGTATAATTATTGAAAGTGTTTTATTAAACCAACAACTCTTCAGTTTCCCTACAAAGAAAAAGAAATGCAGAGAGCTGTAAAACAAAGGCTGAAATCCACAATTGTCAAGCAGCAAATACACCATAGGGTATGAGGGAAATGGAAAGCTTCCAGAGAACTTCCACATCACTAGGAAAGTAGCATGTAATTATCCTCAATCTATGCGAGATGACAACATGTAATTCACATTATGCTTCCCAAGACACAGTTTGTTGCAATATACTGTTCAGGAGAACTTCAAAAGAACTTCTGAACTACAGATTAAGAAACTAGAAGTGCAGCTAGCCTAAGCATGCTCTATGGCCTGTTAACTATCCTGACTTTCTGCCTACTAGCTCATGAAGGCTGGTAACCATCAACTTAAGGGGTAATCAGGAAGGAGACAGTTTAGAATACACTACACGCAAGTAATTAAATGAGAACTCTGCACTCCTCCAGGCTCTAGACTGGCTACTTACTGAACCCTGATTGTTTTTCTGAACAACAATTAAAAGAGTAAGATTTTAATTTTCTTCATTTCTGAAAGCACTTTCATGTAAAGCGTGTATGATGTTATTTTAAGATAGCAAAGAGAAAGCAGAAATTAGAGGACATGGTTCCAACATCTCACTAGGAACATAGTCAATTCTTAATCCAGACTTACATTTTCTGTTTTAAGTTAAAGGAAAACAAATAATGTAATTATCAAACACTGGTGCATTCATGAAAGATGCTGTTATGAATTCATGAAAGTCATCTTTAATTTTCCGTCAGTTACTTCCTTTCTATGCTCTCTATCCATATGTATGAAATAAAGCAGTCAAAATAGCATAACCTCCTTGATAACGGGACTTTAGGAACTTGATGTGTGTGGCAGAAGACTAGCTCGCTCTAGTCTTCTCCAAGTTCTCAAGTACTTACAGGCTTGAGCCTGTAAGGCATTTTTCAGAGTTCATTCTAAGTCTACCTTCCCTCATAATAAAGCCAGTACTCTGCAGCCCACAGCAGTACGTTGCGGCATGAGCACATGATTTGCTATATGTTTGCACAGTGCTATATTATGACCTTTTCAATACTACAATGATCAAACACTTTTTAAAACCCTTGGACTTGACTACATATTGGAAAGCATACTAAGATAGCACCCAACTCTCTTCTTTCACGTAAGCCTCTTCTCCAAAGCAAGTCTCAGTCATTTTGGGGTGTAGCAAAATCAGAGAATCGCTGCAATACATATCAAGTGTCTAAAACAAGGGGTTTCCATCTTTAGCCCTGTAACATCTGCTGGTCTGCAAACCACTTCTCAGAATCACAGGGGTTGGAAAGGACGTGTGGACCTCAAAAAGAGCCTGGCCCCATCCCTAAAGAGCCTTGCCCATTAACATATTTATTACGTGTTGATAAGATTTCCCTCAATTTAATTCTAAAATGCAAATATGTTCTAAAGGGCTGTGAAAAAAGTTTGCTAGAAAGACCTTGAAAGTCAATATTTGTTTTTCATGATCTTTCCATTTTTTAACCATTCGCTTACAGGTTTCAACTGGTTTTCAGTGAATATCATTGCAAATTCCGACAGAACCCATTTCAACTCAACTTGTAGACAAAGAATAATGAGCTCAAACATTTTCACTCACCAACAGTTGTCTTCGTGGTGTCACTGAAACATCACCCACTACAAATGGGATGTATCTGAATTGCTATTGACAGAAATCTCAGCAGTGATTGAGAAGCAGCTAAGATATCTGTCCTACATAACCACTCTCTCAGACCGATATTCTTCAAAATAAAATTATCTGATGGTATATTTACGTCTCCACACAAATGTCTTGTTATATTACTGTCTTCTCTTGTAAGGCATCTCAGTGTTTAGTAATGGATGTCAGTGCTTGGAATAGGTTACTATGACCAAAAGCCCATTTAAGTGACTGTTTTTTTTAAAAGGTACTCACAGAATAAATTACTAAACCAATCTAAGTGTAATTATTTCATAAACATAAGAGCAAACTAAGATGAATTATGTTTCTTCTGAAAGACTACACTGCAAATCTTAAAGGCTTGAAGAGAAAACTGGAATCCCTAGTTCCAGTCTCAGATTTCAGTTAATGAGGACATCACCTTTTATAAACTAAAACCACAGTTTGAAAAACAAAAGAATCCTCACGTTAAATAAATATTTATAAAAATAAGTATTTCTATATTGCATAACGATACAGTCTTGGGAAAAAAATAGCAAACATTAAATTCATCACATCTGAAAGCTGACACCCAAATAACTCATCTTATGCAAACTTTTCAAGTTACCTTGTTATTTTCAGAATTCAAATTTCACAGAATAACTACAAAGATTCAAAAAAAAAAAAAAAAAAAAAAAGCAGAAGAATTTGAATAATTCACTTCAAGTCAAAATATTTGATTCACTGCTAATTCCAAGAAGGCTAACAGAGAGACATTTTGCAAATAATTTATAAGAACTGTAAGAGAAGAAGAAAAAAGAAAAAAAAAAAAAAGGCTTCTCAGAGTATCTTAACCAGATGATGTTTAACCATGTCCTCAAAACAGTTCACCAGAGTTCCCATCCAGCAGGTGTTTGTAAATTGATTAAAAAGTGCCTGACGTCATAGTCAGGACATAAATATGATGCATCCTATGAACAGGCTGGGGAAAGGGGAAAAAAATCATAAGTTATATTTATACAATTTAAGATTCTTCCAGAAGGTATTCACTGCCAAGGCTTATATACATATAGAAAGGAAATTTAACAGATGTGAAACTTTAAAGAGTACACTGAAAATGAATGCAAAATATATTTTATTTGAAATGTTATAATTGGCTGTGTGAAAATAATTCTTAACAAGATGCTCTTTCACACTTAGCATTACAGTCAAGTCTACCGTCTGCAGAAATGATGTCACAGGCACAAACAAGCCTAAAGAAATTCTTATTCGGGCCTGGACAAGACTTCCTTGGTCAGAATCACCAAGCAACAAGTAAGCTATTTTTCTGAAATAAGCTCTTTGGTTAGTCATACGTATGCAAAGGTGTTTTTGTACTCAAAATACAGATAATACGTACTGCATATAACTAAGAACTGACATCCTAATGCCAGTTTGTACCTTTCACACTTCTGCGATTCTCGCAATACGTGAGCCAGAGCAGCTTTACATACCAATGGATTCAGGTCTAGAAGGTATCATCCAGGTTTCACAAAGAAAAAGTAAGAGACAGATAAATCAGGAGATTGCTTGAAGCCCCACAAGAACTGTGCAATGAAGAATTATATCCCAGCACTCTGCCTTAAAAAACAATTCCTAGTAATCTGCACCCACGTAAGTACAAAATGAATTCTAGACTAAAAGCAAGGGTACTAATTTCCTAAACAGTGGCATCTCCTGGAGAATAGATGCTGATTTGGTATGATTTGGAAACGCTCTCCACATAATATTTGTTCACTTATTTTTAAGAAAAATCACCAAATGACAGCAGGTGAAACAACTGCTTTGCTGATGCAATTACATATGACTTTTTATGAATTACAGATGCACTCTTCTACGTATACAGTTTTCTAGTTTGCCCTAACATAAGGACAACATTCAACTTGAACTTGCTCATTTTCCCTCTGAGTTTTGAAAAAAACAACCAAATTTCTCCCATTTAAATCCACAATGCAGCTGAGACAAAAGCCTTTACAGATCAAAGACAATTTCACTATTAAGACATACTGCCTGTAACTCATAGACTGAGACCGACTTTTTATAATCTGTTCCCTATGCTTTATACAGAGCACAGTAGGGTTGAATACTGTTTCCACCTTAAGACTGAATTTTCTTTAAAACCTAGGTCTAAATCACATTCCTCCAGCTCTTTTAATAGATTATGCTTTTAAAATCTGCAAGACAGGGCATTAATCCCCATATATCAACAAAGATGTGAGATTCGGCTTCAGCAGTTCTTTACTCTCACTATTCAAACGCTCCCTAGAGAGAAAATTTCATTAATGTTAATACTAAAAGTAAACTACTGTAATTTAAAGGCCCAACAAGTGCAGTAATATTTTCAGACATGCAACTCCAAGATCCTCAGAAATGCTCAGGAGAAAGAAAAATAGGAGATTAGAGGAAATACATCCAAGAGAAACATATCCAGCAGCTCATTCAGCTGTTTTTTCCAGACTGATTCCAACCTCCTTTGTATCAGTTTATATCAGGCCATCAGGACCATGGGTGGATCCACACCATTCCTGCATGGCCACCCACCCAGGCCAAGCAGACTGCAGAAGCTGAGCTCCTCAGGCTGTGAACCCAATAGGGTATGCACATGCAGAGTCTAGCCATGGCTGAACTACAACAGAAAGACTGTGTAAAAAAATCAATCAAGTAGATGGTAATATTCTCACTTCCAGTATAAGTCCTAAAGGAGACTCCTGTGGTACCAAGCCACGGGAGACATGACTTTCAGGTAGGAAAACTGACTTTTCACAATCTAAAGTCCAGATCAAAATCTGAGAATCACTGACAAGGTAAACACAGCAGCCTGACTTCTCTCCTCCAGTGCTTAGCAAAAGCTCACATTCACAATGCAGAGCAGAGATGGCGGTTTGCCATTCACTTGGCAAACAGGGGGAAGCACACCTCAGGCCTGTATCTGCACCTTGCCTACTTTCTGGTTTAAACCAGGAAGAAGCAAGTCCCACCAAGTATGACCTGCATGCAAAAGTAAGCAAAAGCTTTTAGTGATTGCAGACAACTATAATATGGGTGCAGAAAATTCAACTAAGGACAATAGGACAACTAGTGTAGGTAATTACTGACATGCAAAGAGGTCAACATAGTGGGAAAGCCACACATCAGTCAACAGAAGGAAAGGTTTGCTTTTATCTGTAGTACAGTGTGTCTTTCAGAAATTAAGTTGTTAGCAGGTGCCACTAAAGATCTTGGTGATGCAGAGCACATTTCCTGTAACCCCTCATTCCTCTCACCCTATCATTTCTCATTTTTTGCACTGCAGTCATTAATGACAATGAAAACGCAATCAATCCTACCAGTGAGCAGACCAAAATTGCCTAGAAGTAGTTACATATCATAGAGACGGTAGTGAGTTTTTAGAGTCAGTTTATTGATCAAGGCATACTGCTATTATCTGCTCTGTCTTTGTCACTAAATGTCTTTCATGCACTATGTCTGTAGGGAAGTACACCCAGAACAGAGCTGCATTTTCAGTGCAAAATTCATGCAATTTAACAAGAACTTTGCTTAAGAGAGGATGCTCTGTTAACATTAACAAAGATTACAGAGATTAGATTACAAAACAGACTAAAAATCAAAAAGTTGTTGAAGATCATAAGCAATTTTATTCCATGAACAGTGGCTTATGTATCTAATGGTATGAACAACCAGGTCCTGGCTGCAAATCATTGTCTTAAATCCTCTCCATTTTATAAATATTTCAACTGTTTTTATGTTTATACAATACTCAGTTACTTTCATTACGTAACTGAAAAGATGTTAAAAAAGATGCTTTAAGACAGAAAGGACATACCTTCATAGTCTTCATAGTTGAACAATGGGCATATTTTCTTGGAAAAATGATCATAAAGCTTTAATTTTCTCATGAAACTCCAGTATTTGCACCTTTACTGTTAACGCTAGTACCCTAAAGTTGGCAAAAAGCCTGAAGCCCAAGAAAGATCACAGCTCAAAAATGCCACGGCCTCAGTTCATCAGTCCAAGGTAGGACAGTCTTGCTGGCTATTCTTTTCAAAATGCTGGGAAATGCTATTGCTTTCATGCAGAACCGAACAGAACTTTGAATACCTTCATGAAATAACATGTGGTGGCTTTTGTTTATTTTTCTTAACCTTTTACTAAAATAGGAAGTTTATGCCCAGACCGCCTCTTCAGCCTGATCACTCAACAAACTTCCCCCAGCTGACAGATTTCACCAATCCAAATGAACAAAAACCTACAAGCCTGAACAGTGTCAAATCTGCGCAGGAGCCAAAAATGAAATGCATCAGCACTTGGCAGCCATGGCATAAACACATACACTATCAATCAAGTATTGCTATTGTGAAGGTAAATACCATCAAACTTTGTAAGTGAAGTGTTTGGTTTTGTTGTTTTCCCTAGTCTCTATGCATTATTTTAAGAAAGAATCACCACTACAGATACCCTTATCACGGGCTTGCAGAACAGAAAGGTCACATTCTGCAAAACAACACAGAAGCTCTAAGATAACAAACGGCCACTTACCTATCCCTCAAACAAAGCATGTCATATTTTTATCTTGACTGCTGAACTATAGAGAAGTTGCTTTCTTCTGCTAACTTCAAAAGAGATTTAAATTGACATACTCTAGATTTAAGAACTGTTCAAATAATCTAAGCTAAGGTAAGAAAAACCAAGTGGAATACAAAACTGTGTAGGATGCATGCTATTTCTTTCATGCTGATGCAGTTCTGTGGTGGTACTGCACACCATGCCAGTATACTCTTATCAGATCTAACATCGCTAAAAAGGAATTGCAAACTTGTACCATACCTTCTATGTGAATTTTTAAATACTTTGAACCATCCTGGCTACTTATTTGAAGCAGAAACATAAAAAGAGAACTCTTCCTATACCACCAAAATATCTCCCTCTATACAGAAACGTATCTGCATTGCACAGCCACACTTGATGGTAATGGTTGTTTTGCTCTTCGTGCACCTTTTCCTTACTATACCTGGAGATGGTGGTTTGAAAGAAAGAACAAAACAGCTGGAAACAGAAGACCCTAAAAGCACATTACAGCTGTTAATGCGCACAAATCAATGCAGAAATACAACATAACATTCTGTTAATATTATTTCTAATTTTATTTGTATTTGCAATTTTTTTAGATCAAAACAGAAAGTGCGACCCATCTAACTCCAGTCTATACAGTGCGTTCCAGAACAAGCAGTAGTTACTGCTTGCTGTTGGGTGAATCTGTGGTTACCTCCATACACACATATCCACACATCTGCACCATGCAAGGTCAGCATACTCTAAAATAGGAGGTTACTACATAAGAAGCACAAACTATAATGGCAAGTCATAATTACAGAATACACCACTATCTTCTCACCTATTTTAAAAACTCTTTTTAATTCCCTACAGTGATAGAGCTGTCTCTGTCATTTCAAAGATACTTCTCCTCTCAAAACATTTTTCTTAATGTGAAATGAAATTTTCTGACAACAATTCAGAGATGCCTGGAGGCTGACCTCATGCAGAGCACCTACTCCAATTCATTAATTAAAGATTTAAACACCATGTTTATGCATCCACTTCCAACTTACTCTAATTCTCACTTCCCAGTAGTTATCAAATGGGCAGTGTGATGATCCAATTACACAGCAACAAAAGAAAAAGGAAAGGCTGAACAATTGTTCTTAGTCCCAGCAGTCTTGTCTGGATTGAAACCTAGCAGTATTTAACAGATAAGCCTTGGTACAATATACTTGACATTTACATTTTCGGATGTATGTTCTACCCAACTGCCCTCACAATGTCGGCTTAATTAAGATACAGAACATTACTGGCCAGAATCACTTCACTAAAAAGGCATATGTTAAATAGTCCTATAACCAGCATAATATAATTGAGCTCTGTCACTTGCAAAACTGCTGCTTAAATAGAGGAAAAAAATCAATACTCTCTCTTTTCATGGTGTTCTCAATTTCACTCTATGCAATCAAAGCAGCTCAAACAGTACCACAAATGCATACAGAACACAGTCTGTGGTACCAGAAAAACATACAGAATAAAGTGAGTTTTAAGAATGACTTTCAAGTGGTGTGTTTATTAACAATAATTCAAAATCTAGCATGGCATTTAATCACACGCTAAAGCATTTAAGCATCCCAGTGAACAAAGTTACTGAAGACATTATCGCTATAAAGGAAAAGCAGCACTGATACACCGTAAACATAAAGAAAGGCAAACATGACAAAAATGAAGAGAAACTAAAGGTCAGCATTACAAGATGAAAATTAAAATGCAAAACATGCATTCCAATCATTCCCACTGCTTTAGGTGCTGAAATCACATTCTGCAGCAAGTATCTGAACTCAAAGGGTCGTATTACCAATCATAAATCTTCTTTATAATGAGAAATGTATACAACTGGGAAACGTACAAGTGACTGTTCCTTTTTCTGATGTTACAAGGAATTTTTTAGCCATTACACCGTTATTTTTAGCAAACCTTTATAGGTTTGCTACTCTAGGTAGAAAATTCTACTACCCTCAATAAGCAGAATGAGAAAAAAATTTATTCATCTCAACATTGCCAAGTCAGCAACAATATATTGTTTTGGAAGCAAAAATTGGTTTTCCTTCAAAATAAGGTACAAAAATGTTATAAAACACAAACTGAAGTAAATAACTCTTTTGCAGGAAGAGATCCATCTGCTTTAGATAGAAGCACAGATCCCCACCTTCATTAGAGCAAAGCTCCCAGTGGAGTACAATATCATGCAAGGCAATTACTGATACACAAGTTGCTTCAAACTGTTATAGGACTGATAACACATTGACAGGTAGTAAAATCCAAGGTATTTAAAACAAGCTACATTTGTCAACTATTTTTTGCATCCAAAAAAACAGCAAAGAGTATTACTGTGCAAATAACAACGTGAGGGCTTCCAGCTCAAATACAAGCATCTGGGGTTCAAGACAATGAAAACCTCAGAGTATAAAGCTTTCTAGATATTAAGACCATAATGGTCACTTCTAATTCAAAAATCTCTGCTTGAGAAATATGGATTTCCATGTACCACCCTTTGCTCACCTTCTGAAGTCACATAAATAGAGACTATAAAAACTCCTATCTTTCGAAAGCCCCCAAATTATCTTTACTGAATCTACTATGAAAGTCAGCATAAGAATTAAACCATTCCTTTACAATATACGTGCATCTAGACATCAGAAACTGCACACATACACCCACAGCTGGGTATTAACTTTAGGAAACTGGGACCAAGAAAACAAAACGTGTACCAAAATCATAGATTCCTTTGAGTTGGAAGGTATCCTAAAGGATCATCTAGTCCAATTCCACTACAATAAACAGGGACATCCACAGCTAGATCAGGGTGCTCAGAGCCTGGTCCAGCCTGACCTTGAATGTCTCTAGGGATGGGGCACCCACCACAACTCTGGGCAAACTGTGCCAGGGCCTCACCACTCACTTTAAGACTTCTTCCTTAAACCTAACCTAAACTTACCCTAAGTTTGAATCCATTTCCCGCGTCCTATCACCACAGATCCGCTAAAGAGTCTGTCTCCTTCTGTCTTGCAGTTTCCCTGTAGATACTGAAACCCTGCTACCAGGTCACCTTGGAGCTTTCTCTTCTCCAGCCTGTCTTTCTAGGAGAGGTTCCACCCCTTGTATCATTTTTGTGGTCCTCCTCTTGACTCCCAACAGGTCGGTCTATGTTCCTCCTGTACAGAGGATTCCAGATGAGGTGTCACCTGGAGGCAGGATCACTTCCCTGACCTGCTGGACACACATCTTTGGATGCAGCCCAGGATATGGTTGGCTTTCTGGGCTACAAGGGCGCATTGCTGGCCCCTGTCCAGCTTCCCATCCACCAGTACCCCCAGGTCTTTTCTGGCAGGCCTGCAATCCATTCTTTCACCAAAAAGCTTGTACTGGCAGTGGGGTTTGCCTCAAACCAGATGCAAGACCTTACTCCTGGATGTGCTGAACTTCACGATGTTCTCCTGAGCCCACTGTTCAAGCCTGCCTAGGTCCATCTGGATGCCATTCCATCTCTCCACACTTTATTTGCAGCTTAGCAAGTAAATAGGAGGAACCTGTAACCTCTAACAGATAGCTCCATTTTCAGCAAAATTACAAGTCAGTCCCATCCTCCCCCACGTACCCAAACAATCAGCCTTTGTTACATGATTGCATGAACCATCTATTTTTCACAGTTTTAAGAACGTCATTTAATGGGTCTGAAGAACCTGAGAAGAAGTTTAATATGAAAGAGTCACTGACTTTTATTCCCTGCATGTTCTTATTAAGCTGATGTGAACGTGATTATTGAGTTCTATTCCACCGAGACTATAGCAATGAAAGAAAACTCACAATAGCTTAAATGAGAGCAGAAGACAGTCTATAATCTTTACCTCCAGCAGCAACGATATTTCATGCTGGTTGCACAAATAAGCACTGGGTTCAGAACAAGATTCAGAAATGGCGTCAAATGCTATCAAACAGTTCCAAAGGCCTATGGCAATCTGCCAAAAGACAGAATCTGCATTACAGATCACAGGTGATGGGCAGGGCTTTGGGGACTGAACTCCAGTCTTAAAAAAAAATTCTGTTATTCTTGCTGTATGGAAATGGTGACTTTCATTTCAGAACCAGGAGAAAGAAAAGGAAATGAACAGACAAACTCAGAAGGAAATGAGAGTGTTTTCAGCTTGCTTTCCTCTCAGTTTCACTCTTGATATTTCTGGTTCTGCTTCCCTCTATCTGTGTCTTACTTGATGTACAGACTCTCCCATGAGAATTTCTTTTATTAAGACCGTAGGAGTTTTTGTATTTTATGCTGGGATTTCATTCAGAATACAACTTTAAAGTGAATTTTTATTAGCAGTGACATGGATGGTTTTAATCCTGGATTGTTTCCACTCACAATCTGAGCAACCTGAAACAGACGCATGGATTTCTCTCAGGATACTTAGCAGCTATAAAACACACCTGTTTTTAATAGACAAAAAGACACATAAATGACTCCCATCTTCAGAATATGTGCTACTCCATGATTTAGTCAAGTTTTATTTTGGAACAAATATTCAATATTAAGGAATACTATCAATACATTATATTCAATTATTCTAAAAGTCAATTGCTTTCTTGCTCTGGGAGGATCCAAGTATCAGGAACAGTGAAAAACTTTGCATCTCCAAATCCATACAAGTTCAGCAAATAGCAAGGTTAGCTAAGCAGGAAATACTAAAACCGTGTTTAAAAGGAACAGTCTCTGCTAAGCACACACAGATAATCTGCAGTGACTGAACGGTGGCAGAAGAGAAAGGAAATGAACTGTACAGACTAAAAAGAACGTAACAAATCCCATTTCAAAAGGTGAACTAGTATCCAATACAAGAATATGAAAGGGAGTGGACTGTTACAGTCTGAGAAAAAAGCAGAAATGCCCAAACACAAACAACACAGCTCCCACACTTAAGAACAAGAGCATCTTCAGTCCTTCCTCTGAACTGCACCTAACCCAAGTAGAAGATACAGGCAATAAAGCTGGCACCATTAAGTTCAAGCACCAGAGACACCACTTCCTCTTCAGTACTTTGCAGTGCTCGTAGTAAACAACAAAGAAACTTTGCCAGGCAGTCTTTTAACAATTTCAAAGGAGGTTTTTCGTATTAAGCCACGGTGTGGCTTTTCATTTTTTTCCCCAGTAAATACATCCTCAGCTCTCTTCCACGAAAAAATCTAGATTCAGTGACTTCAAGTATGTAAAATTCTGCCAAAGATGCACTTGAAATATGTCTAAATCCACAGGCATCAGACTAATTCAAAAATTACCAGCGTGTAAGATGGTTTAATAAATTGTATTACTCAAAATTAATTGTTATTAAAATTAAAGTGAAAAACTTAAGTGAGAATTTAATTCTTTCCTGCTTTACTGTTGCATTATTATTGGTCTGCTACCAGACTGACACTACTAAAATTAGAGGAATTCTTTTCTGTTTTAAGTAAAATTAAACTTCACAAATTAGCTGTAAGCATTTTATTAGCTTTACAGAAGCATTTTATTGTGCAGCATTTATTTTAACCTGATTTCTTGTTTCTAAGGTTGTAAAGGAATGAGTTCAGCATAAAGTAAGGAAGATGAAGCAGGATCAAGTGTCAATGACCCACCAAACAACAGCTTGTGCCTTCAAAAGAGGGGAAGGATCTCAATTATATGAAACGTTTAAAGCTCTTGAAAAGATACTGAAGTCTATCCCAGACTCAAAGGAGGAAATATATGCATTTCCAGCATATTGAATAAATGTAATAATTGGAGTGCTTAGACATTAGAGTGATAAAAAGCAGCATTTGTCTTTCCTATCACATTAGTGTACAATTACCACTGGACTAAAAATAGACCAAGTCACTCAAAGTTGAAAAGATCCGAAATTTTATAACTTGACTGACTTGGTCTATTTTTAGACAAGCCTTACAAAGATCAAGAATTTCATTAGGTTGGGGAAATGTGAAACTGCTGTTGGCAGCCAAATGAGACGTATTTCCTTGAAATGAAGACTAAAGCTAGTAACTTACACAAATTATTTGAAATAGATCATGAAATAATCTCAAATGAATGCGGAATGTTGGTAAAAGGCTTGACGACCTCATCCCACAACTTGAAAGCTATGTATTTTTGGAGGACATACAAGCAAGTTAAATCTCTCATATGTGGAAATCACTGTTATGTGTCAATATCCTACTCGACGTTTTTCTCATTATATCTGATGAAAGAAAATGAATGTTTGTGTTCATTACTGCTAAAACAAACCTGCAGTGAGTTCACATCACCAGTAGTGAAACTCAATTTTGTCCCCTGCATGTGCAGGTGAATACACAGAGCAAACTGATAACACCCATTGCGAGTGTGGCTAAGTGTTTCTAAGCAACCTTGCTCTATCATCTCCTGTGACAAAAACAAGCAGAACAGTTTGAACTGCAGACTAACAGAGCAGTGAATACTAATGACTAACAAAACATGGCACCTCATCATTGACTTCTGAGTGGAAGGCAAAAAAAATAAACAAACAACAACTTGAAAGTGTATTGATTAAATTGAAAACGCAAACAAGTAATGTAAGCGTACCTACAATAATTACACAGGAAAAAATGCAGATTTCAAACATCTGCATCAGGCAGATTTGTTTTGTTTTTCATATATATGTTTCCCACTCCTGCAAGTACAGAAAAATGGCAATATTGCTTGGCCAGAGAACTCACTTAAATCCTGTAATCATTTCTATTCAGTGAACCCACATCAGCAGAAAATGAGTTGCCTTGAGTTGTCTTACTGACCAGATACTTCATGCATCCTCACAAAGTAGTTTTGGCAATGGAAGTGCTGAACGCAGCATATTGTTATTCTATCCTAAAAGTACAGAAAGCAAAAAGCACAAGGCAAAAATATGACAATAAGGGCACATAGACTTGCCTTCCTCTCCTATGCCAAAACACCGTTGAGAACACAGACCTGGTTAAGAGCCCATGCATTAGGTTGGCATTGGCACTGCTGCACCATACTATACAGTGGACTTACAACTACTTGGCACTAATGAACACCTGGACAAAAGCAAGATCACCATCAAGGGAGTTGCATATAGATTGAGACATTCATGGCAATTTATTTCACTTTAATCATCTCTGTTCTCCATCAGAAGTTAGAAAACTATAAAGTACTCCCTAATATTAGGGAATACTCCTTGGGTGCTCCCTTTACAGCACCCAGCCTGCATGCTTTGCTTCAATATCCTTTGTTCAGCTACACCTTTCATATTGCAGTAATGAGCAACAAAGAGTAATAGAACCTCTTCTAAGAGTTAGCACGACTCACCTCCCACTTAAAAAAAGAAAAAAAGAAAAAAAACCAGCAATTGTAAAAATTGTTTGCTTTGATGTTTTCACTTGTCAAGATTTAATCATAACTCTACAGTTAGCATACGATGTGTTCAATGCATAGTAGTGTGAACTTTGTAATATAAGCAAGGACCACAGTCTTTTCATATCTGGAAAATATGGTTCCGTTCATCAAGTAGCAAGGAGTACCAGTAAGGCATCTATCTATACCATGGTTGGTCTAAAGAGCAAAGGAAAAAGTTAATACATTGTTATTTAATTTCAGTACATTATCAACTGTTATTTATAAATTAAATTATTTCATTTTAATGCTACAATAGAAGTACTTCTGATATTTTTTTCCAAGTCAAAATACAATTTTGTTTCACAGCCACCCTTCAGTGTTCTGTTTAATATAACCCTGATGATTATAACATTCCTCTGATAGCCATACAGACCTAAGGACAGATTCCGGCTGCATCCCAGGCACTGTTCAGCAATGCACCAAACACACAAAGCACTGGATTTACTGAAATCACAGATGTTGAGCTACAGCTTTTTTAGAGTCTTTGCCTTTGCACAATTGATATCTTCAGAAAAAAAGATTTAAAGGCAGCCAAGAAATTAGCCAAAAATTGATTTTGCATACAGAAAATTTACCAATGGCCTTTTTAAAAATTCAGTCTACTGCACTCTAAGAGATTGCAAATGTAAGAGACACGGTACTAATACAGTCAAGCTGCATTTTTCAGAAGAGTAAATGGATTTTTACCTGAGCAGCAGAGATTTTTGGTGCATTTTCTACAGTAACACACAGGATAATGCATTCTGCTAATGTAAGGATATGAAAACATCTTTTCAAACGTATGGCAAATTGAAAGTGGGAAAGCTCTTGAAGAAGCTTGTATAAATGTTTACACTAACAAAGTTATATATGAAGAACTTCAGTGCATAAAAAGATCTTCAGTCATCATAACACTGAAGAGCGAATCAAAATAATACATGAAATACTTTGTGAGAACACAAGGTTTAAATAACTGTAATTTACGAGAAAGTTCCTTTATGGTTGTTCAACGCAGCACTACCTATAGATCAACATCACATTGATCTACACGCTAAAATTGAGAGCAGTAGGCACTGGACAGAGAGATGATACATAACATGTTAATAAACTGTGAAATTACAAGTCTCTTATCCATTTTACTGTTCTCTTCCAACACTGCACAGGACTGCTCTGAGAGCAAAGGGTCTTCCACCCAAGGAACCCTGGCACCACAGATGCAAGGAGATTCCCTAGCATATGAGTGAAATAACACACTAGGAACTGGACTTATAAAACATTTCTTTTCCCATAAAACATCTCATGAAGCTGTCTGTAAGAAAAGACTTGGCTAACAAAACTATAAATCATTCTCCAGCCTCCAACAGGTCACTCAAAAGGCTCTCGGCAACTTTTAGAAGAGCCTTACTTCTGCAGAAACTGTGTCACGTTTGACAAAACGAAGCTAGGAAGCATGAATAAAACAAGCATATCAGGATTTGAAGTGAGAGAAGCTATTTTTATTAGACCACATGATAACATAATAATAATAATAATGAAGATTATGAGAGAATCTGAAGAACATAAACCTTTTGCCAAGTATGAAGCAAAACCCATCCTTATAATGGAACGTAGAAGACCACACATGCATAAATAATCTTCACTTTTCATTTTAAATTTCTATAAGGAATAAAACAGGATTTTTTTCTCCATTAGGTAAATTTCATCCTGCAACATTTCATTAACGAAAATAATGAACACATTACACAAGAGTGCACAAGAAAGCTTACAGAGCAAGAAAATAAATGAAGAAAAAAGTTTTCTACTTGTACAGATCAGAAAGAAACAACACGGGATTCTTCCTGCCTCGTCACAGCAGTGGCTGCTCGCTGCGTTTGTGCAGAGGCAGGACGCAGTTCTCCACTACAAATGTTTCCTGTCTCCATGCTGAGCTCCAATGGCCATTCTCTCCACAATTTGCAGAGCTCCTGGACATAATTATGCCTCAGTGGAAAAATGATCTGAGAAATCACATTTCAAGTCCTCTCTTACTTGCCTTGCTCTGACTCACTATAGATGGCAAGCAAGATAGGATTAGCCAAAGAGGCTCAACTGTAACTTGCTGTTAAGAGATAATCAGCAATTATTGCTTCAGACAAATCTGATTTAGACATACTGCAAAAGGGGAGTTATATGATGGTGAGAGAAAGGGGGTGGGAGGGAGACTTGAAGAGTTTGATAAAGCAAAATGATTTTCCTCCAAGAAAATCAAATTTTATACTTGAATCATTGTCTCCTGATTAAAACCACTGTTTTCTAAAAAATAATAAAATAAAATAAAATAAAAATTAAAAAAAAAAAATCTAAACTAAATCAGGTTACTGATAAGTGGGGGGGGGGAGGTTTATTCAATTCACTGCTAGCATCTATGAAAGGAACTGATTTCTCTTCACCTAAGTATTTATATGATTAAAATAATAAATGGTCATCACCATGAAACTGGAGTACCTTACAAATTCAAAGAGGAATGTAATAAATGACTTCCTGGTTTCATTGAAAGCCCTGTATAAAGTGAATTTATCTATAATTAGATGTAGACACCATAAATAAGAATTATACAACAGTTTGCTTGATTTGATACAAAATACCTTATTTCATTGTACAATTCACTTACAACAAAAAATAGTTTCACTTATACTGAACAGAACTTTTATTGCATATCTTCACATTATGAAGAACAGAAAGAAAATCAAGAGATACTTACAATACTTCAATATTTCTTCATAAGATTTAAATTTAAATCAGTGAAGGTTTAGAGAAAGAATTTACAGGTCACTATTACAAACCACTTGCTCCAGATCACTTTCCAAGCAGTAACACCAATTCAGTTTCATCACAATAGCTTTAAAATGTCTACAACAGCAAGAGCCTTTCAAAAGCACTGACAGTTGGGAGCGATCTCAGAAAGTCTACCAATACACTGAAGACAGAGCAGCTCAGTAATGTCTGACACTGCAGGGCAGGAATGTGGGAAACGTGGGTCAGGAACTAAAACTAATAGCACATTAAATTTGTAGTGCCATTTGTAGTATCCATTATCCAAAAAGATGTTCACTAATGTCCCGTACCTGGAGACGTTCAAGTCCAGGTTGGATAGGGCCCTGGGTAACCTGATGTAGTGTTTGAATTAGTGACTGGCAAACCTGCCCACAGCAGGGGGGTTCAAACAAGATGATCTTTAAGGCCCTTTCCTTTCTAGGCTATTCTATGATTTTATGATCTTCTCCATGTTTACAGAAGCGTCTTCCCATAGTGGAACTGCTGTACAGAAATTGTCCCCCAGACACAATCTTCAGATTCATTCATCACCAATCAATCATTAGCCTAAAATTCCCTCAGATATCTTAAACTGTAAAGAAGAACATAGCATAGACAATGGGATTCCACAGGTGTACTCTTTTTAATGCTGTTCTGATACAATGTGAATTTATGGAATTTGAGAGGAAAGAAAAAGTAAATAGCAACAGACTCAATAAGTGAATGACCTGGGAAGATTTAGAAGTAGGCAAAATTATCTTCAGATTCTAAAATGGGTTCGAATATACTACTAAATATACTAATATACATACAGGATACAAAAACCCATTATCATTTTTACCAGACACATAACTCCTATTTATGATACACAATGTTGTGTATCATCTGTAATCACCAATTTAAATTATAAAAACCCTCAAGCAGTGGAACCAATAAATCATAGAATAGCTTAGAGCTATTAGAAAACATTAATTCTATTCTCAAAGCCAAATTGCATTTCACAATTTCTATCAATGAGTTTGAATGGAACCTTGAAATGATTAATGTTTTATCAGAGATAGCACAGACAGCGAACACAGAAGCTGCCATTTAGAATTTAATGCTGGTAGTGTGTTACTGACCAAGTGAAAACTGATAGACTTATCGCCAGTACCAGCACTGTCGAGCATTACAGATTGCGAAAGCAAAGCATGTATTTGTAATTAAGTCTGCAAGCTAGCAGACACAATATTTTGTGTCAACCACCCAATACTACCAACCATAACACCACGAGAGTCACAATGAACTGGTCATTGGAAGCAGCATAATGGAGACATGCGCATTTCATGCAAGTGTCTGAATCAAACCTTCCTCTACCGTCCCAAGAACTTTTGGAAAAGGTGACTCAGAGCACCGCTCCGTAGTAATCGTACTCCCAAAGGAAGAATACAAACTCAACTCAAATAGTGTGGATATTTCTGTTAAAGCTTCCCATTTGAGTTTGCACAGAAATTAATGACAGATTTGTGTCCAAAGATAAAACAAGCAGCAGATTCATAAATAAGAAGTGAAGTATCATATTAGAGGCCTGGCGAAAGTTATAGTTGTGGTAATTGACTGAAAGAGGCACCAAATAAAAGTTTTATTTTAACGGAGTGAATAAGCGTATGGTAACACGACTGGCACAGAAAGAGTGCAACAGTCAGATGTCACATAAGGTGGAATTTACTTGAAGGAAATATTCACAGTATGAACAAGCCACATGAAGAAGAAAAGTAATCCTGTACCACAGGGTAAAAAACAAAATCTACCAGCTGTGAAGCAAGCCAGCTGAAGATGCACAAGTTATCTCTGATTAGCTAAACACGATTTGCTACAGCTTCAGTAAAGTGTCTGACATCAACACAAGTGGTGGCTGTTTCCTAAACCTAAGAATATGCTACAGAAGACTCATCTTTGTAACTAAATAACACACCAACTAATTTATTTAAAGCAAATTTCAGTAGATATACCATAGTTTGCCCTGAAGGTGTTCAAGGCCAGGATAGGGCCGTGATCTAGTGGGTGGCAGCGTCGCCCACAGCAGGAGGATGGAACAGTTGGTCTTTGAAGTCCCTTTCAACCCAAACCATCCTAAGGTTCTATGAATTTCTCACATACAAGCAACCTGTGTTTCTGTTACCTGCATATAAATATTTATTTAAAACCAGGAACGAATTGTTATGTTCATCTTCTCTTTCTACATAAGGATTTCTTATTGATTAAGTACTGAATGGGCTTTGTTTAGTTTTGTGCTCACCCAGCACTCCCATTATTTTTAGTTGTGCTGTGTTTTTAGTAAAATTTCTATTAACTTTTCCTCTCTTCAATGGAATGGAAGATTAAATCTTGTCACTTCAGTAAAGAGTGAATTGTGCTCAACAAAAAGATTTCATACACGAAGTGCAGAAGACCTTGTTAGAAAAGAAAATTCAATTAGGAAAGACAATAATCATGGAAGAAAATCTTCCTCTTAAAACAATGCTACAGCTGAACTATCTTCCGACTTCTAAAGCTCATTCTCCAAAGGACTACTTCAGAAAGCTTATAGGGGAAATGGGTAAAGGAAAGTTGCTTTAACAGCAACTTCCATTAATTGCTGTCACAAAGTGATGGGAAAAGCTGAGTTTTCTTCAAATTTTCAAATCTGAGATGCATCTGGTTGAAGTGCTTTCACCATCTGTAAATTATGTTTCAATCAAGGAAGAACTAGGGTTTCACTGCAAGACAGCTTCTTAAAAAAGTTGATGTCCTCTAGTAATCACAGAAGGAAGCACATCTTTTTCCCCTGTAAAGTACCAGAGCCACAGGTCAGAACTCAAAGAAATCTATGTATAGATTTAACAGGTATGCAATTTGAACTCCAACCCCAAATGCAGATAAAGTCCATATCGGAAATGCTTGATGCAACTAAACTTCTTTTTTTAAAAACACCATTGTTAAAAATGTATTGATAAAAGGATTACTAGTAAAAACAACTCTGCACGATTCATATATTCCTTGGCTAACAGCCATCATCTTACCAATCATTTAGATAAGAACAAAGTCCACCTCTTTATATGCTATTAGAGGGTTTCAAAGATCTGCAGCAGCAGGAATCAGGGAGTTTTGCCTATTTGTTTTCCAACATTGGAAAATCAGTAGGTAAGCCAAAGCTTCATAAATGATCATTCTCATCCAAATTTGCAAGTTTGAATAAGATTTCTTCTTCTGAACAGGGAAAGGGGGAGAGAAAAAAAAATTGACACCTTTCGAAAAATGAAGACTTTTGTTTAATTACAGTATTGCTCCTCTACCTCATGCATCCATGATTAAGTTGAGACACATTTCTTCACTTTGTTTTTGCACTTGCTTCCACTGCTCCTTTCCTTCATGCCTATTTTCCTCTTTCAGTACCCACTTTCCTTACATATTTAAATACACATGCAGACTGCCAGCATACTTTCCTTCTTATCCTCATCCCTGTATATCGATTAATTCACAGATGCTCCATGGGAACAGAAGCTCTGAGTCTGTATATCTTGGCTCCAAAAAGCACTTCCTGTGCCCACTGCGCCGGCGTATGTCCTGTAGTGATCAAAGTGGACAGCTGTTTCCAGCCTCAACAAATATGCGAAAAATAGAGTTGCCAAAACCTGACCTCCTGCAATCCTACTTTGCAAGCTGTTGTATAGCAACTTCAATTGTTCAAGCTTAATTCAATAGGAATGAATCTCAAAAAGCATTTTTTTTTTAATGAAAAACACATTTTTTTTCCTCCTAATCTGTAATTCTGACAATTGGACCACTCAATGTCAGTCCTCTGAGATTACATGCAAGCAGCTACTGCACCTCTTTAAACTACAACTTCTTTATTTCCAAAGTTTCTTATTTCCTTAGACCTCGATATCAGGAGGATTAAGTCACTCAAGTACAGCTACTTGTAGAGTATCTCTGAAGGGAATAATAAAAATGAAGTAGCTACTGAAGTAGAGACCCCTTGCCAGATGACATGAGTTTTCTAAACAAATTATAGCCATCTCTTAGGACCAGAGTGTTTCTCTTCCAGTAACAAAAATCGAAGTCTAATTGATAGATAATGCAGACTTTGGTTTCAGCATTATAACTACTTATATAAAAGTCTCACTGCCACTTGTTCCAGCATGTATCATCTGAGACTAATTTTAAATAGTTCCACTGCATTTGGTATAGTAACACTTCCTGATTTACATTAGTTGCATTAATTTTGAAGTAATAAACTCAAACAAAAAAAGGTTTTTTTGGAAATAAATTTGCCCACAGCTATAGTCAGTCTATATAGATTATTTAGGGTAAATATAACCGTAATCTTATTTTAATGTATTTCCTAAAAATACTTTATCCTTAGGAGAAAACCAGCTCCCAGGAAACAAGAAGACTGACAGTTCATACAAGAATTTAAGAGACAGCAGCATAGATGAGAACCCACAGATTTATGTGTGTGTGTGTGTATACATATAGACATGTTATATAGGCACTATCATCATCTACTTAAAGATGGACGAGAGAATCTGTATAAATTATCGAGGAATAGAATGATCTAAGTTTCATTACAGAAACATTTATGTAGCATTGCTAATGCCAAAAAAAAAAAAAAAAAAAAAAAAAAAGATACTTAGGAAAACATCAGCAATTCAGAGATTATAAAGTGACTCAGTGATCATACTGGAGGGTGGAAAATGCTTTTTCTCCACAGTTATGATTCAGGAACAACATTTAATGAATCTCAGCTCAAATTATTATTTTGACTAATAAAACCTAACTTCTTGAGAATCCAACACTTTATTAGCAGGAGATGTGTCAAACTCTAAGCTATCTGGTATTCTTCAGTGAGAAAATGGTAAATAGAGTCTTATCTTCTGTTGGATATGGTGGATTTACTCTCTACACACATTAGCAACACCTTTACAAGCAAGAAAGCCTGGGATAGTGCCAAGAACTATCCATTTCCTATTGCTATCATTGCATCCCACTCAGGCCAGATTCAGCAAAGCATTTAATACTTGAGGTTATATTTCAGTGTAAATACTCACAATGAAATGAATTTAAATGTTCACTGTCCAAGTTCTTACTGAACTGTGTCATGAAAACACCCATTTATAGATACAGAAAAGTGAGAAAAGTGTAGCAGTTTTCTTTATAAATCAGAAGAGTACAGGAGTGTACACTGAGCACTGATAAAGCCGATAAAGCCTAATAACATCTCCCCAATTATATTTAGTAGGGAAATCAGCAGTATCTCCTTTGTTACGGCTGGATAAATAATAATCATTACACATTTGCTTAGAACAGACAATTTTCCTGACACCCTGTGGTAACAGGTTGAACAACTGATCTTTTTAATTACAGCAATGATTTTTTCATTGTCATCTTTTAGTGCGCTGTGTCCCTCAGCTGGAACCACCATAAAATCCTCCTTCCATCCCACCACAAAATTCCTCAAATTCACACCTGTGAGAGATGGGAAGGATATGAGGGAAACAGTAAGAATTGGCCTGTGGTTGACAGTGCAACAGCTAAGCAAAGAGCAATTCACAGCCACTATTCTCCTTCAAAGTCAATCGCAAAACTGCTTGAGCACTTTCAGAGGCCACTGAAGCTAGTCAAGGAGAAGAGCCATGACATGTGGTAGGTACTGTCCTTCCTAACCCTCAGCACAGCATTTGTATGTTCATATGGATATCAAGTACAGGAAAATGACTAATTTTAAAAAAACATTTTATTACCAGCTTCCATTTCTGAGAAAGATAGAAACATATGGTCTTTCCTAGTCCCATTAATTGTTTTATATAGCTCCACAACTTCTATGCTTTAACTATAATTATAGTTTTATAAAATGAATATCTTCTGACAATTTCAGAAATATATTCTCACCGTCTAGACTCAAATGATACCATAAAAGGGGTCTTCCTGTCACCATACCTGAATCTCTAAGTACAAAACGCTGCAGAGGGCCCTTGAGTCATTCTGCAGCCACACATGAGCACAGCCTGCCCAGGGCAGCAGCACTATGAAGCACCACTGAGAATCAGGCTCAAAAATGCTAAAGAAAACAATCTGCATGTCACTACATTAAACAGACAGCTTTGGTGTTCTCAAGTCAGTCTCAAAATCAAAAACACATTAAGAAGCAAAGCTGGTATTTGCTGTCTTGTCATCAAATGCTGACGCTCCCTAGAATTGCTTAAGCCTTCCTGTAGTTCTGACAGCAATTTAAACACGTACATAATATACATGTGTGTAAATTGAGTACACATTTTTTACAATAAGACAAGGAAAGCAAATTGTGAACAATAATTTCTAATCATTCTTACAAACAAAGTCAAGAAAACTCTAAATTTCATATTCAACATAAACACCAGGCTAACACTGGCCATCATCAGGGGCCAAATGTAGCTTTAAAGTTTCAGTTTTCCTCAGGTTTCCTCAGCCCTCAGAGCATAAGGACAGGACACCCCTCTGGGAGCTGCTTGCAGGGAGTGGGCGATCTGATCCTGCAGGCCTCAGGCAGCCCCACCATGATGGATGGGTAAAGAACAGCAACACTACTAGCAAACTTCCTTGCTTTTATCCATTTAGTTTCTTGACTCAATATAATCTGAAAGCACGTTTGAATTTAATTTCCTTCAGTTTTAGCAAGCACATCTTTTAAAAGAAAATCACATTTAGGAAAAGCCCACTGTACCTAGCACTGATAGCACAGCTATGGAGCTGATAAAATCTGAGCTGAGTGTCCAAGACAGCTCGATTCATGACACCAAAGCTTCTTTCCAGCATCAACACAGTATCTCTGAAAATGTCTGATACGCTCCCAAAACCAACATGGTTCCTGTAAAGCCGACACATGGCCAAGAATCAGGTTACTCTATAGCCAGTGCAACAGCCAACACAGGCAGCAAGCCCTTGTTGGGCTAGTAGCCACCAGTAGAACCAAAAATCCTCAGAGGTGCACTCAATTATCTCTGAGATAGGTGAGAATGGAATTTCAGGCACGTGAGAAAGAACTGTCCTGTAAAAGGAACGGTTGGGAGATGAATACAACATCAAAGTCACGAAAAAGGCCACTATGCACTTGGGCAGAAACTGACTCAGACACTTAAATTTTTAATACTCTGGTATGTTTTTGTACAGTTGCCAAAGATGTACCCCTTTTTCCTCATTAATAAAAGGAATACTTAAACTTACTACATTTCCAGATGTCAGAATATAAAATACAATACAACTCTGATAAAGTTAGGTTTCCACATGGAAGAACCTGAGTATACAATACCCCAAGATGTTTTGATCCATTAAGCCTCAAACTGGAGCACTTGTGCAATCCTTTCCAGTTAAAAATACAAAGATATAATGAGAAAGAATTCAAGACCTGTCAACTCACTCTGAAACAGAGGTGATTTTCTTACTTACACACTACATTATAAATAGCTCTAAAGCCCTGCCAAAATGTTTTTTGTTGTTGTTAGAAATGCCTTACTACAACCACATATAAAACAAATATGGACATACACACATTTAAGGTTTTTCATAAATCTCTGGCATTTCAGACATTTTAATTTTAGCATCTCACACAATAGACAGACACAGAAACCATTTTTCTATTGCAGTACAAACTCAAATATAATAAGTCTTTATGGCCTGAAATATGAGCTCTTAACAACATCTATGCAGTTAGAAAATATAACTCTGCTCCCTAATCACTGTAGGGAATAAGAGTCCTTTCAAAAGTACTACCTATTGTAAATACATATTAGTGGCACAATGTTAAAATGATTATATTTTTATTTAATTACAATCCACTCTACATGGCAGTTCACGTAGCCTAGATCGCAATTAATCTTGATTAGAGAAACCTGCAGCATAGTACTGTTCAGAATAATCAGGATGATTACACAACATATGATCTTTATGTTTCTGTTTTGTCTCCACAACGGTTATCAGATACTTATCAATTTTCCAGCCCGGAAGAAAGTTTATACAGCAAGGCCACATGGGAATAAGGTAGCTTGAATGTATTTGATTTGGCTGCAGAAAGGCCATAAAGACAAAACAGATTTACCTTGCAAGGAGGGGTGGGAAGTAGAGAGACAGATTTCAAAAACAGTTAAATACTTCAGAATAAATCCCCTGCCAAAATGAATACAAACAAAAAAACTATGATCAGCAAGGACCACAGAGGCAACTTAGATAAACTGAAGTTTTACAGGGACCAGCAGGTTTTCGTACCCTACTTAATTTAGATTATCAGTTTTATCCTAAAGATCATCACTTGGTTAGGATCCCGCCCATTTTATTTACCTCTGATACCATACAAAGCAGACACTTACTAATAATAGATCAAAATTACGTTCCTGACAGCACGGTGGAAAAAGGACGAGATCTTCCCAAAGAAACAGAGGGGAGGACAGGAGCTAGGACTGGGAAATAAATGGTTCTGGGCAAGGAGGATGAGGAACTGGCACCATCCGCAGTAAAGAATTGAGATGAAAGCACGGCAGGACAGAAGAGAATGGAAGGGAGCAGGTGAAATATAGTCAATTCAGTAGGAAGGCACAGAAAAGTCATTGCTCATGTTCTCCCACAACCAATAACTGAAAGCCTTTCTCTAAAGTAAACCTTAAAAATGGTTAAATAAGTGGATTATCACCTTCCTACCTGCATGCAAAGTGAGACTGAGGAAAACACTCTGCTTCTATCCATTACAGCATGAGCAGAAAATTCTCAATCATCACTGTAGCATGATAGGATGCTGAAGCTGAACATGGTTTCCAGTTTGCATTTCACAGCCACAGGAAATAACAGTCAAGAAGGAAAAGACCAATAAATTATTATATGAAAATTAAAAATGCAAAGATAGAGCTTGAATTCTAGCAGTGCTTCATGGGGGTGTGCTTCATTTGGTTACTTAATTTTTATTGTAATCATACTTTGTAATTATTAACATGCTACACAAGCAGCTATGGATTACTTACAAGTGCAGACAGAGACTTTTTAGACTGTGTGAAGGAGTCACATCAGCAATGAAATCACTACTGAAAGACTAATTTTGCCAGAGGCTGAAGTTTTCCTGTGTATGTACACGTCAGCTATATACGCCACATATTATGAAAGAAAGGTAAGTAGAAACACCAGTTCTTAAACTCAGAGAATACTAAGCACAAATATTACTTTGTGCTGGTATTCCAAATTATCTTTGTGAGCAGTATTTTCCCCAAGAGCAATTTATGTCCTAGAGGTGAAGTGCATCAACAGAATTCCATATTATTTTTGATCATCGCTTGGCAATAAAACAATATTAAAAGCATCTTTTTTCCTGCCCTTAACTAAACCTCAGAACTTCCAGTAGGACATTTATGATCTAATCAGTGGGGTCAACAATAGCCACTAACCATGAAATGGAAAGAAACGTTTCAGTGGTCATATAATGACACCTTAATGCAGCTTCTCGTTAATCAATGACCACTATTAGCAAAGCTCTGAGGAAGAAAGATTTGCAACATCTCTGTAATTAGACAGCTAACTGCAACTGTCGAGATAAAAAAAAAGAAAGAATTAAAAGTCACAGTAAAACAATTACACCACAGATGTCACAGATGTTCAATCAAGTCCCAAGCAGCCTGGTAACTTAAAGCTGTGTAACCATGTTGGCAATTTCAAGTTCCTTGAGAAACTACCGCAGTTGTGTCGCTGTCAGTAACAAAAACCAAAAGTTAAATGCTTTTACCAATGCATGCGTAATAATATTGTGTACATCTCCCGAAATTTTGTTTTATACATTTATCCAATCAGTGTTTAATTTAGTTTTGTTTCATTTTAAGAACATAGCATCCTTCCAAAAACAACCATTTCATCCACACCAGAAAGTCTGTGTGTAAATATACATTCTTTCTGTGAAATAACTTTTATTGAAGTGGTATAGTCCAGGTTTGTGTATACAGAAAAAAACCTGCAGTGTAAGAGATTTCTTTTTTTTGCCTTTTTTAGCATTTTTTTAATCCTTAATCATCTGCAAGTTAATAAATTAATTCATGTCAACTACAAAATTAGTATAAAAACCTCACTGAATGGAAGCTCTGTTTCTCTAAAGCTCTGCTCTCAATGACTGCACCTTATAAATTATAATGACAGAACTTGAGAATGAACAGCGAAATTGAGAGAAGAATATTATACTCATCTGGGAATAAAAATAACACAGCCAGCATTACTACTTCAAACACCACAAAAACACACCTTCCAGAATGAGCCCCTCCATACATCTTTACAAATCTCAGTGATCTGTTACACCACACGTTGCCTTTCCCTATCAGACAAGCTACCGTTTCTCAGCCTCTCCTGTGCTTACTGGTATTTCCCACTAGTGCAGCCTACACCACCTCCAGTCTATAAACTAGAAACCAACATAGAAATTATTGTTCAGGTATACGGTATTGTCAGAGACGGCATGACAGCAGTTCTCCACTCCGTTAAGCATCTGTACAGACAGCACAGACACTCGGCTCTTCAATGCACGGCAACTAATGCAACTGCTACCAATATAGCTCTCAGTTTTCTAAACTAAAAAGTTTCACCACTGATATTTTTAAAGGAAAGTAGTCATTTTCTTCACATCAGATTTGAATTCAAAATCTGCAAAACTCCGCAGGTAAGACTTCTCTGTCTTATGTGCTGTGGAAAAAGGATAGCCAAAAGAGAATCCTCTTAACAGAATCACTAACTTCACTATTTTATTTGATCCTCGCTGCTCTCTGTATTACTCTTTTGCTGCTCTTCATCTCACCACAACCTACAGTTTTTCCTGTAGAGCTGCAGCAAATCATCCCCCAGGCCCCCAGCTGTCAGAGGAGATCTGCAGCCCTTATCTCTGGGACAGGGGATCAGGAGTCACAGCCACTGGCAGAACATGGGCACATCTGTTAATCTGGTGCCCTTCTTCTGCTGTGGCTCTGCTGCTCAAGTGGCAATCGGAGATGGCCTTAGTGCTGGAGTTCTTCTGTCCCCAGTATACAGACCCGGCTACTCTAATTGGTTACAATCACCCGCACAGCCCTTAAGGGGGTAAGCGGGTAGTAATGAAAGCTGAAAACTATTCAGTGTTTTAGCACTTCAGTCTAGGCTGTAACGAGCATTGAGAAATCAGAGAATAAAAGAAACAAATTCAGATCGTGTATCTGGTGCTGACTGCTGTCAAGAATTGGTGAATGGTGCAAGTCACTGTGCTCTCTGATCTACACTTAAACTTCTCTGATCTTTCATATTTTTCTTTTTCTATTTATCCTTCAAATACAAAACTAGAAAGCAATTTCAACACAAGTTGTTTGTCTGCCTTCTTGTTCATATACAGCACTGACTAATACATTTTCAATTAAAACTATAATGGATTGAAATAATTTTTCTTAGTTATATCAGTGCTTCTGAGCAAAGATAATAAAGACAACAAATGACATAAAGAAAATGAGAAACATCACCTGGCACCAGCTACAGAACTCTAGGTGGTTATATATAGGGAATATCAAAAATGCCACAGATCCCTGGTAAGGAAAAGCTGGTATTCTCGCCAAGTAGTAGCACTTTTCCATACATCATCCCATGTGTTCTCTGTGTTTTTCCATGTGTTAATGAAAGATTCTGTGCAAAGATATCAATTTTCACTCTGGTACCTTAAGGCAAAGCCTGCCGTTTTCTCACATTCTTAAAAGAATATCAAAAATTTTCCCAAGGGTGAAATTTTACTGCTCCATTATTTTTGCCAACTTCTGAAGAGAAAGACGCTCCCTCTTGTTCATGCGGCTGGGTGGGAAAGGCACACAGCCAAGTGAAACGAAAGGATATCCACACCCTGTTCAGAACACACAAGACACAACATGGGGGCCAAAAAAAAAAAACAAAACAAAACAAAACAAAAAATTAAATTAAAATTTTGTTAAACTCAATTTTATGCCTTTTAAAAATGAAAACTATAAATATGAAGCAGGAAGTTTTCAGCAACTCATATCTGCAAAAACGAAGGCCACGTGCTTAGCAACTTCAGTGCACGCTTGAGAGTGCATTTAGGAGGGTGGTTTGCAGCTCTGGTCCTTAGAGTTCAGATTAGTTCAAACACCCAAAACCAGCACTGGGGGTGGCTGACTTCAAGTTGAAGTTGGGAAGTCCTTTCACAATCCCTTGTGCTAGCAAGGGGATTAAGGGAGGTAGGCGCTTCCCAGACAGCAGCAATAGCACAAGCGACAGGAGTTTCTACAGTGACCAGTGACCTTTTATTACCTCTGCAGTTGTAATTCTATAACAAAATGATTTTATTACCCAAATGGCTTGTTCTAAAAAATGCGTATCGCATAAGGCCAGAAGGCATCAAATAAGGGTTCTAGGGGAATGAAAAACTTGCAGATCCCTAACTGCAAGAGGAAAGCTTAAAGTCTGTATTTAACATTCAGCATCTCAGGTAACACAAATCTTAGCATTAAGCCATCTGCTCAGATCTGAACTCCTCTAATTCAGTCCTTATGCTGAATTATGCTCCGTAGTTATTTCTGTAAAATGTCCAAAACATCGTATCATTCCTGGTGTATTTTTCACAGTAGGAAATTTCACACTGTGGGAGATGCCACAGGACATGCAGATACCACAGCACTTCGGTGAGATCAAAGGAGGAACATGAATCTTCACCTCCTGTTGAAGCTTCACAGATGTGGGTACTCTCAGGACCATGGGAAATGATCTGTTACATGAATGTAAGTAACAGCACTGAGACCTTCAGCATCAGAAAAATACAGTGGTCAGCTCATTACCATCAAAGAGTTTATGAAGCTGTTCAGTCATTCTAATTATGCTTGATTACAGAAGCCAGCAAGGGGAAAAGGGATTTGACCGCAAAGATCCTACCTTTTAAAAAACGCTACCTTAATTTAAAAGTAAAATTATTTAGCATGATCAAACACACAAACATTATGTCTGTTTCCTAGTGTGACTCTGTAATATACTGCCTAGCTTTCTCAGAGTAAGTGTACTTATTCCCATCATAAAGTATCAATTCTTTGTTAAAGAGGATTTTGTTTTTCTTTTTTAGATAGTTGGAATACCACACCACAGCCAATGCCATCCTAGATGTTGAGCTATTTGTTACTTTAATTACACATTAGTCACTGACAAACACCAGCTAGACGTGGTGTGACATTTTTCTTGCTCGTTTTTTGTTATTGTTTGGTAGAATGAGGTTTTCAGGAAAAACACCATTTGTCCTTAAAGATGCTTCAAGATGTATCCAGTAACAGAGCAAACCAGTTGAGAAAGTGAGAAAAAAGAAAAAAAAAAGAAATAAAAATGTTGCCTTCTCCACTACGAAAACAGATTTCAGCAGATAGAGCCTCTGCTGTGCACAAAGACATTCCTTCTCTGCCCAGCTCAGCCGATTCCGAGTTTTCCCACTGACCTTACTAGATTAAATTTGCAGCCAAGCAATCCTATCTTTTAAATCAACAAATTGGATTAGTGACATTCTGAGCTTGGAAGCAGAGTTTTCACACACCCAATTTGAACGAAAAACATTTTCCCAATCCTGCCCAAATTAGCTAAATAGCTGCTACATCCAAAACATCTTTCAGAAGACTATTTCAAGAGTGGTCATAATTGGCTATAAAACAAAAGCTGAAACACTGCTTGGAAACTGCTACAAAATCCTTGAGTACACAAGCAGATACACAAGACACACTTCCAAAACCACTGCAAGCAAAACAGTACAAGACTGTTTGCAGCTGAACTCATCACTTTTTTATTTTTACCCCTTATAATCCATTTTTTTAGCAAAGAGAGAATAAACAATGTCTGGTAATGACATGCAAGAAGACGGAGAGGAATATGGGAATTAGGACCAGTTTTCCATGCAGCAGGAAGAACGGCAGCACTGGAAGCCAATGGACACCTCCACGTGCAGCCTGCCAACAACATGAGTTCTGATAATGAGTCTGAGAGAGAGAGAGAGACTGTGAAGCTGCTCTCGGCAATACTTGCATTAAAAGATGTTAAGCAACAACACTGAGGAATAATCAAGTCCTCGTATCTGATCTGTGGGACCACAGCTTTAGAACAGGATTTCCTTCTGGATAATCAGACACAGGGCTTTGTTCTGAAGCACAGACATTGCCGAGGGTTTTCAGCATTGTTATTTACAGATTTATCTTAGAACTAAGGACAGTCACTGAAAAGACTGCAGAATATCACCAGAGCATTAGCAGTTATAAAGATTTGAATAAGGCAGTAATGAATTGCTTCTCTATAAAACACATTCATGTCCTGTATCTGATACAAACGCAATGGGCATTCGTCCTAACAAGCAGAATGCTATTTATCACCAGTGTCAACATACTAAACATTTTCAATTTGTTTTCCCAACAGTAGGTGTTAAAATTATATTCCTACCACAATGGTCTCATCAGCACCATACCATGAAAAGGTTAAATTAATCTGATCTCTTATCAACCTTATTGGTAAAAAGCCAGCACAGCAGCCACTCTCCAGAAAAACAGCACAAGTGTGAGGGGGTCTCCTTTGTTTACCAAATTCAGAGATCAGCTCAGAAAACCACTGCAAGAAGTTTTTATCACCAAGCTGAGGATGAGTTAGCAATTCCTTCTTTACTATTTGAAAATGTTCTGTAAAGGCTGAAAGGAAATGACTGAAAAGTAGCATCCCCTCTGCAAGAGCATCTTGTGCCATGCAGGTGAGCTTCGTGCAGAATGCACAAGGAGCTTACTTTCCCACCCGTACACACACTGATTTCAGGTTTTAAACAGACAACTGAGGCTCTTGAATCAAAAGATCCTTAACTGTGTCCATCACGCACTTCTGCTTTTCTCAGCCACTCCAAGTCACTCTTGTAGAGCGTTCTTGGTTTGGTTCAGGGGTTTTCTGGGGAGGCTTGCTGTTGCGTGTTTTAGTTTTGCTAGGTGTTTTGGCGTGGGGGGAGGGGGGGCTTTTCTTCCACAGCAGCCAGATCAAAATCCTTCCCTTCTGAATACAGCAGGACAGTCTAGCAGGCACCGTTTTCTTCAGTGGAAAAAAGTTGTAAGTGCTGCAGTTTTCAGTGAACTTACTATGAGGAAAATAAGCTGGTCAGAACCAGGAACAGCAAGCTCAGGAGCAGTTCTGCTTCAGGAATTCTGAACCTCACCTGCGCAGCAACGCTCCAAATCTCAAGAACTGGAGAATACTTCAGCACATGCCTAACACAGAATTAAACTTTCTAGACATAGCAATTTGTGAAAGAAACCATCACACGCAATCAGTGCTTTGAATAAAGACTTCCTTTACCCTTGTAAACGTATCCATAAATGTGTTGCCTCAGTCATACCATCTTTATAGAATGAATAACAAATATTATATAAACAAAGCTGATAACTCAAAAAGGATATTTTGTCTCCTTTTGATAGGGAATTTCATGGTAAGTTGCAGTCTGGAAGCCCAAAGCTGTTTTTACTGAGTTATGGGTAGTCACAATCTTAACGTTAGCTTAAGCAGTACAGCTCATCTTCAGGAAACCCAGTAGTTACTGGATAGAAGGAAGGCCTGTGTGATTTCAGCTGTGCATTGGAGGACCCTGAGGCAGAACCAGCCATGGAGGAATGGAGCCTGAGCCACAGAAACCCTTCCTCCCCATCTCTGACCACACTGCTGCTGTGTGAGCAAGACATGCTCAGAGGATTTCACCACTGGGACAAAGGAGGAACAGGAGTGCACACACACCACTGACTGCTATGTATCCTTCCAACCCCAGTGAACGCTTTCTGGTGGTTTTTTGGCTTCATAAAAAAAGGTAGCGTGAATCATGACTAAGCCAGAACATAACTGAAAAGATACAGGACCACACAGAGGCCCTTAATTGACATTACAGTTCCCATTTGTGGCAACTGCCAAAAAGCAGTGGTTTCCAAAGGCACAGATACACACATGATGTATTGCAAGGTTCACCGGGCTTGGTTTCCACTACTTCACCTCAGTGCAACCACAAAAACCAACTGCACATCGACAGAGGCAGAGCAAAGAAAGAAAATAGATGTTCTGCTACACTTGCTGGTTAACAAAAGACTCCCCCTGGTGCAGCACACTTCACAAACTGCCTTCCTAGTGCCCTTAATATACTGAGCTCCTCCCTCCCCTATTTTCTTGAACAAAATCTGAGCTCCTTGTTGTTCCTTCCAAACACCTATTAGCAATCTAACCCCACCTGCTTCTCCCCATTAATCCACTTCCACAGTCCCTGCTTACGCAGTGACAGATCTGCAGCTGATGCAAAACTGCAAACAGCTGTTGGCACTATTTCCACAAGGAGGTTGGACAAGCCCTTGAAGAACTAAGATCAAGTAAAAGAATCCAAAAAACTTGAAAGCTTCATTAACTTTCTTGTTAATCAGAACATTAAGTTGTTCTTAGAAGACACGCACCTTCTGAGGTTCCTTCGATGGACTGCTCTTCATGAAAGTGGAAAACAAAAAGCTTTAAAGCAACATTTCTCAGAAGCTGTTTTAGTTTGAAAACGGATAAACATTTTTCAAATAGCAGATAATGCAGACTGCTACTGATGTCCACCACCACAAAAGCGAAACAACAGATACACAATGAAGGGGAAAAGCTAGAAAATAACCTCTTGCTGCCATATAGCTTACAAAACGTACTTTGATGGTGAAAGGAATAAGATGAAAATGTACAGTTTGTCAAGTAGATGGAGATGTTTTTTTGGTTAGGGAAATAAAAACAGTGTCATGAGGGATCCATGTTGTCTAAATGGTAGGGATAAGACAGTAACACATGAAAACTGGAGCTGTCACATCAGAACCAGATCAAGAATAACACCACAGTATTAGTGGGGAGAAGGGTGCCCTGTTCATTTGCAGCTCTTTTACGGGGGAAATGGCAACTACACACCCAGGAGCACTTGTTACCTCCTCTCAGCAAGACAACTGCTATGGCAATATTCCAAAACTTGGATTTCTACTCAACTATGGAAAAATAAGCTTATGTTCCATTCTAAAAGTACTTGCAGATCATCAAAATTGCTTTTACAATAGCAAAAGTAATACACTTAAAAACTAATTCAGTAACTAAATTATGAAAGACAAAAAGATTTCAGAGCCTCTTTAGCAATTCACAAAGCAAACAAGCAAGTCCCACTCCTGACTTCATTTTGTAGCCTTTCCATGCAGGGCAAGAAGAGTCTGGATAGGTGTGAGCATCTGAGCAAGGGAGGAGCACCACCACACCCGGCTCATAGAGAAGCATGGCACATTTAGGAAGGTGAGGGTAATGCTACACAAGTCACTGTTTGGATAAATATTAATAAGCAAAAGATGTCAAAATTCTGGGTAAAAGATAAAGAAGATTTTCAATCTTGAAGTTCACGTCATTTCAAAACTAATGCAGGAGTAACAATTCCTGGTCAGAATATATTTCCAGTACTAATTGTGATAAGTAGCATGAAAATGTCTCAACCACAAACTTACAGTGACCTCTGCTGAACAGTTTGTGCATCTTCCCTGCACACTGAGAATGCAGCAGTGCTGCCAAACCCATCACTTGCAAATCTGCACAAGTGGGATTTTGAAAAGAATGCCACTATTCCAGCTACAGAACACACAGCTCTATTTGATACCAGACAAGACAATTTTATGCAGAACCACCAGGAGGAATCTTCTGATAACCCAAAACAGATACGTTTTGCACCAAAGCTTTATATGTGACTCTGTGAGCTATTGAATTCTTTTGACTGTGACTTGTAATTCCAGTATCCACTAAAGAGTTACACTTATTCCAGTAAATTAAACACCACCATTCTGCTTGTGCTCCCAGGGTTTAAATAACAACTTTGGTGAGAACAGTGCAATCAGAAATACTCAGTTTTACAAGTGAGAAAATTCCCGAAGCTCTGTCAGCCATACTTTGAAAACCAGAGTGAGCATTTCCCTTGTTCCAGACCCTTTTCCTAGGCAAGGCACAGAAGCTCAGATCAGAGCTGTCCACACAGGGCCTCCCATGCCTGCTCCCCACGACACAGGCATGCCCAACCACAGCTCCAAGCCACAGCTCTGCTCAAGAGAAATGGATAAAAGAAACCTATCTGAAAAAATAAAGCACTATTCAAAATAGCTGAGAGTCTCCGGCCAAATTCACAGTATCCCAGAGTACTTTCTCCAGGCATCAGAAAGCACACAGGAGGTGCGTAAGTGCCCTCAGCCCACACAAGAAGACAGAAAAAGCAGCTCTGTTTGCCTGCAGTTAAATACATATATTTATTTCTCTCTTCTGAAAAGATACCAGGGCTCACTCCTGAACAGGGGAATCACCCTTAAAACCTCAAGACCTCTGAGAGCTCCAGACTTAGGCAATTACTTTCATCCCACACACAGCTCAGCTGCTTTGGTTTGAAGCAGCAGCAGTTCTGCTACCACCACTTCTTCCTTCTGAAATGGAAAGCAAAATGTGCACACGGAGAGGGGTCACGTGTTATTCAAAGCCAGCTAAACTAACAGTATTAAAAACTTTCTTCTAGCATATATCACCTGTAGTAATTGTAGATAGTTGCAGTCTCACAATGTAATATTCAAATTGACATTTCCCTCCTGTAGAAATCCGCATCTGGATCACCAATGGAAAGTGTAAGGGTGTGAAGACATAATAGAGCAAGATAATTAAGGCTAGAATGCACATGAACACAGAGTTGCAAATGTCTCTATAAAGGTGGATTATATAAAAGCATACACAAAGCACGGTTAAAGGTAAAAAGCTTAAATATTAAGTCTTTATATTATTTTTATTTGCATGAAATTGCAATAGTCCAAATTTCACTCTAAAATGCATCACACACCATGCTACCAAGCAGGAATTTGCATACTGTGCCACCTAACACTAATCCCTACCCTGGGAGACTGTCAGATAGCTCAGTTGATTTACATACAACTGCTCCCAAGGCCAAGCTTCCACATCAAAGCTACCAGACATCACTACTTCTATGCCCTACAGCTCTTAGCCGTGCAGACTCAAGGGAATTGGGATTTGGTTACCTGACAGTCTAGCAAAGCTTCCTCTTAAGACTCTTCTAAACTTCTTTTTGTTTTACTCTTAAATACTGAAGTAATTTTTAATTAAGCAGTAGAGGGATGGTTGGAGTAGTACTAAAGTTATGAAAGAGTCAAAAACTGACACAGTTCAAAACAATATAGCAAATAGGAATACACATCAAATTGGAGATGAACTAGGAATTTTAATTTTTCAGGTCCTAACTAAAAATTCAGCCATTTCAATCTTTAAAATTGCACCCACCTCTTGTGATTTTAGTCCACATTCATGATACAGATGTTTAAATTCCCGATGCTTCCATTTCTCAAGACTGGTTCTCATGCAGCATCACGAAGATGATACTCTCTTGTGACCAGCATTCACTTCAGAGAAATCCCATGGTTTGTTTCTTTTTTTCAAGATTGCCCCTTTAATTTTCAGTGTTGAGATCAGGTTCTTTCAACATATGTGATAGCCGAACTCAATAATGTAATACAGAATTAGCTTAGTGTGCTTAACTAAAGGATAGATTTCATATATTTAAAGGCAACCCAGGCTCTAAGACTATGGAGAGCACATTCTTGCCAATACTTATGAGTAGGCCTTGCAATTGAATTGAAGACTTGCAATTCTGACACTTCCACATCTGACATGGAAAAAAAAGATTGTGGCTGCAAAATAATGCTTTATGTATTCTATTGTATCCATTTAGCAACACTCATGTCTGACAAAACATTATTGTATACAATTAGCATCTATATCACATGCAATGCTTCAGTTGCTCACTGAACAGCAAATGGTAACTTACAAATATTTTATGTAATTTTACAGTTACTATGAAACCATAACATGTTTTCCATATTTTTATGGCTCTAAATAAAACTCAATTTGTTTTTGAACAAATGGAAGTGATGTTTCTATGGGAAAACGCATCTTTCGCATTTACAATATTCCATAATATACAATATGTACAGAGGACTTATTTAGCTCCAGAGACATATTTTGACATCATAAAATACCCTGTGTTTGGCAGTTCTGAGTGACTGGAATTAACTTATTTACTTGGAATTAACATAATAACTTAAGCAGATGGCATGAGAGTTGCAGATGATGAGATCAGTGACAGCGAGGCCACCAAGTCTGAGCATCTGACCTTGGCAAAACAAATATTGCAATATTTACAGACAAATCTGTATGAATGGCTGTCGGTAAGTTGTTGTATTAATACAGAGCTTCTCAGAATCTATTAATAAGGAAACTCACTTATCACCTTGTCACGTATTCTATAAGGAATACAAAGGCATCTGTTGCGCATATTTTTCTCAGAGTATTGAACTTTCAGCCAACTTGCACTTATATGTATTAATTTTCTGTTTTGTTGGCTAATTTCTAGATTTAACAGACAATTAGATAATTGAAATTTAATATAGTACACTAAGCAGAATGTAGGTCATGCACTGATTTTAACAATTTTATAGAACAATTACAAATCAGTAACGTACAGGCACCTTTTTATTTAATGCAAATAGTTTTAAAATGTACTTCATTAATATATTTCTACCCTAAAGCTTTTTTTGAATGCCCAAATTATTTCCCAATTGCATTTCAAAATTAAATTCCCTGGTTTTCATCTCTATACCCCAGGGCTTTAACTGCTCAAAGTATTTTAATATGGTTAAATGCTACGATGTTGCAAAATGTTTTTCTTATTGAAAATGGCCATTAATATCGCTTCATACCTCAGAGAGTATGGTAGTAATTTGGTAATAAAACACACTATTATCATTGTCTTCTAATAACCTGAAAGTGTTGTAATCCTAGGGTCCTAAATGTGTTATGGAATATTATTACAACAAGCACATTCTGGTCATTATTTAGATGGGGACATTCCCCATGTCTCTCATACCTCATTCAGTAATTGCACACTCCTGCTATAATTAAATTTGCCCATTTTAAATTGTCCATAATATTGTAAGGTTCATTTTATGGTCCTGTGGGACACATCACCGACTCCTTTTTGGGCACAATATATTTTTTATGATGTATTTTTAATTGTTTATTTTTATTTAAGTGGCTGTCTAGAATAATAACTTCAAACATCCCGAATTAGATAAAACAGTTTCAAGTGGGGGAAGGGAGGAAAGAAGCAGTTGCTACCTAGTGGAGGGAAGGAGGCTCTGCTTCCACATCCCTGCAGAGAAGCGTTAAGCCACTGTCTTCTCATCTAAATAAATCCTACACACGCATCTCACAAGTGATCTGCACTGGATTTTACGCACCAAGAAACTACAAAATTCGCAAACCTCAGACACATCACAAGAAACCCATAAGCGACTTGCGTCCTACAAACCTAACATGCAGCTCAGCCGCTCTGCTCCCCCAACGAAGCTGAGAAACACGAGGCACGGACGTTTCGCACTACATTTCTATTACACCACAGATAACAAAACCAAGAGGTCATTTCAAGGCTCAGCTCCTCAGGGAATGAAGTCTCCTTCAGCTATCTCTCAATACCAAGAGAGCAAAAGCATCCAGGAACAAAAGGAAATCCCAGGAAAAGAAGAAAACAAAAAGATTCAAGTGACAGATAAAGGGCAGCTTTTATCCTCTGAGAAGTCCATAGTGAGTAATATACTTGCCCCTGAGTAACCACACACACACACACAAAGAATTGTCATTTTAAAATATTATGAAGACCACACACTGTATTTATGACAGTTCCTGAGTGTAGTTAATACGTTGCTTTCCCACTTAAAGCTGATGCTTGATACCCATGGAAAAAGTTATGGGTTAAAGGAATTGTGCATGACTACGCACATGTGCACAAGCAAGTTTTGAACAGAAATCCCCAAACAATTCCATACTCTTATATTAATATTTTTAGGCTTTCACGAGTCTGCAGCTTTAGTGGCTTGCAGTAGCATCACTTCGTTCTTTAAGCAACAAACTTGCACTTGACACCAGCCATGCTGGTGTACCTCAGAAGACAGCTGATTTAGGAATAGAGCAGTGCTGTTTCTTTTCAGCTGGCTGATCAACCAGATCAACGTGCTACAGAATTACTCACATATTGACAATGCTGTCTTCCTAAATCACCCTGAATTAGTAGCCTTTGCCCTACAAAAATTACATAAAATTTATCTTTATTTTTCTTTTTTTTTTTTTCTTTTTTTTTTTTTTTTTTTAACTTCAGGCACAAAACACACAAGATATGTATTCTGCCTCCGTTTGTTAAAATAGGTGGAAACATAGATGTGATTCTAAATTTAATAAGCATCAGAAAAAAATTAGGAGTTCACAAACCACAAAGGTTGCAGAGCCCTACTCTGTAACAGCATCATCCTAGAGAGAAAACAAAGGAACTCTGAACTTTCAAGTAATGACATAATTTCAACATTTTAGATCATAAACTAAGTTGTAAAAGCTTACTGCATTGTATTCTGTGCTCTTTCCACAAAAGTTAATCATATTTGAATTCTTTTAGAAAAAACAAATACTCAAGAACCAAAATTTGGTAGAATCTCTCTGGAATCTCTCTGAGCATAGCTTAAATATAAAATTAAGATTTTGAAAATGCCTAGAAAAAGCAGTATCCATCAGTCATTTGACTGCATTTGCAATATACTTTTTATTATGTATTGAAGAAACGCTAAAAAAATAAAAAAATAGTGTCTATATATTTTTTGTTCATCTTCATTTATAGAATGTAAATGTACATCCTTGGAAGCACACAGCTCCAAATAGATTACAGATTTCACAACAGTCTAATGGAAAGCAAAAGGAGAAAGGAATTCAGGTCTTCTCCCATTTCCTTAACAGTCCCTAATGTTCACAAATGCAAAGTAAAATCAGCTCCCTCCATAATTCCACCTTCAGAAAGAAATACCTTACTAAAAGAGATACAAGTGATTCACAAGTGATACATCGATTCATCTACCCTTTTTCACAATAACAAAACATTGCTGCTATCCATTAGAATATTACAAAAAACTGTTGGAACTGTAACAAGAAGAGGCTATCCAGGCTCCTTAGGGGAAAAATCATCCAAGAGGCTCCTAAGTGTAATTAAAGAGACTGAACACAAGAGGTAGCTAGTGCCTCCATGTTCTCACATGTTAGCCCCAGCACAAGAGAGGACAGAGCCACCACACGGAATGATTTACTTTTGAAGACATGGAAAAATGTAAGTTTTTGTGTTCAGAAAGTTTATGCAGAACAACGAGAGGTTTGTTCTGCTTCCAGCCCCCCAGAAAGCACCACGTTTGCTCTGAGACATTTCACAACTGGGGCCTGAGAGCACACAGAAACGTTTCCTTCAGCAGCTGCCTTTTCCCTGATGAAAAGGGCTGCCGTCTGCTTCACTGTGAGCCCAGCACTTTCTGGAAGAGAAGTGTGACTGGCCATAATTCGGGGCACTTTTTGCAAGGTAAGTATACCTTTGTGAAGGCACAGTGATGTTGTTACTGAAGATATAATTATAAATGCACAAGTTTTCACACTATTTGAGTATGTTAAATAAAATCTGGCACACTTGCAAAAAAAAATAATCAGCTCAAAGGAGTATGATGTGCTTAACATCTCAAGTAGACTATAATTATTACTTTTTCCTCTAAAGATACTCAGAAAATTACTGTGTCAACACTGCACTTAATCATTTTAATCATCATTTAATACAGTGGACAAATTCGTCAAAATCCAAAGAGACTCAGTTGCTGTTATGTTTCCAAGAGTGCACACCGGGAACTTCCAGAAACTTCTTAATGACAATAATTAAACATCTGGCTGTGACAACCTGTACTTGCCCGTAGCTCCTTCTCAAACAGTTTCTCCCATTAATTATACGCATGCTGAGAACTGGAAGGGAACGTCCATGATGAGGAGCGATGCAGGGCTGCCAAAGGCTGTGAAGGGAGGCCCAGCTCCTGCAGCAGGGACAGCCACCTCCACTTAATCCTGCACGTTCTCAGATTCCAGTCCAGGTGCTACAGAAACACTTGGGAGAGCACTGACATCATGCTCATACGCCTGATACAAATTACTGCAAAGAAAGAGGCTTTCATAAAAACCATTAGGCTTCTCTAAAAGTACAAGGTGCTCAAATATTCATACCTTGTACATAGTATCTGTTGTTCAAACCTATAGCATCAAAACTAATGCCCAAGACATTAAAAAAAGACATTTTATGACACTTAACATTTTGCAACATTCACCAAAAAAATTCAGCATGTAAATGGCACAAGTACAGCTCCTAACTCAGCCTCATAGAACTGCGTGAATTTTGGATATATATCTTCCCAAAAGCACTAACACAACTAGAGCTCTCTCTATGCAAATGACACACAACATTCTCCTACATGTGCATACACACATGAACTCACATAAATTTCAGACTAAGATCTGTTCTCAGGACTTCATTAGAGCAGGAACACCTCTGCAAGGGCAGGTTTCCAGTCTTTGCTAACATTCTTCAAATGAATGAATGCACTGAACATAAAAGGTCAAATTCTAACGGACCAGTTAATATTTACCACAAAATACAAAGAACTGTTTGAAACTCAGACCTTTGAAAGAGGTTTTTTTTTCTTTTCCTTTTAAATATATCAACATGAGATTTCTTTTGGAATAAACAGATATGAGGAAAATACAACTTCATTCAGAGTGTCACACAATTCTTGATATTGATATACATAAAACAAATGAAGATGCCTAAATAAAACAAATATAAAATTCCTGCCCTCCCTTTCACTAACAGATCTCAAAGAACTAAGGCATTTTATGTTGAAAAGCAAAATACCTATATCGAAGCAGTGACCTCCATATCCTATTTTAAATGTATAAAATTTACCAAAAGATAAGAAACAACAGCAATACATGCTGCCTTAAAATAAATACAAAACACTAAAGAGAACAAAGTAACACTAGGTATGTATTGTGAGACAAAAATTTAATGCCACTTAACTCTGTCATGTTCCTGAGAAACATATAGATGCAAACAGCCCAGCTTCCACCAAGAACTACTGCAGACTCATAGAATCATTAAGGTTAGAAAAGCCCACTGAGATCATCTAGCCTAACCTTAACCCCATCCCTCACCGTACTCCCTAATAAATCCCCCAGTGCCGCATCCACACAGTTCTTGAACACCTCCATGGACAAAGACTCCACAGCTCCCTGGGCAGTCTGTGCCACTGCCTCACCCCTCTAACATAAAGTCAATGTGAACTAAAGATGCAATTCTCATTTCCTTTCAGTTTGCATTGACCCTACATGAAAGTACATCATCATTAAATTTTCACAAGCAAGGAATAAGATAAGCAGGTAGTCTGTTCATAATTTATCAATTTATTTTATTCTCTACTGATTTTTTTTCACATATCCATTTTACCTGCTAAAACCATTTGGATCGATGATTTATTTGAATCATTTTCACTTTCAAAACTTTTAGAGCTTCAGTGTGTACAATCAGTGCAAATACAAAACAACAATCAAATACAAACACAATCAAATACAAAAAATGCACCCAAAGGTTAGGCTTAGTAAGATTACCGCAATAGAAACATAACCTAAGTAAATGGAAATGCTCACCGGCACTGTACGCTCACAGGAAACTCCACAAGAAGCAATCTCCAGAAGAGATCCTTCCTCAGTGGCAGTCAGCACTTAAATGGGTCTAGGAGAGGTTGAGCCAGGCTCCACCCCTTCTGACAGCACAGGTGAATTGCCTTCACCTGTGCTCACGCTGCTGACTCAGTGCTCACCTCAGCTGGTCAATAGGAGACTCAGGCCCTGGACAACTGTTCCCATACAAGTGAGATATGTAACACAGGTAGCCAAGGACACTCAAGCTTCAACACTGCAACACTCAATGCAAAATACAATATTCCCAGTTTATGGGGGTGGCACCTGCAACAGCCTCATAAGAACACCACAGGCCATCTTATTGTTAAAATGAAGAAGCAGGTAATTCAGTTAATACTCTTACTAGCTAACCTTGTTAAATGTGGATGCTTATTTCACAAGAGAAACTGGACGGGCCCAATCCTGAAACATTTACAGGTTGAAGCTCCAAAGGAGATTAGATATCAGCTAGAGCAGCTGGATACCATTTTCTTTTGGTTGGAACTCAAAGAAAACAAAATATATGCAACCTGACTGGAGAGCCAACACAAAAGGCCCAGAGCAATGGGAGCCCTAATCCAGGCCCCACATCACCCCTTACTTAATTGCATGCTTTTAATGAAAAATGTTTTATTCCAACTCCCCAATTTTGCATAGGATTCTTTGCCAATGGGAAGGAGGATGAGTGAGAGAAGCAGCCAGGAAGGCCCACCAAGGGCAGGCACTGTGTTAGGAAAGGGTATGAGAGGGAAATGGCAGCACAGATAATAAGCATTCTCCTGCAGTTTAACCATTTCTGAGAAATGCACTCACAGCACTGAGATGTCTGGACTTCATCAATATCAAGGGATTTAGGCAGCCAGGCACTCCAGACACTCCCTTAAGTTGCACTTTGAGGGCATCTGTAAACAAGGCCATAGGGGATTTCACCTCTGGCTCCACCAGCTCCAGCTCCACCAGCACTGCCTGCAGTCAGTAAGCAGCGATGTTCTGCCCCACAGCTTAGAAATGCCAAATTACAGCTACTGTCTCGGAGAATTTAAAGCCAAAAACCTGTACAAAGAAACCTGCGGGTTGGGCTCACAGTAGTTAAAATCAGCCTCAAATCCCTCAACACTCAACTAAGATCAGTTTCATCTACCATTGTAACACCCAACTCTCCATCTTCCAAGGACCAACCATGCAAGACTGTGGTGGATCCTGTTCTCTATTAATTCAAATAGCTTAGGATCATCACTGTTACGTCATCTGTTTTCCTTTGTAGCTCCTTTACCAATTTAGATGGATTTCAAACAGTTTTGAGGTTTAAACTACCAAAAAAATAAGAGCTGATTTTAGTCATATGCTGCAAGCAAAAGGACAGATTTTAATTGGGGTAGTTTTTCAAACTTAAATCTGGAATTATAAAGGTTAAAAAAACTTAATTGCATTATAATCAGTGGGAGCTCTGTCATTTGTTTCAATACACCAACTTTTCTGAAAATGAAATTTAGGATTCATTCTTATACATATTTCCAAGGCCTACACTCAATAAAATCCAACCAGAAACAATGGATCAGCTACAGCACTCATAAAATCATATACCCTGATACATCTCATATCTACTTAATACTCTCTCTTGGAAAAAGTTGGTTCCCACCTTCCAATTGAAACCTTTTCTTTCTTGCACATCATTCAACCTAAGACAGTGCCAAAACAATAAGAACATGGAAGGTCTTAAAGCTAACATGAGCAAAGAGAAAAAAAAATCTGATATACACTGTGTGCATCTAGAGTTCATTTCATTTCATAAAAAAAAACAAGAACAGCCACCGGTACAGTCCTTCACACTTCTTCCTATTAAACTCGGACCCCACTTCCTGCTTATGTGCACCTTTATTGTGTAACAAAATCAGAACTGGCCATACCACATTCCTTCTCCTCATTACTAATGTGTGTCATGTCAACCATCAGACCTGCCCACATTCATACAGGATGCTTGTGAGTGAGCCAAAACACAACCAGCCATGAAAGGAGTGAAATATCTTTTACCCAGAAGTCCTCAGGCTGTTCCACTTATTTCCAGGAGAGAAACTTTTCTACTGGCTCAGTTTAGTGCTCCACCACATCAGTCTTATTCAGCTTCAACCTTTTCAGAAACAGTATTTAATGAACACCTTGGACTACTATGTGCCACAGGCTCTCATGTTTAACAGTGGTCTGCTGATCTTTTAAACAACAGTATTATTTATGATTTCAATAAATGTGAGCTTTAATTTACTAATTTGCTTCTACTCTATGTCTATTTCTATTAAACAGAAAATCACAATTAGACAAAACTGCTCATACACAGATGAGTACCTACAGCTTACCACAGCTACATCTCTGAGATTTCTGTAAACTATGCATAGATCCTTCTTTGGAATTCTCTAAAAAAGAAAACCAAAAAACATTTCCTAAGACCTTTAATCATTTTAAAAGGCTTTAGTATTAAAAAAAAACTTTGCAAAGTACTGACTTCATTCTGTTTACATTGAAGCTTGTAGCCATGCCACTAATTTTTAACTCCAAAATTTCTTCCACTTAGTTCATTCAGTTACAGACATTGATATTGATTTATCTACTGAACTAAACACACAATGAAGCAGAAGGCAAAAACACCACCACCACCACAAAATCCTACTGCTCTACCCTTTTATTCCATACTAATTTTGTGACAGTTCCAAGAATAATTCCCTCTACAGCAATAAAAAACATGCCTTTCCTCTACAGTTTCTTATTAAAACCTACTTTCCAGCAGTATAATTATGAAAATAAACAGTGACAGAAAGTCAAACTTGAAAACAGATTAAAAGAAAAAAAAAATCTTGAAATTTCAAGTTCCATTTCAGAAATTAATGTAAAGGACTAATATAAAGAAAATGTTAATATAATAAAGGGGTTTATTCTTAAGATCATAATACCTTTGGTAAAATTGAAGGTTTATAACAGAGAAACTTGACACAAAATTCATAAACCTCTAACAAATATTTTGGCTGATCAAAGCATCAAATTTGAACTCACAGTATGAATGCTGGGACAAACTAGCTCCAAATCTGCAACAGGTTTTCAATTTCAGGGCACGAGAATAATGAATTGTACACTAAAATGCAGCAAAAGATTAATGTGCTAATCGCTGCAAAGTTACCAGCATGTAAATTCACAAAGTACATCAATTCATTGCTATCAATTTCAGGAGCAGTTTAAAAGTAGCCTACCTAGGCTCAGTAACACCCGGCCATTACATTTGGAAACAATTACAAACAGGTAACAGCAGTTCCATATATTTGTTTAACCTGGATTCAATATCCACGTGCTATCTGAGGGGTCCTATGGAACTCTGAATGAAGCATTAACCTTTCTGTAAGACATATGTAATACATTCTGAATTTCAGAATCAATCATTTCTGAGTCAAGCAGTTTTCCTTCCAGTGAGTGTATACATAATAACCTATTTTTTAGTCTGGCAAATAAAAATATACTTGTTTTTTTATGAATGTAAAAAGAAAAGGGGTAAGGAAAGGGAAGACTTTGTGCATCAAGATGGTCCAACACAACCCTTGCATTACCACACATCATACATTGGCTCTGTAACACCTCCACTGACTAATCCTTTAAATTATTATCAAACACCCCCAGCTTTCACACTTGATGGCTACTCCAAAGATTGAGTATCTGAATGGATGCCAGAGAGCTGAGAGGCAAAAGGCTAGGCAGCAACACCCTGAAGACCTCCCCACCCCAGCCAGAGCGCTGCTATATGCAATCACAGCCTGCAAAGCATACAGACAGCAAGGAATAGTTGTATATTCAAAGAACAAAACACAACTGTTGAGCTTGTTTGCTCAGTAAAACTTCACTACATCATCTGGAAGGACTCAAGTCTTGTTGGGTTATTTGTTTGTTTTCAGATAGCACACGTTAGCTATTATTCTATCAAGATACATGACAGAAAATTAAAAAAAAAAAAAAAAAAAAAAAAAAAAGTTGAATATCACATTCCATAATCCAAATGTGGCTGTTCTAGTATCTAAATTCTAAGAAGTCATCTGACATGAGCAGTGCCTTAATATCTTCAAGTTATTTAATGCAAAGAATAGTGACTGCATGAGATTAGGATTCAGCCCACTTAGCTTCTAACAGAGCATGGAATGAGAAAGAAAGAGGAACACACATAAAAACATGAACATATTTCCACATGCACAATACCAAATAGCTCAGTGAATTGTTTCATAACAGACAGTACCAACATTTTTCATGATTCAGGAAATCTCTGTCATGCTAAGAAGACAACAAACTCCTACAACACCATCCTGTGCCTGTTTCTCTTGCTGCAAATCTATCAAAGTCTGCCAGCAAGCAGTACTCCGGCACTTCCCTGCAAATCAAACAGGTGCAGCAGGCTGATAGGAAAAAGATTGATGTCTCAGTCTTACACCTGCAATGCTGTTATTGTACTCAACTAACGTAATAAAGTGTAACACCAGTGTCCGGTGTCATTCATCACTGCAGTATGACAGCGTCAAGAAAAGAAATGTGTTTTCTACTGACAACTTGCTTTAATGAAAATGTATTGCAATATTTTAAAAGTTTTCAAAGCTGACTTCTTTTTATGACAGGTGACATACTTATGACTGCTATTTTTGATGAAAAGTATGAAACAATGACTTAATACTCATAGAATCATAGAATGGACTGTGTTGAATAGGACCACAATGATCATCTAGTTTTAATCCCTCTGCAAGGTGCAGGGTCACCAACCACCAGACCAGGCTGCCCAGAGCCACATACAGCCTGGCCTTGAATGCCTCCAGGGGTGGGGCATCCTTGGGCAACCTGTTCCAATGCAGGTTATATTCAATACAGAGAAATCAATGTAGTATGCCTTCACAAATGTTAATAGAATCAGAGCAGGCAATTCAGTTACTTAAATAGAAAAGATCAGAAAGCAAAGACTGTAGAAGATAATCTAAGGGAGCTTAGTAAGAATGCCTCAGGTTTACAATGTTGAGAAATTAGAACAGTCATTGATGATAAAATAGACTTCAAAAGTGACACTGTAGCTGCCTAACACAGAAGTTACAACATTCTATGTTTTCTTGTTCTCAATAAAACCAGATCGAGAGCAATGATAGCCAAATAGATGGTGGAGTCATCACTACCACGATCTTCCCGGGATTTTGTTTCAGAAAAACACAGAGTGAGGTTTCTTAGAGGTTTTGGGGGTGGAGGTTGTTTGGTGCTGTGTTTCTTTTTAATGCGTTAACAGATAAAGTAGAAAAATGCATTATGAAAACTTCCTTGATTTTTGACTTTTAAATTCACACATCTGAAAGAACTCACAATTTCTGACCATACTGCAAACCAGAGTAATAAGGACTGAGAGGAAAAAAAGAAAATTAAAACACTGAGCTTCCCCAAAGAAACTGCCTAAGAAGAATGGCTGTCAGTCATAAAAGCTGACATAACAGATGACAAGAAACAGGTAACAGTAGAAGTACAAAACATGACCATCACTCTCTCACTACTTTCTATTTATTTTAAATAACAGATGAACAGACATTAATATTTACTGCATTTCAAGTCAGTTAGATAATGCTATTAGCAGACTGAAGTCAGATTAGGCAGCAGCTGGTTAGAAGGATGTCATCTGTCAGTGGCTGTTCTTCTGCAAGCTACTTAATTCTGTCAGTGAAAATTACAGTCCACAAATCAAAAGAACGTAAGTGCTGGAACAGAAACACACGTGAAATCAGACAGTTCCCCCTGGATTTTCCCCATGTTCTATTACCTCCATGATCAATTCATGGTTCAAGTGACAGAAATTGCTGAGAAAGCAAAACACTGCTTTCTTTCTATCTGAGAACTATACTTTGAGCCAGGGGACATATTTTTAGATAATTAAAATTAATTTTCTTTCTCTTTTGTCAAGCAAGATTAAAATCAAGCTCCTGTAAAGAAAAGCTCACCCAGACTCACACTGAGTATTGCAGGGCAAAGATTGTTCCTTTTATGAAAGTGACAAATTTGTCAGTAGGAAATGTGATAAAATTTTTCTCTATCAGCAAATTCTACATCATCAAAATATGACTTTTTCTAATAGTATGAAAATAAGGGGAAAAGACATGCAATGAAAACTTCAGTAACTATTCAAAGTATACATCCATATATTACTTTTACAGCAATACATTAAAACTTCCAAGTTTTAAGCCAGACAACTGTCAGAGTGTTCCACAAAAACACAAACCATGGCAGAACTTGAAAGGTACTTTCAAGTCCTGGAAGTACAAAATATTAGCATTCTGTTTCTATTAAAGCAAAGGATAGTCTTTAAAAGAAAAAAAAAAATCTTTCTGAAATGGAGTGATACCAATACATCCTCCCTTTCTCTTTCTTTTTTTTCCACCCCGTTTGTAGTCTCTCACCCCTTACTTTGAACAAGACAACTAAACCTAGAACAGGAATCTCCTACTGGCATTTTTACAGAGGAGGATGAAAGCGCGTGTGGGTGTCTTCAGCTGCTTCATGGGAGGGCAGAGAGAAAAGAAAGCCAGATCTTTTGGAGGTGGAGGGAGGAGAGGAAAGAGGGATATGAGTTGCAACACCAGGAACTCAAATGAGAGAACACATTTTCCACCACTGCAGTGAAATACTGAAACAGGTTCTAGGGAGGCTGTGCAACCTCTGTCCTTGGAGAGACTAAGACCCAAACTGCACAGACCATAGGCAAACTGTGGACCAGATGATTCCAGAGGTCTTTTACAGTCTAAATCCTTTGGCAATTCTTCCACTCTGTTTTGTTTTCAACTTTCCTTGGCATGTGCCTACATAGCAACATTAAATCAAAAACTTCAACCATGGCAAAGAGTGAAGTTCAGCTGTAGTAAGTTCTGAGAATACACATAATCTATCATCTCAGCATGCTGCATTTGGCCAAAATTTGACCCAGTCCTGGGTCACCACCTGCAAAGCCATTCCCAGCATCCAGACTGCTCCATACACCAGACATCTGTGTCTCTATCCCTTCTCCCACCTTCTTCCCCCTGTAACCACAAATATACCCCCACTACTCCCACTGTTGTCCTCTCTCCTGGCAGGGTGAATTTTTAGCCAGAGCAACAGACCCAGCTCTCCAAGCATGATTGAAAATTCTTGCCACAAGTGCAAGGGAGAGGTGGAAAGCATGGCCATGTCCAGGAGAGGGTGAGGCCTAACAACTGTACAGCACCACAGCCTCAGCCACATTTAAATCCATTACAAAGCCACACCTTAAGGAATTCAAAGGCATGATTAATCATGTTAAGTCATACATGAGTTATAACAGGTATTCAGAGAGAATTAAAAGTAGTAGCTCAGTTTAGACCAGGTGAACTTGTAAAATTGGCAGAATGAGACCTAATACTTGGCTTGCATTAAGGAAATCACCAATTACATCTGAAAAGCTTGTGGCAATGTGCCATGATTTCAACATCGTAATAAAATATTTTCTGAGCTTCTACGATTGTATGCATTAGCCACCAGGACAGGTTGTCGAGGGAGAGACCTCGCTGCCCTTAGCAACAGGGCCATCTTCTCACAGTGCTGGGAGCCAGAGGGCATGAATGCTGCCCAGGCACAGTGATCTATGCCGCTATTTACGCATCTTTTGCTTATCCCAGGAAGTATTCTAATGCGGACATCTACCACAATCCCCACAAACAAGCTTCAGTAGCAAAAGGAATGCAAGAAGCAAGAGTCGAGATCGCCATGTCTCTTCACTACAGTTCTCTTTGCTCTGTGTTTCACTCAACATGGCCTTGCTCAGCCAGCTATGACCAACCGCGCCTTGCTGTGATCACCAATTTAATAACAACAGCTAACCACCACGCTTCAGCTCTGGCCATGTTCCACATTTGATAGGCCACGTTTGTTCTAACAACTGAACTGTCAGAGGAATCAACACGCTCTTATCTCTTGGTACTCTATTAACACATTGACTTTTTTTTCTCTTTTACATGCCTGTCTGGTTTCATTTTGAAAGAAACAGGATCAGATTTTCACAACAAATCGTGAGAGCTCTCACTAGAAGCTGACTTCCTGCTCCCTGGAGAAGACATTTAAGATTCCTAAGGGACTGCAAAATGAGCTCTTGCAAAAATATAGTAAGTAAAGCAGTAGAAGAAAAGCAATCATAGATTAATGCTTTCAAAAATAATGCCTAAAAATGATTTCAGATGGCTCTTTCACCACTATTTTTTTTTTTTTTTTTTTACTTAGGTATCTTAGTAGATTACAAATAATTTGGTGTACAATGGGATATGCTCACCAGCCTTGCCGCATGCCAGTAATGCTGCACCTGGCACTATACTATATATAGTTATACCATAAACACTCTACAACAGAGCTCAACATGATAAACTCCTGTTATGCGTCCTCTCCCCCTTCTCTCTTCTCCCCAACCTTCATAACGCCTTTTAATAAGGCAGCAAGGAGCGTAACTCACAAGCCTTCACCAACTCAGATGTTCATAACAATAAACCTAGAGCACTGGATATTTAAACACAGGTATTTGGAGATTTTGGACTCTCTTTGTATGTACTGTTTGGCACCTGGGAGAGCGGATGGCACATCCCACACTATATAGCTTTAAAGAAAAGGAAAATTATTCAGTTCAATGCAATAGAACTTTCATAGGAAAAATAGGACTGCATGGAAACCAACCTTACAGCACAGAGAGTGCTATGCAAGCTCTCTGTATTCTAGCATGGAATTGAAACTTTGCCAATTCTAAAATCTTGTATGCAAAACACAAATAGTTATCAGGAAAAAAGATTATATTAATCCACTGAGGCTCCTGTCCATGTCATGGTAGCTGGTCAGCTGGTGATGACAGACAGAAATAGGTCTTTAAAGGCACCAAAATAGCAATGCATCTCTCATGTTTTGCACATAAGGATCTTGATCTTACATTTTCTTAAAACTTATTTAAAGGATTTACCTCACATAAATGAATTTGTTCCTCACTCAAAACATAAAAATAAGCAATTTTTTTCTCCTGTCACTATCAAACATTTCATAGATTTTGTTGCACACTTCTTACATAGCTGAGAAGTTACCTTCAACATCTCTGTGCAATGTACTTTTACATGCAGATCAACTAAACTGACAGTATCAACAGCCAGTTAAAGTAATTAGCATCATCTTTCCTACCTTAGAACACATTGGCCTTGCTTCATATTTTTCCACTAAAGTAACAGAATTCACCATCAGTATCACAAAGCAAAAAAGCAAGGATCAGGCACAGAAATCCTGAAGAGGCGAGGGGATAGAGATACCCTCCTACTGGAAAAAGTAGGGGTGTCTCAGTGTCTGCCATAAACTGCACTGAAACAGGACATGAAAAGATTTTCACTAATTAATAAATGCTAATTTGAACAGAAAATGCAAAATTTGACCGATTTAAAGGCAGCTTCATTGCTGAGAGTTGCAACACAGCCTTCAGGTATTTGGAATGGTGAAAGAAATCACTGGAAATAAAGAGTAATCGCATTAATCAGTAACTTCATAGGATGATCTTGATGGTTCTTTTTTACCTTAGATGGGATATCTAAAACTGTCTATTTTGAACAAATTAAGAACTTCAACTTATAATAAATTAGTTAAGCTAACAAAACAACAACAAAAAGGACAGTGCAGCAATTAGCTCTGAATGCAGTTGCATCATTGTTGCAATTCAGAAACTGTGACAAATGTCTTTTCAAAGTGTTCTCCAATTCTCATTAATATTTTATCAAAGATTTAAGAGTCTTGATGTTCTATAAGAAGATCAAAATAGAACTTTTACCACCACAAAAAGGAGGGAAAAAGAAATAACAACCAAATTCTGCAAAAAAGGGAGATCAGCAATACAAAGACAGAGGAAGCAAAAAATGTTTTTGCCGCATTATGATTTTAATGGACTGAGGTGAATATCAATACTTCAGAATGTTTTAGAAAATGCATTTTAGCTTGCCTGTCTTTACAGGCATAAGCAAAATCTTGTTCCACCAGAAAAGGACAATATAAGAGGTTTTATGTGGATCAGCAGCAAAGCCTGCTACCTTTTCACAATGCAGAGTTTTAAACATTCCATATCTACCAGCACTGCCCTTCAGAACCACATCCATGTGAGCAACGGTTTTAGAAATTATTTTTTCTTGAAGTGACACCCTTGAAGATTAACTGCAACCAGATGACACTTTTTCTTTTTTTTTTCTTTTTCCCAATAATAACAGAATTGAGAGCATCAAATAATGAAAGCAACAAGTATACATGCTAGGGACTTTTTCAAGCACCAGCTTGAATTCAGTCATGGAGTATATTTCCCATTAGCCACTAGAGGTCAGACAGAAACCATGGCAGTCATCCAAAAACTGAGAGGCTGCAAAAACTTTAAGTTCTGAGAAAATTAAGATATAGTAATATGCACTTACAAACAAACTTATTAAATTAATTTGAGCAAACTTTCAATTTCCAATGAACTTGAATGCTCACATACCTCTGCAGAACTCAGAACAAGAGTTTTACTTCTCAAATTACATCTGATAGTAAAGCAAAACAGAATTTGAGCTTGGTGCCCTTTTGAAGGCATTGCTCATTTTTGCAAATTTTTCCTCAGTTTAAAACTTTCATTCAGACAAAAGCGTTTCACCTGTGACTGTAATTAACATTACAGAAACACGCTAAAGCTGGGATATCTTAATACTCTAATAGTCAATATTTTTGCAGTTTATAGGGACGTTCTAAGCTTTTCAAGAACAGAAACAGTAATAAAACAAATATGAACCCAAATACATTAAACCCACTGTCTTTCTCACCTAATACCAAAGCTTACACTGGGCTTGCTAACAGTCTGGCTGGGCATACTGCCCTCAGATTTAGGAGCAGAGCTAGCGGTCAGCTATGAGAAATTCACTCTTACTGCTAATGACAATGTAGTTTATTTCAAAGCATTTGTGGAAAGCGCTAACTGCAAACTATTAAAAGCTTCCATGTTCTGCAGTTAATTAAAAAATTCCCCTGGAAGTTACTTTAAGCCTTTCAAAAAGGCACTCTGTGCACGTAAATTCAGTGAGATGGCTATGAAGTCCATGATCACGAGCTCCTTTCATATTTGACTAAATTGGAGATCAGTATACAAAGACATTTCAAGGACTGACTCACTTGTTTTTGTTCCATTTCCTACAGCACATGGTACGTTTGCTCTTTGGAGAAATTTCATTTAATTATATTCCAACTATAAAAGATAAAGACCTGTGTATGAGTCTTTTACTATTGAAGTGCAATAATGCCAAGGCATTAAGCTGCCCTCTAACCCTAGGAACTGGTCCCACCAGAACAGGTGCTGCCGCTGACTCGCACTACCTGTTCTGGAATAAGTAAAATATTTCACTCCCTAAAGCTCTCAGTCTGGTACATTTCAACTTTAAAAAAGAATAAATAAATAGTAATGAAGAGCAGTGAAACAGCTGTAACCTGAATAATTGTTTTAAAAGTTTCAGCATGACAAAACACTACTAGAAGCTCACAGTGTGTGGGACTACAGAAGCAACTGCCAGCAACAAAACAGAAATCTTAAAAGCAAAGGGAATGCAGACTTTTCTTACAAAAAAAAAAAAAAAACACACTACATTTCATTAGCTTGCAAGAAACACTGTGGCAAAAACTGAAAAGCAAACAGCAAAAAACCCCACCACAGCTTTACCTGCCCACAAGCTTGTTGTATAAGTACACATACATACCCACACACAGATTGCAAATCAGCAGAGATTATTTTCCGCTTCGTATGAACACATCAAGCTTTACAATCTAGGAATTTGGGAAGATATTTGTAAAGGAAAATACAAACACAAACCTGCTTTTTCTTTGTCTGCCTTTTTTGAGCGTCCAACGATGCTGACTTAAAGCTAAGGGACTTGGATTGTCTCCTGACTTTAACTGAATCTCTCCGACGGTCATATGAAAAAGATGATGACTTCTTCGTAATTTTCCTCTTCGGTATGTCTGCCATTTTAACCACCAAAACTTGGTTAATTCAAGCAAACAGTGTCCCAAAAAGGCAAATCCTCAGTATGATCAAGCTTCCATAAAACTTACAGGGAACAGTCTTCAATCCTATAGGAAGCAAAGTGACCTACAGGGAGCAGAGCCCACTTTCAGTTCAGCAATTTCAGTTTTCCAGCAGGTTGTACAGATGAAGAAAGGCGATGGTCCTGCAATGCTGTGTGTCACTGAGGAGCAGGCAGAACTCCTTCTTGCTGTATAAACTCAAACAGGCTTCAGCAGTGATGCTAATCTGAAAAACATAGTGACTATCCTGCTGAGCACGCTAAAGGTGAACGGAAGGTAGTTCCCTGCAGAGCAGGAGGGTGTGGAAGTACACCAACAGGGTGTGGGGATGAAGCAGAAGACTTTGGGTTCAAAGCATCTTCTTAACTCCTTCCTTTCTAGGCTACTGCTAACAAGGTACGTGAGAAGTCAGGCTGAGAAGATTCCCCCAAAATGTGGTGTTATTTTCTTATCCAAAACACCTGCTGAAAGAACCTTTAGCATGATGTAGCTGCCGCATTCATTAGGAGCCCTATTCAAATGTTCCCTTTGCCAGAAAGGCTATTCATTCCATAAACTTAGGAGACCCTTTATCTACTAAGCCTGCTGGAAAATGAACTCCAGGCCTATATAGGAATCCTGCTGTCCTTACAGGGAAATAACTATGAAGTTACATCCCCTAATGGAACCAGTGGATGAGAGGGAAATGTTAATGAATTTTCAACCTAGTGATAGTGTGGGAATCTTATCAGGCAGCTGAGATTGCAACTTTTGTAGCAGGCCTGTGTTTAGGTAGGAATGTTTTCCTTGCATAAGGTACTAGTCAAGGAACACTACAAGGGTGTAGAAGCCCAAGACTCCCTGCTATTGATTTCGATTAGGCAAAACATCTCCTAAATGCAATGTTGCGCATATAGGAATGTGCTTGCAAACCTGATAGTGTTGTATCAGATTTAAATCTCTGTTAGAAGACTAAAAAGAAAGTTGTGTTTTGACAAACTTATGACACTGTCCAGGGTCTCTTCCAGAAACTTATACTTAATTTATTCATGGCACTACTTTGCATACTAAGCAGCCATGAATAATTTAGACCTGCAGAATTATCCATTACTATAATTAAGCTTTAATATGGGTCAGTCCTCTAGCGTACAAGTCTCATCATTTCTATTCAGAAATATTTGTAAAGCTCTAGCAGCGTTTCTTTTAAAACCTGACGATGTGCATAAGAGGGCAGTGTTAATGAATTCCCACAACCAGCCCTTGCTGCAAGTTTTTCTTTTGTTGCAGGATGAATAATACACTTCTAGGACAAAGTGATACTGCTAAAATTAATGAAAAGATAGCAGCATATCATGCCTTAGCCATGATGGCCTAATTCTAGATTCACTGCAGATTTCTGTGGAGAATTAAACAGGGAAGAATTATAAAACATTTCTTCCTATTATCTACAATTCCATCTAACTAGTGAATTTTGTAAGTATTACAAGACAGAAAAAAAATCCATTATTAAATGGTCTTTGTACAACGTGTCTCTTAATTGTGATGGGTTTAAAATACTGTAGCAGTCATCATCCACAGACACATAATGACATTCAGTGCTACCAATATCAGCCACTGCCAGACCATCGGTGAAAACCGCAGTGTGTGGAAATGGTGAAGTGTAAAGAAAACTGAAGCCCTATTTAAATTACCACTTCCCATAATTTACCAGCATCATCTTTCTGAAGAGTGAACAATTAACAGCTAGTACAGCAGGATGCATGCTTTAAGCTATGACAATTACATCTCTCCAAAACTTTTTGTACTATCTGCACTATCTGCTAAAAATCACAGATATTCTCATGTAAAATAAAAGTTCAGGTCAAGAAAAGCCTGACAGCCTTTTGCATGTATCTACTCTCATTAATTATTCTAACCAGATTTATTTGTGAAAAAAAAAAAAAAAAAAAAAAAAAAAAAAAGCAGTAAAGGCTGACAAAAGCACAAATTAATTTTAGAAATCCATTAAAATCCATTTTACATCATTGCATTTTGACAGAATCCACAACTGAGTTGATAGTAAATACCACAGGTATTGCTAACCTTGCTTATTCAGTTCAATAAATAAAAACCACATTAGTTCTCACGCAGAGTCCTCTGATATTCTGACAAACAGACTGAGAGATGGGGTCCAAAGAGTGCCAGAGCCTGAATGAGGTGAGCAGCAGGAGGGGGTGACAGCATCAGAGAGAGGCACAAGGGCAAGCTACTGGATGCCTTATTTTACCCTATTAAATCTGATATATTCAGTGTTTCCTCACTTCCACAAGATTTAGTCACATCTACAAACATTGTAAAAAGGTAAAAATTAATTAGAAATATTATAATCATCTTAATTCAATTCTTTGAGAGACACTAATTGTATTTGGAGTAACTCATTTCCAAGTATGTCTTCATTAAAAAGCTGCTAGGAATAAAGAGTGTCTTCAGGACTTTGACTACTTCTTTGATTTAACTCCACCAGCAAGAGGAACATAAAAATCACGAGGACACTCCGGCAATAATGAGTCAACAGTGCTAAAGCAAGAAAATCCAGTTAAAACAGAGACATTCTGTTTTTCACTTGTCAGAACCTCAGTTAAAAGTATATTGTCAATCCTCTTAAAATTTACTCAAAAATAAAAACATGCTGCAGAATACTGGGTGACATCAAAAGCTCATTGTTAAACTAAAGTTTTTGAGCTCTATTGCAGAAGAGAATCATGAATATGTTGTATGAAAGGTTTCTTTCCCAATACCAATACTTTCCCAAGCTCAGCAGCACAAGTGGTTATTTTAAGCTGTTGCAAGAAAAGAATGCCTTATGCTCAAAATGTGTTTTGCCAAGTCACTTACGAGTAACAACAAATTGTTTCAAGGTCATTCTGCTTTCCTGGGATACAGAGAAGGAAGCCACAGAACAAAATGAGAGTGGCAAAGAGAGACAAGGCAGCAGTTAAATATTAGTTCTATGGAAAAGTTTTGGAGAGAAAGGAAAGAAAAGGGCGCACTGAGTAATAGTTTGGCATTTGCAGGTTCTGCTATCCAATTTGCTGCACTAGATCCAGATGTCCTTCACTCCAGGGTTTTAATCTGTTAGTAACAGAAAACATCAGAAGTATAACAAAAAATTGTTGTTCTTCTCTGTTTAGGCTCTTGGAGTTAAATTCTGAAGTTGCAAAGTCAAAGAAAACGCAAATGTAAATGCAGCTGTAACTTTGCTTAACCGAAGCAGAGAGACCCAAATTTAGAACAAACAGCACCATTTTGAGTATCCTGATTAGCTGCTGATGGAGATCCAAAGATAACAGAAGTTTATCTGCGCAACTTTCATCATGTTCTAAAGCTCTGTAACATTTTAAAGGAAAACAGACACAAGGTTACCAGAATCTCCTTTCTACCAGCGCTGTATTGCCACTGCTGTATGCCGAATTCACTATAAAACCCAGATTTTGCATAACTCTCCCAAAAAAGAGTGGCAGAATAAAATAAGGAGCAGCCTTTGTAATTGTAATCACAGTTCTCGAGACCCAAGCTAGCCTTTAGCCTCAAGATCATAACACTCAAAATAGAGCTATTTTTCTGTTGGTTTCAAGTTAACATTTGTTACAAAAAAATACAGTCATACTTTCCAAAGCCACATTTGTATATCACATGCTTCTCTAACTCAACAGTGCTTTCCAAGAGGAAGTAAACAAAACAACAGGATTATTTACAATTGACCGTATGTTTAATACAAAAACCAAAAGTTCATTTCCTTTCCACAATGCTGGGAAAAGTTCCTAATATGCCTTCATACTTTGTGAAGAAATAGCTCAGAATCTCTCCCATCATGCTAGAAACAAGCAAGTATTAAATTCATTACAGTACTAAAAGTGTCTTTGTAGGTCTCCAGAAGGGGATGCAAATCAACTCAAGTGATCTCAACATTTTCAGCTGCAGCTTGATTACTTAAAGCTAGCTGTAGTTTGTGAACATTTATGAACTTTACCTCAGAACAGATTTTTTAGACTCACGTTAATATTTAATGAATGAATGTTCACATTAAATGAATGTCCATCTCAGTTTCACCAACAGAATTTCACTCAGTACAGCACTTTCTTTTTCTTCACTGTCTTTCTAGGTGGTTCAAAATACTCTAAACCAGCACTAAACACCAACATCACCTCATCTTACACTGAACTGGATACTGCCAGCGTGCACACAAACACTGTAGTTAGCATGACAGTTCACACCAGACACTGTCAAACAATATTTCTCCATTTGGTACATCTGCATTCAGTGGGGCATAAATATTAATTATGTGGGGTACACACTTGACCAAATATTTGAAAAAAATAAACCCAGTAGAGAAAGTCCACTTTTTAGTTTAGAGACAATTGCTCAGATTGTAAGTGTATACACCAAAACACAGCAAATTAGCAGTGGTTATTTTTGAGAACTGGAGCACTGAATTTATTGGTACAGCGATGAGTGAAATCACGAGATGCCAAAGCTTCTACAGCTACAGGTTGCTAATCATAAGCTAACAAAAACCTAACCTGTTAGGGTAAATGAACTGATCAATAATCGTCAGCAACTTCACGTCCTATGAGCTCTATTTGTCCAGCTGTATAACAAAGTCAGTGCCTGTTTATAACAAATACTCATTGCTTTCTTGGAAAGGAAAGCCTTTAATTTCTCAGAAATATTGGAGCTACACCAAATAGAGACAGTGTGGTCTCTACAGCTTTTCAGTGACCAACAGTCTGAGCATCACTAGGAAGGAAAGGATTTCACATAATTGCACATGTATTTTTTTTTATAATTGTCCAAAACATAAGTGACTTTTTGAGTGAGAATTCAGTTGAGAATAAGCAATATTCATACACACATTTTTGAAATAGGAGGTTATACAGGAATTCATTGAATATTTTTTTCCATGGACAAACAAGAGCCTAAGTACTTCCATATTACACCCAAAGTACGAGGACCACTGAAGTGTGTATGGGCTGTGGTCAGCCAGGAAAAAACAGTTAAATACAGCTGGTTTTTGCTGAGTGTTGGTTTTTTTTTTTTCCTTTTTTTTTTTTCTTTTTTTTTTCTTCTGAGAATGCCTACCTACAGAAAACTGAGGTCATCGAGTTTGTTATCATCAAGCTGGAAACCTGACAAGTTGACATATGTTTTTCTGAAAGCCTTTAAATAAAGGGCTACTTTTACAAGTAACAGAAATCCAAGTAAAACAGCTTGCTAATCTAACTGAAAAATATTGTTCTGATAGCTAAGTGAACAAGATTTTTTTTTTTTTTTTAAATGATTGAAATAGGTTACAAAGTTCAATAGCAGCAAGCTGAAGGAAATTATTTCTCCTTTTGTTCACACATGAATACCAGAAGTTACAAAGAGATTCCTGTTCTTCAAGACAAATAATTTTCAAAAATAGCAAAAAAACAAAAACAAAAACAAACAAACAAACAAAAGACTACCCACTTGTATACATAGAACGTTAGAGAGAGAGGGGTAATTTTTCTCTGGTGTATTTCCTTTGGAAACAATCTTCCACAAAAAAAAACTCAACGTTGTCACTTCAATTATAAAAACAGTTGCCATGAAAAAACTACCCAAGTGAGTACTTACTAATTTTTGTTTTAATACTGTTCCTACAAAGAACTCAATTAACCAAGTTCATGTGCAGTGACGCTGTGTAATACAAACGACGAAGTCGCACGCCAGCTAAGTTAGAAGGCATTGTGCACTTTCTCAATGATGTTAAAAGACTTAAGAAAAGCTGTTCAGAAAGGAACAAGCAGCATAGCAAAATCAATTTTTCCATGCAGGTTTTTTTCACATTTTTCTCCCTTTTTTAAGAGGAAAACAAGACTGCACACTGCAAATAATCCCAGAGAGCAACTGGTCAACCCATACCCATCTGTTCTGTTCTACTAAAGGACAAAAGAACACCAACACACAGGGACGGAAAAGGCTACATAGTCATTCTATCATGCTGCATGTTAATGGAAGGACACTGTCACAAAGATACTTCTCTTATTCCATTCAGAACAGCTGCTGTCTCAAAGGATCTTTGTATTTGTTATAGGTTAGAAAATTTTCTCCATGGAGACAGTGGAATATTCCTCACATTACTTAAGAGTTTTACTAATATAGTTGACTATGAGAGAAGTTCATCAACAGGACAGGACTTAGTTGCTTCATATTCTATATTTTGCTAGTAAGATGTTGTACAATCATGATACAGAAGTGACATAAAAAAGAGAAACTCTAGTATTTTACATTGTGGGAATGATGCGTACATCTAAAGAACTGTAAAAGCAAGCTGACTGTCAGAAATACACGACAGATAATAAGCAACACAACCACTTTGTCATCAGGAATATAAAGACCTTCTTTGTGAAAATGAACACTAAGTGTTTAGTTTTAAAATATCCTGAAAATTTTTGTCCCAATTAAGAAAAAAAATTATAAGCTTCTATTTATAAGCTTTATCAGCTTCTCTTTTCTGGAGGTTTGTGGCCCTGCCTGTAGCAGGGAGGTTGGCACTTGATGATCCTTGGGGTCCCTTTCAACCCAAGCCATTCTATGATTCTATGATTTAACTTTGACTATAACTAATTGTATGGACTTCAGTGATAATTTACATGTTTACACGTTATCTGTTTTTAAACAAGATGTGCCAAATTTTATATATATATAAAATATTACTCATTGGACGTTGCAGTTATGAGACTTGTACTGACTCCTGCTAACACAGCTACACTTGACATGGAAGCACAAAATGTAAAGCTAACAATTCAAAACTGCAAGGAAGCAGGAAGGTCAGCTGTAAAATGTAAGATAGGAAACTGAAAAACAATGACTAATGATTGAAATGCTTGAAGAGATTAAGTGTGAAGGTCAAATGAGAATGATTAATTCAAGGATGTAAGCCAATACAGCACAGTACATGTTTATATTGCACTTTCCTAATCAATGCTACAAGGTCTTTAAAAAAATAATAATAATAACTGATAGATGCTACTAGCAGAGACATGCCAGATTCACAGAATCAGAGGAAATGAGCTTGGCAAATCTGGAAATAAATACTACCAACTACTGGTATCTTGTCCATCTGTACACAAAAACAATATTGCAATAATGACTTTGCTTGTTTCAGTTGCAGTCAAAAGCTTTTCAGCTATTAGTCACACACATATAAACACCCACAGAGTTTCACTGGGAGGAATTACCCTGCTTGAAGGCGGCAAGCTGAGATAACAGCCAACAAATGAGGTCTTCGAGTCACCAGAATTTAAACTTCTTCTGAAGCAAGAAGCACATGAGGAGCCAAGAAGTGTGTGATTCAAATAACTCATAAGTCTTGTGTAGAGATTTGTGTGTTTGTACATATTTGCATATTTAGTGACAGCTTCCACCAGTCTCGAGGCCCATAAGCAAAAGTTAAACTAATCACAGAACTTGAGGCCTTGAATATGAGATAACTAACGGGAGGTTTTAATTAGCTTTTCATGAAATCTTAGCTGGGCACTATTTTTATTGAAGAAATTCCTGAAAACTCAGCACTGTTACTATATACCACTCTGTACTTAGACAGCAAGGAGTCTTCATGTCCCAAGACTCCCCACCTATTTTTTCTTTATAAAGTCCTGGTTGAAATAACCAAGACAATTAAGTTTTGTCACAAGAAATATATGTAGGCAAAGTATCAACTTCTGAAAAATTAGCCTAAGAGTCATCATTGGGCCTCTTTTCAAGGATATTTAGAGAGTGTGTTACTTCCAATAGAGGCAATTAAAGAACTCTCCAGTGACGAGAGCAGGTCCTAAAGCACGCTTCCAGGCTGAAGTTTGCATCAGGCTCAGGCACTCTCATGAGCTTCAGCAAACAGGAGCAGCTTTGCAGAGAAAAGAGATGTATTTACATAAGCCTTTACAGCTTGCCACAGTGTTTCTTACCTTACCCTTTTGAACACATAGTTCAAAGACAAAAATATCTATAACCTCAATCAATCAACCAATAAAGAAAAACCTCTTACTTAACAGTGATCTAAATCTCTACTTAAAAAGGAGGAAAAGCACACACAGGGTCCAACAATGTACAATTATTTTCTGAAGTTCTGTGTATCCAGCAATTATCCAAATATGTAGATCCAATATCCAAAAAGATTTATGAAAAACCTTCCACAGCTTGAAAACAGTGTATTTTTCATATATTCAACTGGTAACACAAAGCTTAACTTCTCTATTCAATTTTTTGTATTATTGTTCCTCTGAATTTTTTTATTATTATTACTGATACTTCAGCTCATTTTTGTACTTCATCTTTTACAGAACCAAAGAGAAGGGAAAACTCATTATTTTAATAAAATAATTCCTGTACTCTCTGACAAATCATAGCAATAACAGACTTCCCACATTGGTTAAGCAAACAATTTAAAAAAATAAATCCTTTGTATTGTTTGACTCACAGTTTCAGACATGTGCTGGAAACACAGAATAACTGGCCTGATTGTGCATACTGAGCTTCTTTCATAGCTGTTTGTACTTACACGGTCTTTGTCATCAGCAACATCACAGAGAATGTCATCCAGATCCAAGATGCCACCATCCCCATGCTCCAGCCGATGTACTTGTATCCAATAGTTTGGATCCTGCACAAAGAGAGGAAAAGAAAACAACAGAGATCAGAAACACGACAGAAAAAGTTTATCCCATCTAATACAATGATCATCACGTTCTAAAATGCTCAGCATTAAAACTTCTATTTAGGTCATAATTAAGTAATGTAAATTAAAACATAAAGCCAAAGCATTTCTTTTCAAATATTCATTCTAGATGAATGCGGTTTCACGTGATAAGATGATCACAATTCTAACACTAGCACACAAGAGAAAGAAGTTCCCAGTGTTACCAATTCTATGCACTGTATGAAAGGAAAACACATCCTTCTCTAGATAAACTACCTCACACAGTGGACAATGGGCACAAAATTGTAGGGGGGGAGGGGGGAGAGGGGGGAAGGAAAAAAAAAAAAAGAAATGTTGCAAAGTGTGTTTGCTTATTTTGTAGATCCTTTTTTCTATACAGTAGCTGCAAAAGTTTAACAGCTTGTCTTATGAAAAGAAACCTATATTGAAATGAAATGAAACTGTATGAAAGACCTTTCAACCTGTGCTTGCTGAGTTGGTAGTAGGATATCTGAGTTATATATAAGGAACACTTTGCATTTTATTAAGATTTAATTATATACGCGTGTATATTTATGTATGTATGTATGCCCACCAGTAATTGGAAAGACTAGCTTTATAGTTTTCACTATTACTTTTACTACAGAAGGAAGTCATAACTGAAAGAACAACATAGCATCCACAGTGTCTTCTGCATGTTCTTCCATCACCTGACTACTGACTAGAACTCAACTTGCTATTCTTAAAAGGTTTGTTTTCCAACAGGGAAAAGTTGTACTATAAACATACAACCTGAACATGATACATAATCTTTTCTTTCTTTTCAAATATTCCCCCTTAACAAAGCCAATGCCCCAGGCTGTTGTTAAACATAAAAAGAGGAGCAGAGCTTTGTTGCTTTTCACACAACAGGCACAACTGCAGAAAGCAACTGATTTGAGGACCTCCAAACTTGCAACATCTTGCAAAATGTGCCCGACTTCCTAGAAATAGTAACTAGCATCAACCTCTTTTCAGGTATCGGTGTCTAGAAGTCACAACATTCCATGTCTTAAAGGACAGACCAGCAGAAGAAAAGGGCCAACCAGAAATCCTTTAAATCCAAACATATTTTTAAATCTCAAGAGTACAAGCTGCATGAAATTTTGGGCAACGTGCTCCACAGAAGAACATCAAATGATGTTTGTTTTGTTTGGAATGTCCTAGAAGTCTATTTCCAAACTTTGTATGTGATACATTTGTATAGATGAATGGTTTTGGAGAAATGTGATAACCATGAAACTTGCCTCATTTCTACCTGAGGAAATTAACTAAAATACAGCTGTTAATTATCCCCATCAGATATCATAATTTCATTTAGCATTCATTAGACAAGAGATTTCTGGAATTAAACTCACCATCCACTTTTGTAAAGAAAAAATTCAGAAATAATTTAAAACAATACTACATTATTCGCATTATCGCACATACAGCGGAACTTCAAGATGCTTAAGAAACTTCAAAGGCCATTAATGAACAAGTTCCCAAGCAAAATGCACTAAAGACGTGCCTTTGTAAATTCTGCTCTAAGACTAAAAGGAAAGACACCTTTCTTCATGCTCTAGCCCATTACAGAAAACTCCTCTCTCTGGTACGTCGACCAAACCCTGAGACACAGTCATGAACGCCCAGGCTTTGAAGGCACAAAAGAACCGACAGGCTAGGAAACATCTTATGGTCTTGATTCACATTCCCACTGCTAATTAATCCAGCTCAAAAAATCCATCAAAACAAACAACACACAAACTCAAGATAGAACTTCAATATTCCTGTCTGCTTTTTTTTTTTCCTTTCTACCATAAGTACTTCCCACCTCCAAGGCAAACATAAGGAAATGTGCACGATTACGGTATCAATAGTAGGAACGCCCACTTCTAAAGCACTATTGTGCTATTTCAGCATGTTCAATCTGCATTAAAAATAGCTTTGATAAAAGCTGCATCACTTTTGCTAATTAGTTCCTTTAAAAGTTTCTCGATATTACATAAGAAGTTTTAGATCCATTTTTTCTGCATTACCTATTTGTTGTGCCATAACCTGAACTACTCCGGTCGCTTTTCCTGTTTGACGAGGGCCTGATACAAAACAGTAAGTTAGCAAGACCAGACAAGAAATATATAAAACTAGTTTGGCAAGAATTTACTCTGGCAGGATTTGGTAAGTAAATATGAAATAACAATGAAACTTTTCATTAAAGCCTTCTCCAAACTTCACAGAGCAGTCCTTCTCTTGAGGCCCTTTTCCTCCATTAAAATTTTCCCATAAATCAAAGACTTGGAGGGGGAGGCTTGGGAAGAGTTCTAGCAAGGAGTGAAAAAATCAAGTGCTGTAAAGATTAGTTATGCCATGCCCCCTGCACCACCTTCCCCCCTACCCATCTCTCACCCCTCTTCCCCCCAAAAAATAACAACTAGTGATTTTACTGCATTAATGAAGTCCTATACACAATCCCAAATTTTCAAGCTTAATTCTATGTAATTACTGCGCAAACAAGATGGAAACATAAACTGCACAAATGCTCAAACTGAAATTCCTGGTCCATACTCTGTCTACAACAAACACACATTGCATAAGAAACAGCTTATATGGTCCATTTGCTAAATGCAAAAGCAACTGAACCAAGATCAGCACTGACTTGAATTCAAGCACTACTAAACTGATTTTACAGTATTCATGGCATGGTCAAGTCGTATTTCCTCCACTGCAGTCATTAAACAGATATTCAGAATTTCCCATATGAAGGTAGTAATGCAGTCCTCAAACAATTTCTGAAGCAGTCAAAATTATTGTTTTGGCTTCAAACAGTTAGTGATTCATAATGTGGAAATTGGCACCAAACAGAGTTTACTAGAGTTACTTCATCTGTGAGGCAGACAGCTCCAACGAGAGTCCTTCAGGACACCTCAGGGACTTTCAGGGTCACTGCTTCCTGGTGACTGTGCAGAGCCTCAAATGAAGTCTCATGAACAGAGGACTTGCTCCAACGGTAACTCAGAGAAGCTGTCTGCTTACAGTACATGGGAAGAGATGCTTGCAGGACTGAGAAGGAAAATGTCTGCTAGTTACAAAACATAAAGAGTACAAAGGACATTAAGTCTAGAAGATAAAAATGTCAATTTCTGCAAAGATGAAAAAAATGCTAAGCAAAATTAAATGTGCGTGTATATAGAGAGACTTTTTTCATCAAATCTGCTTCAGAATTTTTCTGGTTAAAGAAAACATTATCACAGACATGAAAATTTTGCTGCAGTTTCAAAACCTGAGTTTGGATATTACAATAGGTTTCCACATTTTGTCAACAAAATAAAGCCATGTTTATAACCTCTTTCACCCTTCTCGTGATTGCCTACAAAAGGTCTACAAATTTGCAATGCATTTAGAGGTATCAAAGCATACTTTGATAGAAAACTCATAACTACACTGCTCTATCAATGTGTAAATTAGCAATGTGTAACATTTCATAAAAGGTGTATAAATGTCTTTGTCACTAGTGCATGTAGAAGAACTAGCAAGTTCACTTCATCGAATAAAAGGACATAAGTAATGCTAAGCCTGATTTATAGCATCTTCATTTAAATATTGCATCACTCAGCTCAAGTCTAAGCAAGTCAGATCTCCTGTTTCCTGTGCACACCCATCTAACTATTCTACTTGACGGTGATTATAAAGGTACTTAGAATTTAAAATCATGAGCACCACATTTTCTGCTCCAAAGTCCTCTATAATGGAAGATAAATATTTGCTAAGTGAACACTAACAGAGAGTGGAAGCAAGAACAGTTTAGCAAAGCTAGTAAAAATGCAGTCATTCATATTCTGTTTATTCCATATAACACGACTTGTAAAAAGCACAAAGGAAAAACTGAGAAAACCATTAGTTTAAGTAACATCATTCAGTGTTCTGTAGTTAACAACGTTATGTTCCCACATCGTAGAAACAAGGACCACATGTGGAAAACAATATCTAGAAAAAGGAATGGAAACTATAATTTGTTCTTAACTAATGGCACAGACAGATTTCTTACACTTCTTATTTCTAAATGTGTATTAGTTTTTGCAAACGTACCCTTTCCAAAAATATATGTTTAACATTGTAAGTTACAATAAAGAAGCTTGTCCTTTGAAATATTTTGTCCATGCCATAGAAGAGAGTACCATAAACTTCACTGGAAAAAGCAATCTACAAAAGTCACTCTGAAAGTAATGCCTCCGATTTATTTCCATGGAAACTACAAAAGATACAAAGAGCACAATCACACTAGTTGATAGAGCAAATTCTCAGCTACAAAACACTGTTTCTCAGTGCAGTCACCATCATGAGCTACGTATTTGACCAGGGATGAACAAGAGCCTGCGTGCCATGCTTGTAAATGTCTGCACCAGTGGAGGTGACCCACTGTCAGCGTCAACACTGCAGAAATACACCCAGAAACACACCATCCACCACCTCACTAAGCTCACATCCACTGTCTGGTCTCCATCAGTGTTCAGCAGCTGCCAATGAATGTCAGTGGGTGCCATCTTTTCCACTTGGAGGAATTCAGTTCCGCACTTACGCTTCATACATCTATGTCAGACGCCATATTGTCAGACTGCCCCCCTCCCGCCATCTGTCACACGGCAACAAAATGTAGTGGAGTGTTAGTGGGAAGGTTCAGCTTCTACTGTCATACTACCAACTGAGTTCGTGGGCCAAAATAATAAAAACAGGAGGCGTTACTTTTAGAGCAGCCCTCACGTGTAACAGTAAGCAGAAAACCAGCCTCCTAAAACATGCACCTTATGATGCGGTGGTGTTCCTACATGCCACCATGCAACCGCCATTTCTGTCATGTAATTTCTCCTGCCGTACCACGAGGGTGCCCCAGAGCACCCCAAGTTCTGTATCTGCCTAGCATTGCAGGGCAGTACCTCACGTTCGGCTCCCGCCTGCCCAGAGCTGCCCAGCAGGGAGCGCTGCGAGCAGGGAGTGCTGTGAGCAGGGAGCCGCTCCCCGGCAGGGCCCTCCCGCCCAGGGTGTTTCCTCACCTCAGCTAGGCGCGCACCAACTGCCATTGCCACTTGTTACACAGCTAGAATTCATGTTATCCAGATGTCTTCCACATACACCTTTATTCACCAATCTGGTCGGGATGAATCTACAACAGAACCTGGGGAAGTGGGCTGTCTGTCATGCTGAGCTCACCATGGCTCCCTGAGTCTACTTGCTACCATCTTCCTAAAGCGGAGATGATTTCAGTTTGGGTACATTAAAAGCTTTTCAGCTTTAAGCCCTTTTTCATTACATAGCTCCATAGAGAATTTTTAAAAAAACAGGGCCAACTAGACAGTTGTGCACAACGAGTGCAGAGCTGCAGGGGCAGCTCCAAAACATTCCGTGCAGCATTTCCTTCATAAACAAAGAGATAAAGGGAAAGTAAGCATGAATTTCTGGTTTCTGCTTAAAATCACCTGGAATTTGAGAGTACATCAAAATGTGTGTGGCTGAGTATTCTGAGAACAGATAGAGTTTTTGAGGCAAAAGATTATGCACAGATCAAAACTAAGACAATAACCCAGCTCAGGCGTGGACCGGACCTGTCTGCTCAGCAGCATATGGCACTCGGGCATGTTACCACAGGCTGAAAGGAAAATAATGGTTAATAAAAAACGAATGTGTCTGAAAATTTGCCAACAAATTCATTCATTTCCCTGTCTAGCACTTCACTGGAGGAGGGAACCGTCAAAACAAGCTTCCAGGTGCCAAGGAAAAGCCAAGATCGTTTTTAATGTGAGCTGAGCTCCATCACCTTGTGTAGCCCTGTGGCTCAGCAAAGAGGGCAAATACCTGGGTTTGCACTGCATCTCATCCCCATCACAGACCTCCTGGAATCTCCGACACAAAGACCTCCTGTGTAACACATGCAGCAGACGGGAAGGGAAAAAGCAGCTCTGAAGACAATAGCATTCTCTCAGATATGTTGACACTGTGCCACGGGCAGTTTGCAGTGATTTTCAACATAAGTATGCTTACCAACCCTGCCAGAGCACAAGCCTGCAAAATACTTAACATTACTGAAAGTACTCCAATATGCCTCAGAAGGCACCAGATACCTGCAACTAGAGTTACCAGGCTAAGCTGAGCTACCTCTTTCTTTCCCAATGGCACTCCACCTGCAGTCACTGCTTTCCTCCCAGTTCTGCAGTATGTTTGCTCTACCTTGCCCTGTGCCCCACGAAACAAAGAAAAGCAGAGCTATGAAAAGAGTACAGAAAACAGCTGAACACTGTACGCTGGAAGATAAGCTTCACCCTTTTCATCTTTTTGTTCCTTAACTCATAAAATTGCTCTTTGGACTCGGGATGTACCAAGTAAATTTAGCAGTATTTTGTACAACAAGAACATCACCAAGGAAGGTTACTTATCATGCCTTTAAAAGAGTCTTTGGTCAGAGATTCAGTTTTTTCAAACACAGAATCATAGAATCATTAAGTATACATACAGTGTCTTCAACCGAGAATTACACAAATAATTCTGCATATGAACCACTTACGAAAGAGGAAAACTTGCAGATCTGATCACTGCAGAATCTTGTTCCATTTTTACATTGACCAAAACATTTCCAGCCTCACTAAAAGGGCTTTTACTTTACTTTCCATTCAAGATAATATCTGAACATCTGGCTAGTATCACTCTTCCTGAGACAATGAAATGTTGGAAAGAGACTTTATGAAGTGGAAAGCAATGTTAGCTTTTGCATGCATCCTACATGTACACTCTTAACAGTAACAGTCATTTACTTAAAAAGTTATGACACTGCATTATCAGGTTCAGTCCTCAGTCTGATAATAATAGTCTGATACCCAAAATATTGAGCCAATTATTAGAGCACTTGAAAAATAAAGTATCTCCAAAAACACTAAATAACATGGTAAATCACTGGAACACTACTACATATTGACCTGTGTTGCATTACTACTAGAGTACAAAAACATCAAAGAACTACTGGATCTTGCTCCAAACAACAAAAGTTTGCTATTAAAAGTGGTGAATTTACTTCAGCTGTTAGCCATCATGCAGTTCACATTTACTTTCAATACAGATGAATCTCTTACTCTTCTGAAATAAAAGTGCACTCAGCGATTTCCTGAGCCTACCAGCAAAACAGCTACAGATGTACTGCAGAGGAACCCTAGAAATACTCTTGTTTTTCTACCCTATGACTTTCTAGAAAAGTCATACATCTTAAAAGTTGATGTAGAAAAGTCTACATCTTAAGATATGTAATCCTTCCTATTAGTGTGTTAGCTCGAGCATCACAGAAGTTGGGATTTTATTTTTTAATTTTGTTTAGTTCCAGGTAATCTGGGGAAGCTAAGGCTTACCAAGCCATGAGAAATTACACCATTAACTTAAATCAGCCTCCCCCTATCTGTTAAGTATCAATCAACACACTGCTGGTAACGTACCATCCTGGGACAGTTTGGGCTGGAAGAGACCTTGGGTGGCCACAGCCCTGGCTGCAGCACCTAGCTGTGGTCCAAGCACGCAGAGCAGAAGGACACAACCCTGCCTCCTGCTCGTGCCCTGGTCCCCAGCCAGTCCCCTCCTTTCCATAGGTGGCTGGGCAGCGGGCCATTGGCCATCCCAAGCTTGGAAGTGCTGATGGTGTCAACTCGAAGCTCTGAGGCGACACCGCTCCCCACACAGCCCAGCAGCCACCAGGAGGTGCCGTGCCACAGGACAGGGCCGGCTCACAGAACCTGGGCGGGCAAAAGGGAAAAGCTTTTTCTGCTGCCAGAAGAATGCACAGGGCAGCATGCCATTAGAATGCACGTGGTTTCAGATTCAGTAAATGTTTAAACCTTTACATTTGCTTGTCAAAGAGGAACACTTGTGTTTTGTTCTGTATTTTACCCTCAGTACTATTTGTTTCTGCTGTGCAAGTTCATGTTAACTAGGGAAAAAATAAAATAATGAAGAAAAATATATTGAGTGGGTCTATGAAATCCTCCATGGTGTGAGCACTTCATAACGTTTTGCTTGAACTGCAAGGTAACTTTTATATGGGATTTATTCCTCTGTAGGAAAGCCCTAGATCTCAGTCCCAGCACTGCCACAGCCGAGTGTGCCAAATCCACAAGAGGGATAAGAACAATTTGTCCTTTTCACAGTATTTTGCTGTAGTGTATAGCAAACACAATTAATAATGCAACAAAACAGTTTATCAGTAACATTTTATTACTATTATTATTACCTTCAGATTACAGATATGAAATACGGCAACTAGGTCCAGAATTCACAAACACGCAACATAATGTACTGACTAACTGGCACACAATCTTCCGTGCAGAGGCATCAGAATTTGGGCAACGCTAGTGAAAAAATGCAGAACAACTTGGGCCTGCAGCCTGACAACTGACCCATGGGTGAATGTGAAGGAAGAAAGAAGTGATTTCTGTTTCTCCTAAGAGCTTATCTCTCATCCATCCATCATTACAGCATCACTTGGATTTAAGCTTCCATTGGTTTTCATCCACAATGAAAGGTCTTTGAAATCAGTACCAGTTTCAGACTGGAATAATGTTTTTTATTGGAATATGTGTGTGGCTTATATACAGATATAGATGATGCAGATTGATGTGCATGACTGATCGATGTTTATTAAGCATTAGAAAAAAAATTCTGAGTCTGACCAAATCCTTTCTTCAAGGGAAGAATAGTCAGGGAAGAAATACAGTTTCCTACCCAAATGACATCCAGCATGAGATTAAATAATAAATTTTAGAAATGTACTGGAAAGAAGATTTTCATCTGGGGACATTAATATCAAATGCCATGAAAGATGGAAACAACAAATTTGGATACATGCTCCTGAGTGAGCAGAGTCAATTAGTCCTGTAGTATGTGAACTCTAAGCTATGATTAATACACATGGAGAGTTGCAAGTCCCTTACTACAGAGACTCACATTTCCAACAGCCTGTAAACCATGAAGTCAGTGAAAAATACAAAACATCCCTCTCTGATGACTTTACTTCTATGGAAGCTTCAAAGTCAAAGCGTGGTGGGTAGGACTTTGCAGTATAAACAGCTTCGCTGAACCACGGGGAAGGAATGCACAAGTTATGGGAATCACAGGAAAGTTTATCGCTGTTTATGTCAGTTATGGTATCTTACATTTCTGATAGCATTTAGAGCTTTGTTAATTGTTCAAGTGAAAGGATTTCATACTGAGAGCAGAACCACGATTAGTCAATGGGCAACTATGTAAATGATATAAATAAAGCGCTCATACAGTGCTGTGTGTTCAATAATAAGGGTAAATGTGCTCTAGGAAGGTATGAATCAACACATTGTCTCTACAGAGCAATATAGGAAAGCACCTGCCCTTGCCCTGCCAGGTGGCCTAACCTCTGCACTAGCTGCTAATAACTAAGTGGGGGACTGGAGGCTTTAGGAGTTTCCAATGTGCGCTAAAAAGCTGCTTCCAAGTCCAGAATGACCTCGCCACCATTTGCATGGCAAGGCAAATGCCAGCATCTTCCCTTCCTTCATCCTCCACCGCTGTGTAGAGACTACGGCTAACACAACAGCCAGCTTTCTGTGTGCCCAGAGCAGGCTGACATGAGGGCCCACACAGAAGCACCCATTATTGTACCTGCAACAACCAGAGGAGAAGCTTTGCTAACACACGTGTGTGCACACCCACATGAGGGCTTGGAGGTCAGACACACTGAGACCCTTGTTCCTGAAGCTGCTAGCTGGAAATGTGGAAATAATCAGAGCAGTGTGTTAATCTATCTGTTGAATACTTTTCAAGACATTTTAACCAAAACACGCCTTATTTTCATCTCGAGGGGGAAATTTTAACAACAATATTTAGCTATTATTTTTCCAAACTGCTCAATATTTTGAAGCAGTTTGGACACTTCAACACTCTCTTAAAGCATGTACTGAAGTGCACTCATCCAATTCTGGACACTCTTAGCATTTGTCTGAAGCCTCCAGTACAATCACTGTGCAACTATTATATTCATCATTATTTTTATGTCAAATAAAACCCATCTGACAATCTATTTGAATTCAAGGTTCTGAATGATACCAATCCAGAGCAGGAACTATGAGGTAGGGCACCAGGAATGGGTGAAGGAGAAAAAGCACCTTACCTCCCAACTCTTCAGATTAAGTCTCTGGGATTATTTGCCTTTTTTTTTCAAAAGTGTTTGTAACTTCTATAGATAAAGGCTTACCAATATAAATAAATAAAAATACCCTAAGGTAGCCTTAGGATTACTATGACTGTATTATAACTGTCTGACCATGTTGCAGGCTATTATCACCTTTTATGATTAAGCATAATAAGCACACGGTGGGCTGGAGACTTCAGGGGAAAAATAAAGACAGAACTAATGCTGAGTGCTACCTACTCCACATTTCACTTTTCCCACTGTTTCAATTTAAGCCCATACTTAGTTTTAACGTCATTGCGTACAGTTCTTCCTCTCAAACCTGCAGTACTCCTTTTTCAATTCAATACCTAAGCTCAGGTATACCTAAGCTCTGACCCACGCTCCAGTTTAATCAACAGAAACTCCCACTCCATAAGTAGCGAAGAGAGTTTACAACAGGAGAACCCTAACTCCTTGTCTTGCCCTCAGCCCTCATCGCACCAGTGGCTCTACCCTTACTGGCCTCACTTTCCAAGTCTTCTCATTTCCCTCAACCTCATTTATGGTTGCAGAATTCCATTTATGCCAAAAATCACCTGGCCTCTGAGGTTGTCAGGTGCACCACAATGTCCCCGTTCCTCCTCTCCCTTCTCCCAACCTGTTCTTCTCCTTCATCATCTACACTTATGAGCAGCTCACCATCACTTCCATAGCTGGCCAACAGCAGTAACAGAGGGCACTTCCAAGATATTAAAGCAAACACAGATGACAACTATTGGGGAAAAAACCCTGCACACTATTTAAAGGCATATAAAGCATATGTTTTCCATTTAGTACACCACAATCACTCCGCTGATGTTCCTTCCAAATTTACCTCACGATACCCTCACAAATGTACCTGCATTACTACATTAAACCCTAAAAATGAATTCATTAATGCAAGAAGATGGGGCTTAGCATTGAAAACCTCATTTTACTTCCTTAGTTATCTTTTCCTTGTCACCTATAGCAAAGGGGAGCAGCTAAGAGCAGGGCACTGACTTCTAACCCATTGCACCTTTTCCAAAATTGCTTAAATCTCATAACAGCAAGTTTGCACTTGTCAAAATTAAAGCAGAAGTCTTGATTAAGAGAGAGGCAAAACCAGCTAGTCTTCTTAGAAAGAAAAGGGGAAAAAAAAAAAAAAGAAAAAAAAACCCACATTAAAACCAGTAAAGCAAAAGGTAAATCTTGAAGTCTTCTCAGCTGTACAGTGAGTTTATCATATAGGTGACTGTAAAGGCAGCTTAATTTTTCTAGCTCAGATAATCTCTGCCTGTACAGCTTTGACCAATGTAAGAATGATATGACACTGGTGTTCTCAGCCCTAACTCATAAAGAGTCTAAGTTAAAAATTCCCATTTTCATAGCATAGTCAACCTTGGCAGAAAATAGAGATAAATGACTCAAAACTAAGCAGTGTAATAATGCTAGAAGCAGAGTAAAATGCAACACCATATTCTATCTGCAATTATATCTCCCAGTCTTTTAAAAACCAATTCACTGTCTTTCCTCTTCTGCTAGTCAACTAAGGAATTAAGTATTCTTTACTTGATGAAACCTGGGTTTGAGACTTCCAGGTTCTGGATCCTTACACACTTTGAGAAACTGTCTTGATGAAAATGTTTTCAGTAAAACCACAGACTTATTTCTTAGAATGCTTCAAAATACCAACAGTAAGTTTTACATAGGTCTGATGAATAAGAAAAAAAAACACAAATCAAAGCAGGGCATATTCAATTACATACAGCTCAAACATTCACAGAAAAGTTTGAGTAGTTTTGTCTTTTTTTAAAAAAAAAAAAAAAAAAAAAGAACCTGCAGCTTCTACTTTAAGTAACTCCTCTAAAATAACCACGGTACATTTGAGACTAAGAAGAACAAATAGCAAACCCTAATGAGCCTTAGAAAAAACAGGTTCTTAAAAACTTCACAAGGCTTTTTTTCTGAAAACCTGTTTTTATTATTCACCTGGGCTCTCTCCAACTTGTGCCACACCAGAGACCCAGGATGGCACTAGCATCTCCTGCTATCTCTCAGTGATGAGAGCATAACCACTGCTATTGTTACTTGCATTATGATAGTGACGTAGGCTCCGCTAAAGAAAAAAAACTGCTTGCTGTTCTGTAACCACACAGAATAGCACAAAAGGGCTTGCTGAAATAGAAATAGATTAAAAAATAGCATCTTTCTGACTGTTTCAGCATGTGTGTTAGACAGCATACGTTCACAGTCCGCGAGTCAGCACTACATCAAGCTAACAAGAGTTTTAAACCATTTCATCTAACCACAACCTTCATCTATGTATTTTTGCAAAACACTTCAAATGAATTAATTCAACTTTGCAAGTTAATCCCTAGCAACCAGCAGTCATTTGTTGTGTCTCTTCTCCTCTACATTAATAGCAACAACACTGCTAAAAATACAGTGAGGGTTTCAATAACGGATAAAAATATATTTATTTTTAAAAACCCCACATGCTTTCTTAAACAGCAAGATGTCCGAAGCGACAGAAGCTTGCAAGCTGCAAAACCATCTCCTTGCATACAGAAAATCCACTCTCCAATTCTTTAAACTAAAAATATTGTTCTTAAAGAGGAAATCGCCACAAAAATTTGAATTCTCTGACTTTTCTTCTGTGCTCTATTTGACTCAGTAGAGAAAACAGACAAGAAAAAAAAACTGTCACAACTAATGTACATTTGAAACTGAAAACGCTAAGAAAAAGGAAAGCATTTTCCAGAGCCTGAAGATGCATTGCCATTTTCCAGTACCAACTGCTTGCTTTCTAGCAGAGAATCCTTCATTTCACCAGAAAGCCTTATGGCTGCTTTCACATGCTTTCTGCTACAGGCATGTAAGGAACTCACGGTCGTGCACAGATGAAAGCCCCACAGCACAGGGCACAGGCCAACCCCACATACAAGTCACTTATAACCAATACCTCCCACATTAGCGGGGGATTCGGCTTCTCCGTTGCTTTATGAGGCATACTGCTGAGAGAATTCCCAAGAAAGCTCCCAGTCTATATTTAGTGAACTTTTTCAGATATGGAGAGGTCATGAACTTCTTTACTTTGGTGTGACAGAGTGAGATCTACAGGCTGCAAGCTAAAGATAAAGCTGGCTGGAGGCCGTTGTTGTCTTCCAAGCAGAAAGCATTTCCAACTCGCAAGCCCCACACTCCTTCAAAATGAAGCAAGAACAGGAAAAAAAATCAAAGTTTTGCTGGATTTTTCTGTATCAGTGCTAACGCAAGGGAGAGGCAAGAAACCTCTTCATTTAGTTCTCAATTTAAAAAACAGACTGTTTATACAAGAACATGTAAGAGATTGCACGACCATAAAGTAGGTGGGGGACGAATGCTGCACACGCACTGGGTACTGGAGGAAGAGGGATTATGTTCTCCCGGCTGTCATGAATCAGACAATGACTCACAGCAACGCTCTGGGCCAGGCCAAACTTCTGTTCCAAGTTCGCGTGCATGGATTTCATCAGGAGGTTTGCACTGAGTAGTAAAATTTAGCCCCAGTAACATTTTATGTTGCTGGTTGACTTGCACTTTTTCCACCCTTCCTATTTTGTAGGATTTCTTTCTGTTTTTAAACAGCACGTACATTTTGACACTAGGAATGTACTTCTCATCCTATCCAGAAATATAATATATAGCAAAAAATAACATAAAATTTTATCATTTGAGAGAAGATAAATATTTTAGACATAATAATGAGGAATAGAATCATATATTCATCTTGGTTGGAAAATTCCCCCAAGATCACCAAGTCCAACCATCAGCACGCCCTGCTGAGTGCCATCACTAAACCTTGTCCCTCGGTAACACATCCACACATCTCTAAAACACCTCCAGGAATGGGGACTTCACCATTTTCCTGGGAAGCCTGTTCCCATGACTGAATGCTCATGCTTAGGAGAGCTTCCTTCAACACCAACTTCCCGAAAGCACAATTTGAAGTAACAACACCAATCTTCAATATTACTACTGTTTCCATCAGAAAGTAAAATCTGTTCTTAAGTTTTCATACTTACGTTCAAAAGAAAAATACCGAACTGAAATAATTAAGATCAGTATATGAATGAGAAACATCAGAAAGAGTTGCATATGTATCTATGTTTGCAGATAGCTGGACCTGGGCCACAGTGGAAAAGATGCCCGCACTTTGATTCACAACATTATCATGATCAAAAATGGTAAAAAAAGAAAAATCCCACTTGTTTTCTGCTTTGGGATTTTAGGACTTAGGGACCCAAAGAATGTGAGAAGTAAAGCTGTATTTGAAGGCAGTTTTATTTGAATGCATTCAAAACAAGAAAGGCCTGGGGGCAATTACTGAAAGCACCATGCAGGGAGAAGCAAACAGCCAGGGAGCAGATGTGTAGACAGGGGTGTCCCCTGAGTAAGACATGCCCACAGCCCTAACCTGTGAGTGCAAAGCTAGCTACCTCTAATTCTGCAACTGGGATTATCCACAGATGAATGTCGTGCCAGCTAAGTAAAATGAGAAATTCTTTTCACACCTGCAATGGGCTGAAGCCTGGTCCCTGTGCCAGCCACACTGCTGTCCTTGCATGTGCTCTGCCCCCACACCCCTCTGCCCTCCTGGCCACTTCTGCAGGCAAAACAAGAGAATGAGAGAGGGCCTCAGGCCAGAAGTAAACATCAGTGTGTTCTAACCAGCAGCAGAAGAGTCTGGGGGAAAAGGCACAAACCACCACCACTGCAATCACTTCAGAGGCTTGGGGTTTTTGTCCCACACTGGGAGGCCTGAAGAGACTAAATTATAGGGATGGGGCCTGGGTTAGCCAGAGAGAGCAGAGGGAAGGGCAGATACAGAAGTATTCAGAAAAGAAAAGGAAAAAAGGGAAAAAGAAGACAACATCATTACTAATAGATCTGCAACCATTAAAAGATAAACTCATTGTTTCTGCTGAACTCTGAAAGACGTAGTTTGTCTTCAGACGACAACTCACTGCTCAAATTTTCTCAACACATCAGTCACCACAAGATAAGCACAGGTTTTTGTGCCATTAACTCAAATTTAGCTTTAGGTTATTGCTGTCTTCATAACGTTTTCCTGTTTCAAATCTTAAAGGAGAAATGGGATCAGGGAAAGGTTATTTGAGACTTCTGTTTCATGCATTCCCTTTTGATTACAGACTAAATCCAAAAGAGACTCCTCAAAGGCCAAGATAAACGTGCAATCACATAATTGGTTCTGGCTCCAGCAGCCTTGCAGTCAGGAGAAAGTGCCCCCCGCCTCCACCCAGGCTCACCCTGTGCTTCAAGGGGTGTTAAACCCTACTCATAATTTGCCTGACGAGCCATACACATACCCTACAGAAATGTTTTGCCAGGCTCAGGCAGCGATGGTGGACAGCATAATGAAGAACCCTCATCTCCTGCCAACACATTTGTAAGGCACGCTTGCATTGCTCTCCTCGCTTGCTCCAACTCACTTCCAGCAAGCATTTTAACATGACCTACAAGGCCGTGTTCTCATCTCAAGAGATTCCTGCATGCTTTGTCTTCACAACAGAGTAATGTTAACAAACATTTGCAAATTTTTAAATGCCAAATACACAAGAACCACTCAGGAAGAAGAGCAAATAAATGAAGTTCAGAAATACACTTAATGCATACCCCATGAGAGGAGTCAAGAGGAAAACAGTCATTTTGCTATAAAGCAGGAATGTGCTGCGACACAGGGCAGTTGGCACATATGAATAAATAATGGCAGTGTCATCATACATTAAACGTCCATATAAAAGTTAGCTCATGAGTTTATATAACTCCCTTCTTCACTAAATGAGGGCACACTCAATGCACACAGAGAAATTAACTGCAAGCAACTAAAAGGAAACTTTCAGACTTAATGCAAATGACTTCAGGGATGGCTGGGATAAATTAAGGAATTGCAGCATAACGTTAATACCAGAAGTTCAGGCCAGCTGTGACATGCAGGACAGAAGCAACTGGAGGTCAGATATGATGATCTCAACTGCACTGCCTGCCCCTGGGAAAATGTCATTGCAAAGGTCTGAGCCTTCCCAGTCAATTCTTCTTCACACGTTGTTGCATATTTTGTTCCCACGTCTGTTGATTATAATTGCTGCAGTTGAATCAAGATTGAAAGGGTTTCAATTCAAAAACATGAAATCAAGACTAAAATCACTGAGAAGTTCAGGACAAAAGAGGATGCAGGGTTTTCTTCAGCAGCTTTATGACAGTAGAAAGGAGAATCAAGGAACGCTTAGGAAAGTGGCTCAGTGGACAAATTCACTGCAGGCTGAAAAGTGGCAGCAACATCCTCCCCAGCTTCCCACTCCTTCCTACTTAGAAAAAGTTCAACAGAGGGAGAATTTTCCAAGCCCTACGCCAAGTGAGGAGTACAACCACACAGACCAAGAACAAGACACCATGACAGAAAACAAGGATGCATACTACATATCTCTGGGAGGTAATAACACATTCCCCTGCCACCATAAACCAGGTGACCTCAGGTAACCAGCCCACAAATGGTCTTCAGTACATTTTTTAAAGCCCTGGAAATATATAAGCCAAATACCGCACCACTGCTGAGCAGTCATGTACACACACAGCATTCCCACTGTCTGTTAGAGAACAGGAGCAATTCCCAGCAAAAGGTGCCTCTGAGGTTTGCAGCATAAACCCACATCTAAGACCGCCCCACAAATGCTATTTCTAGAAGGTAAGAAGTGCTGAGGGGGAATGCAGTCTTTCTGAGGGTCAAGAATGTTCATGGAGCCATCCTGTGCACCCCTTTGTCTAAAGGATGCTTAATACAAAGCATACCCCAGCCACCTGAGCTTTGGCATTCCCTCTCCTGCCACCACTGGGCAGCTAAGGACACCTCCCCGAGTCTGCCCAACCCACAGGAACATTTTAGCATTCACCCTGCAGATACCAAAGGAGTTCCAGCAACGTATGGCTTCAGCTCAGCAATTGCTCTGCCTGGTTATGATGAAGGTTTGATCATAAGTCCAACAGTTCTTAAAAATCTAAATAATTACTCATTTTGCAACAGGTCGTACAGGAGAACATCATGTTGCGCTGCTAACTTACTTGCTCTGTTGATATTGACACTTATTAAACATTAACAATTAAATAAATAAAGCAGGAATAGCAGCCACTTCTGGAAAACTACGTATTTTTCTCCCCCAAACACAAAGGAATCTGAAGCACACATAACTGGAGGAAACTTGTTTTTAAAGCTGTCAGCAGCAAAATCAATAGTGAAAAGACAGGTTCTGTCCACTTAAGATTTCAGAGGGAATAAGCATGAGCCCTGCAATGACAGGGAGTGAATCTATGGGCAAAGCAAATAAAATGCTTTGTCTACTTTGCTCCAAATTTTAGAGTATTATTAAAGCGACTTTTGCTGTGTACACAAGTTTTAAAGATAATTACATTCAAAAATGCAAACAAAATGGAATCTGTTTTAGTCAAGTCTGTAAGATGCTATGGGATGGCTAGACAAACACAGCTGCGGGTGCATTAAAATGCAGTTACTGATGCACGGTGTAGAAAACTGATCCACCTCATACTCAAGTAAGTCATGCAATAAGGAAACCACGACCAAAACAACAAAAACCAAAACACATACAAGTTAGCTTCCTTGGTTAGCTGAATTCACTGCATTACACAAAGGAAACTCACATTTCATAGCAAACTGGGTTTTACCATTTTTAGAATTTCACAGCACTCCGTTGACAAAGCTGAATACTTTGCCCCAGTCCGGACTTTCAGAAACAAAAAGTGGGATAACAAAACAAAATCCAAGAGTTCTGCAGGTCATTCACTTCATTTGAAATCAAAACACAGGTTCATCCTTTCCCCACAATAAATCACAGGACATCCCAAGTTGGAAGGAGCCCACAAGGATCATGGAGTCCAACTCCCAGTTCCACAGTGGTAACCCAAAATGCAAACCCAATGTCTGAGCGGTGTCCAGACACTCCTTGGACCCCAGCACTCAGGGCTGCACCCACTGCCCTGGGCAGCCTGTTCCATGCCCACCACCCTTGGGGGAAGAACCCAAAGTCCTGACATCCAACCTGAACCTCCCCTGCCATTCTGACTCCAATATCTAGAACTAGCAAAGCAGAAATAAGCAGCACTTACTCCTGAAGTACATAATACATCATTGAAGTCGCACATGCAGAGCCCAGGGCTGGGAGTGCAGGCACCTCACTGCAGGCACAGCAGGATGTGCTACGGTAAGGAGGGCAAAGGAAATGCACGGATGGGATGCAGTGAAGTGCTGCCTCCATTCTTCCAATTTCCTTCTGTCCTCTGCTGGTTACAATTATTCTCTCAGTTAAATTTCTTTTGCACCTACATGAGTTACACTCATGGGCCTTGTGCTGACTCTTGATTCAGTTTTGTTTTTATTGGCTTATATGTTAAGCAAGCTCAGCTTTGCTTCTTTCCTTTTTTTTTCTTCTTAATGCTCATGATGAATCAGTTCCAGGAGCCAGCTATGTTTGCTCCACTGCAGCACACTCAAGCTTTCCTTCTCGGTCCCTCAGTGCACATCCATCCCAGCAGCACAGCGTCCAGCTGGAGCACAGAGATTTCAGAAACAACGATGGTTCCAAAACACAGGAAGGCTGTGTTCAGAGCCGGCGTTGCAAGAAGATGGAGTTCTCTACATTCTGCAGTTTCAACCAGCTTCCTCACGTTCCTGACTCTACTAAAAACACTAGGGTTCTTTTTTTATTCATTTAGATTGAAATTTATATTTTTTAAATCTAAAAGAAGAATGCATGGCAATTCCTCCCCCACCTTGCCTGAATATGTAAGAATGTGTTTCCTCTACATTCAAAAAAAAAACCCCAACAAATTAAGGATACAGATGGAACAGAAGAGGGTATGAGAGATACCTGATCATATTTTTTTATTTTGCTTTTAGGCGTTGCTTCTTTTTTCAAACCCATTTTAATTATTTTTATTTTAAATTCAGAGCTATCCTCACACGTCAGAAGACTTGGGAGGAAAAAACCACATCATTTCTTTGCAAGAATGGTACTTTGGCAATAGACTTCAGAGTACCTGACTTTAATTTCCAAGTACATTTAACATAATGCTGTATAAATAATAAGAACTGCCCCTCAAGAGTGCCGGAGAACTTTGTTTGAATAAAATGGGCAGGAGGCTGAGTTCCTTCTGCTCCAACAGCATCTGATGGGAACGCTCTTAGCAGAAACTGTGGAGTAATAACCTCAAATTTTATAACCTCAAGTGTAAAAAATGTGGTGGTGGTAGGAAAAAAAAAATAAAACCATCACAGACAACGTAATTTTTCATGAAATTCTTTACCTCCCAAAAGCCTACAGAAGCTTTCAATATTAAACATTCTTACCAACACTGTTCAACCTCTGTTTAACTAAATGGATGTATTTACCAAAAAGATATTATGAAAAAACACAAGTGCTGCTCACAACACAGTGCAAACATTAAATGGGCATCTATAGCCTTTGCCAGAAATACACATGTTCTAAACACTGAACATGAACTCGTGCAGCGCAGCAGCGTGCACAGCTGCTCCTGAAGCCCCGGACAACACACACCTGCAAGCAGCATCAGTGCCAGAGCTTTCCAACTCAGGATGCTGAAGCCAAGCAAATGATGCTCAGTAATAACAAAGGAAATGTTACTGCACTTCCTATGTGTATGAATAACCTGATCCACTGTAATATCTACTTTGCAGTACTGTTCTTTGTTGCTCACTTAAAGTTTCTCAATCTGTCTCAGGATGAGGGCAAAGCTGAGGGGTGACAACTCTGCAGTGAGACATGAGGGCATCTCACTGTGATCATTTGCTCTTTGATTTAAATGCCCTTCTGAAATTAACTGCAAACTCTCCTGACACACAACAGAATTTCTGTTAAAGCAAACCTTCCTAGAACATGGAAAGGATTTACCAACTGTTTGGTAAATTATTTTAAATTATTACTTTTAACCACTGTTCCAGTGTTTGAAATAGCAATCCCACCCCAACCTGAGTCTACTACAGAATTCTTGATTTAACTGGAAAAATAAAAATGTCACACCACTGATTCTTTTTTTCCTTTTGCAATATTTTAGTGGCAACATTTAGGTTGACATCTTCCCTCCACAGTGCAAGGCTCTGCACACAATTAGAGAAACTAAGGAGAGGGTGTCCAAAAAAGGTAACATTGGCTTAATGCAATAGTTCATGCATAAATGAAGGTAAGAAATGCCTGAGCATTTCTTGGTTATATCAGGAAGAATGCAACAGATGATATTACAGGGGAAGGATGGGGAGAGTATCGCAAAAGCAGCCACCCTAGAGGGTAACAGGAGTCCCATTGCTGCCTCTGACAGTGACAGCCCTACCCCAGACAGCGGGGTGCCACCACACCAGGACAAACAGCAGGGTTTTATGGCCCAGCAGATCTGTCTGAAGATACAAAGGGATCTCATCACCTCATCCTCCAGCTCCAGGTATCTTTGTCTGGCACCCTTCATTTAAACAGAGCTGTGAAATCTCCATTAAAAGAATACACATGCAGCCTACCATTACCAGTACAGGACAAGCAGGTTTTCTAAACTCAGGCCTTTCTGATCCTCATTTACCCCAGTTTCACTCTGTGCTCAATGGTAAGGCTCCAGCCCATCGCTCCCTCCTGCAGCAGTTACCTGGCTAAAGCAGTGTTGCATCCCAACCAGTTGCACCTCTGTCAAGTCACAACCACCACACACACACACACACACACACACACACAAAAAAACAAGGTTTATAAAAACCAGCTTGCTGTTACCATTGTAAGGGCATCCCCTCGCCATCTTATTAAGAATCTTTTAAATCTGTCTTATTTTTAACCCTTCTGCTCCTTCCTTAGAGAATGAATACTTCCAGTCCTTCCCCTTCTGTTCTCAGGTGTATCACTGAGATGACATAATGCCTATGAACAGAACATCATTTTTCTGCTATCATTATTATTTATTTATTTAACCAAGTTACAAAGCAAGAAGCAGGTATCAAGGAAGCCAAAAGCAATTAAATATTCACCCAAGGGAAACTGCTGTCTACTGAAATGAGATACAAGCTCCATTTTGTTGTCATCAAAGAATTAACTAGGGGACATGCCAATAATTTATAAAGGAGTAGACACCAGCATAAATGGTAAGAGGAGGGGAAGATCTGTTAGCTGCAGAGTTGCAGAGAAGACTATGCTGACTACAAACAAGGTCTAACGCTTCTTAAAATAATTATTGATGAATAACTTGCAGCTCAGGCTTGGAAAAATTTCTCCATTTTAGTCCCACTGATTTCACTGGGATCTTTAGGTGCACCCTATTCAACACGGTCTCACCATCCTGTTATTTTGTTTGGGTTTTTTTGTGCATGGTTGGGGATTTTTGCTGGGGGGAGGCAGTTGTTTGGAGAGTGGCCCTTCCAAAAAAAAAAAAAAAAGAGGATGATAAACTCCTTACTGCAGTTTCACTTAGACTCCAGTTCAACTTGGTGTGCTACGCACAGCTTTCATTTTTCTCCAGCTCTCCCACAGTGACAAATGCGCAATTTTCAGTGTCTTCCATCCTGGTTGCTGCCTTTTTCATAAACAGCAGCAATCCATCCTCGGTCAGCTGGCTGCAGGAAGGTTATTCTCCCTTCCCAACCCCCCCCAGAATTTCATACCCTGTCCAATAAACTTTTAAGCAAAACAATTTATTTCACAACCTTTTTCTCACCAGTGCCGTCCACAGGCTACAGGAGTTTCTGGTCCACTTCAAAGCAGTGCTGGCAGGGCCATAACTGAACCTTCTTCTCTGCTCAGCACCAGCACTACCTGGAGGGACTATTATCCTTCTCAGCCTTATTATTCCTTGCCTCTGGCTACAACATCCTACCCTTCTCCATGGGAGCAACCCTACTCGCTTGTCAAGTTCTTCCCCATTCCTGCTTCTGCTTACATTCTCCAAAGCTTTTCCTAGAAGACCACTTGCTCACCGCACCCCAAACAAACCCTTTTCAAGTCACTGCTCCAACGCACTCCCAACAGAAAGCTCTGCCCCCTTCCCCTATGCAATAGGTAGGAATAGCCCCACAGCTCCCTGCCCCTGCCCATTCCACTCAGGGGAATTCATCAATCCAACCCATGGCAGACACCCTTTGCTGAGGTAAATCTACAGATTTTATGCTTTAAGATCAAAAAGCATGCTTAAGATAGTACAAGGGCAGATTTTAGATTGGCTGCTGATCTAATTGGAGGACCTCCCACTACAACCACCCACTGCTTCTGAAAGCGCACCCCATTTTACCAAGGAAGGCAGCACTTATCTCCTTACACCACTGTTCAAAACTTAGGCTAGGGGTTCTTAAGGGCAGAATACCACTCAGAACGAGGAGGAAATGATGAAAATCCAGAATTTGACACATCTTTCCTGCCCCCAGCCCTGCAAGCTTCTAATTTACACTAAAATAAGCCACATTTGAATGCAATGTAATCTAACCAGAGAACAGAAACAGTAGTGTAAAAGATTCAGTCTATTCACTAAAGGACAAATTCCAACTTCAGGCCAATGGCAATAATGGTATAGATGAACGGTGCTAGACAGCATTCGTCTGCTCAGATACTAGGCTGCTCAGGCACCCAATCAGCAGATACATCCAGAAGATTTTACAGCGGTCTGTGCTAAGGCTGAGAGTTGTGGATCTGAGTATTTCATTTCACACAGCTTGTAACTTCAAGACTCTAAAAGCCTACACGTATTGGCATAGCAATATTGGCATAGCAAGAGCTCTAAGAACCTCTACTTTGTGCAAACATCTGAAATGAATAATTAAAAACTTCAGGGAAGTATTAAATTCAGAATCTTTGGATTTGTCTTGTCTGAACTTTTACACTGGTGACATCTGGCCACTCAAGTTTGCACATTGCCAAGGCACTCGTTTCTTACACTGGAAATCCAACCCACCATGCAGAGCTCTTCACAGGTCACTGCCAACCATAAACCATCACACCTACGCCTGAACTTTATTTGTATCTATGTGCTCTTTTGTTCTTGACTGCTAGTTCCCTACATCCAGATTTAGTGTTTCGTAGCAATTGCCATTTGTGCTACTGTGTATTTGTTCACACTACCAAGAGGAAAAATACTGTAAATTCAGATTTGTCACCTCTAGCTCTGCACTCCCATTTGAAGAATCTACAGAAATAAGATCTCACAGCTGTGAAGCATCTTTTTTAAGGACAGGAGCAGCTGCAAGTTCAAAACCCCAAGCTGTCAGCATTGTGTAAGCAGCTCTTTTGGCTTCAGAGTCAGTGGTAACAACACTGGATGGGAATGTCAGTACTTGCAGGTGTAAGTATCAACATTCAACAGGACAGAGCAGGACCACAGTCAATGGAAAACAAGAAAAAAACAGCTGAAGATCACTGAACAGCACGTTGCCCCCAGTGCTCTGTGCCCACCAGCGCACAAGGCTCCCTCTGCCAACAGACGAACCGACACTGAAATCCCCTGGGGAAAAGGACTGGGTAAGACCCACACTAGAAAAGAAGGCAATAATAATAATCCAGTGGTACCCAGAGGGGGAATGGTGAAGGGTTATGAAGAGAAGCAGAACATCACCCAGTAAAGCTCCTGGGGAGCAGCACTGTCCAGCCTGCAAAATCCCTCTAAAGTGCAACACTACAATCCTGGGCTGGTGCAGCCACTGGTCACAAAAAGAGGGGTAAAAAAAGAGAAAAAAAAGAGCTTGAAGAAAGGATTTTCTGATCACCAGATTAACACTCAACAGAAACCTGGGTTTATCTTCACAGCTTTATAACTTCAAAACAGTCCAGCTCCAGCAATTAGAACTTTGTTTCAATGGTAAATGACTTGTTTGGAAATTGATAGGTTCACTGCCCTGAAACAATCCTCAGCACTTTGCTGTGCGATGGCAAGGACAGGTACTGTAACAATAGATACTAGCAAAATATGAATTTGAGAACAACAGCAGTGGAACAGAAAGCGCTGTGTCTGTCAATCCTGAACTGAAAACCGCAAATGAACGCTTCCTCTCACAAAACTCGTGAATTCAGCACATGGTGACAATTTGACGCTGTGTGATAGCATTTATGCCAAGATATTACAGATATAATGAAAGATTTCCTTCTTAAACACTTGTAAAGAACTGTAATAAGTTTTACTATCAAGTTTACCAATACTGCCAAGCCACTAGCTTCCATTTTACACTGCAAGTAACAGCCTGCAACATTATAGACCTGCATCGGTGTGTAACGTAGTCTGCAGGTTAGGACCAACTGACACTGACTGCACCACGAGGGTATTCCACTAAGAACAGCTTTATTTTTGAAACTGCACTGTATAAATTGCAAAACAATTCCGTTTGTTTCCCCCAACACACCATGGAACAACTCCCTACTTGCAAGCACAACTCTTTTCTTCTGGTACCTTTTAATTAGAGTTACAAAATGTTTATGTTAGAAGGAACAATTGCCATGATTTCTTTTCAAGCAGCTTCCAGATCTGCTGCAACATGCCTATGTATCTGATTGACACCATTTTCACTACACAGAGGTGGTTATACAACCCTGATGCTTCTCTCATGCTTTTTTCCAGGGCTCTCAATATTCATTGCATTTCACATGTAACAGTAAGGCATATGTAAAACTAATCATCTCCATCTCATCGCCAATTAGCTACCCGGTTTCAAAGCAGTGGAAAGAGCAGCCATGCAGATTACTTGAAACACACATCAGGAAAGCGTGTTTTGTTGAAATACATGATTTAAAATCATCTCCACAACCACACACAACAAAGTTCAGTGTTACTCTTTATGCAACTTAGAGGCAGTGAAGAAATGAAAAAAATTAGATGCTAAATATGAACACATTCTTATGCTCCTTTTTAAGTGCCAAAAGCTGTTAGGTTTGAAGAGTTCATTCGAGCTATTACAGGTGAAAAAAAACATATCGTATATATATGTGTGTGTGTACACAATTTTTCAAAACATTGATTTTAGTGCCTGGCCTTAACAAAAACAAAACAAAACAGAAAAAAGAAGCCTTGAAATTATCTGTCCCTCACACTAAAAAGTGGAATAAATACCACTGTTGGGAGGAGTGGAGGAGTCCCCATCCCTTCTTGCAAGAAAGGACAAAGCAGTATTTCTCAACAGCGTTCAGCTCCATGCGATTGAGTACTCCCCAGAGCACAGAGCTCTGTATTCTGCACTGAGTTAAGCAGTACTATCTCATACAGACACTACCCAGCTCTTGCAGCAACACACAAGATGCAAGCATTTTGTCCAAAGCAAATGTAAAAGTAAAAAAAAAAAAAAAAAAAAAAACAAACACATAAATGGCTGCACAAAGATCAGCAGTGGAAGTTATTGGTGGGGTTGGGTTGGGTTTTTTTGTTATCTTATTTTTTTTCCATGCATGTGCTTACTTTTACACATAGCAAGTGGGTGCTCTGCAAGATCACATAACAGTGTAAACAGAGACCTGTTACAAGAGGATGCAATGGATAAGATCCACTGAAGTAGACCCAGACAACTGGCAGTGTATATGTGCATGCTGAAGGAAGACTGTGCAGCTGCAGGCATGCTGCAGCCAGCTCCCAGACTGTAAAAATCAGCTATTATATATGGTTGCTTAGGGTAAGGTGAATCACACCTTACATCCACGTGTTTCTATACATCGACTCTGAAGGTAGCCTGTGGTACCAAGACTATCTGTAGACACCCAACAACTAGATTTGTACATATGCTTGCTCCTGTCAAAGTTGACTGGTGGGATGGAGGTGAAGATAACATTATCTCAGCATGAAGATATCAGTTCTGAATGTCAGTAGAAGAAAGAGCTGCTATCAGAGCTTTGTGCACTGGATAGTAACAGCGTTGAAAGTAAGGAAGTGCTACAAAGTACCCGAAGCTGTCCAAGAGAAACCAACAATCACACAGATACTCACTTAAACTGGGTATTAATTACTACTTGAAATCAGCACTTGGAATATAAAACAAGACTAAAGATGCTGGCGATGACAACTTATACATACTGAAATTATACCTTGTAGGAGCAAACTCTATATGATTCAATACTGACACATACGAGACCCTGCACTGCAATATTCAACATCTCTCTTCTCTCAGAGGCAATGCCATTGTCCTTCCTTCTCCTGAACACCTTTGTATGCATTTCCACCTTGGAATAAGTGGTTTTAGCTCAGGGTATTCTCACAGCACATGGCTGCTGCTCCAACACAGCCCTGTCACGCTCAGAGCCCATAGGTGCATGCCCTCCTCCAGCCAGTGCTGCCTGACTCATTTGCAAAGTATGAGCTGATGTGGCATTTGATTTATTGTTGGCTTCCTAGTGCAAAGATACACCTTTAATGAGCAAGCAGCACATTCACCCAGAGCAGTGACACAGGGCTTGGTTTCTTTCGCAATGATTCACATTTTGTACTGTGCAAGTTCATATCTAATGCATGGTCTGATTTTACCAAATGAAAAAAAGGTATTACACATCACAAGATAGTAAAGAGTTTTATGATTCTTATTATGAAGATTATTAAAACACATTGGCTTTTGGGGAATTGATGTTAATTTTGTGAAATAGCAACACAAGGTGGAATCTGGATGGTTTCCGACAGAAAAACATAAGATGTTCCATATCAAAAAGAACAGTTTCCTTAAAGTCTTCAGAGCCATGTTTATTGCCACAAATGGACAGATTTTAACAAAGACAATTTATTTTTTGGAGGGAAAAGAAAGTAACTGTAAAGAACAAGAGATGCCAGTACTTGATTACAATCAAATCTCTCAAAGCTCAATCCATTACACTATTGCTACAGCATTCCTGTGCAGCAAATGAGTCAGGGCAACCTCTAGCGCATCTCAGAAAGCTCCCAGGCAACACCATTTACAATGCATGCTTCTAGTGACACTGTTAGTACTGAAGGAAACCTGTCATCGTGCAAGGCTACTCCAATTGAGCACTTCAGAACTCACTGTCCATGCTCCTACATCTAAAATGTACGATAAGTAGACGTGCTGAAGTAACCATCGCATAGACTCTTGAACGTATGGAATTATGAAACCTATGATTTCTTAGATCTCTCACTCTGAACTCGAGGCCAGCTGGCTCTCGTCCCTCTCCCACTTGCTTAAGAGGTGTATATTGCTAAAGCAGTCAGTGTTGCACATTTATAAGAGCCTGGAGACACCAGTGCTTGTGAATACTAGAAAAACGCTTCATTTCTTGTGTGAAAGCAGATTGCCAAACACCATAAAACAGTGCTCAGATTTCCTGTTTTTTTCTTTTACCCTTACAAACAGCTGAATCATTGAATCCATTCATCGCTGAAGAGGCTTCTCTTGAAGAGTTTTAACACTTGTGGACACAAAGCCGCAAAGGCAGAGACACTGCAGAAATCACAAGCTTTGCTCAGAGCTATGATGTTAAGCATGAATAGCAATTTAGCAGAACTGTAGAAAATAAAATTTACAAGAAAAAATCCTTTTTACATTACCACGTCACTGATGCCCATAACATCAAATAACCAAAAAAAATAAAACAGTAACTAAAATCTACCTCAGTAGGGCCTTAGTATGCAAGTATGAGAAGGAGAAATTAATTTAATTGCCTCTTTTTAACAAGCCCATAAGAATTCAAGCCTTGAATGAAAATTAAGCAGTCTCCTAAGTAACTCCCCAAAATGAATGTAACCTGACTCTGAGAAGTATTCACTGAATTCCTTTATTATAGACTCTGTTTCTGTAACTGAAATCCAATGAAATTCAATCCTGTGATTATCCCTAACCCAAATACGGAGTAAGATTTGATCTGTACAGAAGCCATGGCAAGGTCAGACATAGACTCTTGTCCCTTTGCCCTTTCTCTCTTCATTTTTTCACACTGATGGTACTTGGTACAATTTATCCAGAGTAGAAAGGACAAACTCCATCACACAGCCTATTAGTATCCACAGGCATGATGGAATTCAATTCATGGGGACTTGCAGTGTGACCCAAGTAGCCCAAGCAGAACCTGCTACTGAAGGCAAAAGACCCACCAAGCCAGCTTCAACACAGGGCCCCAGACGAGGCTGAGAACTGCAGCTCTGCATTCAGACTGGAAGTACAGCCCACACTCTCAATAAAATCACTCATCATGGCATTTAGAAATGTGTCAGTTTCAGCCTGTCAAACCACAGCAGAGCCCAGGGAACCCCACTGAGGCCATTCAGAGGGGCCGTCACTCACAGAACCGCCACACCACAGGGACACTGCAGGGCCTCGCGGAAGGACAGTGAACACAGTCAGTCTCATTAAGAATCAGGTCCTCTCTGGCCTTGGAAGTCCTGACAGCAAATTCACCTCTCCTTCCACAGGTACTGCAGTCATTCAAGCAAGTGGCACCCATGATGCTCATCACATCCAAAGAGCATGCTTACAGGCACAGACAGCTTGCTTGACAGCGGAGAAAAAATGCTTCCTTCTGTCCCTCCTTCCCACCCCCATCCACAGATGCCTTTTCCACACCAGTAATCCCCTCTGACCAGCACCACAACAGCACTGGCCCTCTTGGCCAGGAGCTGAGCCAGGTCACCCCAGGCTCGAGGTGAGCCCTCCTCACAGTGGACTCTTCACAGCAAAATCATGACATGATACAAATCCAGCTGCGGAGCTGCTGCTGCTTTCTGAAGAAACTGCAGATCACACAGTGCTAAATGCACATCTTCAGGAGTTTCACTGCAGAATTTGACAATTGCATTTGAGAACTTTGAGAAATTTGAGAATTTGCATTGCTGGCAGGTCCCCATGTCCGGACAGAAGTCTCCCTGATTTCAGGGCTGTTCCATCCAGTTCCTACCTAAATGTGGCTCTCATCACACCAGAACAGCAGTCATTTTCCTGTAGGGGTCCCACATATCTTAAGACTTGGATGCGTTTTGTAGTTAATAATTGTAGCACTCTCAATGCACACAACAGAAGCCAAGTTGAGATTTTCTTTTTCAGATGTTCTACCTTTCAGATTTTATATGTAAATTGCAAATTCCAGACACGTATGGGACTGCTTTCTCAATTCATTCACACAGCATGAACTGCAGGATGTTTGAAAACATTTTATGCTTTGCACTTCCAGATGAGATACAGAGAAAAAATGCAAATTGGCTCTTTAAAAACAAGGAAGGCAGATAAGGCATTTCAATGGCCAATATGGTTGGGATGGCTCCCATTTATGTTCTGTACACAGGCCACCTGAATGCTAACAAAAAGTCTGTGCTCTGGGCAAGGGTAATAAAAAGGAAAGGTGCTGTAAAAAGAATAGTTTGAAAGGTTTGCCCTCAACTGATAAAGAAAGAAGCAAATAGAACAATTGTATGGAAACGTGCTTGGCTGGTGAAAGCAAACAGTCTATTCTTGTTAGCTCTACAACTACAATCTATTACAAAGAGAAAAAAAGAAAAGAGAGGAGAGAAACTAAGAACATTTCCCTTTCCAGCTGGAAACAGAAGATTAAAAAAGGGAGTGCCTTTCAGCTGCTGATCCTCAGATTATACTGCCTTCTCTTCAGAGGAGTTTCAGTTGTCTCATGTACTCATGTTTGAGCAGCCTGTAAATCAGTGAACATACCTAATTTTTCTGGTTTGGTACTTCAATGAAAAGAGCATCATTGTACATGAGAACCTATTATTTACTTATGTTTTAAACTGAATTATTTCCCCTTCTTCATAGTGATGTTCTGTTGTGGCTTTTTTTCCTAATACTGATTTCTATACCCAGTCTGTTTGGCCATAAGCACCCCCGAGGCATTTTGTCCACTATGGACAAACTGCTGAATGTACATTTTTTTAACATTATTAAAAGTGATTAAATGAAAGCTTCACTAGCTGTTAAAAAGCACACACATGAGTTTAAGCTTATTTAATGTTTTACAAACCCAACTTAAATACATCCTGGGCTAGAATAGGCACAGAAACATCCTTTCAAAGCATTACCAGAAGAGTGTCTGTTTGAAAACCTACCCACTTGTTAACTGCAGGCAGCAGAACAAGCAGAAATGAAGCGACATCTGAGCTAGCAGAATCCTACCACCACATAGTCATTTATCACCCTGCGTAGCACTTCCAATGCATTCACTAAAATTCAACTTTCTGTTGCAAATTCTGCCTCAGTAGCAGTTGCAGCAAACCTCGTGACAGTCACTGACAGGTGCAAAAGCTGTCTGTCTGTATCCTCCCCACATGCTCAGCTCATGCACGTGAGGACAGTGCAGCACGTAAGTGCATGACAGCATCTGGACAGGACGTGCACTGCTGCCATCACTCTTGCAGACCAGCCACCCCTTCTTTTTTGTTCTTGCATGCCTTCAGGAAAAGCTCATGTAAGCAGGGTGTGAGGTTAATAGAACAATACAGAATTTCTTGACAACTGTCCTGCCTTAGCAAACAGCCTCATTTTAAGACAGAGAAAAGAAAAAAAAAAAAAAAAAAGGCCCAAGACAGCCTGTAAACATATAAGTAATGTGGTAGAGTAATGGAAGAAAAGTTAATACGCCATTTATATCCTCTTTTCCTTTACTGCAGGATACAGCAGATGAAGTAGTGACCACAAATGAGATGCTGTGATTTCCTTTCATATTGTCTATGCACTCAGTAACACATGAGAAACAGGAAACCCTCTAAAACAGAGCCTGTGGATTGCATACTGTGCCTACAAGGGAAGGGGACGCTGCCATGTAACAATCAATTGCAAGAAACAGAAAGAACATCAGGAAAAAAGAAGAGCCTATAAACTTCGGAAACAATTAATTTTCATGAGAAAGCCAATAACAGCAATGCCATTGCACAGGTGAGAAACGGCTCTGTTTCCAAAGGCAGAAAAAGTTGAGGAGAAATCAGAAAACAGAACGGCAGCACTGCGAGCTTCAGGAGTGGTTGAACCTCAGTACAAACAGACAGTGTGTTCTCAGGGACTTTCTAATGAAAAGTATGTCTGGAACAATGGGGGTGTGCTACAACAAGGAGACACATAATGATGCATGCAAATCGTTAGAGATATTTGTTAGCAGGATTCACTGAAATCTCTCAAGCTATCCAGTTTCAAGAAATCACTTTTGATTGTATGCCCTCATGCCAGGTAACTGCGTGCTTGTCAAAGTCACTCAGAAATAATGTCATGGGCAGAAGATGAACAATGGCTCATCTGAAATCATTCAGCACATGTTTTCGTCGCGCAGTCCTCCAGCTGCATCTTTCCAAAAAGCTGGAGGTAATGTGGCTATGTCAGCTGCTGGCGGAACCTGAAGTCTTCATCAAAAGCGGTAATATTGAGCTGCAGTTGTGCGGTGGCATGTTTTTAAAACACAAAAGAATTAACTGATGCTTATTAAACTCAAACCAGTCATTTTAAAAGCCGTTTTAGGATGACATAATAATCTGCAATATCTCAATTTTCAGGGCTTAGAATTTTTATTATTTAATACTTGCTACAGCAAACACAGCTCTGCATGTTTCCTTCTCCTTAATATAGAGATCCTGATATGGCATTATAATCACAAAAATTACACTTAGATCTACCCAGATAAAACATGCTCTCTTCTGCACTGCATGCAGAAGGGATTAAAAAGTAGTGCTAGACTGAGCTTCTTTTCAGTCAGCATCAGTAGCACAGTAGTCTACAAGCAAAGCTGAGACCGTGGCAATTAACCCCATCAATCTGCAAGGAACATGCATGCACGCAGACAGTTCTTGCTCCCAGGCCTTGCCTTTTGACCTGGCACCTTTTCTCACCAGCACTGGCTAAACATTAGAGCACTTACTGACTACTTACTTGCAACACTTCAATACTGAAAGAAAATTACAGCACTTTAACAAGAAAAAACAGAAAGTTTCACAAGCAAGGATCTATATTCTCCCTTGTCTAAACTTCTCCTATTTAAGCCCAGTACATGTCTGATACATCTCCTTACGGTTTCTGTGTGGCACCAAGTTTAAAATAAAATTTAAAAAAAAAAAAATCAAAATCACTATTCATGAATCCAGTTAGTAGCTATACTAAAGGAAAACATAAGCCTTTGCTCTGCCATCTTTCTAAGTTACAATCTTTTCAACAAGTATGCATTACTGGGAGTCAGCATCTTCACTACTCAGCATGAATTACTGTACAGAAGTTTCAACCACAGTAACTCATACTGTGAGAGAGATCTCATACAAACTGGGACCTGTGAAATGAATTACACAAGAAACAGTAATTATTTAAGCAGCTGAGCAGGCAGAGCGCACACTTTCCTAGCAGGAAGATACTTTCTTTCCAGCAGCCAATTACCACAAGACGCCCGCTTCTCAGCCTGGCAAAGCCTGGCATGTCTTTTCACAGGAAGGCTAACCTCCGGAAGAGCAGCAGGATTAGGTACCACATCCTTACTAGAGGGGGAAGATAGAGCTGCAGTTGGGAGTCAGCACGTCAGCGTGTTATTTCCAGCCCGACGCTGGGCTGCCTGTGTGGTCCCAAAGTCAGCAGCCTCCTGCGCCTCGCTTTCCCCATTTGCTTTGTGTGTTAATTACATACCTGCCAAATGCTACAACATTTGCTCACTGATTTGCTTTTTGACAGGAGAAGGTGGTGAAGCACACAAGGAAATTACCAAATTAAGAGGAGAAAGCATTGGAGGGAAATCTTGTTTCTGAGCCAGTACGCTCCACACAAGAGGCAGGCATGGCAGAAAACATTCACACTCTCTCTGCTGATGTCCTGCATGCCCTTGGGTGCAGTTCCTTGACACCTTTCCTCCAGAGAAGAAAGAAGGATACCCATTTTCTCTTCAGAGTGCTCTCAAAATCATGCAGGCTCATGCTCCCGTGGACGTCCCTGCCATGGAGGACCAGTTGGACGCTCCCAGTGGCACAGTGACAATCAGGCAGTTACCATCAAGCACACTGCCATGTGCAGCACATGATGCATTTTCCCCACTGCTGCTGGGTTGCAGGCAGAGGCAGGGCCTCAGCCCCGGGGGTTACAAATGGCCAGACACTGCAGGAGCCACGCAGGGCAGCAGGCATGTTGGCGGTACGTGCAGCACAGAAACCACAGCACAGTCCATTTCAAACAAGATGACAGTGAGAGCCCAGCACTGCACAGACACAAGGGTGAGCACACTGCTGAAGCTCACATACTACTACATTACTACCCAAAGTACTGGACTGCAGTTTCTGGGGTACAGTGAACTGTCGTAGCTGATGGGTGCATCATGGTTCTGCTGCAGCACCAACAGTTCAGCAAAGTACTTCTCATTATCTTAAGAGAGCGCAAAGACACAGAAAAAATCCCCATGTGAATGTTTTAAAAGTGTCCACTTCCGATGAACAAAGACTCTCTCAGTGACTGAGGATCTGGGACAGTGTTGACAGAAAGGACCCAGCCCTGTCCAGCACAGTAGAGCACTGACAGAGCCATCTCCCTTCCCAGCTCACAGCCTGGTGGAGAAAAGCTATCAAGGAATTTCCTATATCTTAACCACAGGATTCAACTGAATCCTCTGAATTGAGACACTGCAGTGCTTTTTTCTTAAATCCTAACCACAGCATTTATAGCCTCCATCATGCATTTCTACATCTTTCCATCCCTGAGGTTTCTTCACACATGGACATTTATCAAATTGGAATGATTTTGACCAAAAAAAACCCAACTATCTATCATTAGTTTTCTATGACCTATTAGTAAAGTTGCATTAAACTCCTCCAAAGACACTCTGCTTTCAAAGTTGCAGACAAATGAGACTTAACTCTGAGTCAGGACTCAAACCATTTGGTGCTCACCAACAGCTCATACAACCCGCATGCATGACCTTACCTCATAGAAAGAAATCAAGGCAACCTGCAGCAGTTCATCCCATACCAAGGAAAGTTCTAACACTCTGGAGCTCTCCCAGCAGATGTTGCACAGCAGTTCTGCAGGCCGTAACGGAGCTGGCCTTGGTCTTGTAAAAGCAAGCACATCTCTTCAGCATGGGAGCATAGATGAAGCTCAAAAAATTGAAGCCCACAGTAGCAACCAGGATTAAGGGGTAGGTAAAAAAGCCAAAAGAAAAGGTCTCCGCCTTTTTAAGCAACTGAACTTCAAGTGGATTTTGTTAACTGAGTTCCAAAGGACTCCCAAAGGGGCTGATGAAACACAGCCACAAAAATTACTTGAGAAGTGATAGAAACATCAGCTAAACACAGTCATCAGTTGAGTCACTGAAGAAATAACAAAACATCTGGAGTTTTGATTAACAGAGTTCTCCTACAACTGATCATAACGTACATTAAAATCAATGCTTTAAAAACAAACAAAAAAATTATTCATATCACATTTAGTTGAGAATTCATTCCGATACTGATAAGGTTTCTGCCTTCCACATTTAGCAGTGCAGCCCAAGCAGCAGAGACGACAGGGTGTGTTTATAAGGAGCCAGGGAAAGACTCCTCGGCTTTGCTTTCACATCTCATATTGGATTTTAAGAGGGAAGGTGATGGGAGCTTTGAAGTTCAAATAGGTAGAAGAAATGCTGTCATTCGAGGTCAGGTTTTGATTCTAAATTTCCTCAGTTTCCATGGGACAGATGTAAACCCATGTCATTTGACTGCCCTAAGTACCAATCTTCACCACATCCTCCCTCCCACACACACCATAATTTATACACCGAAGAGCTGCATGCTGAAATATCAACAGTATGGAGGGGAAGGAAAAAGTACATGTTTCTGCTGTCATCATCAGAAGGGAGCTTCCCAGAAACCTGGACTCTGCCCTCATCAAGCCCCTGGTCCACATCCCCTGAACACCCACTGCCCAGCTTCATCTGCAGCAAAGCAGGAGGTGAGAAGCAAGGGGCTGACTGCTGCTGGTCAGAAATGCTGAGAGGGGCATGAGTTGGAAGTGCAGGGCACAGACCTCCCATTTATCAGACTGAGGTACAGCTGGCACATCTGAAGCTATGTGGTCTTCACTGAGTCTGCTTTCAGACCAGAGCATCAGGTGAAAGAAAAGCTGCAAGAGAGTATTAATAATAAACTGTTTGATCTCAGAGCTTTGCTTCCTATCTCAGCATTTAGCTTACACTGCAAAATGACACAAAACAAAGGAGTTGTTACACTCTGCACTCTGCTTCAGAAAGAAACGATACACTTTAGGAAAGCAAGTGGCAGAAAAGATCTGGATTAAATATGGCATGCATCTAAATCATAATTCATATAAGAAAAACTTTTTTTTTTAATTTCAATATGACGTACAACTTTAATCTCCAGATGTGATTGAGAAAAATAGTGTATTTATTGTGTCTTAAAATGGATCCCTATTCCCAGGGCCTTTGGCATTCAGAAACCTTTGGCAGCAAAGTGTTTCAGGAGGCAAAAAAATGCACACAGAAGCAGAAGCACCATATGAAAACACCCAGAGCTGGAGCAGCCTTCATCCCTATCACTGTCTAATCACAGACATAACACATGGGCTAAGAAAGAAAGCACGCCACCCATACAACATACACATTGCAAAAACAGCTATTATGATATTGAGATCCAAAATATTCTAAGAACGTTCACATTAAGCAAAGAAAACTTATGTTTTTATTTACCTTGCTCAACAATGAGACCAAGCAAGTACCGAATTAAGAAGTCAGACCAATTTAGAACAAAGAGGAGCACTTCCTACAAACTGCACTCCAGCACAGTGGCTGGCCATGGGAAACATTGAACTATGGATCTCATTTTAAAAGCCAGAGGAGCAGCATCCAGGCACAAGCAGTTACACTCCCACCTTGAGGGCATGCCCAGAATGGGGACTCCCAGGGCCCCTTAGGAGACCCCACACATCAGCGCCCTGCCCAAGCCCTTCCCTTACCCTAGGCCCAGCACTGTTCCCAGCAGTCACTGGCTACCAGGACACCACAGAGAGCAAATTTCATCTCAGTCTGAAATACATGATTGTCAAAAAATGTTCCAAAAGGAGATTTACAACACAGTTCCCTTCAGCAGCTTGTTTAGACTTATCCAAATCCTAAAAGGTAAACAGCAGTCCGTCCAAGCTAATTGCTGCATATTCAAATATCAAAAGAATACTTAGCACAAATTAACTTTTCATATAAGGTAGCCCTGCTTTGCTGCTGCCGCCATCCTGCAGCCAGGGAATAAAGCCCAAATTCGTGTCACCTCAGCAAGCAGGGCTGGAGATGGGTCATGCTGGGATTCCCCCAGCAGCTGCAGGACACCGGCTCCCAGCTTGGCACTGGACCGATCTGTGGTGATGTGACACAACAACAGGGTCATCGGGATGTACTTCAAACATCCATTCTCATAAAGGGGAGATTTGCAAGACACTGATTACAATAACACTTCACACATTGACATCTGGTTTCAGTTTACCAAAGCGTTATTCTTGGTGTGATTGCAGGGTGCAGGGTGAGACAGCTCCCTTGCCTCCTACAACCACGAGTTAAAACACTTTGCTACTTACAAGGCACAACATTTTCTTCTTCGACCAAGCTAAGCCTAATTTAGCAGTTAATTAAAGCTAAAGGTGCTTGAAGTTTCAATTTAAATGCCTTTTAAACCAACATTTCAGCTGTTACAGCAACAAAACTTCCAGGCTTGTCACCTCAGAGACACTCCAAAACTCCTATGAGCAATTTTTCCGTATGTCATGAACTGTTGCTCTGCTCAGACACTTTCTGAGGACAAATACAAAGCAACTTTTCCCATGCCATGCACGACGGGGTGCACCTCTGCGAGTTTCTCATAGGTAGGATATTGCTTCCGACATTTAATAGGGAAGAAAAGCACGATGTGCTCTTTGCCTAGGGGAAGACCAAGTAACTCAAGAACTTTGAAAGCACATGCAAAAAAGATGGGGTAAATTGAAACTCCTTGTCATTTGGTAAGCGTGGCTAAATTTCTTCAGATGAATGAGAACAACCAAGTGGGTGCACACAAAAGCACGCAGACACTCCCAACCATTCTATCTCCATTTAAAACCTTTTGTATCCACATAACTTTTATTCTCCTATTAGTAATTCAACAGGAATACCAGCACATTGCAAATAGCCCTCCAACTCTCTGGTTTAGCAAGGGCATGCATACTCAGAACAAATTCCTATCAACGTGGGCACTTGAAAAGAAAACCACTAATGACACAGCAACTCACGTCTACTGCAAAGGTCCAGAATCTCTGCATAAGCAGCCAGCTAAGCTAAGAGAACAGGGAGAGTATGGCTAAAATTTGGATGTTGCTTTTCCAAAACAGCATATATTTTCGCTGCCAAGTCAGAGATTCACTACTTTCAGGACACCTATTATCCAAAAAGGGCAGCTTCCTGTAATGAATTCCCCAGGTTTCTTTTTAAAATGAAGCCTTCTGAATGACAGCCATAGTGTCACACTGAGGACGTATATTTCATCCTCTTTCTAAACCGAGTGCTCACCTCTGGGGCAAAGAGCTAACCCAGACCCTTCCTACCTTCAGTTCTTCTCATTTGTCAGTATGAAATTTATCATCTTGCCCCCTTGCAAATTCCTATTTCCCTCATGTGAAACAAATGGTACCAGGAGCTGCATCCATTTGGCACAGTCATGGAGGCTTTTTCCTTGGCCACCCTCCAAATCCACCCCAAGTTTTTTTCCCCTTGCCTTCAGAAGTCCACTTTTCTCCCTGCAATCCTTTCCCTTCTGCCAGCCCTGTCCCCATTACCAAGAAGTCCCAATGACCCAGACTTGACGAAATGGGAGGCCAAGACAAGCAGCCCAGCACAAGGCCTTGCAGATGGGGCTGGCTGGCATCTTGTGGCACCACAACACACAGCCCATGCTCCAATACACTCAGCCTTGATGAAATTCCCTGTTCACTGGAAATCCTGAAACGCAGCACAGCATCCATTCTGCCTTAATTCAATGAAATCAGTGCCCTCTGCTCCTCACCAACGCAATGCTTTTGCTGATGCAAGTGCCTAGTAAGCCCTTATCTCACACAGCATTTCTTGGAGCAGCAAGGTCAGCACTGAATTCAATTTGGAAGATTCTCTGTATCGACATTTCCCAAGCTAGGCAAGCTTGGGAAATTTTCTTCTACCACAGAGAACCTCAGGGGGCCGGCACCGTGCCTCCAGCCAGGTACAAGGAATGCTCCTGTGCACATTCCCAGCAGGTCCACATGCAAATACAGCAAATGGGGCCTAGACTAAGAGCTTTCAGTCAGAATTCACTCCTCATTTTGTTTGGGACTCGGTGCTGGGAGGAGCTGTTGACCCCATTGAAGGTGGAGAGGCCTTGCAGAGAGATCTAGAAAAATTAGAGAGTTGAGTATCCACCAACGACACGAAGTTTAACAAGAGCAAGTGTCAGATTCTGCACCTGGGAAGAAGCAACCCTGGCTCTGGCGGTCTTGGGCCACATCAACACATGAACATATGTCAGCAGCACGCTCGGGCAGCCAGGAAGGCCATTTTTATCCTGGGGAGCATCAAGCACAGCACTGCTAGCTGGTTGAGGGAACAGCATGGGGCTTCAACAGGGCAGGGTCAGGCTGGGCATCGGGAAAAGGATCTTCACCAGAGGGTGGGGGGCACTGGCTCCACAGGCAAGTGTTCATAGCCCCAAGCTGCTGAGTTGGAGAAGCATCTGGACAGTGCTCTCAGACATACCATCTGATTTTCAGGAAGTGCTTTGCAGAGCCAGGAGTTGGACTCGGTGATCCTGATGGGTGCCTTCCAACTAGAGATATTCCATGACTCTATGATCCGTATCACCGGTACAATCAGAAACTCGAGTGGAACATAAGTCACCCTCACAGACCTAGTAATTGAGGTTTTTTTGTTTTGTGTTTTGTAAGAGTAAACGCAACAAAATAATTATTAAAAGCACTTCTGATTTAACAAATAGCTGGAACCAATTTGTGAAAATAACTAAAGCTACCAACTGGAAACAATGTAATACTTCAAGACGGTCGCAAACAAAATGAATGTGATTATCTTAATAACAAAAACACCCTAATGGTCACTGATCATTTAAAACTACTTTTTCCTGAATTCAGAATCCGACTCATCTCCCTTCCACCAGCACCACTGGTCTTCCTGACCAGCACTGTGGACATCTGTGCTGCCAGCTCCTAGCATTCTTTTTCCCTTCCCATTTCTAAGCAGCATCATTGCGTTATGGAACTTTCCTCAGAGGAAGTTTGGCTTCTTGGATTTTTTCATCTGCGTTCCAGGACCAGATTTGCTGAGCACTACAGTAAAATGACCTCAAAGAAACAAGAAAAATATATACTGTATATTAAAAAGAAAAGAAAAAAAATAGAGCACAGATGCTCTAATGTATCTTGCAGAATTTTTAATACTTTTTTTTCCTCCACTTTTTATTTTCTTACTGTTTGCAAAACATTTCTGAGTGAGAACATCTGTGCCATACTCTGGATTTATGTCAGAAGAATTCCACTTTATTTTCAATATACATAAGCATCGGTTCGGCATTGTTGCATGTTTTATCCATTCAGTTTCTATTTGGATGAAGAGGTTTGTTTTCCTTTGAAGAACCAGGAAATTGTTTTAAAGCTACATGAGCCATATTCTGTCTGACCAATATCAGTAATGTTTCTCCCCCGTTTACCCCATCTTAATTTACCAGACTGAATGTGCCACAACCAAAAGATGTCATAGTCTGATCCAACTGAGAAAGTGCTACTTCCAGCAGGGCTTTTATAGCACTGCTAAAACATCTGCAACCATCATAACTGCAGCTGAAGTGCGAAGAGCTATGAGAGTCAGATGGTTTCCATTGGTCAAGGCTATTGCCTGAAACAAGGAAGGCTGGCAGCTCCTCAACCCCAAATTGCAGGCTGGAGCCACTCAAAGACCATGCTGAGTGCTTTCACAGATCTCCACAGTTCCATCTTCCGTGCTGCAGCTGAGCTCAGCACCCAGCAGCGAGCTGACTGCAAGCTGCTCTTCCACAAAGTGCACTGGTGCTGCTGCCATCAGTAAGTAATGGCTAAATATTGACAACCATGCAATACTACCTTAAAACAGTGCTGCAGCCCATCCAGCTAAGATATGTATTGCTCACATAAGCAAAACAAGGTAGCACCACACATGCCCCCACTAACACTACCTGCAGAGCTGAAGGATTCGCATCCCACCCAGCTCTCATACTCACCACAGCTACAGGAAAGGAGAGCTATAAAGAGAGAACTGGGAAAAAAGGAAGTTTTCTACAACAACAAATGAAGGAATTTCATCACTGTGCACCAGCTGTAGACTTGCATTTCCAGCAACAGCTCCCAAACCTGCAGAATCCTGCAGCAGCTTTCCGAAGGGGAATGGGCTGCAACATATCTCAACAGAGATTGAAAATAAAACCTCCTTTATGCTACTTATGCCATCACTGCCCATGAGCATCTTCACTGTGACTGCAAAGGAGTATCCCAAAGGCACCCTAAGAGAACCAGCTGTGCCTGTGACAAAATCCGGCAGCCACCCTTGTGCAGAGAAGGCTGACAGCCATACAAAGCACACACAGTCAGGGGATTTTCATGCTGACACACCCCTGTGCTAGCTAGCACTGGGGAAAAAAAAAAGACAAATTAAGAACAAAAAAAAAGCAGCACATATTCCCTATGAACACAACCTTCCACCTCATGCTCCTCTGCTAATGGATTTCATGTCTAGGAGCAAGCTGGGGCTTCAGGCTTTGAGTGGCACCTCACACAGTTACCTTTGCTTGCAGCAGTGAGGGGTTCTGCGTCCTGGTCTGATATCAGTGGCTGCCTTCAAATGCTATCAGGGAACAGATTACAATTACTTCTAACAAATATTAACGTTCTGTGGGTTTTAAATTAACAATTCAAGCATTGTTCCATACAATACTGCAATCCCTCCAACATTTAATTTCCTAGAAAGGTCTAGTGAGGGAGAAGGGAAAGGATTCTCCTAAAATGCTGTGGGTTCAGGAGGAGCTTCTGTTCATTTCCTTATTTTTCCACAGAAAGTCAGAGCTATGTGCAGTCTACAAACAACACAACAAACTCATGGCACATGGGACAGCACAATCTACAGCCATGAAGAGCCCCAACAGCCCCTGTGGAGACAGTGTGAGGCCAGACAATTCTGTAAACATATGAAACTACCAATTCCTCACTGGTGTTGTTTACTGCACTCGTTTAGATCGCACAGACACCACAATAAAGCAGGAGAAAAAAAAAAGAGAGATTGAAAAACACAACACCTATCCATAGCCTAACCTTGTCTGCTGATATTTGCAAGAAAAACAAGATGAAAAATAGAACACCTTTGGTATCTCAAAAAGATTAGCACAGTGGAAAGTTACCAATAAATAAAAGAATCAAAAAGAAACATCAGAAACATTTCTGACTGCAGTGTCATTAAAACAAAGCTAGAGGACACGCATTTAATTATTTTTTATAAAAAGTTAATTGATACATCCAACTACACACTATTTTAATGGACATTTTCCACACTTTCACACTAGGTCACAAGCCATCACTTGTTTAAAACATTTCAAACCATAAGCTTGTCAGCCGATTTCCTGGCTGAGCAGCCCATGTTCTATTCCCATCAGTTTTAACACAACTCAGGCTGGTTGACCTCCCCTCTCCACAAAGGCCCCCACTGCTCCTCTCCAGCACCATTCAATCACAAATGAACTGCCCAAGAGCCACGAACAGAACGGCACCAATGTGGAACCCACCAAGCCCTGAGCTCTTCTCATGCTGGCCACCACCTGAACAAACTGGGCTCACGGAATGCTCGCTGCAGAAGCTGTGTCACACAGCACCTCCAAGAGCCCTGGACAGGTGGACTTCTCAAACATCTCTCAATGCTCTTCATCTTTCTCTGCAAACAAAACTTGAAGGGAAATGGATCACATTTCAGACACAGAGCCCCCTTTGAAACATAGGCAAGGGATCACAGAGATTTCCTGGACACAGAGAATCCACACGCAGCCCACCATGTTAGGAAGTCATTCCACACATAAAGATTTAGTACCAACAGCTGTGTTAATCCACCCTGAACTTCTTTAAGGTGTATGAACCCCAACCACAGACAGCAGCATCCACAAGAAACTGCAGCAAGTAGGTTGTCACTTCAAAATTTACTTTAAAAAGTGCTTTTTAATGATTCATAGAGAGGAGAACCTCACTACGATCTGCACTACCTGCGCATGTACTCTCCTCACTCCCAGCACGTGGCCTCATTAACAGAGTTCAGAAAGCTTGGCTGAGGCCAGCAGCAGCTCCGGCCCTCTCCCATCAGCACGGCCACATCGAGCCACCACACGCCTTGGGCAGGATGAGGATCACTGCTTTCCAGACAGCATGAAAACCATACATTTCATTAAGCTATTATGAATGCTGTTCCACCACAGTGGCATTTTCCACAGCAGCACAACAGCGGCTCAGCAGATCTCAGTGTCAGTGTGGGGCCAGCTGCCAGGGCCCGACGTCACACACACACCTTCACCTCCCAGAGCGGGAATCACTTTGTTTCCTCTCCACCTCAGTCCAGACGGGAGGGTTGCTCTCTGACTACACTACCACTTCACTAGCGCTACATCAGCACTGAAAGCAACTATCTAACTGCTGGAAAGAAACAGTAACCCACGAAGCCCTGCCCCTGGAACCATACATTAACAATGTTATCTATGCACTTAAGGGAGGCTCTAGGATCCATCCTGGGCAGCACTGAGGAAAAGCTTCGCTGAAGTCAGGTTAAACACAAGTGTGACACTGACTGCAAAAAGCACCCGCAGAGAAGCCCGTGGACGCTGCTGCTAGGTTTTCAACCACATTATTTCCATATAATAGAAACAATCTCGGTAATTATGGCTACTCCAGCCCATACCCGTGGCACACGGCGTAACCGCTGTATAACTGCTAATACCTGCAGCACTGTGCCATGTAAACCAGGACAGGGAGCCGGGGGGGCTAGGCTGTGACTATATGCAAATCTCAGGCATCACATGTATTTACTAATATAGCACTGTAGCACTGAAGAACGAATTCTGCAAATTCTGCTTCTCACACCAGCGGCCCACTAAGCCCTCAGGGCTCCCACTGGACATCCTCAGAGCCACTACACTGTACCCACAGCACATGGACACACAGAGTCTGCAGCATGCAACCAGCGACCGGGCAGCCCCATCCCAGGCAGTCCCTCACTCTTTTCCTAGCCAGAATCACAACTGCTGCAGGAAGACAAACACAAGTGTAGCGCATGTTGCCTGCTTTTATGCTTCTGAACCAGAACCCTCAAGAACAGAGCAAGGAGGAGGCATTGGGAGCCCCAGTGCCAACCTTCCATGCAGCACCCAGAGCTCCCTTTGAGAACACCGATCTCATACATTTCCCGGGGGTCCTTCACACCCACCGCTTCTGCCCACAGAGCTCTCCTAGCAGAGCTGCAGCTTCAGAGCTTTCAGGTCGGCGTTTGCCAACATGAAACTCCCAGATCTGGAGGAGTGAGGACTGTCTGAGTGGCTCAGAAAAGCTGAACGCAGTGCTTCAGCGAATCGGGGAGAAGGAAGGGGAAGGGATGGCACTTCAGCTTCGAGAGAGCGACTTCGGTATTGTCCCAACCAAGGGCTGATTAAGAACTTTGCAGCAACAAGAAGAAAGTCCAAGAAAAAGAACGGAGAGACGCAAAAGAGCAGTTCCAAACAAATCTGTGGCAAGGAAACCGAGCGTGTAACCGCCGCACACCCACTGCCGTGATTTCAACATGGGGCTGAGGGAGGCCGGCACGGGCAACGTTCGAGTCGGCCCCGCCGCAGGCCAGGCTCGGGGCTTCCGCACCCCGCGGCCGCATCCCGCTCCCGGGGCTCCCGCGCACCTCCGGAGCCGCGCAGAGGCCGCGCGATGCGGCCGGGCCGCCGCGGGGTCCCCCGGAGCCCGGGCCGGAACGGGGCCGGGGGGCTCGGCCCGGGGGCGTCCCTGTGGCGGGGTCCCCCCGCACCGCCTCCCCGCCGGGCCTGGAGGGCCGGGAAGCCTGAGGCTGGATTTCCAGCGGCTCTCGCCTCGTCCCCGCCGCCCGCCCCGGGGCACCGCCGGCCCCCGCGTCCCTCCCCGGCCGGGCCGGGCCGAGCCGAGCCTCCCGCCTCGCCCCGCGGCAACGGCACTCCCGGGGGCGGCCGCCCCGCCGCCGGGCACCGGCGAACAAAGGGCCGAGGCCCGCCAGGCGCCCGCGGGGAGCCGCGCCGGAGCCGCGCTCTCCGCCCGCCGCCGAGGGACCGCCGCGAGAGGCCGGCCGAGGGGCCGCCGCCCCCCCTGCGCTCCCCGCGGCCGCTCCGGGCACGGCTCCGAGCACGGCTCCATGGGGTTGGGGCCGCCACAGTCCGGCCCCGGGCCCCGCGGTCGCCGCCGCCCTGAGCGGGGCAGCCCGGACTTTCCCCCTCGCTCCCCTCCCCGCTCCGGGAAGCGCCATATTGATCCCGGGCGCCGCTCCCCGCGCCCCTCACCTTGGCGATCGCCTTCTTGTACCGGGTCACCGCTTGCTGGATGAGGCTGAAAACTTTCATGTTGCCGTCCCCGCAGGGCACGACCACCCGCGTCCTCCCGAAGCACACGGTGACTTTCATCCTGCGCTGCCGGGGGGCTCCCGCGTCCCTCCGGCCCCGCGCAGCCTTCCTCCTCCTCCTCCTCCTCCTCCGCCTCTCCGCCCTCCGCCACGGCCGCCCCCCGGCGGGGCGCGGCGCTCAGCCTCCGGCCACCGCCGCCGCCGGACCGCCGCTGCGGGTGCCCCGCTGCAGAAGTACGGTCAGGGGACCGGGGTACGGGTAGGAGCAGGGCGGGACGAGGGCCGCTCGCTGCCTGGCTGGGGGAGCGCGGCAGGCCGGGCCGCTCACATGCCGCGGAGCTGCCCGCTGCCTGCGGCCACCTGCTCGGCGCCTGCCCCGGCGCGCAGCGGCGACGGGCGGGGCGCGGCGCTGCCTCCCCGCTCCGGAGGCGCGGGGCATTGCAGCGGGGCGGGCGCAGCCGGACGGCCCCGCGGGGCGCCCCGCGCAGCCGAGGCGCGGCGCAGCGCCGGCACCCGACGGCGGTGGGGTTGGCCCCGAGCGGCGGCCGCTCGCTGCCCCGGGCCGGCCGCCGTGGTGCCGGGTCCGAGCCCCGGCGGCGCCGCGAACTCTGCGGGAGCTGTGCGCCCGACACCAGTTGGTCCGCTGAGAGGAGGAGTGGGGGCAGCCGGCTGTTCCTCCCCAGAACATTGCCTGCTGCTCTTCTGTCGCTAATCTGAGGGATAAAACCAAGGCACTAAAGCACAGAAAGCCTCGAAACAGAATCTTTACACATTCCTACCCGACTTTTTGGAGGGCCAGGTGATCTTCATGGCCTTTTGTGTTTCTTTTAGCACGACAGAACTGACACAGAGCCGCGGAAAAACCAATGCATCATCAGGCTGATTACAACAAACCTGGGACTGTTCAATTTGGAGAAGAGAAGGCTTCAGGGAGACCCAATAGCGGCCTTTCAGTATCTACAGGAGGGCTGTAAGAAAGAAGGGAACACCTTCTTTAGCCAGGGTCTATTGGGACAGAACAGGGGGAAATGATTTAAAGCAAAAAGAGGGGAGATTTGGATTGGATATAAATAAGGGGTTTTTTTTTACAATAAAGGTGGTGAGGCACCGGTACACGTTGCCCAGATTGGTAGTGGATGCCCCATCTGTGGAGACACTCAAGATCAGGCTGGATGGGACACTGAGCACCTGATGGACCTGTAGGTGTCCCTGTTCATTGCAGGGAGGTTGAAACTGATGGCCTTTAAGAATCCCTTCCAACTCAATTCTATGATCAGTACATGAGCATCAGTGAAAGTGCTGAGCAGTTTACTCACCAGAGCCATCAGATGTCAAAAGATTTTGCAAATATCACCCACATTTTTCCATGGATTTCACTGAAAACTGTGGAGTTGCACAGTTCACTGAGCATTCACTGTGGCCTGACAGAATGCTTCTTTTGGGTATAAATGGTGAAATTCAAATTAACTGCAGAACAAAGGTAGACTTTGGAGGTCATGAAGGAAGGGAAAATACTTCGCCCCCCTCCCCACATTTCATGGTCCCACAGACATGAAATGAAGTGTGTGAAAAAAGTGTGTGTGGGAAAATGAAGTACTTCACAGCACATAACACAAGTGTCCTGCTGCTAGTGTGGGCACCTCAGCCGTGTTCTCCACTTCTTCCTACCCAGCAGCAGTCTCAGCAACTGTCTGTCCACTCACATAGGCAGTGGTTTTGGTAACTTCAGGGACTTCAAACAGGATCCAAACAGAAAAACCGATCTGCAGTTTAATGGGCACCCAGCTAAAGAGTAGAAAAAATGTTACTCTTAAAACTTGGTGAAATTACTGCCCAATTAAGATAACAGAAGCATGAGAATGGCATCCTTAGCCCTTTGCATTCTAATTAGCAGTTTAAAGCAAAGAAAAGGTCCATTTATAGAAGTTTCATCCTTCAAATATCCAGTTCAATTCCATAGCATTGTTTCTACCAACAGTGGTTCTGGAAAATTTCTGGACGTGCAATGACAAGACATCTCACCCAGTGATCTGCAGATAATTCTGCTCTGCTTAGATGTCAGTGTCATTTCCATTATATGCTTGCCTTACCTGAACTGGTAACTTGGGTGAGAATCTGAAAGCTGCATGGAAAATAGGGCTGTCTCTGAAAGCAGGAGACAAGCACTCCTGACAAACTGTAATACTTTAGCTTATCCTCAGTGTTTCACTTATGGGACAGAAAGGAAGAATTCAGGAGGTCAGAGAGGCAGAAGGAAATGACAGAGAAGCAAACAGCTTCCAGCTCGTGACTGAGACAACTGAGCACGCTCCATGGTTGCACGGCCATGGCCTATCAAATTCAGTATTGGAAAATGCTGAGAATTTCCATTAACTACTGGTTTCATACTTTCTAGGTGATCATAAGTGCTGCTGGGAACATACTGTGAAAATAAAATGGTTGTAAATCCTTGGTTTAATAGACAGCGTCCGAGAAACTTGCAGAAACAGCTGCAAAAATGTGAAATCGACAGCGACTCTTGCAAGGAATACTGTCCGTAACAAGAAATTTTCCAATGACAGATTTAGCAGTGTTCAGCATTACCTTTCAGCAGTCATTTGCACGTATCCACTGAAACACAATGTTGCTTATCAGGGACCTTACCACACCTCTGTAAAATGTATTATTAATAGAAAGATTTTCTGGTCAACAGTGACTCTTTCCCTGCTCACACATTCTGCCACAGGTTTCTCATGTTTTCCTAGCATCTAATTCCCACTCTTCAACAAGTTTCTTGATGGTTTCTCAGCTGTTCTAACAATCTCCTGGGGAAAAGAAAAGAAATACAGCCTAAAACAATTCAGCAATAAATATTGACAGGGTTATTTTATTTTATTTTATTGTATTGTATTCAATGTTTATAATTGGAAAAATCAGAAGTGAAGTAGAAAGAAAATAACTTCATCCTGGAATGTGATTTGAGACCAAAAAGTTAGGACTATGGCATGGATAGTGATAGCACCAATGAAAGTGAGGGCCTTGGAGATTTGGATTTCTTTCTCACTAGATACCCACGCATACACTTTATATAAACATGATTTTGAAAACATTCAAATACAGTTTTCTAAGTTTAGTGTTTGATGATGTCTACAAGGAAGAAAGAACTTTACCAAACAAAATAACAAGTCTGTGAGAGTGTCCAAGATCTAATTATGGAAGATAAATGAAGTATAAAACATTATTATTAGAGATTATGAGAAAAGGATTATACTAATCAGGAGAAAAATTGGCAAGAGTTGCTGGTTTACAAAAACTACAAGTACTTTCCGTGTACTTAATGAAAAGGCATCATGATGCAATAAGGGATGGTGGATATATATAGCTCTGGATGTTGAGATCATATACCCTACAACCTGACAATCCATTTTCTAACCAGGATGTTGTTGGAAGACTTCCACTGAGAGGCAATTATCTGTCTGGCAGAAGGAAGTCCATGGAGCAGTGGATGGAGACAACCAGAGCTTATGATTGCTGATGATTAATACTCAGGTTCTGCTTAAAGCTGCCACTGGTTGCAGTCTCTGGAGAACACACCGCAGACGTGCAAGCAGTGAGAATCTTGCAACCACTGATTACCATGGGTAGGTTTCACCTGAATGTTAAAGCTCTTCAGGCAGTGGAATGTCACTCATTTCCAGTACTTCATAGTTTATTCTCCAATTATACACTGTGTTGAGGAATTGTTATGGACTTATTCTGCATATGTTCAGATTTAGCAGTCTCTCCATGGTGTGATTTGACAGGAAAACACTGACTTAGCTCACAGTGTGTTTGAAGTTCATGCAGTGTTAAGCACAGATATTTCCTTAAGCCAAGCAGAGTTCATTCAGAACTGTGGGAAGACCAGCGTCAAACTGAAGAGCTATAGTGTTCCTCAAAGAATTATAGTGTAAACATAGTTATCTAGTTCACGTAGAAGTCAGAGTAAAAAGTAAATAAAGAAAGGAGAGGGGTTGGAAGAAGAAGGTACATAAAATAGACAAAGTCAAGTAACAAAAATAAAATAAAATAAAATAAAATAAAATAAAATAAAATAAAATAAAATACCTGCAGCACCTCATGTGAGTTCAAAGTGCCATTGTCAGAAAGACTTAGGGAATACTATGAGGTTTTGGAGATTCAGGATCCTGAACAAACTTAACTCTTCTACTCAATTATTAGGTAAAACCTTATATTAAGTGTTTCGTATACGTTCAAATATTTTGTTTTTAATGCTCTACATTATTCACATTTTACTCTGGGTCTCTGCTCTTACCAAATCAAGCACACGTGACTATTTGAGATCTTCCTCTGGATAACTTTGTAGCTGCAGCAATGGGTCAACTACTCTGCCGTCAGATTTCCTGGGTTCTGCTACGTGCTCCCCGTACTTTCACAGAGTAGCGAAACAGTGGTTCCTAGCATCTAGTTTTATGAATGAGACAATCATTAAAGCTTATTAAGTAATTGTGGCTAGCTTTGGCCTGGAAAATAAATGAGGTCAAATTAAGAATTATTTTCTACAACTTGTCAAAAGATGCTGGGATTTAGGGAATGGACAGTCTTTGAAACATTAAGAAGTAATTAGAGAATCATGCGAGTATTGATGTCAGACATAGGAGACTGGGGCACACAAAATTTGGGAAGAAAAGCACTACTTCTTTGGTGGTATAAAGAAAGGAAGAAATTGTAGCGAAGAGTCCCCAATTGGAAGGAAAAGCCACATGACTGTTCACCTTCCTGGAGGCTGCAACGTGAGCCTGAAGGAACTTCAGGCAGCTGTACGGTGGGTAGGGGCAGAAGATGAGTATACGTGAGCCTACTGCTTTTTCTTCTGGATCTAAACTGGTCTTATCAGAGAAATACAGAATCATAGAATATCCTGAGCTGGAAGGGATGTAGAAGGATCACCAAGTCCAACTCCCAGGCCACCCAAAATCCAAACCCAGTGTCTGAGGGCAGTGTCCAAACGCTCCTTGAATTCTGAGCTTGAGGCTGTGCCCACTGCCCTGCGCAGCTTGTTCCATGCCCACCGGTCTCAGGTGCAGAACCGTTCCCTAACCCAAACCTGAGCTCTCCCTGATGCAGCTCTAGAAAAAAAAAAGAATAGTGTTCAAGGGTTTTTAACAGCTTTCTTACTAAGTCTCCAGTGGTTTTCAGCTCTCCTCAAACTGTTCTGACTGGAGTGTTTTCTATAAGGTGTATCAGGCAATGTGCTGAGAATTGTGAAGACCTGAACTTGAATATTGAGTCAATTTTTGGTGTGGGCACTTGGAAGAAATCCACAGAAAAAAAAGTTGGAATGGTTAGAGCTGTAGGAAGCAACTCTAAGAAGATGCCTGGGTGCCCTGCATGATTCTGGGTGTGCCACAGACCCATAAGCAGAACTGCAAATTACTACAAGGAACATACGCTTTACCAAATCCCAGCTGCCAAAGTTCACACAGTATGTACTGCATAAGTCAAATAGGATTCAATTCTCAGGTCAGAGGTAAAGTTCTGAAGATCTCAACACTGCAAAATAAAAACACATTCGGTATCCGCTGGCAAAAGGGAAAAACAAGAAAAAGACATACATAGCTAAGTTATAGTTAGAACTTCTCTATGTATCATAGTAACGCAAGTTGCAAAATCCAGCACTTGTTAATTAAGAAATGCCAAAATAAACAGAATGCTGTCCTGCACATCCAAGCAGTGCTTTGGGAACAATAACTCGGGAGGGAGCAGTGCTGTAGTATGAACAAAACAGACAAGCATAAACCTGGTACTGGTGGGCTGAATCTCCTTCTGATGGATAAGGAACATTATCCCCGATGAATTTCAAAGAGCAGCTCCAGAGATCAGCATTAGAATTTCTGAACAAGAAATGCAAACTTTTAAAAAATCATCACCATACCAGATAATCCAAGTAAAGGGGCCACTGCTGGGTGTTCTGACAAAACTGAGAGCAAACATATAAGCATTTCAGGAGTAGAAGACAGTTTTTATCAACTTCCCAGTTAGCCAGTCACTGAAACCTGTAAAAATAAATCTGTTCACTGACTTCAGTGGCACTGGATCTGGCCCGAGGGCCTTTTTTGCCCTACCCCAGTAGTGAGTAAACATCATCAGAACAGAACTGCAGAACTGGGCTCCATTTGTCAAGTACTTGCCAGAGCTGGAACCAACTCAGAGGAGCCCGTTTGCTGAACAGAAGAAATGCCAAATTATTTGACACAATCAGGTTTTATCTACTGATGAGCATTCCTGGAAAAATTCCTTCCTGTGACATGAAGAGGAACACCCACGGGGTATGTCAGTGAAAATGCCTATCAAAACATGATAGTACATATATCCCACTGTACAAATTATTCATGTGGTTTATGAACGTGTTAAGAATGCATTTCTTAGCTGGTGTTCCTATTTATGGATCCCTAATTAATTTTTTGCTCTATTCTCATCCTCATTGGATCAAAAGGGAATGGGATCATGTCATAGCACTCAGTAACAAATTAATTTGATGATTATGGGGAATTTTTGGTAGATATGAAGGGAAGCATATCCTTTTCTCTGCTTCCCCACATGAAAAAGGTAACAGGGAGAGCTGTGTGGGGCACTGATACAGCTGCAGAGCTCTCTGATTTGCAGAGGAATTAATTTGCTCTTGGAACATATGCCCTGTTACCCACTGACTTAAACACACAGCTTCTGCTGCTCATGCTGAAAACACAAACTCACCCCTGCACAAATATTTGCAGCCGAACAAAGTCCCACTGCAGAATGCCCCTTATAGCAGCACCAGGTGTCAGAGCAGGAGGGCAGGCAGTGAGCGCACAGCTCCATGTGGAGAGCAGGACCAGGGCATACATGGTTACCTTTCTGACAGCTCCCAGACCCTTCCCATGGGTGCTGGGTCCAGAGCTGGGTGCTGCTGGGCCCTGTAGTGCTGGGAAAGAGAAAGGGAGCAAGAGCAGACAGCTGAAATCTGGACACTGCTTTCAAAATCATTCCTGGCTTCCTTAGGGAAGTTGAAATCGGAAAAAAAGAACCTGAGAGAGGCATACATGGTCTGTTGCATGCTCTGCTTCCCCCATGTTCCTTTAGTGAAACTCAAAGCCTTTCTTCTCCTCCTGCTCTGTTTTATCCTCTTTTCCATACCCATTCCTACTTCTCTTTTCATCTCTCATCTTGTCTTTCTTAAATGTATGCACAGCTGCTGAAATCAGTAAAAAGACAAATCAACTTTCATAGGAGAACCCTCACGAGCTAAAATACATAACAGATCTTCACATCCTGCCAAAATCTCACTCTACCCAGAACTGAAAAGATGGCAGTCAATGAGCGAGAATTCTCATGTTCCAAATACTGCTTCACATCAAAAGAAGGTTATATTTCTTTATAGCAAAAGTTCCAGCAGCTTAAATTGTTCCACAAAGTTTTAAAATCCATACCCTCAACCGAGTTGTCTTCTCCAACACAGTACCTGCTGGCTGGCCTCAGTACAGGGACACAGCAATGCATTGAGGGGCAGCCAGTGAAGGGCCAGCAGAGCTAGAAGTGGTGGCAATGATATTGCCTCACAAGATCTCTTCTGTTTTTTCCATCTCTGGTTGACCTCATATGAATGAGGCACAGAGTGCTGCAGAAGCAGCCAGAAAGAGAGCAGCTACAGCTCCAGAGCCACAGTGAGATGCATGAGAGTTGGCTCAGCTCTCACCTCATCTTATCCTCTGCACAGAGCCCTCACCCTTGAGACAGCCAGCAGCCTGCTTAAAAGGAAAATTTTCACACCCCAGGGCTGTGGGCTCATGGAGCATCCCACACGAGCTCAGGTGCTGCTGCTGCAGCGGTGCTGTGTGTTCAGATTTGAAAGCAGAACGTGGAGCGGCTTAACTCACACAGATGGGGCAGGCAGATGGGATTAGCTCCACAGCCCCCCCCATGCAGCCCTCCCCATGCAGCCTGCCCCACTCCCTCCCAGCATCTGCCCCGGGATTTCAGCATGCCCCACTTTTAGCAACTATTACTGCACAGAGGTAAACACAAATTAAGATATGCCTCAGCATTATTTAAGATCTATTTTCTCTTTTGGAATAAACCCACTACTTCTTACTAGTGAATTATTCAGAACTTAAATTATGTCCCAAGCTGATGAATTCAAGAGCAATGAATCACTCACACAGGACATGATTTAACCCAGAAAGATGGTGGAAGTAAAACACAGGATGCTGCTTTGTGTGTGCATCGCAACCCAAGAAACAATAACCATTCTCAAGGCATGAAATGCTGGCTGCCTTCCTGACACCACCAGAATCACAAATGAACGGCCTCACCTGGAACCAGGGAAGCTGACGGGAGCTTAATTACAGACAGGGTGTTGCAAGAATTTGATAATTAAAATGCACCAGGGTCAAACAACTGTTTTCTGTAGTGGAAAACAATTTCTTATTACCCCGTTAAACTGATAACACAGTAGACAGAGATGATTCACTTGAAACATGGCTTTGAAAATGCATTTTCTTCCTCATGGGATTTACCAATAAGCCATCGAAGATTCCAGACCTGATTTCCTACAGAACCCAATGCTGTTCTTCACATTTCTTTTCCCACTTGTAATAAATTTTAAGGGCTAAAACAAGTGAGCAGATATGTGGACCAAGTCAGTGCTTTCCAGCTCATATGACTGCAAAACATTGCTGCTGTGGGCACAGCTACAGCAGCACCACAGAGGACCTTGCCATGGCCAGGGCTGCTCTCCATCTCCCTGCCGCAGGTCACTGATCTCAGGTCTCAAACAACCATGCTGTACCCTTGGTGTCTCTGTACCAGAATTAAAAATGCAATAAGCTATGAATACAGTGCTGCCCTATAAAGCTGGGCACAGCATCTGAGGGCAGAACTCAACACACTTCAGCCATATAAGCTTTAATATCCACAGCAAACTGGTTAATTTAAATGATTGTATACATGCATGGGCAAAAAGAGATCAGAATAAGATGTCCGATGTGAATGTTCACACACAGAATGATTTATGCCAGCACTTAACCTCCCAATATTTGGGTTGAGCTATGTGCCTGCACAAGGCCCTCTGCTCAGCAGCATCACATCACCAACTCCGTGAATATACAGCCTCACAGGGAGAGATTTTCTGCGAGAAATTTCATCCTCTCCATCTCAGTTCAGATGCACCTAACCACATCTTTTTCAAACAGGAAACAGCTCCTGTGAGTGGATCTCTTCCCTTCTGCACTTCCAGGCACCCTCTTCTGCACATAGCAATTATCTGAACTTGTTCTGCTCTTGTGGTGATTGCAGCTTGGGATTCCTGTGGTTCATCACACAACCCTTTTGTGCACGCTGCCCAGCTTTACAGGACAGCCTTGTGTTCACAGCATCTTCTCACTTTTTTATTTCTGATACAGGGAATATGCTTTCATGCCTTTTTAAATGTCTCAAGCTTTTGAGATACAATTACTTTTTGTTACTTTCCACATAGCTCTGTTTTATCAGGTCTTATTTTCCTCTATTCCCCTTTTTTGAATTAGTTATATAATACCGATATTCCTTCCTTCTTCTGCATTTGTATTCCCTCCTTGCATATTGCAATACACAATATCTCCAATAGCTCACAGCTGCTTGCTAAGAAACCCTAATTCAAGCACAAGCACACACCCAGCTGCGTGCTGTGAGATGCCTGCTCAGAGCACTTGAGGGACCTTCTGCTAACGTTGCCTGTCAGTCTTCTCTTTCCAACCGTGTTTCTCTTTCTGCTCATTGCTAACGCAGCCTTTTTCTCCTTTGTCAGTTTTCTCCCCTCAAAATGTTTCCTGCAACCAGAGCTGAGCAGCAATCATTCCCACAATGAGCCACAGCCGTTTGGTCTCAAGTTTCTTCAGAAAAAGCAAGAAACAGCAAAGCTCCCCTTTAATCACAGTGCCCACAGAAGGGACACGAAACCAAACACCGACTGCGCAGTGGGAGTGAGGGCTCTCCCTGGGGCTGCCAGGTGTGACCCAGCAGGGGCTGACCCTGGTGGCTGCCAGCACTGAAGGACAAACCCTTTTGCAGAGCAGCAGCAGCAACCTCGGGAGGTTTTCCACAGCAGAACTGTAACACGCAGCCTCCAAGCGTGGGAGGCTGGAGGCAATTTGAGTGGTGCTGAGAGGTGCCAGACTTATCAGACATGGAAGATGTTTCTCCAGATTTCACTTGCGTACTGCTTTATACCTATGCTAAGTGTGCAAAACACCACTGCTGGTTTGACGAGGGAGTTCTGCTTTAGTAATCCTCAGCACCTGTTTTACAGCACCAAATGACTAGGCAAAGTCTACACAGAACAGTACTGTAGAGGCAGAAGGATTAACAGCATTATTTTGCTGCTGTCTGCCTTTTCTGCTGTGGAATCAACCCTTGTATGCAAAATTGTTCAATATATGTTTCATGGTGCAACTGTGCAAACTAACAAGCCTTTTTTATGCATCAGAACTGGGAGACCATGAGGTTGTTACTGGGGAACACCACACAGGCACTCAGCACTGAACTGGCTTTGATGGACACCCTCAAGGGAACATACATCTTCTTCAGTATCTATGGACTCTGGCGATACAGAGGAAAAATGTATATTGTGCTATCTTACTAAACCAAAGGCCCAAAAGTTACTTTAAACTATTTATTTCTTGGCTTGTTCCACAGACACTGGCTCTATTTGGGATTCTCGGTCAAGGCTTTTCTTCTGTGAAATGTAACACATGTCAGAGATGCTGGTGTCATTAGTCATAGCAGACAGCAATAGTGGTCATTTTAACTATAGGAATGCCTAAGACAAAGGCTGCAGTCCAATACCTTTGATTTGTGAGTGAGCTTGAATAGCAATGCAACATGCCAATGGAAAGAAATGAATCCATTGAGATCAGCTCTACCTCCAAACTGTAGCAAGGTTTGGCTCACTATCACTGAGCTCTGGCTCACATGCAGACCTGAACACCTGCTCTGGGGATTACACAGCCTACCAGGATCACTCAAGCAGCCCTGGGGCAGCAGTTCCTGGGGAGCCCAGAGCTCTGCTCCTGCCTAATCCTGGCCACACTTCCAACTTCCACCATCTCAGCCTTTCTCAACAGTTGTTTCGCAGAAACTTTTCTGTTTTCTTCTCACCTGATGGTGAAAGAGAGCTGGTAAAGCACAGACCTCTTTGAGAACATACCACACAACACAACTCTGCTTAAAATCTTGATATATTATCTTAAGTACCTTCTTTCTGTCCTGCAATCCTGAGAACAACAGTGATCCCTGAGGTTGATAAGACCCGTTTTCTTCTTCCTGATGACTGCTTCTCTGCCCAAAGCCTCTGTCAAAAGCAACAGGAACACAGATTTTGGTCTTTCTGTTTCTATCCTACATCACAGTGCCAGCTCCTATTTCCCATCCGACCGCACTGACACCCATAAGCAAGCAGACTGAAGGCAAAGTGGAGCTGCAACTCCACATTGACCGGTGGCTTCCAATGTGTACACCATCACTCAAAACAGATACCTACATAAAAACAGGAGTTTTTGAACTATTATTCTCCAAAGTCTGATGTGCCTAATGGAGGGATGGAAGGTTCATGAAGCTGACAGAACAAGCAAGTACAGCAAAACATAGGGCCTGGATACATGGTTCTGAGAAAAAGCCTCATAAATAGGCTTCCATGAGCCTGGAAAAGGATTCAGATCTGAGAAACTGCTACTGCTTCAGATCTGCCCTGCACTAATGGAAACAAGGCTTTGATTATAAATAAACAGGACTGTGCCACAGACACACCTGATTTCATCACCAGTTTCTCATCAGACTGTGGAATAACCCACAGTGCTGAACTTGACTGTTCATGTCAGCCAGGGGAACACAGCAATTCTGTTTTTTAAAGCATAAATATAGATAACTGCACAAATAGTAAATATCCTAAGCTGAATTCAGGCAGCTTTAGGGTTAGTTTGAAAGAAGAGCAACTACTTTACTTGACCATTTTGGATCCAAGCAGGGATGGCATAAGAAGGGGGGTAAGGGGGAGGGGGGAAAAAACAAACTCTGGAAGCCAAGGGCAAAGAAACAATGTGGGGAACAAAATGAAAGTTACCTTGCAAACGGCAAGTTTCAGCTTGCTTCTAACTGCAGTAATAAGAAAGCGAAGTGAGTCATTCTGGCAACACTTTCCAGCTGGAGGAGGTTGAAATGCTGCAGCGGCCCACCAGCAACGTGGGCAGCGGGTGCTGAGCTGAGCAAGGGGGTTGTGGGCAGTCAGGGATCTGAGGGGTGTGCGTGAGGTCTGGGAGGACACGGGATGTTTCTTTTCTAGAAAGCGGAGGAGGAGGAAGAGAGGCTGCAGCAAAGGTATTGCAGCCTTGTGAAAATAAAATGGAGTAACGATGGTTTGCTTTCTGAGAGAAAATTGTTTACCTCTTCTACAAGGGGCTGGAAGGCGGATGTCCCAGTGCCGTGCAGAGCTGGGCTCTGGGGAAACACTCAGGTCATGGGGCAAGGTCTGTTTGGTGAGATGGGTGAGAAAGGCTGAGCGATAGACCTGTGGCAGCTGGTGACAGTGAGAAGGAACCCAAAACGTGATACTGATTGACTGCCCGAGAGTGGTTAATATTTACCTCAGCGCTCAAGCTGGTATCAGATTGCGGCTCCTAACAGTTGGCCAACCCCAACACGGGCTGTCAACTAAACTGTTAACATTTTTCAAGTACAGACATGCTAATACAACTTAAAAGGAAAGCTACAAAAGAGCAGGTCTCATTATAGTCACTTAAAGAAAACCATCAGGACAGTTAATTACATGCATGTCATTTTGACTTTGTCAAAACCTATGTAATAGGCAATATATTTAATTTTTGCAACCTACATTTAGGGGAGCGTGCTGACGCTTTTTTATTATCCCCAAATCTCTTATCACCAAAATTGTACTTCATCCCCAGGCATTTTCCTCATTTCTCTCTATTCTGTGATTCAATGACCACAACATTACACAAGGTTAACAAAAGAAAGATTACTTTGACGTTTGTAACTGCTTCATCTTTCTTAGGTGTTTTTTTTAATCTGTGTTTGATAGTGTGATACAGCTCATTTATTTTTTAAAGGGTGATTTATGTTCAGTGGTTTTGATCCTTTTCAGTGTGTAGACTCCTAAAAAAGTGCCAATGAACCTTTTGACCCTACAGTAAAACTTTGAGGTGTATTAACAAGTGGCTTCTTTTTATTTGCTCTTTCTTAGAGATAGCAGGAGCCCATTGAACACAAACTTAAAGCTACTGAAAGCCTCTGTAAATTATGTGCACTTATTTCACCTGTTCTACAAATGAGTCTGACTTCAACTTTTATTCATAGAATCATAAAACTGTTTTAGTTGAAAGGGGCTCTCAAAGGCCATTCATGTCCAATGGTCATGCCCAATGGACAAGGCAATGGACAGGGACACATACATTAGATCTGGTGCTCAGAGCCCCATCCAGCCTGATCTTGAGTGTCTCCAGGGATGGGGAACCTTCCACCTCTCTGGGCCGGTGCCTTTCCACATGAATTGTAAAAAACTAATTCCTTAAATCTCTCCTCTTTTAGTTTGAAACCATCTCTCCCCGTCCTAGGGAAAAAGTTCCTGCTAAAGAGTGTCCCCTTCTCTCTAACAGTCTCTCTTTATGTACTGATACGAACATATAGGCGAGGAACACTGAAGTTGTGAGGAGAGCACAAACATTTATATAGTGCATGGAACACAAAGGAAATGTAGAAAATGAGCTAACAAAAGTAGAGCATAGTTCTTATGTAATGAAGGCATGAAGAAATGCCATGTTCTGTGGCAGTATCCAAAACTCAGCTTTCTAGTCCCTTCCTTCCTTGTAGATCTGTAAGAACCAGCCCCATTTTGGCCTGCCAAGTGAGACCCATGTCACAGCCTGGGCTGCAGAACCTGGGAGCAGCACACCAGGATGGGTCCCTGTGGGCAAGGCCTCCTCCCGCCTCTGCTGCCCCCACAGCCCTGAGCAAGGTTTTCCCCAGGGCTGCTCATGCCTGAGGAAGAGGCAGCTCAGCATGAGCCACACCCACAGATATTGGAAGAGCAGCCTCATTGGAACAGTTGGAAAAACTCATATTTCTGAAGATCCTGTTTTCTGGCATGGAAGATCTTCTTCCCTGATGGCATTCCTCCATTGTTTTTTTGATGTTGATGTTGTGCTTTTTTTTTTTTTTTTTTTTTAAATAAGTGGAAGCAGCTCTCAGAGGTACAGCTGCTGCCTGACTGCTGCCAGAGGAGCCACAATTTCTTAATAGCCTCCACTGACGAGTTGCCATGCTAACAAAACAGGAGCTGAGGAAATGGAGCTGTGGAGCAGGCAGGTGTAACCCAGGGCTAAGGAGTGGCTGCTTGCAGCAACTCCTCAGTGTGGCAGCAACAGGGGGCCTGTGGGCCTTGCTTCCAAACTGCTGAGTTTCTGTCCACTCACTGACACAGCCAGAGCCTCAACAGAGCCCCACCTATGCACCAAGGAGGGCTAAGGCAGAAAACAAACCCCATGGGGTTTTGTGCACCCTGTTCCCTTCTGAAGGTCCAGCAGTGATGAACCGACAAGACGAGCTACCAGCTATGGGAGATGATCAAGAGCAGTAACTGTTCCACATTTTCAGAGCACCTAGCAAAAACAGCTAATTCTTGCACCATCACTGCAGATAAATGCAAGGAAAAATTCATCTCCCTCTTTGATACTTCTATCAAGGGTTGATGTGTGAGCAGCACTCAGTGTCACAGCAATAATCACTGCCAGAGTCAAGCTGTACGTGAAAGGATGTAAACCCCAGGGTCACTGCCTTCTCATTTGAGCTATTAGAATGAAGAATGTCTCCTTCCTAGTGTATGAATTAAAGGAAATATGATGTTCTTCTATTTTCAGTAAGAACAGGATAACCTGTTCTGCAAGGTGATAGCAGTCATCTGAGCACTGTGTCTTATTCATAGAACACAAGATCTCAGACCTGGGGAGCTGCTGGGCTAGCAGACATAAAAAGAGGTGACAGAGGTCTTAGGCCTGGTGGCACACAGGACAGAGAAGGCTATGAGGCCCTCCACCTCTGCACACCCATACCAGGGCTGCTTCCTGCTCCATAGACATCAGCGCCTTTGGGCCTGACAGAGCTGAGCCCCACTGCTCACAGGCTGCAGGGGCTCCTGCCTTGGGAAGCATTACAAGATGCAGCAGATGGATGAAAGGAGCTACAGAAAGCAGCTATCAGTGAAATCAGCCTCTCTCAGGTCTGCTTTTAAATTTTTAGTTTTAAATAATCCCATTTCTACATATGATATGTGCATAATTCATTCAAATATATCAAATTTATGGCATAATTAGGATCCAGAATAACCTAATGTACATATAATTATCTACGGACAAAGCAGTAGGTGTGTGCATGGGCGTCTAAAGGCAATGACTTCTTAAAGCACGTGTTGCCTAAACTAACCTGCCTTGACTTGCAACAATGCTTTTTTCAAAGCACAGCAGTGGGCCAGTTTGCTGGGTGTAGCAAAAGTGGGGAGCGCAAGTCAGATTGGAAAAGAACTATGTCACTTTTATATCACCCTTATGTTGAAGTCGCTCTCTGAATTGCCTTTTCCCTTTGTGCTCGGGGGGCACCTCACCACCTCTGCTGCTCAGAGCTGTGAACACCAAAGCTGATAGGCAAGAGCGGCCTCCGAGGAGATCTGCCTGGAGAGTTCTGGGCAGCTCTGCCCACTGCCCCCCAACGGGCAGCACAGCACCACCCAGATGGCTGCAGCACAGCCCTCCCAGCGGTGAGCTCCCCAGGACCGAGTACAGCTGCACTGTGGAAAAACTGACATTGCACTGGAGGATGTGCTCCGGTATAAATGTTGGGCGAGATCTCTGCAGGTAAATTCTGCCCTCTTCACCTTTACCTACCCGAGGAAATGAACAGCGCACACAAACGTCTGAAACACCGGTCATTGTGATTATTAGCATGCCATAATATTAATTCACAACCTTATTTTAATAAAGTAATGCAGATCTGCAAGACTACCATAAATAAATCTTACAGACAGACGGATGTGCTGACATTTGTTCCCATTTCCTTATTTAAAACTCACATCTAAACTGAGTACCTCTCTCAACTGCTGAATTTCATCAATGGCTGTTAGCTGTTATGTTTTCTTCACCAAAAACAAACAAACAAACAAAAAAACTGTGAAAACCCTTTTGAGGTCCCTAATTCAAAACGAGCTCAGAACTAGCTCAGCATGCAGCTCTATCTCAGCAGCATCACCTCAGCATCTGTGCTGCAATCAGAACATTCACTGACCAAATTCACTCTGAGCATATGAAAGCAGAGCTCAGCCCAGGCTGTGCGCTGAGCCCACAGATAGCCATCCTGACAGTTGAGGTGATGACACTCTTTCACTGCTCGCACTGTGTCTTCCCATTTCTTTGCCATATGTCTTGAGGACGTCACCCAACCTGATCAAAATACAAGGTGCTTAATACCAACTAGATTCAAGAGCAACTAGCAATAAAATAACATGATGGTCAATAAATATCTCTGACTACAGCTTTGTTCATCCTTCTCTTGCACTCTCTGTGTTAATATTCCAATAGTACTTTTATGCTGGATGCTGGTTATCCTCCAATCCACACATTGAGCTCATTCTCCTTTTTATTTTTTATTTTCCTAATTAGCAATTTGAAAATGGATTGCTATAACAAGCAAAACTAAATCAATCCATATGTGTAAGAACATAAAAACCAGCCTTACTTTGTCAAGAACCAACACCCATCTAGCTCAGTATGGGAACTCTAGAACTAATAGCAGATGTTTTGGGAAACAACTACAGAAGGAAATATTTTTAGTGGGAAACTCCACAGCATCATATTAAATGCCCATCTGCCTGATGTGAAATCACGTATTTCCATGTCTCCATAAGGTATTTATATTTACACTCATAAAAAGGACCAGCTAGTGGCTGTTCTCAATCAGCCCATCCACCACCACCACACTCTGCACTGTTGGACTTTTTATCCACTGGAGAAGCCTGATTAAGAGCTGGGATCAGTGCTCGTAAAGCACTGGGAATACTGTACAAAACAGCTCTGAGGCGCAGTCAGTGTCACTGCATTATTTATGCATGCAAACCCAACACCTAATGCTGCACACAGACATCTCATGCAGGCTGTCAGCCCTGTGACCTTCTGCACCAGGGCCCAGGGGTTGAAATCAAGGGGTTGGTTTTGTATCAAGTCCTCGAAATATGTTTGCATTTGTTTCAGAGCACTGAAATTCGCCTCTGGAGATAAGGCTGTACCTTCTTCAAGAAAATACAGTCAATCTCATTTGTGAAAACAAGGACAGAAATTGTCCAGTTTACAATCATGTCCTTGTTCTTAATGGCACACTTCTGAGAATGCATTGGTTAGCTGCAGATAACAGCAAGCAAAAGAAATACATAACATGAAATTACTTACTAGTCAAACTTCCCAAGAATGTCTTGTTTTCTCTGTAGGAATCTGTCAGACAGCCCCCAAAAGCAAGGCGTGAGGACAGGGAGGTGGCAGAACGGCTGCCAGCTGAGCAGGTGACAAACACTTGACACGACTATCTCGGTGCCCCTTATCTCTGTGGCAATTCTCCGTGGCCTCCTCATACAGCACATTACAGTGACCCTGATAGACTCCTGCTGAACACAAGTTTTAAAGCTAGACTGAAGCAAGACCTTTCCTATGTCCAATGTCTATTTGTGTGTCTTTAAGGGATGTACATCCAAAGAGACATACCATGCCTATAAGCCTTTTCTTACAGAAGGTTGGGTGGTTTCTTGCGCCAGATGGGTTTTATTCCTTACTTATGTGCCATTGGCTTAATGGTACCTTTTCTCTAGGTCAGCAAAAGGATTTTCATAGAAGGATTTTTCCTCTGTAGTTCTAAATCAGGAAAAGATTTCAACCATAACTTCAATTTTCTACCTTACCTTGATTCCCTCTAAAAATCTTTTCTCTCTCTCTGTCTTGCATGAATAGAATTTCTCCCTGTGACACTGCTATTTATCAGTGTTATGGCATTGCTTGCTACACACCATGCCGTGAAGAATTTCTAAGATGGGAATAAAATAAAAAAAAAAAACATTGATGTTTAGATTTCACATGCTTCTTCTTCTCACTATTACTTTCCTTATTTTCTCTAGTAGAGCAGCACGTTCTGCCTCCTGTTTGTGCTAGGCAGCTGTACACACACGGATCACAATAAGGTGCACCTTTCCAGAGCCACACAGACATGCTCCAACACATGGCACAGGGGCGGAGAGAGAAAATCATTCACTGCTTTTCCACCAGAAGTCTTTTTTGCATTGAGCAGGGTTAGGTCATTACAACACTCCTGTGTACTTAGGACCAGTAGCAACAGCTGTCACAAGGAGGAATCTGGAGTGGGCTAACGTGCCTCATCCGAAAGCACAAAAATAGCTTTGGTGGTGTGGGGGCTGCAGTGTCAGCTGGGGATAAGGCTGGGACTGAGCAACAAAGCTGTTCCTGACCACCCAGCTGCCCTCTGCTGAGATCCATTTCCCCAACACCTCAAGCAGAAAAGACTCCATGGCAGGTGAAAGCATCGCATAAAGGAATTCAACTAAGGAATTTATTCCTAGTTGCATCTTTTCTGCTAAATACAGAGCACCTAATGATCATTGACAAAAATTTCTCTGGAATGTCTTCTGATAGCTTAAAAAAATGGTTAATGGTGAAGGCTTAATGAAACCTTACCAAAGCAGAGCATGGACAACACAGCAGTCTTCATTCAGGATAAAATTAAGAAGGTGCCAAGAATAAACCAGCCAAGAGTTCACTGACTGGAGTGCCATGAGTATTGCATGGGTGCAGTGGGAAGGAGCCACCTCCTGCTGATTCACTCCTGCTGTCTTTCAAAGAACAGAATTTCATGGGTAATTTTCACAAATAAAAAATAGTATCTCAAATGTATGTAGCTTGTATTAATTATCAATACGTAGTGAAGAAGTGAATATTGGACATGTGCTGAATGGTGCTCAATTAGGCATTTCTCTCCTGCCCAGGTGGCAAAAAAAAAAAAATATATTCCATATAGCAGTAACAAGTATCAAGAACAAAATTCTTAATCACAGAATCACAGAATTGTAGGGGTTGGAAAGGACCTCCAGAGATCATCGAGTCCAACTCCCCTGCCAAAGCAGGTTCCCTACACCAGGTTGCACAGGTAGGCATCCAGGCAGGTCTTGAACATCTCCAGAGAAGGAGACTCCACAACCTCCCTGGGACCACAGCAACATCAGGGTAAAACCAGGGAACCCTATGAGAGCTGACAGATTTCTCACAGCCTCACCTAAGCAACCTAGCTGCTAATGGCCCGTTGGTTCCCCACTACCACCCCATGAAGTAACAGCACAGAGAAGCAAAACTCATAGGCTCTTGTTCCAGATGAGCAGCCCTTGAGCAAAGCTGCCTTTCAGCCAGCTCATGTTGCTCTCCAAGTGCTGCCCTGGTCATCACCCACAGCCACTCCTGCAACCACCTAGCCCAGCTCCTGATCATCCTGGTCTGTTTTGCAGTCTCCTCCCTGCTCCTCTTAAGCATCAACTCCAGAGGAGGTTTCCACATGTTATATAAAAAACAATGACGCAGATGAACATGTCCACTCTAGGATTTGATTCATTCACTCAGCAAAATTGAGCAATAATTTGCGGCTTTTATTTCTTTCCTTTAACTTGACCTCATTTCAGCTCCAATCTGAAGTGCCTGCATTTTCTCCTCTTTCCTCTGATACTTGCTTACAGTGCACAATAAATACGCTATGTGTACCATGTAGATGCAGCCTACTGAGTGTGCATATACAATGATACATTTGTAATGACCAAGTCCCATATCTCCACAAGTCAGGTGTGCAGGTGGATACACACTTCCATACAGGAAGAACTGCTGCAGACACGTACGCCTTCAATAAAGGAGGATACGTGCATGAAGCTTGCCTTTTATGGACACTTCCTCATCAGCAAATTTTGCATGAATCCAGGCAAGCCCCAGCTGTTCTACTGCCTGTGCTAAGAACGTGCTCTCTAGCCATGAGTGAGCACTGCCTTCTTTTTGCATTCCAGAAACAGACCCCATGGCGCAGGGCTGGTAAGAGCCCCAACAGAGAAGAACAACCCACAGGGCTTTACAAACCACATTTGGTGGCTGGCTGCTACCTGGAGAAAACTGCAAGACCTCCCTCAAAGTTAAAACGATAAAGAAAAAAATAATACCCATGTATTGAAATATCCATGTAGATCTATGCCTCCTATTTACTTCCATGGAAACTACAACAGAAGCAAAGAGCACAATGACACTATTTGATAGACAAAATTCTCAGCTACAAAACACTCTTTTTCAGCTTAGTCAATACCACGAGCTATGGATTTTCATCAGCTATGAACAAGAACCTGTATGCCATGCTTGTAAATATTTGCGTGGCTGTCTGAAACATGGTTTGTCTTTCTCATTTCTGTTGCCACAGCTGAAATGCACCACTCACTGCCTCACTGTGCTCACATGCACAGTTTGGTCTCCATAAACATTCAGCAAGCACCAGTGAATGTAAGTGAGTGCCATTATTTCTGCATGGAGGAATTCAATTATACCCCTTTACTTCATGCACACTTCCATATTAAATGCTATTTTGTCAGACTGCCCTCTATTTCTTTCTGTCACACAGAAATGAATATAATGGAATATTGGTGGAAAGGTTCCATCTCTACTGCCATACCACCAACTCCTTTATCTGACATCATGGGCCAACAGAACAAAATAAAAGGCATTAATTTTGGAGCAGCCCACTTAGCAAATCTGACTTGCATCCCACCTAATTGGTTTGTTACCAGACACTTATTTCTTGGTGGTTAAATGGAGCCGTTCTGTTTTGCTGTTAACACATCTAAGTAGAAATGAGTTGGCATATCAAAATAACTTTCCTTCCCTTAGTGGATGTGACCCTAGGAGCTCTGGTGAAGCAAAGGATGGTAAATGGTGCATCCATCTGACTAGCTGCTGCCACTGCCTCCCTCGGACACCACCTCTCTCTTCCTGGCTTCAGCGATCATCTCACAGTGAATTCAGTCATGCACAGACAGGTGAAGTGAAGCACTGCAGCTCACTGAGACAGATAAGCAGATTAATTATTTAGTGTTTTCTTCCTTGGATAACTTTGCTCAGTCTTAGATATGTCTTTGCTGGCAGGGGGTTCTGCTCTCATCTCTCCAGGACCAGGCAGCATGAGTGCTGTATGATCTCACTATTAGTAATCAATAGCTCAGAGAAAAGAAAACATCAACTGTGGTAGCATATGAAAATACTGATTTTAGATAGGCATATATATGTATATATCCTGTATTTAATAGTGTCTATATACATATGAAAGTACAAAGCACAAATTGCTAGCCAAGTATTGGAAAACTTAATCCATAAATATTCTGTGTTACTATCAATGAAGTCTCGCAGAACTAAAAGACAGTTCTGGAATTAAGATACTTGTGTTGTATCCAAATTCCTTAGCTTTTGCATTTTATTTGGTTTAACAACTGAAATGGATCATTCTTGATCCTGGCCCAGCTCTATTATCTGACTTCAGCACTAGAAACAGGTCTGGTGCCTGAGCTGCAAGTTTAAGTTTAAATGAAAATATCTATGCTAAAACTTCACTAGAAAATGTCCAAGAGACAGCCTTGCTACGCAGTCAGAAAAACTTATTCTCAGTATAAACCCCTCAACAAAGTTTACAGAAGGCAATATAGCTTATCCTGTCTAACCTACTGGAACCAAACAAAAAAAGCAGCATCGCACCAGACGGTGCAAATTAGGCTTTCCCCTCAAGTCTGTAATGCCTTACCTTGTAGGTATCCAATAGTTCCTCCCTCTAACTCACTATTCTCTAGAAACTGAAAACCATAGTTTCGTATCTGCTCTTGCTACATGTCCTAAAAAGACATAAGGATTGAATTTAGTAGAGCAGTTTGTCGCTTTAATGCGTTTTCCATAACAATATGCATATTTCTTACTGCTATAGAATGGTTGAACCATTTACTTGAGCTGCTACATCTTCATAATGCAAGACATACTTTTACTGGCAACATGCATCCTTGTATTAATACGTTTTACTTACTGATATTAAAAGATGGCTCTGAAAGGAAATGCATGCCAAATGTTCAGTTCAGTGACTTTCTGAGCTCTGTGAGTTCTACAGAACATTGCTTCCCTTTGCCCTGGTCTTGTTCTGGCTGAGATTTGCAGCTCCTGCTCTGCAGAGGGGATCCTCACAGGGGAACGACTGCAGTTGTGACCGAGCTCTGAGGGTGGACACGGTTACAGCTTTGTTGGTGAGTGCTGGGAGACAGTCTTGTGTGCAGCACTGCAGAAAAATGAAAGCATTTCCATAAAAATGAGAAAGCCATGAAGGCAGAAAGCTATGCAGACTGTGTAAGAGCTGGAGATGCCGTGAAACTCAAGGCAAGATAAGGAGAAACCAGCAAGAGCTCTTGCTGTCAGGCACCATCGCTTAATGCCACTGTGTAACAGCTTTCCTTTCTTCAGTGAGCAAAGTTTTTACTTCTAATCCTTTGGGGCTCCTAGTTAGACGTGGTGACAGCTGTTCAAGCTATGATGCAGCGTCAAAAGAATTTTAAATATGACTTTTTAAATCTGGAGAAAGCCTCTATTCTTGGAGGAGCTTCCCTTTCTGGCCACCTTCTGGGGGTGGCTGCTGCTCAGTTTGCACAGCTGCAAAGGTCTCAATTTTAGATCTGTTTTACAGTTACTGACTCAGTTTAGAAATGGAGAGAGCAATAAACCTTGAAGAAAATCACAGAATCACAGAACGGCCAGGGTTGGAAGGGACCTCAAGGATCATGAATCTCCAACCCCCTGCCACATGCAGGGCCACCAACCTCCACATTTAATACTAGACCAGGCTGCCCAGGGCCCCATCCAGTCTGGCCTCGAACACTTCTAGGGATGGGGCATCCACAACCTCTCTGGGCAGCCTGTTCCAGCACCTCACCACTCTCTCTGTAAAGAATTTCCCCTGACATCCAACCTAAATCTCCCCTCCCTCAACTTAAAACCATTTCCCCTTGTCCTTATCAACCCTTTCAAAGAGTTGATTCCCCTCCTGTTTGTAGGCTCCCTTTAGGTATTGAAAGGCTGCAATGAGGGCACTCCACAGCCTTCTTTTCTCCAGGCTGAACAAGCCCATCTCCTTCAGCCTGTCCTCACAGGGGAGGTGCCTTGAATACCACTAAAGCCAATAAGCATGAATGCTACCCTCATTTTAGTGCACGAGAAACACATGAAGTAGTTAGGCTCATCCCCAAGCAAACATCACAAACAAGAAGAAAACTGCCACTGACAAGGCACTGATGTTTGTCACATAGTGCCTCAGGCTGGTGCCTACATGGAAAACAACTACTGCCTCGTAGGGAAGAAAGTCATCCTTTGGATGAGAACTGTTTCCAGAACTCCATCCCCTAGTTCTTAAGCAGTCTCACAGTTCTTCAAACTCTTCATCCAAAAAAAAAAAAAAAGCACTGCAGAACCATAAGTGCAAACTTTAGCAACCTGCCCTCAGAAGAAATACAAAATGTTCTCAACTCCTGAACCATCAAAGTTTACATCTAAACATCCAGTGTGAGATATCCATCATTCAGGGAACCAGAGATCCTTGTAGTGCACGTGTGAGCATAACCTGCCTACTGCTATGTACTAGAAGGAGCTTACAGGAATTAAAATAAGCACATGAAGTTATCATTTAACACTGCAAAACAATAATTCCGTTTCACATCTCAATCCCATTCCTCAAGGAAGATTTACAAAATATTCAGTATTAAAGATTATTATACTATTTAGCATTAAATAATAGAGAATAAGTAGACATCAGTTTTGTGCTCGTTACAATTCTCTCAATATCTCATCTCCTGCTGACATCTCCCTGTCTCAGTCACCTCTGCTACTGCTGAAAGCTCTCCACTGACATCACTTCACCTCAAATAGGCTGATACACATAATTGCAAAACTTTTCCTTTGGTTTGGTTCCTATGCAATGAACTGCATGACTTGTCTCACCTCACAAGCATAGCTCCATTCTGATGGAACAGCAAATTCAGGGCTTGAGTGAGGATGAACAGCTCTGGAAGGGCGTTTTGCTGCTGGGAAGAATACCAGCAGTAGACTGAGAGCAACCACGTGCAGTGATACCTGTGTCAGACTCATCAAAAGGTTTGCATGCTGGAAAGCTTGACGTTTTACATCAATTGGCCTGAGACCGTACATTACCTGTGCTTACATACCTCTCTTCTACTTAGATTATCAGAGTGACAACAAAACCACTATACAAAGGGAAAAAAGCAAAAGTGCATTTTGGGAGCAAAAAAGTGCATTGCATGGGCACCATTAGGGACAGATAGGAGCAAGAAGGCAACAGGAACCCCAGGCTGAACAGCTGCCTACAGATGCCCTTACTCCTACCCCATCCACAGAAAGAAGCTGATGGAGATTATGAAATATTTGACCCCTCATGCTCTATTTTCTGGTAAAAGTCATAAAAAGAACTCCAACTAGCACACATATATTATACTTAGATACATGCCCATGAACCTTAGCGCATCTATTAATATCATAGATCACACAGTCCCTTCCCAGACGTACTGTCAGCCTTAGAGTCAATCTTTGCTAAGGGAAGCTTTCATGCTGCATCTTCTGCCCATATTTCTGCTGCTGCACATGTCATGAATGGCAGATCCAATCTGAATTGATGAATTCTGCCCTACTACCATTCTGCACCCTTAGTGTCCCTCTGTCATCATTTTAAGTTTCCAGACAACCATCTGCTACCAATGATACAAACTGAAAAAATACATTTTACACAGCAAGCAACAGAAAAGATGTTAGTTCTTGTTTCAATGACAATTGCTACCTCTCTCAAAAAGGGAAGTCAAAGATGTTCTCCAAAGCTCTGCAGTGAAGGCCATGCAGCAAGCAGAGTGACAGCTGGAATTCCTGTAGCCATTCTGCTCTACAAACGTGTCTGCTGGGAAGGCTGCTGCCACTGACACGGTGGCACATGAAAATCAACAAAATACTAAATGCTATTTCAGAAAGGCAGAACTTCAGAAAACACCTTCTTTTGATGAGTTGCTACTTAAAGCATTGAAGACAGATGTTATTTTACTTAACTTACTTTACTTGCATCTGTTGTTACGGAGTATTTCTGTTGGAGTATGATCATCAGAATGAGGTCCCTGCTGTGTAATGTGCCATACAGAGACATGAAACAGAGCCATTGTGGAACAAAGCTGATTCTTTAAGATAAAAGAGATTTGAAGAAAGGGACTGCATATTCAAATCAAGCAAATATTACTCTCCTTCCACCCTTTAAATCATAAATAGCCACTTGTTTCATTTATCCTATATTGTTGTTAGCTGCTATTTCCTTACAAAGATGTATTCTGGGGAAAAGGTTCTGATCCTGCTGATGAACGAAGGGGATGGATTTTTGCATGTGGAATGTGTATGTATATGTACATGTACTCACATCCCTGTATCTGAATAAAAAAGATAAGGAGATGGAAAATGAAAGTATCATTGGTAAAACAAAGTTCATGGGTTAAGATAGGAGAGTATAAGAGAGAGGAGCAAAAGTCTGAAAGGCATTCCAGGTGAAGACAGGCAGCTTAAACTTTGCATGCTGAACTAAGAACGAGTCATCGGGAAGGAATGTGCCCACAGTGACAAGCAAGGAGATGCACTGCAAAAACTCCACAGCCTGAGGACCGTGCAAGGGCTGCAGTGAATCTCTGCAGACCTGGTGAAGGCTGATGGTCTCATGACCCTCGGTGCCGAAAACTTCCACGTGAACATCCATTATTTGCCATCTTCTCTTGTTCTGCACGGGCTCTAAAGCTTGTTGAGTCCCAAAATCAGCATACTCACTCACTAAAAAGACAGAAAATCAAACAAGCAATCAGTGGACGCTCTCCTGACAGGCAGTGCCCAGTGCCTGACAGGCAACAGGACAGGACACACGAGGAGAAGAAAGAAGGATGGGAGCAGACGAGAAAAAATTCTCCCTTTTGGCGCAAAACAGATGTTTGTCTAGCTTGGCAGCCATACAGAACTGCACCTGGAGGCAAGGAAGCTAGCAGGAATTGAGGCAGGATGCTTAGATAAGAATTTTGGCTCAACTTATAGACCAGCATTGACTTTGACAGCAATAGCTCAGTTCTGACTGCCTAGTTTCAATAGCAGTAGGGTATGAAGAAAATCAGAGGGAGAATGAGTAGTAGTGTAGTGAAACCTGTGATTAGAACATGGAAAATAGAGGTGAGTATAAGGCAATCAGGAATGGGTCCATCTGACATCATTTACACTGATAGTTAATTCTGTTAGAAACTAGAAAGGGACTGGGCCATGAAGCCACCACAACAGACAGGGTTCCAATAATGCATCCCTGAGTTACAGCACGGCACACAGCTGTGAATTTCTTATGATATCATATGAACTACATATATAGCAATTTAAAGTATTCCTGTATCTACAGATAAAGTGAAGCAAAGGGCCTAAGCACCTGGATATTTCTTCTCAGCTTATCCCAAAGCCTAAAACCATCAGTGAATATCCAGTTTATTAACTATTTCGCAAGTGATCATTTACAGCAGGTTGGGAAGATCCCAAAGCCCACAAACCAGCCGCAGCATGCAGTGTTCACTTTCTGGCATTCTGTCTGTTATTGTTGGATGGCACTAAGCATGCAATACTGCGTAGGTCTGTGATTTAAGCAGCAGCAGCCAGCTACCAAGAGTGGCTTCCAGCTGCTGGCTGTCCCCTGCAGCAGTCCATGTTCCAAAAATGACAGCTTCCCTTAAGCTACATGCTTCAGCACAGTGAGTACTCCTGCGCCCTGTGTTTTTTGTTACCTACATACAGAATTACAGCAGATGTAAAAAAAAACCTGACAATACCTGACCATATGATAGAATCATGTGAAAGTAAATGATCCAGCTTAAACTAAGCATAGCTGCAAATTAACCACAATCTTTATATTTGAATATTTTAAATAGCCCTTTGCAGGGTACAGAGATCACCAGAACTGCAAAATCCAGGGTTCCCGCTGAGGAATTCCAGATTAACCCATGGAACGTGACTGCAGTGGTTACTTCCAGCTCCCTCTGCTTTCCATTTGTGTTTATATAAGAACTTTCCACAGCTTTCGAAGCTTCACAGTAATGGATAATCAGAATGACACCAGCAGAGAGAACTCAAATACTCATATCTTTGGGTAATCAGTAAACCTGTTCTCAACAACTCCAGACAGTTTTTATAGCTTGTGTTTGTTTGGCTGTATCAAAGATGTCTGATCTCCCACACTAATGTTACCCTGCCGCATGTTATCTGCTGGAAGTTTTTCTAGTTTGTTTATTGTAGTGCTTCCAGACGTTTTGTTTTGTCCTCTATGTTATTAAAAAAAAAACAAAACAAAACAAACCGCACACAACAACAAACAATGACAAAGTCTTGCTTTCTGATTGAGGATTGCTTTCCCTTGTACAAAGTCGGGCAGTCAGTACTCACCACCTCTCCCAGAGCATGAACCATCAGACTCATAATCACAAATGCCTCCAAAGAGTTGGTCTGAAACACTGCATGGTGTCAAACTTGTACTGGAGAGGAACTGGTGCCTCCACAGGTCAGTTGGTCTGAATGCTTTTCAGACGGAAATGTACTGAACTGCAAGTTACAGATAAGAAAAGCTACAAGGCCCTGAACTCCATTGTGTTAGTTCAAGCTAGAGAATTACCTGGTATCTCAGCTAGACCTGGTATTCTAGCTAGACTAAGCTAGAATCTCACCCTGCTTGCTGCACCAAAATGGGAAAACACAAAAGTAGTGGGTGGGTGGGAGAGGAGGAATCAAAGCAAGGGCTCAGTGGGCTGAGCAATTCCATTTCTTGGACTTCAGTCCCTTTTTGTTATGCCAACTTGTTTGATATATCTGTATAAAGAATAACAAACTGAGTGAGAAAGAGAGAGCTCAGCAGGACACAGGCAGGTCTCACCAGGTGATGGTGGCACCTGCTCCATCTCTGTTTATCAAGTCCACACTCTCCCCAACCTACCTCAGAGAAGAGGAATGCACAAAGCGTGCTCTGAAACACAGTGGCAGAAGAAGACAAGTCAGACCTTCTCAAGAGTTAACTCTGGGAGACCAGAGGTTGTTGGCTCAGCACTGACAGCCTGCAGAAGAGCCCCCTGCATAACCCTGTGAGGCACCAGGCCCACCCCACAGAGCAGGGCCTGGCTTTGCTTCACCCCTCCCACCCACCCCCCTTCAACTTTTCCACCTTCCCCCCCTCCTCTCACCCCCATTGCCACTGCAAGGGCACTGTGCTTTGAAGAAGGATCTGCTCACCCTGCACATTCACTGCTAATTTCGGTGACTGCTTCTGATCAGACAGGAGTTGTTGCCTGGGAACCAATCCCCGGGAATGGGAAAGAGAGAGATAAACACCTGTTTTCCAGCACAACACTGCTGTTTTGCAGATACGCTTTGCTTCTCTTTCTCTGACTTCCAAACTGTACAACATTGCCGGTGGGAATAAGTACAGAACAGTGCCAGCAGATGAGAACAGAGCTGTGCACACTCTTCTGAGCTCTCACACAGTGGATAATTCCTCAAGGTGTCCGTTCTCACAGACACATTACTATCTGCTATCACTACTACCACAGGCTCATTCCAGTCTTGGAGAACAGCCTCTAAATCCTAAGACGTACATGTTTGTGTTGGCTTTTTGCATTTAATTTCATTCAGATCTGGAACTCACTTAAGTGAACACTTGCACAGCCCTCCTTGCTGCTAAAACTAATGCATTACCATTGTACAGAATGACAGAATCATTAAGGTTGGAAAAGACCTCTAAGATTACCATGCCCAATAATTCACTAACCACAAATACTGCCCATTAAACCACGTTCCTAAGTACTTCACCTCCATGTTTCTTGAACACTTCCACGGATGGTGACCCCACCACCTCTGTGGGCAGCCTGTGCCAGTGCCCAACCAATCTGTTGGAGAATTGCTTGCTAATATCCAGTCTGGACCTCCCCAGTACAACTGGAGGCCATTCCCTCTCTTCCAGTTGTAGCATGAGCACCACTGTTTCTATCACAGTATTAAAATCCCAGAAAGCTGCTTGGGCAAAGCCCTTCACACATACCTGCCCATAGGGAAGCTGCACCTTTCCCAAGTGCTCACTCCACACACACAGACCAAACCCTACTTACACTGTACTACTGGCCTTTGCATCAGGTGCAGTGCTAGTGACTTCATACTGTTTCAATGAAAAATTTATTACAGCATCCGAGTGCTTCTCCTCTCAATAATTCTGAGCTGAGCTGCTATCATTATCCCATACACTGGTAAGCATCTAAAGCAAAGGACAACGACAGCCAGGACTACTGAGAGCACATCTGTTTATAAATGCCTGATCGGAGAGACTGGACATCCCATTTGTCAATGAATTTTGCACTTTGCAGAGCATTTATTTGCTTGTCCAAATCATACATTCCCAGGGCCCGCAGTGCTTTCTGAGTATCCACCACCTCTGCAACACAGGCTTAATTTTGACAGTTCAGGAACAGTTTGCTTTTGAGACAGCTGTCCAGCATTCTACAATCGTAGCTGCACAAAGACAATTACACAGCACATGCAGAAATATTAGAAACAGATCTTCCACTCAGCTCTTGTCACAGAGAAAGCAAACAGTGCTTATGTGTATGTTTGGTGGCCCTGCTAGGCAGGGGGGTTGGAACTACATGATCCTTGGGGTCCCTTCCAACCCGGGTGATTCTGTGATTCTGTGTGATTCTGTGACCCGCAGACTCGTCCCGGCCAGACAACGTGCTGCAGCTCTGCTACCAACCCTCACGTGTCACTGGTCCACGGCCATCTCTGGGCTCCACCGTGCCGTTTTTCTCATTGGGAGAGCTGTGGGACTGAAAGCTGAAAGCAGTCAAAGCACACCTTGCTTTTGCCAGAAGCTCATCTGGTCAGCTGGGCATCAGGTTCACATTCACCTGCCTCATGATTATGAATCCAGGCCAACACAAAGGGAAAAGATAAGTGCAATTCCTTTCCTCAGAGCAGATGAAAGTAACGCGCACTGCACAAGTGAACTTCCCTTTGGATAAGGAATAGAAGAGCCAGAAGTGCCTCAAGGTAACAACTTTTCTAATTAGATCTTATACCCGCGGTAGATTTGCATCAGCCCCTCTATCTAGAGCTGCTGATCATGAAAGCAAGGAACACCTGTGTGCTTTCCATTGTGTAGCTATCTGCACTTCTTCCTGATTAATGTCACCTCTCACATCACCTGAGGGTTCAAGAAGTACCCTCAGAAAACTGGAGAACAGAAACGTAACATTCCAAGTCATTTCCTACCACCTTAAAGTAACAGTAGTTAGTAAAATTCAAGTTTCTTGTACTTATTATGCTCATCGTAATTCTCTGCACTTCTCACAAAAGAGGTCTGGCATGTTCTGTGCCATTAATTCAAGGCATGGTAAGCAATGCCAGTGTACTCTTGGAGTTGCTACTCATCAGCTTTTAGGACAAGCTCAATTATTAAAAGTCTTTTGAGGTCGTTTTAAATAATTTAAAATGAAGCAGAAACAGCTCTTTGTAGCTCATTCTGGAAAGCAAGATGAAAGTGTGATCTCAGCAAGTTAAAATTACTTCAACATCTTCTGGGAGATCTGGTTGTGTATTTAAGGAGTACTTCAGCATAAATCATTTTTTTCCATGAGTTTTCTTCCCCTGAGATTTTATTTTAAAAATAAACATGAGTAAGCCTAACAAAACAAATAAATGGTTACAGAATAACAGGGAAACAAAATATGGGTCTGTACTACAGTAAACATGAAAAGTTCCTCTGGGGAAAAAAAAAAGGCATCAAATTAAGAAAGATTAGATTTCTGCAAGTGAAAGAACGCTGACAATAGTTGTAAGAAGTCAGTACTGAGGGGCATCTAACCCCACATCTTGTCTCCTTAAGCTTTAAACTGAACCAGAGTAGAACAGCACAAGAACCCCATGTACTGCTGCCCGTATTGTGCTGCCTCCAGCCCTTCTCAGGGTCCTCTCGAGCCAGATGTGCCCTCCTTGGAATTAGTTGTTACCCAATTGCCATGGACTTGTCCAGTCTCCTTCTGAACCGCACACTTTCGGCAGTCACAACATCTCTTAAGCAAGGAGTTTAACAACTTGGATATCCATGTTTGAAAATGCACTTCATTTTATTATTACTATCATTTTTCAATAACTCCTACCCTGGAGTTCTTTACCAAAACAGTCAGGGAGCAATAATCCTTACCGATCATTTTCCCAACAGTCGTCAGTGTGACCTTTACCACATTCCCCCCTGCTCCCCCCCTCGCGTGGTGGTGCAGGTATGGAGCAATGGCCACAGCAGAGAGTGGCTGGACAGCCTGGGGATACTTGGCCACACTGCGCCTGGCACAGCGGGTGGTGCTTCTTCGTCAATCAGCCCTTTCAAGATTATGAGCTGATCAGGACTACCTGTTCCTAATTGCATTATTCCATTAGCTCAGATAGCAGAGCTTTATCTTGCACTAAGCAAAGCTCCAGTAGCGTGCACTATGTTAAGGATTCCCAACATTAGCCATCTGTGGTTCTGCCCTTTAGCTCACTATCCTCTTCGCAGACATCCAACTTCCACTGCCAATCTCAGAAGCACCCTTCTCTTACTGCATCCTGGGGAACTGCCCTCCCACACCTGCTGCTGGCTCTGATTCACACTCAAAACGTTCCTTAATTCAGGACAAAAGGATTTCAAGATTTTTTCCTGACAAGTTTTGGGCCTAAACTTGCTCCCCGCTCATAGCATCTCCCTATGGTCAAGATTCATCTACAGAATTGTAGATGTCTACATATAACCTGACCGGACTCAACATTCCTGTTGGCACAAATCTAGTCTATATAGTCAATAGCATCTCTAAAGCATTTGTTCTCTGAATAGAGCCAGAATAGCTCAAAGCACTTGTTCTCTAAATAGAGCCAGGACAGCTTAAAGCACACCACAAAGTAGGAGCTTTTTGCTACTGACTGCATCAGAGCAGAAGCAGCTTGGGTATAACCATCTCTGCTACAGACTTCTGAGGACAGACGTCTCACAACATCAAAAAATGATTGTGTATGCCATTAAAATAATGGATTTTTTATTCAGATAAAAGGATATATTACTTCAACAAATATAAATTTTAACAGTTCCCATACACCAAAGTTTCAAAGTTTGTTATAAATGCAAAACTGTTTATGATTATAAAATTGCCTACTTAGTGGAACAAAACCTAAGATATTAAACAAGAGAGCCCTTGCTTTCAATAGATAGTTAGAAAAGAATTGAGTGCTAGAAAACAACTGCAACCATTCTGCAGTTCATTTAGAGACACAAACAAGCCTAATTTTATTTGAAACATAATCCAATTTATTTTTCTATCTTGTATTTAATTTCTGCTAAGGACAAAAACAAAGCTCCTTGGAGCCCTGCATACGTTCTCCTCCATCTCAACCAAAATTAATGATAAATGGTAGAAGTCTTCAGGTTGAAGGAACCCCTGCACTTCCCCAATGATCCTTTGAGTAATATTTCCTATTGCTTGCTACATTCTAGTTTTGGTATCCCAGAATGCTGGGATGCTGTTGCTTAGCTTGTTAGAAGTCATGGTAGGGAAGGTTTTCCTGCTAATCATTTTATAACCTCTTTAGGTTCACCCAACCACCCTTACCATAGCTTTTGAAATGTCTCTATGCTCTTTCCCTGCTTGCTATATTCATCCTTCAACTCTTTCTAAATCCAAACACATCCCTTGAAACTAGTGCACACTCTAGGAACTCCCCTGCCACCTGCAGCCCTTCTGCTGTGCTGCTGGGATCAGGTGCCAAGCTCTTGCTATAGAGCAGTGCTTTGTGTGAGCACAGAACCTGCAGCACATCAGCAGAAGCAAGGCAGCGTGCTGCAACGCCAACACCAGACTGCAGCTTGCACTGACACGATGCTGCTGGTAAGTCCAGCGACAGGGTGAACTCAGGTCCAGTCTGCATCCTCAGCAAAGACTAACAGACCTGTATTACCATGTTTTTGCAAATCTGACGTTACTCATTCTGCTATTTATCTTTGTACCCCTCTATTTTCCCTCTAGCTCCTCTCCCATAGGTTTTCATTTTCTCTCACGATTTTATGCATGATGATTCAATTATGTCTTCTGAGTGTAATCACTGACCTCAGACCCATGAATGAGATGCAATTTACCCATAATTAAAATCATTCCTCACCTGCAAGTTACCACACATGGCAGGGGAAAGGACATAAACACTAATTGGAACAGCCTGAAAAGTAAACTGTGCTGGCTCACCAGGGTCCTCAAACAGCTTCCTATTGGTGCAGCAGGCTGCTCTCCTACTGGGTGACCCATCATTATTAGTGCTATCATTTTTGCTGAATAGGGATTCAGGTGCCACTGAGTAAGTGCTGAAGGAAGATGCCAAAAGATGGGATTGCACCCCTTAAGACTTTTAAATCCAGTTCTAAATGTTTGCTTCGGTTCACCAGGGAGACTGGTGAAGCTGGAGGTGCCATTGTGGGTGGCAGTGAAAGGAGCTGTGGAAAGGAGAAAACAGCCAATGCGCTATCAGCTTGCTGCACAGGGAGTCCTGGAATATTAACTTCTTACAACAGTACAACTAATACCAAACCAAGCACCCCCTGGAACAGGCTGTTCTCTTGGCAGTTCCCCATGCCACCTATTTTAAAAAGCCCCTGGTTTCATGTGTGCACATTTTTGTATTAACAATCACATAAGAGGATTACAGATATTTTTCCCCCAGTCCTTTCATGACATTTAGCTTTATCACAATCTCCTCTACTTTGTAGTTTAGCTCTGCCTACAGTTGGTATTTTGCAAGCTCTGATTCAACGAGGGCACTAATGCAACAGTGGGGATTTTGCCCATGAAAATTTGCTCAAGAACTTCACTGCAGATTATCAAGAAAAAATAAAAACAATCTCCACTTCTCTGACTGACTTTATTATGCCAAGGTTCATTCAAAATTAAAATACCGTGCACTATCATCAGGCTGAATCTGAAGGCAACAACCACAATGTACAACAAAAATTTACTGGGGCTCCCAGTTCCAGTGCTGTTCCCTTTCTGAACATGTCTAAAGTGCAGCAGCCCCAGATGCTGAGCAGGCACTGGGGTCTGCACAAGGCCCCTCAGAAGATCACAAGAGTAAACATCAAGACAGGTATTCTACAAAATGCAAGGACAACAGATCCTTCCTTCTGAAACAGAGCAATCTTCAGCCCTGCCCTTCATATTTACTAGCCTGGATCTTCACAAACATGGCTAGAAAGCACAAGCCCCGGGCAATTCAAATCACCCTCTTAGGGACTGAAATGCTGTAACACAATGGAAAGCGTAGCAATGCCAGCAGAATAACAAAGTCCAAGGCTGCAGCAGATGAGGATATGCTCAAATGGAGCAGTTGTGAACACAAAAACAAAGGAAAGAATATACTTACCTTTGGAAGGCCTCAGGTGCACAGGGTTCTCCAACGAGATCCCCTTGTCTCAAGTGCCAACCCTTAAATGAGATCTGGGAAGGGGTGGATCCTGGCTACATCCCTTCCTGTCACCCAGGAGCACCGCATGCAGCCGAGCTCCCCTGGGTTGGCCCTGCCTTCCACCAGGTGCTCAACGTCTGTTTCAAGCCATGACTCAGTAGTTGTGCTACAGGGACACACTCTGATCACTTGTTAAAGGTTCGCTTGGAGGTGAGCTCTCCCTGCACTTCTTGTTCATGCCTTGTTGCCAAGCATAAAGGAATCCGGGGCTTCCACCAAACCAGAAAGCTTCCTTGATTCTCCTTCTGAACATACCCCAGCCTTTCATCAGCACTGCAAAATTGCTTCTACAGGATGGCTATAAAATATGTCCTACTCCACTTACAGTATCACACTGAAGGCACTTTACTGTACTTAGAGCATCCATATGTCTTTTTTTAAAACTATTTTTCAGGGAAACTGAATGTGTATGTTTTTAACCTCTTTGCGAAAATGGGCTCCAGCTTTTGCAGTTCATTTATCTACAAAAACAGTGATGAGGTTAAAAATCCAAGTGAAAATAAAGCTGTCAAGTAAAAAGAAAAATAAAAAGAATCCATTCACAATCTGAAGCTGCAACCAGTAATTGATATGACAAAATAATTCCTTTTCCCTAAGATAATTCAGGCTTCTACCTGGCCACGGTCACCTCAGCAGTGTCTGAACTTGTGTTGGATTATGGTCTTGAATGTTCTGAATAGATGGAGCAGCAGAGAGACATTTCTGTGTTATTAAATTCGAAAAATGAGCATCTCCACTAAATGGATTTTATATTTAATTAATTTCAAAAGTTGTAGCTCTTACTTTCCACTTCAGATCTCAAGGATTAATGTACTTTCAACTCAGATAACATCAAGACAGCATTAAAGCAGCATTTCTTCTCCTTAGAAAAAAAAGAAAATCATGTAACATAGCAGACCCTTTACCCAAAGTTGGAGCAGTGCAACCCCAGCACTGCACACACTCAGCTGTGCACACTGGCACCAGAGGCACTGCTTGACCACGCTCAGCACTGGATCTCCTGCACACAAACAGAAACCTCACAGCCAAGTTGTTTTTGTGCAGATATTGGGCACATTTGCTGACACTGATAGAATCAACTGACTTTGGAGAGACCCATGAGTATCATCGAGTCCAACTCCTGCTTCACACAGCATCACCAAAAACCAAACCCAAAGCCTGTGAGCAGTGTCCAAATACTCCTTCAACTCCGGCACTCGGGGCCATGCCCACAGCCCTGTGCAGCCCGTTCCATGCCCACTGCCCTCTGGTGCAGAACCATCCCCTGACCCAAGCTGGCCAACAGGCCTCCCCTCAGCTCCTCTGCTCTGTGCTGAGCAAAGCTGCTTCTCATACTTCTCCCCCTCTAGCCCTTTCACTATTTCTGTGGTTCTCCTTTGCACACTCTGTAATATTTTCATATCCTTTTTGTGCTGTGGCCCAAACTGCATGCAGTGCTCATGGTGAGGCTGCACCAGCACAGTGCAGAGTGGAACAGCCACTGCCCTGGACCGGCTGGCAGTGCAGTGCTTGATGCACCCTAGGAAGCAGATAGCAAAACATCAGGTTTCAAAACGATGAAAGTTGTTCCAGCTCTGGTGTGCTGAAAATGCAGATGGTTCTAAGAAAAAAGAAAAAAAAAAAGTGTTCTGTAAAGCAACTGATCAAAACCTTCACCAATTGTCCTAAGTATTCCAACCTGATTATGAAAGCCTGACATCAGGAGTTTTTCTCTTAAGATTTGCTTCTGCCACCAAATTGGAACAGACAGCCACCAAACCCTTAAAGACATTATAGAAAAGCAAACAGGATTCAGACAGGAACCTCGGAAGGAACAGGAAGCATCAGGCAGTGCAGCGCTGGCCTCCCAACGATAGGATTGATGACTCCCATTTTCTGCTGCCATCTCTCCCTCCCCGCACTGACTCACTGCAGTGCAGCTCCCTGCCATACTGCAGGTGCAGGGCCCTGGCCCCACGCCCGGCTTCTCCTCTGCTTCAGGGCTTCTCCCACTCCCTCCTGCCCACTCCTCTCCACACACATGTGGGATTCACACACGGTACTGCTGACTCATTTCAGAAATTTGGAAAGAAAGTTTAACATCTGCACCTGGAACACTTGCTGGTTTCACTATTTCCTGTTTCTCCCCTAAATCAAGTTTACATCTCAAATTGCACTCCACGTACATCATCCTTAGCTGTGGAGCCCATTCTTTTCAACAAAATCTCTCAGCATCCACACTAAGTCAGATGGAAAGGGTTTAGGGTCAGGGTTAAGGGATAGAGTTTATTAGGAAAGCAACAGGTTACAGGGAGTCAAACACCAAGTTTCTCATTTGTTACCTGCATAAGCTTACAAACTGCCCAGGTTGTAGGTTATGGTTTTTTCCTGCTCTATACAAAATTGATGTCTGCAACTCCTATTCCCCCAAATAACAGCAAGATTTTCTATACTGCCAGCTCTGTGTCTATACCATAGATCCCTACATCCCAAAACTGTCTTTCCTTCTATTGCAGAGAAGTGATGCTTTCTACTTATTATAAGTGAGGCCACACTTGGAGACCTATTACCAGTTCAGGGGCCCTCAGGACAAGAGAGGTCAGGACACACTGGTAAGTATCCAATGAAGGGCCACAAAGACAATGAGGAAAAGCTGAGAGAGCTGGGATGATTTAGCACCACTAGCTCAGGAGGGATCTTAATAATGCCTATAAACACCTGAGGGGAGAGCATAATGAAGATGGAACCAGACTCTTATCAGCGGTGCCCAGAGCCAGGATAAGATCATTACAGATTTTGTTTCTACCTATTCAATAATTTTAAGACAAATTACCCCCACAAGACTGAGGAAATGAAGAATTCCACTTAGAAAAAAACAAAACAACATTGGAAGGGCTGTGAAGATGAAGAAATGTTGGACTTCCTTAGATTGGCTCAAAAGAAGGCAACAGCCCAATAGTGGGCATAACAGCAGATAATGAGGAGTTGCTCTATTTAACAGCATGCTGTTAAGATATTAATATCCACTACTGATGAATGAGGGCAGATTTATTAAGGGTAAAAACCCTGCATGTGATGCCAAACCAATTTTTTTTTTTTATATACTGAGCTGAATGAGCTATCCAGTCAGCAAGTCAGCATTCTCAACAGATCTGTTGGTCTACGCTTAAAAGTATCAGTCTTTTTACAGAGGTGTCCACTTGTATACCGAACCTCACCCCAGAGATCATGCCAGGCATTTGGCAGATGCTGGTGTGCAGGCTAATGGTAGTTTATGTCCTAGTAATATCCACAAAGAAAGTAAAGACCATCATAGGAGGTAACCTCCCACATGAAGGAGATAACACCCAGCAGCTATCTCAGCAAGAGCAAGAGCAGGTATTCCCAAAAGAAACACATGCTATAAAAGCCAAGCCTGATGAGCTTAAGTGTTTAGCTAGATCAAAAGCTAAGCATAAACCACCTTAATGAGGACACAGATGAAACAGAACTGTCCAAGCATTTCTTGTACTCAACCATCCAAAACAAAAAATTGCACACAGCTCTGCGTAAACAGAGGTGGGGTCAGCCTCTTTTCCCAGGTACCAAAGCAATAATGTAAAACATAACAGCTATAAGTTGTGCCAGGGGAAGTTCAGGTTGGACATAAGGAAAAATTTCTCCAGAAGGATTTGGTTGGGCACTGGAACAGGATGCCCAGAGAGGTGGTGGTCAAGAAATGTGGAGATGTGGCACTGCGGGACATGGATTAGTGGGCACGGTGGGGATGGGCTGATGGTTGGACCAGATGATCTTAGAGATCTTTTCCAACCTTAATGATTCGATGAGTCTAAAAGGTAGTGGGCACAAATTAGAGCACAGGAAGTTCACTCTGGAACAAGGAAGCACTTCTGTGCTGAGCAGGCATTGGAGCACTAGCACGGACTGGTTATGGGTGTCTCCTCCTTGGAAACCTACAGAAGCCTCCTGGATATGGGCCTGGGCCAACCTGCCAGATGGACCCAGAAGTGCTCCCAAACACTGCCACTCCGTGGTTCTGTAGCAGTGATTTAGCTTCACATCCACTGTTATTCCCAGCCTTTGTACCTCTTTGTCTTGTCAAGAGAAGGATTCAAGGCCGCAGTGCTCCCCCAAACTTCCTCTTCCTGAGACCACCACTCATTTCCAGTAGAATTCCAATAGAAAAGTGAGATAATTTCCCTGCAGCCTATCATATCCTTGCTTGGAGAAGCGATCTGACAGAGATGCAAACCTTTTTTCCCTTTTTAGCTTCCCACCCTAATTTGCTAAATGGTTGCATCTTCCTATCTCAGCAGACGTACATCCCAGCAGGGTTCTCACTTTCAACCCACATTGCCACCCACAGAGCCATAAGATAATAGCAGTGGCGCTCTCATCCCAGCTCCCGAGTATCTGTGCACAAATTTAATTCTCACTGTATCCTTATATTCTGTGCCCTCTAAGCTCTCCTGCTCTCTTTGCTGTACTCCACAGACTTGCTTAACTATCCCCAAAACAGCAACTTTGCAATGAAGAGCATTTCCTCTCCTAAAGCATGCTGCTAACAGGAAGAGATGGCAGCTGCTGTGGGAACCAGCTGAATCCCAACAGCCAGGAGTGAGCAAAGGATCTGTGCTGTTCCCAGGGGAATGGCCACAGCAGTGCTGCACAGCCCAGCTCAAGGCTGCAGCCACACTCCTGCTGCTGCAACGTGCTCGTGCCATCTATCCACCCACCCTCCCTCATACTAGCAAATGAAAAACAATATATTTTAATTTCTTCACATTTATCTCTCAATGCTGGTCCTTTTCAATTGAATGTGTTTTGCTTCACTGTCTCTAAGGCTGGAAACTTTCTAATAAAAGCAGATTCCTTAAAATGTGTTCTTATAGGAGAAAGCACACAAGTTTCCACAATTAAATCAAGGGTATTGCTGCTGCAAAACTGGCAGGGGAATTGAATTTTACTAGAGGTTTCAGGATATATGAGAACAGCCTGCTGAAGCGGCCCCCTGCAGGTGTGATAGCTTTCTGCCACCTTTCCCACATTTTCCCAATCAGCCGATGATTCGATCAGATTAATCTCATTACATGAAAGAAAGACAGTGACCTCCCTTCTATTACATTAATGGTGGTTTTAGTAAACTGTTATTGAACGTAACTGCTGTTGTGCCTCTGCAGTATAGATGGTGGTTTGAAAAGGAGTTTACACGTGTCCACACTCTTCAGCTTAGTGCAGGTTTTATAAGTATTGCAATGAGACACACTTTATAGACACACACACACTAAAAGAACAAAACAACCCCTGAAGGTTTATAAAGACAACAGAAAGTTATTTCAAAATGTTTCTCTGTAGCATGTGAAAAACTAATTGATGGTTTGCAGTGCTCTGTAGGAGTGATATCAACACTGACCTCCATGGGCAAGATCTAATGTAATTTTATAGTTTTATAATTAATGTGCAAAATAGCAGTCTATCAGAAATAACCAATGATAAACACAGGAAAGCCTAGTTTAATATCCCACAGATCTCATGAGCATGACAACAACAAAATCACTTAATAAAGAACATCAAGCCAGATCGCTTGCTACAAAACCAGACAGAGGCATAGAAAATTGTGATATACAGATTAAAAAGAAAAAAGAGGAAGGCACAAACAGAGTAATTGTTATGTTTGTATGTATTTGGGGGTTTTGTGCCCTAGAAGAGTATGGCAAGAGAGAAGAGCTTCACCTAGGGGGAGGGCATCCTCAGCCACAACAGTCTCCAGAAAGAGAAGTCATTTGCCTGTATGGATCTCTGCCAGGCCTGCACCGTTACCCATGTGCCCCAGCAGTGTGGAAGGAAGTTCTGGAAGACGAAAAAACCAGGAAAAAATCCTTAAAATACACTTCTTGATGATACACCTTGGAATTCTGAGGACTGTATCTTATTTTCCTCACAGCAGGACTTATGAACCAATCAGAAAAAGGCAAAAGCAAGTCTGTGCATAAAGCAGCAACTCTACCAGTCATATTTTGCCAGTGCCATACAGTCATGTTTCCTGGGCCACTTCAAAAGAAACTGTGAAGCTGTGGAAACTTCTGATGAAGTGCAAGACGAATCATAGAGCAAATATAATCTGCTCTGAATAGTGCAACGGAGCTGAATCGTAAAGCCATGCAGAAATGGCTGGGAAAAGTCACCAGAGGATACATAGTCACAAAGGGCATATTGGTGCTTCTTGGCATTTTTATGCATAATGGATGACCTTCTTCCCTGTCTGAGAACAAAGACCACACGGACCATCCCCCCAACCCCCTACCACCACGGCACAGGCACACACCAGGGCACAGCCCTCAGCACCCACACCGCTGGGCCTTCCGCCTGCAACCAGGCAGGGAGCGAGGCCTGTCGAGACAAGCAGCCCTCGGGAGCTGCAAGGGGAGGGGAGCAGATATTCCAGCTCTGCCTGTCAGGTCTGAATTTCAAAGGCTGTGCCTGGGTGTGGGAAAGAATAAAGAGGGTCTGTCAATCCACATGCAAAAGCCCACACTGTTGCCCTAACTGCCAGACTGTCACTTGGGACCGAAGCACTCGTCCCCACTTGCCCCTGCCCACTTTAGTGAATAGCAGCAATACTCAGTGGCACACGCCCCGTTTCACCTCCATCCTGTCGGTCAAACAACCTGCACGCATTTTAGAATACACATTTCTAAAACTAAATATCCAATGCTCTTAAAGAGGGAGGACATCCAAAACAGGCAAGGTTACTGCCTTGAGGAAGATGGCAAAGAGCAACTCGCACAACCTCTCGGTTACTTTACTCAGATATGGGCAGTAGGTATTAATTTGTGGGGTCTTCTCAATGGTAGATTTCTGAAGGCTACAGTCTACTTCCTTGCAGGCAGAAGGTGAAGACTACCGTTGTTCTCAACAAGAATGTTATTTCTTTCACCAGATGCAATGAGCACATTTCTGTTTCACAGCTATGACTCAGATTTTAAGTAGAACATGCTTTGAGGGTGTACATGTATTCCCTTCAATCTGTGGCTACAGTAAGGCTTACATACATCATTACCAATACACTAAAACATGTGGTAGCAGACACCCACTTGAGGGAGAGAGAATTTCACCTGGAAACTCTGAGATGAGGCTGAAATTCATGATTCACTTCCACGGCTTCACCTGGCAGTTGGACAGAATACATAAGTAAACCCAAAAAGGTAGTTCTGACAGCCCAATTTCCAAGTCTTTCTTAGTCTCCAGATCAGGAGGCGGCCCCTAAACTTAAATGCTCTTACACTTCAAATGAAGACTCATTTAATACTCGTAACTGGCTTATTACCTATCACATATGGTTATAAAGGGTGCCAATAACAGGAGGATGAAGTTTGCATATACAATTCCAGTCATTTCTGCTTTAGTTCTGAACCAAGAGGCAGACTGCTCATTGTCTGTGTACCAATCCACTGCCTGGAACCTCTACATAAAATAAGTCTTCTGCTTTCTTCATTCCAGGAGAACCATACCCACATCCCAAATTTCCATGGAAATATCTTCACAACTAATGCACAGATCCCATGTCCCAGATACTGTTCTTAGTCCCTTGAACATCGCAATGAAAAATACATTAAAAGCCTTGGGAAATAGGTAAGAATTCACTGCTTTTGACCAATTGACCAATTTACTTCAAGCCAATTGAGGATCATATGCGTCCAAGAGAATTACTAGACTGTGCTTGCCTTACAGGGGTACTGTCTTGGTCAAGAAAAGAATGAAGAAAGATTTGAAATGTCAGGTCTCCTGGTTCTTGAACAGTGACTGGCAGCAGCACTTAAAGCCTCTCATTTAAAACAGAACAAATCCTGAAGGAAATGTGGATGTGCTACATCCTGAGCTCACAGAAGCACTAAATCACTTCCAAAACATAAGAGGCTGTAGACTGCTCATATCTATGTACTTACAGTTTCCTCTTAGTTCTAGGCAATTCCTCACTCCATCCATCTCACCATTCTGAAGGAGCCAAATGTGCATTGCTTAAAACAAATCCCTAAAACTGGCTTCAAATACACAGATGACTACACAGTATTTTGAGTTACAGTTATATGTCCTAGGCTGCTTATTTTATCTATTGAAATCTAACAATTATTTGGCTATAATGCTCTTCTCTCAAATTCAAGTCTCTTCTTGAAGATCACAAGTTTTGTTAAGCTGGCGAGAAGAAGAGAGGAAAACATATCCATGTGTAGAGAGAACAGCCCAAATACATCTTAAGGAACCGAACTGAAACGGTTGAACATAATGTGAAAAACTTCAGAGTTGTTACAATTTCAATCCTATATATTTTTTAGTAAAGTATAGATGATAAAACCAGTACTAAAAGATAGACAACAGCAACCTGTCAAGTTTCAAAACTGCTCTCAAGCCACTCTTTACTGTTGGCAGGTACTGTGCCTCTGTTCACAGCTGCAGAAAAAAATAGTTCAACTAACATCAGAATAACCAGCTTCCACCAGTAGGTGATAATTAGAGTTCACCACTCCGTGATTATGCTAAGAACGAGGCCTACTGATGCCTTGGCAATGCAGACGCTAGGAAGCCTTTCATCCATCCTACTTTACTTTCTATAGTCTCTAAGTCAGTAAGGCCCTCCTGAGAATAAGATATCAGAGGAGGTATCTGGCTAGGTAAATTCATTACAGATTCTACTTCACTTATGATTTGAGTGTAAAGTTTTTACTCTAGCTTATAACAGACGTGTAATGTACCCACAACCTTATCCTTAACTTAATGCAAACTGATCATTACCTACTTGAGTCAAGACAAACAAGTGAGCATTTCAGTTTTGCTTAGCTCACTTTAAATAGCTTTGAGTCAGAAGGGTCATAAATAAGGTGTAAAAACGAATGGTGAAAGTAATTTCCTAAAGAACTGTAACCCTCTTTACTTGCTTCTTACTGCTGTTCAGGCTTAGAAGAGTCCTTTTCTTCTCAGTGCATATGCAAGACTGGACTTACTGAAGAGCCTCAGGTGCTTTCAAATCTTGTGCTGCACGCACCTGTGATGGTTGAGAAGAACAGAACCAACTCACAGGAATGTCAAATGTACTCCTTTGAAAATACTAACAGACTTCTTCACCAAACCCGTAGCAATTCATCATCAGTACTGGACTAAATAGTCATCTTGTTGATCACATACATACGTTTATCCATTCAAAGACATTTTGTAAAGTAAAATGTTTTACTTCTAAAAACAAGTCCAACTGTTCAGCCCCCTCATCTACCTCTTTCATTATGCTGGTCGGTACCTTTTTCCCCTACTGATGCAATTGTGAACTCCACCAAACAGAGAACTAGAAATGCACCTCCAAGTTGCTTGCACGACAGGTTGCTTTTATTGTCGTATTTCCCCACTTCTTTAAAACCATAAACACAAATTTGTGTTCAGTAAAGTCCTGTGCTGTTACAAAATTATTCTACCCAAACAGTGTTCTGATGTTTCTTTTGCCTAGCAACTTGCAAAAAGTCTTTTGTTATCAACTTGGAAGTGCAGGACAGCTCACTGTAAACGAGCAAAGTAAGGATAATTTCCAATTCAGTGTAGCAAGACCAAATAACCAGCTCAAGAACAACTGCTTCTGGAAAATATGTTTTCATAGACTGCAATATCTCAGATTAATTAGGAATTTATCATAAATGTAATGCATGGGCAGTCCTAACATCTTTGCCCCAGGATAGAAAGTATATATTCTACTCATGAACCTGAATTATGCTGGAAGGCTTGCTCTTAAAATAAACTTGAAGACTAAGAAATGGATTTCTAACCACAGCTGAAAATTATCAGTTTACAAAATATATCAATTACTCTTCTCTGCTCCTTATTTGGAAAAGCAATATCCCCATTTAAAGGTTTTTAAAAAGTAACAGACTATCAACATTCAAAACTTTCTCATGTTTCTCATGTTACATCAATGTTAAGTACCTTCCACAGCACTACCAGCACTGTATGTATGAGCACAATAAAATACAGGCATGTATTTTCCTTGCCTGGAATATGCCAATCAGTCTAGAGAATTTTAACATAATAGCAGTACAGTTCCAGTTAGCACAGAAATCATCAATACTAAACAACAAGACAGGTAAAATGCATTTTAATCTTAGAAAAATATGAGATGCGTCAAAGCAACACGATCCCAGACTCAGCTGTGTGGATTCCAAAAAAAACCCAACAGGTCCTAGATGTTAATAGGCTCACAACAAATTAAAAAAAAAAAAATCTACAATTAAAAATTCAAGGCACTTTTAGATCTCTTCCTATAATTTTCCTCTCCTGATAATACTCATTAGCACTTTGTAATTTGAAATGATGTTTTCCAGACATATTTAGTTGCCAAGCTGCAGCACTACACAATGTGCTGTATCACCGTGTGCCAACAATGACTTCAGTGACCTAACCCAACTACAGAAGGCTGAGTCTTTTCACTATGTTCTCCCTTAAGGGGAAGGTGTGAGTTATAAAGCAGAATTTAAAACGATTCCCAGCTATAGCCATGTTTCCCAAGAGGCACTGAAAAGACCGAGTTTGTGCATAATTATGAAAGATGTCTAGAGATGCCAACAGTGCTGAAATATATGAATGTTTTTAACTCACTAAACATGTCTCAACTCAACAGCACTCTTATCTAAAAAATATTACTTTTGATGTTTTAAGTATGCAAAAATTCATAGATAAGGTAATGCTAAAACCTTACACGTTTGGGCTAGAGCAGTGAAGTGTCTGCTTTGCCTATGAAGTGATTTTAAAAATAAGTTTAGCAGGGCTTTTTCAAACTCAAGTCTTAAAATGTTCCTATTACAATCTATATTTAAATACATTCTTTATGAATATTTTATGAACAAATGAGCTTAAAGTCTGTTGACTCACATAACTTACAAGCTAAACATTTGTTTTCAGAAGCTTTGGTGTCACTGTTGGCTTGTTTTCTGCAGAAAGGCTCTGATGATTCCACAATTCAATGTTCAGGCAATATTTTTCTTTTTTTTTCTATAGTGTCATAGAATATTCTTTTGTTTTGTTTTGTTTTGTTTTCCTATATTTTTCATTGGGCACATAATTTTTTCACATTTAAATAGATTAAAAGGCACTGTAGTGAATCTTAGCTAGTATCAGTCCTATTTACTTTGTCTAATGACACCGTGTGCTATTTTCAAACACCCATGCACAACTCTGAACTACCACAATGGACAGCAACCTGCTGCGCTGTATCAAGATCAATTCAACAACCATTTCTTTAAAGCATAAATCTAACTTCAAAAACCCAAATCTTAGTGCCATAAATACTGAATAAATATTTTGCACCCCTTGTTGTTTATTGTCTTTTATTTGCCCTCAGCAAAATCGACATAACTTATCAACTTTATGATGCATTCCCTAGTTAACCATAGGAAGTTTACCATACCCTCCAGATTACATACAAATGTGATGCTATATAAGAGAAAACATCCAGAAACAACATGAGTCAAAGAGAAGCCAAACCATCCATACATGTAAGAAGACAGAAAACAAAAGAAAAGAGCTCTACCCAAAAGCTTTTTCCTTTTTAAATTAATTCTTGATCTGTGGTCTTCTAGTGGTGATGAAATATCAAAAAATCTACAAAAATATTGATCTAATCTTTCTATCTATATGCACTCAAAAACCATCCAAATAGAGCACTTGAAGTTAGTGTTTATCCTTTCAATAACTAATAGCAGGCACAGACATGAGAAAGCTCTTTTCTGCAGCAGGCATTCAACTGTGTTCACACTATTAATGCACTTATTTCAATTATCTGCAGTGGTAGAGGTAGCACTTTAAAAAATTGTATTTTGCTTGTCTGAGAGTGAATGGTCACATGTTATCCCTCATGAACAACACAAGGACAAATGGCAAAACAACCAGAAACCTCATTGAGGAGGGGGAAAATATCAGATGATAAACCATATGAGTTAGGAGGGAAAAATGCTTCATGTAGAAACAACACAGATATCCATCCATGGGTTGTTTCTACCCAATACATCATGAAAGAAAACATTTTTCAATTACCAGTCAGTCTGCTATGTTCTTTCCCAGTAACGGTGGTTTCACAAGCCAGTGAACTATATCTTCAATATTTGCAATCATCATTCCTATCTGTGAACTTTGCAAGTTAAATTCCCTCAAACATCCGTTTGTTTTCTCTTCTAATATCTTCCTCCATTGTGAGATTAAGAGAGACAGACTAGGCCTTCAGGCAGTAAAAATGTAACAAGTTAGACTGACCTCAAGAAAACAAGCTGTGCACTTAACTATAGGCCATATTTTTACACTCACATTAAACGTAACATACCTGTCACTCAGCTTTACATAAATGATTCCTTATGACAGATATACTTCGAAGGTTATTCAACACCTGAGCACACATTATTTTTACTCTTCCCAGCCTGAATATTTAAAGACAATAATGTTATATTCATTTCTAGAATGACGAGAGACACATCATATAACTTTATTTTTTTTATTTGACAAGCAGCAGTATCATGTTCATCTTTTCTTTTTTCTTTTTAATGTAGATACAATTATTAGGTTATCTGTCATATTACAATATTTAGGTTTTCTTTTTTTTTTTTTCTTTCTTTTTTTTTTTAACTTTGTCTTAAGATACATTAAAAAACATCAACTGCAAACGTGAAAGGGGAGGAAAAAAAAAAAAAAAAAGCATGGTACCCAACCAAATTTCCACATCTCAGCAATACTTCACTCATTCTTTTAGTAAAGTTTTAAGAAATGTCATAATGACATGAGCTTGAAATATCTATAGGCATTTTCATTGACGCTCATGACATGGCACTGGTGATGTTGTAAACAGCAGAAAAACGGGGGCTGCCAAGTGACCAATTATGGAGGCACAGGCCTGCCTCTTCCCACAGGAACACACCAAACAGTGACAGCAATGATCTCCTTACAATCATACCTGCAGGATAGCAACATCATGCTACATAACTGTATTCATCTGCAGAGGCCTGGCTTCGCTCTATGTACTGTTTGTCTATCAGAACTTCAATACACTTCTTAATCATGCTGATACTTGGATTAAACCTAGCTCTTGATTGGCTAATTACCTGCAAAAGAAAGATATATTTTATGCGTTATATTTATTTACAATAGTTATTCATGCTACCAAGAAAAAAAAAAGGCAAAGATCAGTTTACTTTTAAATACAGAATTAAATAAAGCAGACAGTTCGTTTACAGAACTCAAAGCATCCCTGTACATTAATGTCAGAACACTTTGTTTAACTCATTGGTTCAGTTTGACTACATATTAACAGACCTAAGAATGTGTTTATTTTAGCTTTTGTAATAGTTCATACAACTATAAATGATTAAATTTCACTTGATTTTATTTTTCAAAACTACTTCTAAAGTTGAACCCAATTTTCCTTATCATCACTTTTGTTATCATAAAAATATAGAGAAGATACTTTCACTTAATAAAATTCTGTAAGCCCTGTGTTTTCTTTATATCATTATAGTCACTGTTAAAGATATATAAGCTGATAAGAAGCAAATTCCCAAAAAATGTGCGTGGAATGTTGTAGTAAGAGCTTATCCATTTTCAAATAATGCAGTTTAAATATGTTAAACATGCAACCTATCCTACTGAACTAGACAGCCACATGTGGAAAGTAAAATTTTCAACAATCTTGAGTACTTTAATATAATGTTGCTCTTGTATCACAGGAAAAAAACCCAAACATAAATGAGGCAAGAAAATATTAACTATTCATAGTAGACAGACTTCCATTCAAAAGACTCATTCTTACCCCTGAGGAAGTCAGACTAGAAATTCTAAGGGAATTTGTTATTAATAAGTACATAAACACTATGGTAAATGTAACAAGAAGTGAGTGTGTATATTACTAAAATGAGTAAAAATGTCACAAAAGAATGTATTAAAAAATAGAAAGGCTCTTGATAGTTAATAAAAACTTAATACAAGGCTAGCAGGAAAAATAAGGAAGCTGAGCAGTCAAACTGTGCATACTCTACATGTTCAACAGAAGTTTCCACAAAGCTCTAATGAGAAAGCTGAGCATGTTCAACCCAGAACCACTTGGCAATCTACACCATAAGGCTGAAGAAGTTACTGAGCTCAATGGAGATGTAACTAAGTAAAATTTTCACCTAACGTGAGATTTCATCTTTATATTTACAACCTGGCAACAGTTTCAGAAATGCCCAAGAGTCCATGAATATCTCAGACCGTACAACAGAAGCATAACAAATTTTAAGGAATCTGGCTTATGCCCCACTAAAAGTTTAGCTGAAGTAGACAAAAGAAGACTGGCACAGACTAGTTCAGGTAGCTAAAAATGTGAAAAAATTAACTCTAAAGGATTTTTGTACAGCTTCACCTTAATGCTTGAATTGCACAGATGCTTATTTAGATCCACGCTGATTCTCCATGCTACACAGCAACGTAGGTAACAGTTATTTAGAAGTCTAACCATCAGTTTTAAATGTTCTAATTAACCCAGAATATAAGTAATATTCAAAACTGAGAACTATGGACTAGATGAGTATGGTTTACATATGTCATAAATTTAATTAAAAGCTAAGGTAAAAAATATAATTCAGGTTGATGCAATTGGTAATACATAAATGGAGTGTCAACTTTAATCTCAAATGTTTTTTAAGCTAACTAGCAGTCAAAATATCCATTCTTATTGAAAAACTTTAAAAAGCTCCTGTTGTTAACAGACTGTTGTATTCTGCAAGAGTACTAAATGAGCAAAATGCATCTGAGGCACGTCAGATAGTGCCTCCTGAATCAGTCAAAGAGGAAAAACAACATACAGGAGTTTTTGTTTCTAAGCTGTCAAAATATGTAACCTTGTATCATTTAACATCATTTAAACTGGTTTTAAGTCTCTTGAGTATTTTCTAAGAAGTTGAGAATACAGGGGAAAATGTATTTTCAAAGATAAAACAAGGCTTACCTACCATTTTCTAGCTTTCAGAGAAAAATCTTAAGAGTATTTCATCATAATTGCATGAATTTAAGTAACAGAAGATCAAATAACCAAAGGTTTTGAGAAGTAGTCAGGACCTATGCTGCCTCATCTTTCAGATGCTCAAACTCAGATATCCAAAAGAAAGCTTGCTTTCAGGGCATCTGTGTACAAGCTCTACTTCAAAATCCAAAATCTTTCAGATGTTTCACATTTCACCAGTCAGTATGGACTTACAAGCTCTCTTCAGCTGGTTATTTTGCTTAGGAAATTAAAATTAATTGGTAGGTGTGGTAACTATTTCCTTCATTACCACAAGACAGAAAACATACAGATCTTAAAATGACTGAATGCCTCTCCACCTCCATGCTCAAAATGGTCCAAGAAAGCAGCAAACCCACTCCCACCAACCTGCTCTGAGGCTATTCAGCAAAGCTCAGGAGATGCAAGAACGCCTTAGAAGGCTGAGAAAACCAAGACTAGGAACTGGTTGATACGAGGAAAGGTTAGGTAAGAACACCAAATGCAATTAGGCAGGCGACTACCACAGATGGAAAAGTGGGAGAAAAATGAAAGACTTAACACCTTTTTCCCAGCCAGTTCATGACAGTTCACATATCATTAATCTAGAATATAAAATCTAGACAACTGTAGTACTTAAGGTAAAATGGAGATTAAGAGCATATCTACATACTCAAGCAACTTCTGAAATGTAAGCTATGAATTAGGACAAAATCCAAAATTACAATTAGAGTGCAAAATTGGCTAAGTGCTTCTGTGGAAATTTCATGTCTAAATTATCCATACTCAGGTGTCTTCAACTGAACCTACGGCTCTGGCAGTGATTCTTATAGGAGACAACATCTGCAGACATAGAGGCAGCCAACAGGAAAGAACAAGCACAGAAATGCTTACTACTTTAGTGCTAAGACATATTTATAGGACTGAGTGATCACAGGTAGGTGCTATGTTTCAAAGTAGACTTTCACTAGTGAATTTCACTGAAGTACTAGTATTGACATGGTAATTCTGCAGTTGGATGTTTTACCTATCTATCCTGATTATTTTCATCAAATCACGAAGATTTTCATGAAATCTTAGGAAGAGGATTTTATCTTACCTCCTGAATAAGAGCATTATGTCGCAGCACTTTACGTGCTTTCATGATACGGACTATAGCAGCTTGAAGATACATTTTTCTATCTTCATCTACAGCACTTCTGGTCTGCTCCATCTCCTGCAACATAGGAAGAAAAGTAAAGCTTTAAATGTAGCAAGATTAATAAATACATCATAAAAGTATCTTGAATCTAAACTTCTTACTTTATTATTTATCAATTAACACACTCAGTAATCTAGATAAAGGTCAATTTCACATAATGTGCTTCTGTAAATCAAAAATACCAGATTTCATGCAAATCAGAAGGTAGGTAGGAAGAAGATATCTGAAGCAGTGCCTTTGCTAGGGAGAAAAGCAGGCAAAATTTACAGCAAGGTATTGAGTTTAGCAGCACGTGTAACTCTTGTACAGAAGACTATGCCTTAGGAGATACAGAAGGAACCTGGATTATCAGCACTGGAGCTGATTTTAGTTGAGGGGAAACAAAACCATGGGAACAGTTTGATTGGTTCTGCTGTTTCTGAAGTAAGTTGCCAACACCTACCAACAAAAGTCTCATTACTTAAGGCAGGTTAAATACCAATTCCATTTGCTACAGGAGAAATAGCTCTTGTTCATCTTTTTCTTATTATTCCCTATCCTACCTTTTGTTACCTGTATTTTAAGTACAAAAAAAATTGCAGCATGTAAGCTTCAAATTTAAACAACATCTTTACAATGATGTAAATCCTATACCTGCTTACAGCAAACTAATATAATCAATTCAGTTTTAGAAAATTAAGCTTCCTAAGCTATTCAGCTTACAAACATCAAAGAATACTTACCTGTGGTGTGTCCTTCTGCATTGATGTAGTAATTTTAAATTTCGTTCGTTTACTGCTGAAGTTCATATTTAATGAAAATGTAGACTCTGCCTCCACATCCTCCTGCAATAAAGAGTTTTTTTAAAAAAGAAAATAGAAATGGAGACAAAAAAGAATAAGCAGCAAGGATTTGCTGGGAAGAAAATTCCATGTAGAAGCTTGCATACATAAGAGCAATTTCAGCAAATTTGCAGTTGAAAATGTTAATGAGCCAATTGAACCAGGTCAGTTTTTTAAGCTGCTGTTCAACTAACACAGAAATGCAGTCTCTTTTATAAAACACTAGAAGGAACTCTGACAAACATGAATATTGCTAGTAAGCCTCTATTATGAATAAAACAGAGTGGTTCCAGTTGGAAGCAACCTACAAAGCTTACTGAACCCAGCTGACAGACTACTTCAGGGGTGACAGACCAATAGTTAAAACACAGCATTAATGGCATTATCCAAATGTCTCTTAAACACAGGCACAGGGCACCAACCACCTCTCTGGGAGGCTTGTTCCAGAGCCTAACACTACCTCAGTAAAGAAATCTTTCCTAACATCTAGTCTGAACCTTACAAAGAGCCTCTTTACTGATAAGCAATTAAAGCAGTTTCAGTTTCAATACTTGAACAGCTATTTTACTTTTTAATACTTCAACAGTTTGTCTTAATTGCAAACACTCTCCTTTTAAATAGAATTTTATCCCTGCAAAGAAAGCAGGATTTGCATTTATTTATGGCAGAACATCAAGAGAGCAAAGTGTCACTCATAAATATTGCTAAAGTTGCTTTTCTTTAAGGAAAAAAAACCTCAACATTTTACTGTGCTATAGCAGGAACAGTTGATGGACTGCAGCTACTACAGCTCCAGAACTACGTGTAATTTCTCATTTTTTCCTCAGATGTATCTCCTTCCCCCCCAATACACACCCAGGCCAAAGTCCATTTCTTTCATTAAACAGGCACTGCTCCCAGCAGTCCCAACACCTTTAGATTCACCTACCAGGACAACCTGACAGATCTTTGCAATTTCCAGGCAAGGGTCTGTACAAGTATTACCAATCATTGGCAGAAGAAAGTGACTGCGCTTCTTAGACTTTGTCAAACTATGCTTGCCTCAAAGGCAAACACTTTAAGAGACTTAGTCAATATTTATCTAAAAATATACCAAAAATGAATATTTTTAATTACGTATTCTATATTCTTTATTAGAATACAATACCCAGACATGTATGGAAAATTTAACACGAAAGGGCAAAGATCAAAAGCTTTAAAAATTTAAGCTGTCATTAAATTTTAGCACTGTTGTGCTGCCATGTTTGAAATACAGACTAAGACAATTTATTTGTGTTGTGCATGAACTCAAAAAGAATGATTTTAATGAACCAATAAAGTTGTCAAAAATTTCTTTCAAAAGCAAACTGCAACATACAATACATTGTACTTTGCTGTGTAGCTCAGATACAGGCAGAAATACGTATAATTTCAATGTTTAAGCCACTGACTTTTTCAATACTTAAGATGATAAACCATATACAGATCAGCTCTCAAATTGCTGGATGGAGCAGAAAAGAAGCAGAATTAGCAGACATGTTTGAATAACATGTAAGTTAAATAACCAGAAAGTGCTGTGGTAAACATTAAAAGGTGAAAGGGTTAGAAAGCTATATCATTCCATCTTCAATAACATATTCATAAGCAAACTAGTAAAACCATATACAACCAACATAAATAAATGTACATCCTTTAAATAATGGGCAACTTTCTGAAATTACAAAAAATCTCAGTTTTCTGTAATAGCTCCCAGTGATATATTTCACCCATGGTTTAACAAACATCTTCCCAACCACTGTTCCAACCTGAGCTCATTTCTAAATACCCAAAGCATGTCCTATGCTTCAGTCAAGCATCAGACCTTCCTTGTGATCTCACTTGCCATTTTCTAATATTTTCCCGGATAAAAAAAAAAGCAGCTGTCAGAGCACCTTTGGATTTATTCTTGTAAGGCATGTGAACAGCTTATCAGTTTCTTCTGCTTGATACTGTCCAAATAACTCAGGCTTTCTGGGCTAGCTGGAAGTGCATGCTAAAGTTTGTACTGTATGCACGGGTACCTCTATAGTGTTTCATACATAACAAACTTCTGCCCTTTGCTGTATGGGAAAAGGAGATAAATGATACATTACGCAAATAGTACTGGAACTGCATGAAACACGTGGAATGATAAGAGTCTGGCAAAGTGCAACAAAAATCCTCTCACATGAGCCCTCCTTGTTCTCTGACCTCCTACCTCCTCCTCCTGTAACGTGTCAGCAAGGAAGAATACGGCTGCTGTTACTTTTGGTCTCTTAATGCCACAGATTTATTTTAAAGATTACGACTCATTGCTATACCAATCAGGCTCTTTCCCATGGTCCTACAACTTTTAAAGACAGCTATGCAAAGGGTTTTCTCCTCCAACAGTAGTGCGTCAAAAGCCACACAGATGAAATTCAACAGAAACAATAAACAGTTCTCACATTATTTGTAGCAGACTCTGCTGTTAGAGGCAGAAGAAACAAACAGAATTAAAGAATCACAGAATTGCAGGGGTTGGAAGGAACCTCATGAGATCATCCAGTCCCATCCCCCTGCTAAAGCAGGTTCTCTACAATAGGTTGCATAGATGGGCATCCAGAAGGGTCACAACCTCACAAATACTGTCTAACTTCTTCCTGTCTCTTTCTTTATAAATACAGACTTACGATTGTAAATAAGACAGATCAAAACAAATTCTGTGTTAGAAAGACCTCAACAAACAGTAGAACCACAACACTGAGAACACAAAACATTTTTATATCATTGCTGCATACCTTGTCTGAGTCATGGTTGATCATTTTAACGTCAAGTAAGGATTTGATAGTTTTTGTCAGTTCCTTCTCATTCATTTGCGTACTGTCTTGAAGCTCCTTATAACTGACAGTTTCACTGTTGTTGAAGGCAAGCAACACTGCCATTTGGTACGTTGTGACCATGGCTACATAAGGTTTGCACAAATAATTCATTTTTACTTCACCTACAATGATATAAGCAGTATTTTGTAAAGCGGCTGAATGCAATGAAATATCATCTGAAATGTAACCCACAGTTCCAACACACATGCAATTCCAGACATGCAATTTACACTTGCATATGGCATGGGAATACAAAAATTGATGTTTTAGTTTTACATTTATAGGAGATCGTTTGCAAAAAATGAATTCTGATTAATAACAAGTACTACAACAGTAGTGTTTTTAGGAAAAAAAGAAAAAAAAGATGAATTTGAATAACATAATATAAAAAAACAAATTCCCAACAGCCTCAATAATTTGCAGTGTGCAACCTTCCATTGCTAACAGCTTACACAGAATCACAGAATAGTGATTACAGGAAAGTTGGTCCAAGCAAAAATTTAAAAACAAAATAAAAGACATGTCTTTAAAAAAAAAATCTCAACATTGTTAGTTTCTTTAAAAGGCAATGAAGAATGTCCATTACATACATATAAATTGAGTTTTCCCCGGATTTAATAAATCACAGATAACATAGGCAAGTTTACAAAACATAAACTTGGGGAACACTAAGCTGCAAATGTTAATTATTTTACAAAATAAATTACTTTATGATGCAAAAACAGTCAACTGACTTAAGATGCAGCATAATGTTCCTCTTTCAACGTTTATTATCATTTGAAAAGGACATCCAACAATTGTTAGTTGCATAGAGCACGTTTAGCAAAGCACTTATTTTTACCTGTACAGAGATAATGTAACCAAGTAAGCTTCCTTCCACTAAAATGCTGACTGTAGAATAATTCAAACTGCAAAATAAAATGTCCTTCAATTAATCACACAAACTTATAATAGTTTATTATTATTATCACACTACCACTCCAGTGAAGAAACACTGGTTTGATGTTCAACACATTGGATTCAGACATTGGTGATGATTGGTGCTGAGTCTATCATTGCATCTTCCTTTGAAAGACAGGCAATGACTGAGCAACATTTACCAAACTACTTGAGCAAATTAACACACAGCTTGATGACTAAATAGGAAAAATTGCTGAGACATTCATACTCTCAAATCCTAATACACTGTAGCTAAAAGCAGTCTTATGAAGTATTAACTCTACTGAATCCAACAGAACTCTTTGGAGTTTCTACCAATCAATCTCATTATATTTTATTATTTTGTTTGTTCCAATTCCATATGAAAACATATTTTGTGACTTGCATTTCCCGTTTTACTGATTTTTTCAAACATCCCTCAAAAAATGCAAGCTTTTAGTTAACAGGTATTTCCACCAGTCAGCTACACAACTCTCAAGTTGAATCTCACCTTACATTCTTCTACATATTTTTAAGGGATAATTTCAGAAAAGCAAGCTTGAAGGGAAGCATAACATTAGTCACTTTCCTAATTTGATTTTCAGGCTAGTTAAAACTACACAAATGGCAAACATCTCTGAACCACGATGTCAACAAGAGTTCTTGAATTTCTGCAGTTAAACTTGCAAAACTTGGAAACCTACCAAAATCATATTCCACAAAGAAGCACACATTCATGACTTAAGAAATATATTTTCAAAGTTATACTGACAGCAGAAATTTATGAAAATTGAAGCATCCCCTACTTTGACAGTTTTCAAAATTAACTTTAAAGAAGTATGCTTGCATGAATCTTGACTTCAAATGAAATCTGGTCTCTATGAAACATGGCACAAGAAAGCTGTATCCACAATTTAATCTATTTAATAATACTTCGTTTAGACTATATATATTATTTAGATAAAATACAATTTTATCTAAAAATCAGGATCTTATCTAAAATATTAGGAATTAGTTTTAAAGCTAAAAGTCAAGTAAGTTCATCTGATTGCATTTACTAGTATCTTCCTCATTAATCACAGAGTAAAAAATAAATAAATTAAGGTTACAGAAATGCATACATAGAAAGCAGTAAGTCATCTGTGTGATGTTTCCAAATTTCATTTGACTGGAGAAAGAGGATCCACGAATTACAAACAAAATGAAACAGCTCAGGCTTTTGTCTGTTAAAATGATCTTGGTGTGTTTTTTTAATGTTTTTTGTTGTGTGTGTGTGTGTGTGTTCTTTTACATTTCCACGTTTACAAGAAGCCTCCTACTAACCTACCATCTGTACACTTTTTTCCAGTTCCTGAGGAATTGCAAATGTAGAAGAAGGAGCCTGAGTTAGAGGCCATGCACCTGCCTAAGGGTATCAGGAAAAAAATAAAAGTATTAACATTTTCATACCATGTATACTTCAATCAAAAGTAAAACACTACTGAACAGATTTACAGCGCATACTGTAATTAGACAGTAACTTAAACTAGCAGTTTTACTGGCCCTTTTTTAATACTAATATCCCCCAGTAAAATCTTAATTCAACTTAAAAAACACATGGCGTTTTACAGCACTACTGGTTAGTATGCTAACAAGTTAATTTTAAAAAGACAAACTATGAAAGCAAAGTATTCCACACTGATCACGAGGTGTCATACGAGAAGTACTTCTAGTTAGAAAAATATTTCACTTATTATCAAAACATACAAATGAAATACGAATAACTCAACAGTAATAAACATACATTAGTACCTGTAGAACATATATCTGAAAACTAATTCCCAAATCTATAATTGTGTCCTGGTTTTTGATAAAGTTGTTGAATTTATTGTTGAGATCAGCACTAACACTCATGTCTGTATACATTCGATGAAGCTTGCTGGTAAATTCATAACCACAGGCTTGCTGTGAAAAAGAGATTGTTAACAAGTTTTATTGTGAAACAACATTTATTATACAAATAATGCACACTCATACATTTACTACTCTGATAAGAAAATCTAGTTGGCAGAAATGTTAGAGTATTTAACAGTAGTTATAATAAACAACAAGCATTACAGAAGAAAAATATCAAACTTTTCTTAATTCCACTTTCTATTCATTAATTTGTATAAACAACTGTATTTTTAAAAAGATAAAGCTGGTTTAGGATAGGTGCTTTTCCAACATAAATATAAAGTGTGTTTAAATACCTCATAAAGCTATCTCAAAATTTAAAAATAAAATGAAACACCTCAAACGTATGAAGGATACTTCACAACATGTTTTTCATACGCTATTTAGAAATTAAGTTTTCCTTTTGACTACTGGAAATGTAATCTACTGATTGCTAAGTTATCTCTGGCACCCTCTGCTGCTCTCTCCTAACATTACATCCTCTTTTCCTATTTTGCATTAGAACAGTGTTTACATTACCTTTAGTTTATTAATCATGGCTTCTTCAGAGTCCATAGACATAGATAAACCATGAATTAATCTTTTTGCCAACATTCTGGCATAGAACTGTGTGGAAAAAAAACAGCTATAAGGATTTTTTAAAAGCATAACCATATTCTTCACATATCGTTTACATTTCATTATCGAGAGTTACCTTTTGGAATACATCTTTGTCATCAATGTACTTGAAAACAGTAATGAAACTTGTAAGTTTGTCTTCTACTTCGTTCTCAGTCATTCCTTTTGCTGACTTCTTCAATAAGTTGTCACAGTACTTGGCCAGCTCAAGTTAAAAAAAGAGAAAACAAACCCAAACCTACTTGTCAAGCTTGAGAAAATACATATGCCAACATACTCTTAAACTCTACGTGAAAGTAATTTCGTAGTCTTCTACACAAGCTGTGCTCATGTGTAGAAGATAGAAACTACATCCACCAAAACCACAAAGTCTATGCAAATATTAACAGAACCACTTCTTTTTTTTTTTTGCATACCCCCAAAACATGTATGTGTGTATGGGTTAAGTAATCACTACTCAAATACTTACATGAGCATAACTTAATAAGAGCAATGGATATACATGTGGCGGTGCCTAATGCCGACTCATCTAACAGCTGTAAAGAAGTATTTCTACATTCTACAGTAATACTAATCACTTACCAACTCAGGTGCTTTGCAGATTGACTTGGGCTCCCTGTAGTTAACAACTGATGTCAAAGCCTAGACGTGAATGTACAGAAAGGAAAAAAATAGAAACGACTTGAAACCTAATACATGGAAATTTTTCAAAAAGCAAAAAATGTTCAGGTAAAGAACATTCCCCAATTCCATAAAACGCAAAAAGACAAAAGGGTGATAATGAAAGAAACAAGTGAATGGGTTTGGATCACTGCTGTGTGAGAATTTGTTGAATATTTTTAATATGGGATTTAAATCAAAGTGGAGAAAGGAATAGAAGTTAATTACAAAAAGCAGGAGAGAGAATTTAGTTTCAGTTACAAACATAAACATAGAAGTATGAAGGTTTTAGTACACAGCAAGACGTGTGGTTTAAAATAATGGATGAGAAAAAACTAAGGAATGTAGAAAAGAGAAACTGCAACTGCAGCAGAACAGCAGTAGTGACTTCTAAGAGAATACAGCTTGATGTGAAAAGCATACTTGGTGTGCCCATGGCAGTAAGAAAGGAAAACTATTCGGGTTGTTAGATGTTTGTTGGACTAAAGAAAAGAAAAAATATTGTTGGGGGTTATTACGTGAAAACTTGAAGCAGTATAGTAAAAAAACATGGCAGTTGAAGATAGGCTGAATATGAAGAAATAGAAAAGGAAAGAGATAATAGTTCAGGATGGGAAATTGCATGACAAAGGTATAAGGATCATAAAGATTAGGTTATAAACTACCTATCGTATTTCAACTAGAATTTTAAATTAATACTGGACCAAAAATATTTCATTATCACAGTTCATAGGAATTAGTTCCCTCTCTGGAAGGAATATTTAACGTGTTTTGCATCTTTAGCTTCAAAATTCAGTACAATTTAAAGTAGTACAGAAAAAATTTCCTTAAATTTCCATACCATGTTACAAAAATTGAAGTCCAAATGAACCTATGCAGAAAATATTATTTCTATTATTATTACAAAGAAGAGCTGACAAACAACTTTTTTGTACAAAGCTTCAACATTCCAGTATTTGACAAAGTCCCAAGAGTCCCTGTGACATAGGAGTGAATTATTTAATTACAAATACAAAAATCTGAAGTTTAGAGCACTCTCTTGTAATGATAGTGGAGACAACATCAGCAATTTTCATACTGATCATGGAAAACTGGCAGATTAAAATCTTAAATATCTATTGTAATAAAGTACCTCAAGAAAAAGTATACTGCCTATCTGCCAGCAAAAGTAGCCGTCAATCTCATATTATTCCACCTCCCAGTAAATGATTAATTGCAATTGAGATGCATGAGAGTACTGAAATAAGCACGTTTAAAAATACTGAGTAATTAATTTCTCAATATCACAGATACAGACAGTTACCACTGATTTGATTGTTTACATATTCATCACTATGTCTTCCCAAACTAACCTTGGCTGAAATTCATCTAAAGCTTTGAATAAGACTCTATAAATTCCTGCTACTGTAAAAAGAGTATCACAAAGTAGTAATGAAATGCATGTATTTGGTAGCTTAAAATTATAGATAGGAAGTTACTAAGTTCACTCTCCAGGAAAAGAATACAATGATATATCTGGAAAAGTAAAAAAAATGGATTAGATAATGTGTTCTTCTTTGAGAAGGAACCACTCAGTCTCACAAGAACCCAGGCAAATTTTGCACCATCAGTCTGTTACAGAAATTATAACAATTAGTAGTGTTATCTTTAGTATCTTCATAGCTACGCATTCCACAAAGAAGTAATGCAAGCCTCTTTCCCTAATCATGCTTATTTAACTTCAACTGTAGTTGTCTCTTGGAAAAAGCTAGTTATTGTTATCAGCAACTGAAGTAATAACAATTTTTAGGTAATCTTCGTAGTTAGCTTGCACAGAGTGTCTAGAGGGACACAAAAATCATCCAAGGAATGGAACATCTCTCCTATGAGGACAGGCTGAGAGAGCTGGGACAGTTAAGCCTGGAGAAGGCTGTGAGGTGACCCTATAGTGGAGTATCTAAGGGAGAGCTACAGGAAAGAAGGGGACAATTTAACAGGGTCTGTTGTGAGAGAACAAGGAGAAATAGTTTCAAGTTTAAGGAGAGTAAATTTCTGTTAGATATAAGGAATAAGTCTTCTATAGCGAGGGTGGTGAGGCACTGGAAAAGGTTGTCCAGAAATGCCATGGCTGCCCTGTCCCTGGAGACATTCAAGCTCAGGCTGGACCAATCCCTGAGTAACTTAGCTAGCTCTGAATGTCCCCGTTCACTGCAGGGGAGTTGGACTAGATAACCTTTAAAGGTCCCTTCTGACCATGATTCTATCTACACAAAGCTGCTCTTTAAAATTATCAGCACTCAGAGTTTAACTGTTAAAGAAGCAAATTCAAGTTCAAATTTTATGTAAGAATTATCACAGAATCATTGAGGTAGGAAGGGACCTCTGGAGGTCACTTGGTCCATCACTCCTCCTCAGTCAAAGCCACTCACAGGCCGGTTGCCCAGGCCCACATCCAGGCAACTTTTCAGAAAGCCTCTAAGGAGGAGATCCCACAACCTCTGCAAGCAAACTGTGCCAGTGTTACATTACCTGAGCAGTACAGAACTGCTTCTTGTTGTTTACACAGAAACTCCTGTGTTCCAGTTTGTGCCCATTGCTTTTTTTTTTTTTTTCCTCTGGCACTGAGCGCTACTGAAAAGAGCCTGGCTGTATCTTCATTTGCATCCTCCTCCCAGGTATTTGTAGACATTGATAAGATTTCCCTGAGCCTCCTCTCCTCAAGGTTAAGCAGCCTCAGCTCCCTCAGCCTCTCTTCAGAGAAGACAAATCCCACTCTCTTTACCGTCCTGAAAGAGTCCAGTGTGTGGAAGACCACGTCTCTCCTGTACTGGGATCCCCAGAACTGGGCACAGTACTCCAGGTGCAGACTCACCAATGTTGAGTAGAAAATCTTTTGCTGAGTTGCCAAATGTCTCAGAGTTTATCTATTTTCTGCACTTAAATTTACATTAAACGGGTCAGTTCCGCTTTTGTGTTCTGCTTTTTGATGTAAACATCTTCAGTAAAATTTCAATAAAATGTTAAGCATTAACCTGGTTTCCTTTGTACGTGTATTTTTTCCTAACACTGAAAGTTCTTCTGTGTTTCAATTCTAGGCTAGAAAAACTACATGAGAATGCTACCAGTAAGCATTGGTACCCCAAAGAATTCTGATGTGCCTGAAACAGGCCTCCACATTTTGTTTTTCATGTTTTCTTTGTATCTTGGAAGTAAAAGTTACCTTGTCAAGGGCACTCATAAAGTGTTGATCACCATTTAAAACTGTGTTGATGAGCTGAACAAATTTACTATGTACTTCCAAAACCGACTCCACGAACTGAGTTGGCATCTAAAAAAAAGGCAAGATAATACAGAGAGCAAGTTATTAAGAAAAGGAATATTTTCTATACACAAACATAGTTATAGCCACACTGGTTGTATTCCTTTTTTAACTATTCCTTCTGATACAAGTTAAAATCACTGATAATAAAGTCTCTGAGTGGATTGATTCTGAAGTATCATACTTCTGCACTACTGTTCTTGAGCATGTTTAGAAAACAAAAATTACATAGCTATATTTCCAGCCAATAATATATTTGAGAGTCTATACAGCTCTCATGTTCTGTCATCTTTTCCACAATATTCTCATATCCTCTATCAGCATTTTGAAAACTGCTAAGACATAAATACAGGAATTGAGTGAAAAAGCTGCTGGAGTTAGTAAAATATTTCTTTTCCTATATACAGATCCTGAAGATAGAAAGCGGGATGAAACCTTTGAACTTTCTTAAACATAAATTACCAATCAAATTTAGTGTATCACGTTTCAGCAAAAACATTTTGTATGGAAAAAATTAATGTGAATTCAAGGAGCCCCTACACAAACAATATAGCAGGCTGCAATATAAGGCTGTGTAATGCACTCATATCACTTCAGTGCATTCTCAATGAAAAATGTTTTGATGCCAAAGCACAAAGCAAGACCAAGGATTTCATATTTTGCTTTTAGCAATGCAACACTGTGAATACTCATCACTCTCTTGGATGTGTATTCATTCCCTTGTGTAGGCAGTATTCATTTGAAAGAACATGCTCAGTAGATTTAATTTCTTGAAAGCAAAAAAAACTCCTAAATACTTCAATCCATTTTCAGAAGGCACACACAAGTTACGAAAAGTACGTAGACTCCTGCGGAGTTAACAAAAGGTGATTTACAACAGCTACTATCTATGTATCTTTATATACAGAACCACTGAATAGCCAAAGTAATTATCCTTTACAGATCTAGACATCAAAATGTATAAATGTACAAATATAATACCACGCTTTTTCTCCCTAAACAGTAATACTAGAGGAACAAAAATCAAATTGCATAATTTAAATGCACATGAATTGAAAACAAAAAACAAACAAACAAAAAAAAACCAAAAAAAAAAACAACCAAACACTTTGGTAGAACAATTAAGCTACCGTATTTTCAGAATTCAAATGCAAACATGAGACCACAAAACTACTTGTGAGAAACACAAATCAGGACAGGATGCCACGTCTTTACACATGACACACAATTAAACTAAGTGGTACTGATGATTGCTATCACACCAGATCAACAAATGCCACTGACTCAGGCATAAAAGATACACATACAAGAAAAGGACCTACTTGCCATAACAGCATTAAACAAGGAGTAAACAAGGGGAAAAATATCTATTCGTAGTTGCTTCTGGTTAGATCACAACAATCAACTCTCAGGATAGATATGTGTTGCACAGCTAAGATTGCTGATTAGAAACTACAATTTATCCATAAACTTCCAAACCAATTTCATATAGACAAAATTAAAGAACATAATAGACTAAAAAGAAAAAGGTAAGCATTAATTAGGAATGTTAATCAAATAGGCAATTCCAGCTGCCTAAAAAAACTCACATTTTCCTGAGAAAGATTGCTGGTTGCTCTAAGGCCCTCATCATGGATATGGTTTTGTAGTTCCTGAATCATATGAGGTAAACCACTTGACACAGCACGAAGTAGAGTATACATATTTGCCATGTCTGTAACAGAGACATATTTTATTGAATATGTTTAGAAACACTAAAAATCAACACTTAATATAGAATCATAATTTCACACAGAACTTTCGAACACTGAAACAACAACTGCTTTGAAAAAAAAGAGCAAAACCAACATACACTGAATCACTGACAAAAGAAAAGGAAAGCATAGGGCTAATACCAGTATTTACTGCCACTGGGGCTCCCTTATTCTTCCTACACTGCTTATCCAGGACAGACTCCAAGAGTAGAGGTAGCCTGGTAAGGTACTATGCTGGTAGCAGCAGCTGACTAAGACTAGTTTTGATGTCTTCTTGACTTTATATTTTCTTCCAAAGTTGGCTTGAAGTTTTTCTCTGGTTAGAAAACATGTAAATAAGCAACTGCTATTTTTATTAATTTTATGGAAGGGGAAAAAAAAAAAAAAAAAAAAGAAGACTGATCAATTGTGCATAACTGTCTGGAATATGGACACTATTACCACATACATTTTCAATTTAACAGTGAAAAATAATTTGTTTCAGATAATCGACAGCATCCTTCATGCAAGAATAACTATTCCTTCATGGCCAGAAGGCATGGAGTAAACAGGAAATGTATTTTTTATTTTAGTTAGGAGGGAATATAACTGTAAGAACATCTGCTTCTGCAAAAAGAATTTGGGAGGAGAAGTCATAAAAGATTCAAGACAATAAAAGTGGCTATTAAAAAAAGCAAAGGTTTACAGTCCTGACCTGCCCAGTAAAGATGAAGAAATCCGTAAAGACAGAGCCATTGGTTTACAAATGAAAACACAAGCAATAAGTATTCTACAGGACATAAAACTTCAGTGTCTTTTTAAACTGAATAAGGAAAGGAGAAGAGTATTGTCCAAAAGAAGACGTTAGCAGTCAAGTGGAAAAAGAAGGTCTTGACTATATCTTTGGAAGAAGGATAATGAATTAAGCAGTAAAAGATAAATAGCATTTGGAATTTCATTGAGCTTTCTATCTAAGTAAAAAATATTATTTGAAAATGTTCACACTAATCAAAGGTCACTAAATAAAGCTAATTGCAAATGCTAAATTAGTAAAACAACAACAACTCCATGCTTTTTGAGATCAGTGAGTCTTACCACTTCTCTTCTCTTGTCTGATAATATTGTGACATTCTGCATGTAGAAACTGCAAGTGATCAGCTACCATTCTCTGCTGGCACTCATGAATCACTTTACCATATGAGCTGGGATGCAAGTATTTCCGACACCGCATTTCTTCATCTTTTAATCTACCTAAAACCTACAAACAAGTTTTCAAGCTGAGAGTAGATGAAATATGAACAGACAGTGTAGAACCATGAACAGTATAAATATGTAGAATAAGAGCCACAAATAACAGAAGGTAAAAAATACTTGCCCAGGATGCTGAAATATTAAATTTGTTCTTTTGGAACAGGAAGTTCAGACTAGGCTCAGACACTGCTAGAAGTCTAATAGTTAAACTCTTAGCCTGATCCTGAATCTCATCTCAGATGTCCAAGCGTTAGCTTGTGCTCCTTAAAATTACCAGCAATCTCACAGCCTTCTCAATTCCTTTGTCTTCTTATGGAGAGCAGCTTTGCACTGACAACTCCCTAGTCTCGTATTAATTTCTTCCTTCTCAACAAAAGTACAAATAATTTAACGACAAACTGACTACACGGATCACAACACAAAATATAACGAAACCAACTTCAGAATACACAATTTGAAAAAAGGCTCTGTAATTAATCTGTTATAAAATCCTCCTTAACCACTATAGTACTAAAACTTGTACCTTATACTATTATAGATGGAAGTAAAATAAAGGAATTTTTGAGGAAATATTTGAGGAAATATCAAAAATAACAATGACCACTTAATGGTGTTTATTTTAAAAATCTATATTTATTTATTTTTACGTTCCATGCAAGTGATTTATGATTTGTTATAAACTATTTTGAAGCTATCTATTCATAGGCAAAGTTTGTAGTCTAAACTTAGATAAACCATACCACCAAAATGATCTCAAACTGCAAGAAAGCAGACAAGAAAGAACAAATATAGGAAAATAACAACGAAAATCTGAATCAATAATATACTGATAATCTTAGATCTTAGTTATTGCATGTGTACGGAAAAATCTCTTACCTTCTCCATGTATTGTGAGCAATTTGATTCTTGCAATAAATTTGAAGCTTCTTGTTTATAATACTCCCCTGTTTCATTCAGAAAAGGACACTCAAAAATTTCCTGATAAAACTAAAAAGGAAATTTTTTTAAAGGCTAAATAATGGCAAATAATACATAAGCCACATTAATATTCACAATGAAAACCATAAATCAGGAATGTGTATCTACCTTTAGGGGCAATTTTTTCTTATACTGTTCAACATGAACAAAGGAGTTAATAACCCCATGGATTACTTTCTGGTTTGGATCTTCTCCACAGCGATCACTGAAATTAGCAAAACAAACATTCATGAGAATGCAGTTATGTAGCATAATTAATTGGATAGCAAAATGAATTAATTTAGCAGTGGACAGAAATATTTTCCAGTAAATTCCTCTGCTTAAATAGAAAAATAAATACATAAGTACATAAAGATTATCTTTAAATAAATAAATATGCTCTTACTTCTCTCCAATATATGTTGAGATGGCAATTCATAACCCTTTACCTTCCCACCCCTGCCAAAGAAAATCATTTTTGCCAAGCATAGTATGTTATTTTCTGAATATCTACTACTCAATCAATGTGCAGATATCAAACAGAACAATATACTTGGCATGACTTTTAACTATACACTGTAAAAGGAAATCCTACATTTTCTGGTCAATTTCTTAGCTTCAAATGACTCAATTCAAATGAAAAAAAATGTTTTCCTTAGTTCCATTCAGTTGAAAACAAAAGTAATTTTAAAAGTTTTATGCATACTGGAAGTATCAATATCCAATCTTTTGCAAAGACTAGAAATAACAGACCATCTCATAACAACCGAGGCGCTCTTGAAACATGAACTGTTCTAAAAAAAGGCCACCTCTCACATACACCTGACAAAGAAATATAACATATTCCTTAATTTACACTTGTAAATACGATTAAAAATTTATGTTTTTCAAAGCATACATAAGTCAGTAGTTGTAATTCCATTTCTTAGATTATATATGTAAATATATATACATATATATTTATAGATATACTAAGAACCTTACCCAGACTGCACTGAAAAGACAAAGTCAGTTCCCCAACTGCAGTCCTGTGATTACTACAGGAAAGTCAGTTACAAGAATGACTTAAAATTAAAAGGAAAAAGAAGTAAAGCCAGCAAAAAATACTTCAAACCAAAACACTGATATACATCCATCTAGGTTGGGGTGGAACCAAAGAGAAATTATCTTGCTAATTTCATTTTGTTTTGGAATTGATAAAATCAATGCAGAGGATGCCCATAAGTTAGGGAAGTTTAATAGGACAGCCACAGGCAGTCATGCTGTGACAAATACCAGATCACAGTCCTATGTTCACAACATTATTATGTTTTTCTTTTAAATACTGCTGCTTCCTAAGATTTTTAGGTTTAAGCTTACGGATAGGCATTAAGATTTTTTTCCTACCTCCCATAGGAGATAGAATGGAGGTTTCCTCTGTTGCTGGTAGCTGAACCAGCATAATAAATCTGAGTTAGCGTACATGTAATCACACGACGCATTCTTTCCAATGTTCCTTTACTAGGTTTGGTTTCCTGATGGCAGAGGTGGCAGCTTGTCACAGAAGGGAAGAAGTTCAAGATCATGACTCGGAACCACTTCTACCCAAGAGGAGTCTACCAGCAGGGTAAGCTACAGGATGCATCAAATCTGAATACAAAAAATACCAAAAAGCGCAGAATCTACAAAATTAGGAGTTCAGCCTATTAAAAAAAGCTGGGCTTTGTCATGAAATGGTCCAACCTGCCTCTAGCATGCAGGGTTCTGGACCTGAAAAGATGGATGCAAGCAATCTAGGAGGATCATAGAGCATGTTGAGCGCAGCTCTGCAGAAAAAGGCTTGGGTTACTGGTGGATGGCATAAGATAGCAACATGCCCTCGCAGCCCAGAAAGCCAAATGCATTCTTCAAAAAAACTCATGACCAGGAGGTCAAGGGAGCTGATCCTGCCCCTCTGCTCTGCACTGGTGAGACCTTACATGGAGTACCGTGTCCAGATGTAGAGTTCCTCAGCACAGGAGAGACATGGACCTGTTTAGTACATCCAGAAAAGGACCACAGAAATGATCAAAGGGATGGAATATCTCTCCTATGAGGACAGGCTGAGAGAGCTGGGGCTGTTCAGCCTGGAAATGAGAAGCTGATCTGACTTCAGCCTTTCAATATCAACAGAGGGGCTGTAAGGAAGAAGGAGACAGACTCTTCAACAGGTTCCATTGTGAAAGGACAAGGGGAAATGATTTCACACTAAAAATGGAGATATTTAGACAAAATACAAGGAAAAAGTTTATTACATTAAAGGTAGTGAAGCACTGCAACAGGTTGCCTTGAGATGTGGCAAATGTTCCACCCTTGGAGACATTCAGTATCAGGCTGGATCAGGCCCTTGGCATCCTAATCTAGCTGTACAGGTCCCTGTCTTTGCAGGGGAGTGGAACTAGACCTTTGAAGGTCCCTTCCAACTCAAACAGTTCTATGATTGTATAACTTCCTAGTCCAAGTGGTGGAGCCAGTGAAGAGAGCTGCACTGCTGGACCTTGTATCTTACCAATAATGGACTCGCTACCCATGTGAAGGTCGGGGGCAGCCTTCACTGCAGCAACCACAAGACAGCAGAGCAACATGGCTCTGCAGCCAAGAAGGCCAATGGTATCCTGGAATGTGCATTAAAAAAAAAACTATGGCCAGCAGGTTGAGGGAAGTAATCCTCACCCTCTTCTGGGCCCTGATGAGGCCACATCTGGAGAACTGTGTCCAGTTCTGGGCTCCCCAGTTCAAGAAAGATGGGAAATTCAGCAGGGGGCCACAAAGAACATTAGGGACCTGGAGCATCGCTGTTATGAGGAAAGGCTGGGACAGTTTAGCCTAGAGAAGAGAAGATAGGACCTCACCACTGTTTAGAAGAAAACTAAAGTACAGGAACTAAATTGATAAAGCCAGGCTCTCCTTCCTGCTACCCACCAACAGGACAAGGAGCAATGATCACGAACTGAAACACCCAAAGTTGTATCTGAACACTGAAGAAATTCTTTATTTTGAGTGTGATAGAACACTAAAAGCTGCTGCACAGAGAGGTCGTACAATCTGCTCCTCCACAGATGTTCAAAACACGCCTGGATGCTGTGCAGTGTATTCTAGGGAACTTCCTTTAGAAGGGGCTAAGTCTAGCTGATCTCTAGAGGTTCTTTCTAAACCCTATGATTCTGTGGTTTCTGTGATACCGGTGACAAACACAAGAAACATTACATTAACAGTGGAAAAGCCAGTTTCCCCCTATGCTCATTTCATTTCACAAACCTTAGCCTATGCAGATGACAGAGATGATGGGGCAGTAAAAGTTAAGATAAGGAACTTGAAAGGTCAGTGTATAATTTGGACAAAGTTTGTAAGTAAAGGAGGAAGACACGGCTTTGGGCCCAAACTGAAAGAAAGGAGGTTTTAGAAGCAGAGGCCATACAGCATGCTGACAATATAGGAAAGTGAATACAACAGGGAACTGGCTTTCTTGGGAATAGCTGGTAGTACACTGTAAAAAGAAGCAGGAACTGAAGTCTGCTTCTGAATCAAGAGGACATTGTCGCTAATCAGATGAAAGATATAGAACAAAATCCTTACAATCAGGAAAATTACACACTACTCAATTCACCTGATAACAAAGCTTGCCGATTTTTACAACTTTAATAGCTTAACTAAGATCATATTTTCCTGCCATAAAAAGCAGAACTGCCAAAAAGTATTTAACAGACAACCATGCTCCCAGTTCTTTTTTCCTTCAATACTCACAGAATTTTAAGCAGTTTAACATAAGTTTCCTCAATGTGTGAGCACTAAACATTTGCAGTAAAGTTGTTGCAAAATTTATTGACAGAACTTCATAGGGACCATATCTGAAAAGCCACACAGTTTCCAAGATAAGAGTATGTCTCTTATCTATCATTCTATGACTCTCAAATGGCACTGTGCTCCCAAAAATTCACACAGCAAATGGCCAGTTTCAGAAAACGTGACAGGAATCTCAGGCGTTACAGAAGGTTTAAAGGACTACTGCCATGGGAGGCGTAGTGATAAGAATATACTGAACACTAACAAGGAACTGGTGACCCATCAATGTGAACACCCATTCCGTATATTCTGTAGTTGGTGGCAGTCAGCAGGCAATACAAACACATACTGCTACAGAAACAGCTGCTGCACAATTTGAAGTAGGGATGTCACAGGTAAGGTAGGAAGGAATGTATGAATAATGTGGAGAATCTAGCTAAAACAAGGAAATATAAACAAAATCTCTTCCAATTCTGATTATCTAGTTCTTTTCCTCAAAAATGAATGGAGAAAACAACAAAATAGAAGCTCAAGACAATTTTACTGTTTATGTTTAAGGCTTTTTTAGCCTTAAAACTAATAGTAACAGTGGAATTTTAACATGTACTGACTGTACAGTTTATTACTATATCCATTAATAACATATATAAAGGAAAGCATAAAACAATACTGTATTCATTAAAAGATGATTCCATCACAAAAAGGAAGTGTTCTGCTGTGTCAGACCAATGGCCTATCTAGTTCAATTAACTTCAGAATGCACTGTGGACCAAAAGAGCCTGTTTGGGATTTTTTTTTTAAATAATTTATTAATTTCCAACAGATTTGAGGTGAATGACAAATATATCAGCTTAGACAGGAATAGGTTCAGTTAGTTATAAAGTGTTAGTTGTCATTAGTAGAGAAGCCTCTTCTGGTTAGTCTGCACTAATCACACTGTCATTTGAGCTACCACCTGAATAGCTTCCAAATTATTTAAGAATTTCATGATGAATTTTCTCACAATTCAAGATCTTGTCGGCCTCCTGTTGTGTTGAAACAAAAATGCTTAAGTTGATATTCAGCTTGACTTGAAGAAGGAGTGCTTGGGCTAGAGGGAGGGGGAAGAAAGTGTGTTATATTCAGAACTCTATTTTAAGAGAAGTGCAGTCAGACAAGACAGGCTTAAGTGATGTAACAACTCTCTGCTGTTCAAGGAGGCTAATCCTGGTCTTTTGCTCAGTCACGGCCTTCTGCATCTTTCTTGCATGGCTCTGACACTTACGTAGTTCTCTGCTGAACTGATTAATCATGACAATTCAGAGAAATATTCAGTGAAGACGGCTTTCTATCCCATTAACTGTTGAGTCAGTTCAGTAAGGTATTAGGTAAGCACCAAAGTCAGCACAAGAAAGGTACTATGGTACAGCCTGCTCTTTTTTGGCACCAGCATACTCTTAGATCGATTTAACCATCTTGTTCGGCTGGATCATAAACGATTCAATATTAATTTTAATGTAGAGTGTACTGCCAAAGTTTATAGCTTCTATAAAGCCGATGTAGGACTTCAGTCAGCAGTTTTTAGAAATTCCAGTTCTATACATTTATACAATAAACACTGAACACAAAACTTATGACTCTAGTTCTCATACCTTTTCCAGTACAGTGAAAACGTACTTTTATATACAAACATGTGACTAGTCTGTTGGCTATTAGCTCTGCATACTGTCGTGTACAATGCAAAATCTTTTGTTTATAAGAAGCTCATCCATCCATTTAAATTCCTCTTCTGTAAAATAAGTTTTCATAAGTTAAACTGTGCACGTTTTAAGTTTTGCTCTGAAGAAAGCATCTAACTAATAGATTTCTAATTATATATGTATTAGTACTCGTATTAATTTTATTATTTTATATTATTTATGTTAGGCAAATATCATGCATATTCTTGAACTTCTGACAGATGCACCTTCTGATATCTGTTCCTTTAAAGCCTTGGTTTAATCTCTGATTTGCTTAACTCAATGGTAAAAGGCAATTATCATCTGTTTGCAGCAAAGTCTTGAAAATTATCTCTTGTAAACCACACTGACCAGAGGATCAATAGCAAAGAACAGCAACAAGAATATTACATACTAAGGCAATCTTCAGAATACAAACAGCGATGCCTGTGTTTCATGACACCAGGAAGTACACCTATAATACTAAGTTCTCTTCTACATGGTTCTTTCTGAAGCCTGCTTTGCAGGGGGGTTGGTCTCGATTATCTCTAGAGATCCCTTCCAACTCCTACAATTCTGTGATTCTGTGACCATTCACACAACATGCAGATCACAAGTTGGCTAAAACAAAGCTAACACAAATGGATGCTTTGAAATAGGAGGTGAAGCCATAGCAAACCAAACTGAAGAATTCTTAGGAAGAGAGGAAAAGAAAATAGAGAGCCATTATTTTAGATAATGACTTAAGTTATATTTTAAAAAAGTTTGAAAATGTTCAACAAATAGCATTAACAGGATACAGTCTCTTAAGGACTAACACCCTCTGAAGCTATTGACCTAAATACTCCTGGCAAGGTCTGCAGTCAGGCTCTAATTAATTACATAGCATTACTTTTAAGAGGCATCAGATATCTGTTTTAACAAGTTTTAAACAGATTTCTGTTGTCACCTCCCACTGAAATACATAGATTGATCCAATGAGTGTTCAATGTCACTGTGCTTGATGTAAAAAGGCAGAAGAATTTCCTTCAACATGAATCAGGGAATCTTCATTTAGTAAATACAAATACGTAATATAATTATTACAGTAAACATATAAAAGAAGCTGTTTTAGCACTGATTATGAAGCATGGTTCAACAACTGAAAGCAAACACGTACTTCCTGATATCAGAAAAACTATCTGAGAAGAACATGATGTCACTTACTAAATAGTCAAAAAATTAGTTTAGGAAGGAAAGCAAAACATGATTGGAATCAGTTTTCTCATGCTTCATGAATACAGCTTTTTGGCTGACCCAAGTGCACATTCAAAGCATCTCAATCAGCCAAAGTAATTCATTCTTTCAGTTTATGCATATTAGCCACATCACCTAAGCTAATTAGGCACGCAATCATTGCAGTCATTAAGCAACTCCAGAGCAGCTAACCAGCAACAGAAGTGTAGAAACTGATGGAACTCAAAACTACACACAAATACTTGTATAAATAACACATGCTGGGATAAATAATCAGAGAATTTGAAAAGATCTTAGAGGAGTTAAATAGCATAAAGATTTAAAATCAGAACTTCAAAAGCTGCAAGCATTTCATGGGGATACTACAACTGTATCTATTTTGGAATTAGCAGGGACATGAAGCAACAAAGATATCCACAAATAAACTCCCTCAAAATCCAAAAATAATTACTTCCATTTCACAATTAAAGTCAAGCACCAATAGTGTTAAGTCACTCATGTGAATAACAGAAGCTCAGATGTTGCAGATAAGCAAGAACTGCTCTGGGTCCCATTAAAGCAATTCTGGCTTCAGCAAATCCTTGCATAATAGCTTATGTTTACAGACAGCACAGGAACCAGAAGCAGTAAGCACCAGATGGAAAAAAAGGCAAAAGGCATTCTTTGGGCCCTGGAGAATTATTTCAGCTATTCCCCAAACCTATTATTAAGACAGGTAGCTGAAACAGAAAAGATCACTGCTTTTGGATTACAATAAGTGAGCTTTTTTTCCTATTGAAGCAAATAGCAATTATACAGCTACACGTATAAAAGCTGACAGAACAGCATCATCAGCTAAGAAGCTGCCTTTAATCAAAACAGAAAATAATTTGATCAGAGTCCACAGACTTTTCAAAATAAAGCAATACAACACCCCCACAAACTGTAAAAGCAAAAAAAAAAAAAAATCCAAGCACTCACTTTTTGATTTCTCGGAGGAGCATTCGAATAAGGATGGCCTGTAGTGGCTCAATCATTAATTTTCTCCACATATCAAGAGCTAGCTGTGAGGACATAACATCACAAGTTTACACCAGTTAAAAAAAAAAAATAAAACAAAGAAAAAATAAAGATGGATGAACTCTCAATTCCCCAATCAAGATTTAAAAATTAAATCATTAGATGCCCTCCTGTTCTCGTCTCGTACTTCTGCTAGTACAAGAACTACCGAGTGTCTGGAGCACTTACTGGCTAAGTGTTTGAAGTCATGCCAATACACACCTCATACGTACTTCCAGCATGTCTGGAATGTACCATGTTACATACTCCAGTAGCACTAAGCAAGCTCGTGCTCTTAAATAAGACGACTGAAAAGCCCCTAAAGTTTCTGTTTCAGCATCACTCAGCATGTGCTCATGAAACTTCAGTGCAACAACACTCCTTCTATAAAAACTAAATATTAGACATAATTTCTGTAACTTTCTTATAAGACTGAGAACATAAAATAAGCTTGTTTACTCTTGGATAGAGAAAGGACAGTTACCCAAAAACAGATGAACGGTAACTTCTTTCATTTTAAAGTGAAGAACATTGAAGACTGCCTTTGGACAAAGCCCCTAGAGGAATTCAAAGATTACAAGACAGCACTATATTAAAAGGGAAAATGCTTTCAAAGCAAAGACTTGACATATTTGGCCAATGCCTTGCCAAAAAGGTCACACGTTAATAGTTTGTTTTTGTTTTTTTTTTTTTTTTTTTTTTTTTTTTTTTTTTACTACACGGACATTGAATTTGCCATAAACAGTGCTATAATTTAATGTGCTTTAACTACTGGAAGGTAGGATCTGCGCTGCTTTCCAGAGCAAAGGAAAAACTGCCATAAATCCATTCCTATCCTAGCAATGAACAGAGGTGAACATCACTGTCTCAAGATCTAAAACTTACCCAGCACTATTACAGCTTACAAAGATAGTATTTGATTGAGAGAAATGGAAGCAATAGTGGGCAGCAAGATTAACAAAAGGTGGCTGGTAGAATTTCAGACATCAGCATCCAGAATGCCGTCAAAAACCATAGACTGCCTGCTGCAGTTTCACAACCTTGAATGTCCTCTTAACCTATTTAAATTCTGAGCTATGGATATACTGTCCAAAGAGCAGTTTCTGGTAAGCTTGAAGACAAGTGTGTCATTACCACTCCCCCCTACTCCCACCCCAATCTATGACTCCATAAATGAGAGGAATACTCTCAGAAGATGAATTATCAAGCCTACTATTCGTTCTCTGAAAACATATACTAGGGCAGAAAGTGTGGACAAAATGCAAACTAGCTACTACTATCCTTTGGGAGATAATAAAAAATAGGCTAGGACACCAACTCTGCATTCCAGGAACAGAGTCCAAAACCATTCCCAGCCCCTGAAACAGTTAACTGCTCTGCACAGAGCTAAGAACTACCTCCAACAATGGTGAAGGAGTCAGCTAAAACACAACTTATGGAAATCACAAATGTTTAAGGCATTATCAAGACATCACAAAAAGTGAGGCAATATTCACTTCCAAGCTCTAACAAACCTTTACAGGCACCATAATTTAGCAAACTGTGCAGAAAGCACAGGTAGAAAAGAAGTAGTTCCTTTTCTAAACTGCCTCGATCTAAAGCGTATCATGCTTCTGGTGTTTTTCCAGGCCACCCCCAACCTGTCAAAAGATTAGCAACTTGAACTGACAGTGTCACCTTCTTCAGCATAAAAGATGCTTCCTCAGGCATCACAATCTCTCTACTCTCAACAACGACAGCAGAGATCTCCTACTTGAGGCAATGAAATCCAAAAGCTAGAAGAACAGTGATTTGACAGGCCAAATAAAAAGTCATTTTTCACTTCTCTAAGTCAGGAGAGGAAAATATTTGCTTCTCTTCTGGAGAAAAACACAAAGGTAGAGAGAAAAGGGGAAAAAAAATCCACCACCATTAAAATAAATTACCTAGCTACCATTGTGTACGTATTTGTTACAGATACAAGGGGGAGAGACACACGAAGTATTCAAAAGCAAAGTTTATATTCAACTGCATTGTGGACTATGGTTCTACCCCAGTTCAAACTGAAGAGATACTATCAAAATCTCCTTAAAGACAACCAGAACCATTCTGTTTCAATAAAATCTGTGGGTTTTTTTTTTGTTTTTTTTTTTTTTGTTTTTTTTTTTTGCAACAGGAAATTTTTCACCTCATTTTCTTTTATTACTCAGCTACACAGCTACAACAGTAGCCAAGAAATGACAGAAAGTATGTACACCTCACTTCTGCAGAGCAGAATTGCACAGTGTGCTATGTCAGGATGCACTACTACCAATGACTACTTGTTTTGTAAGTGTTTAGAAATGAGTCTCAATCTCTCCAAACTACCTAAGCAACTGTGGGCATCAACGCATTTGTGCTCACTTCAATTACTTTTCTTCATTGTTCTGTTTTGATTTTTACATAATCCCTTCTTGCACAACACTTAATTGCACTGTATGTCCACTTCTTCTAAAATCTGAGCTGCTATGGCTGAATTGCTTGGACTGGAAAATAACACAGTTGCTGTAAAAAAAGCTGTTACACTTTGCAACATCAAAAATGTAAGACTAGAACTAATTTTTCCAAAGTTGATCAAAACAGAAGCACTTCATAAAAATGTTTTCTACATGATAACACCACTTTAAGAAAAATATATTTTATTCAAAAAATGATCTATATTATAACATTTTCAACTGAAGTTCTCCAACAGTACTCATATTTGATTTCCCTCCATACAGGTCTCTCTTTTTTTTTCCTTTTACATCAAAAATGCCATCTTACTTTCAAAAGGATTCTATGCTTACATCTTCTACTTAACTATTCAGATTCCATGACATGGAGAAGTCAACATTTAAAAGAACAAAGCTGAACATGTAGTGCAGCAAAATAGAGTTCATTTTCTGAAATACCTACCTCTCCTATTTCCATCAGTGGTTCATTCATATCCACACCACCATAACCATACTGAAGATCAGCTTCAGTCAATTTGTTCTTCTTAATAAACTGCGTGTTGAGGTACCTAGTAAAAATAAACATATTCCAATTAAAACACAGAAAAAGTTAAGCTAGTAGTTTTTGAAAACAAATTTGGAACATCTCTACATCAGACAAAAAAAAAGACAACTACTTTCAAGCAATGCCACTGCTACCTGCAGGAAATTCTTCTAATGCAGACTACTTTCATTCTAAAGCACTTTATACCATATTAAAGCAACACTGTGAAGAAAAACAAATACTAAACAACAGCCTGCATCACCGTCAGCATTTCCTTGGTATCCAGTGCAGGTGTTCAAGGAGCCAATGTTTCAAAATAAACAGACATATTGTATTTGCACTTACAAGTTAAACTCCTAAATCTCGAACAGCCCATACTACAGTGATGATAATTTCTTAATTTTTAAGTGTAGAAGAAAGTTCTTGACTATTATGTTTCACTTTAGGATTTTTTTTCATTAGTTGTTCTATTGTTGTCATTGAAGTAAAACATACACTTCTACCTATTCTGTTCATTATTTTGCATTTCTCTCAGTCTAAAATATTATTTGTTATAATGGAGTTTAGGCACCACAACTCACGCAATCATTACTTTTTCCACTATTGCAGAGAAGTCATTATCTATGTAAATTATGAATACATTTTCTACTTGGAGAAAAAGAAGATAAAGCAGGTTATGCAATCCTGGCTAACTTTAGTATCCCCAAAGGGAACATACAAAAGAGCAACATTCTAAAGATCACTGATTACAAGAACAACTTGAAAATCACATTAAATTATTGAAAATTACACTGCCCCAGCCAAAGCAACACGAAGAAAAATGTACAAAGAACACAGAAGGAAAGACCATCAAGCTAAATTTATTCCTTTTGTTTTTGTTTTCCAGGCAGTATTCAAAATTATGTTCTCAACATGTATACAAAAAAAAAAATTATATGTTGACAAAGGTGAACTCAAAGCATTTAAGGGAATCTCAGTGGCCCTTCCAGTAGCACTCAATGACAAAAACTGCTGAGAAAAGAAAATGCCTGTCATTCTGGGACATAATTCTTCTCACTATGGCCAATTCAAATGCTAAGACACACACATTTACTTCTCATGAAATACATGCTACAGTGACACTCCTTTCCCTATCTTGAATTTTCGTGGGTTCCATAATCCATACACATTTTTATGAAGTAGCAGTAGTCTAAATAAAATATTTACAGTAATTGGGTAAACACAAATGAGAACAGACTGACATAGTCCAAAACTAACATCAATAAATTAATTTCATGAGCAGTTGCATAGAAAAATGTTATGAATGCCTAATTTTATTGTAGGATTTACTATCACATGTATAGTTTACTTCAAACAAATAAAGCTCCATACACAACTAGTAGTTTCGAGACGCCTGGCTCCAGGCACTGAAAAGACATGAAAAGACTAACGAAGTGCTTTAACTGATGCACATTTTAGATGCTGTATCAGACTAGTGACTTCTGAACATTTCAGGCAGGAAGGTAAATGACAAGCAATGAAGACAAGGAGAAGCATACTATGGAAACCTTTAAACATGAAAGAAGTGAGGGTAACAGAGCATCAAGAAAATAAGGACTTGTGATAATGCAGCGGTGACAAACTGAAACACTGAGGGCTAATCTATTTTCAGACTCCAGAGTACCATAAACCACTAAGCTACCATCAATAATCATCACTAATTTGAAATACTCATCTCTGTGGAAGCCCCACAGGTTCATACAAAATTTGTGTGGACATGCTGAACAGCCAGAACACAAGCCTTGTTTAAGTAATCAAGTTTCTCAATTTTTTTGTTCATACTAAGAAAGTCAGCAGCTACCATTCCACCTTTTTCCTACTATGCCAGCTAAAACATCAAGTCCTGTGCTCTCTCTTTTCTCTTCCACTGTTACATCTTGTCAGCAATTTTAGACCAGGAAACCGATCCATCATGAAACTAACGCATCCACAAGTAAATAGATGAGTTTAACCTACATCAGGCACTTCTTGCAGAACTACTTGATTCAGCAAAAAGGAGGTGGCAAGAAACAGCCAGGCAGAATCACTCTTTTCACTGACTCAAAAGCACTGAAAACCTGCTTGCCATTATTTCCTTCCCTCTTCCCCTGATCTTAACATCAACTCCCACAAGCTTTTATTTGCACGAGCAAATAACAGAAAAGATGTGCAAACAGCATAATCTCACATTAGCTTCTCCACTGAAGTGATAAACTATTTTTCACCTTGAATAACTACTTGAAATTACTTCTAGAAGACAATCCAAAGGGTTTATCAGGAACCTACTGTGGAAACAAGGACTGAAAATAGAAGAAAATACCACAGGCTCTTAGTAGTATTGAGACAACTTTCATCTGAAACCCTGATCCTACAGCTCAGGACCAATTCCTTAGAAGTACACATGTGCAGGCTTACACTTTACTGACTAATCAGGAAAAACAGCCAACAAGGTAAGAACACTGATGCTGGTTACCTTTCAGACTACCAGCGATACGTTTCAGTATCCAAACCTCAAAACACAACCACTGAAATTCTTCTCCAGATAGAGGTGATAAAGTCTGTAAGAACATTAAAGGACTCTACACGTATTTGACAGAGGAATACCAAAGAACAGCTCTGTGTAAAATAGCAGTTAGTGTCAGGAAAATGTCTGGAAAACACAAGCATTTTTTGTGGGGAATTTTTCAGTTATTAAGAACTTAGAAAAGAACTGAGAAGTTCTTTTGTAAGGATTTTAGTGGAAAAAAAAACAAACTCCAAATATTAATTTACCAATTAAAAGGGTGACTAATGGTTGGGATAGATTGCCAGGCTACAGAGTAACATTCATGTACTTGGTATTTTTAGATCAACTAAGGGCAGCAATCTAACAATAGATCACTGTTCTAAATACAGTGACCACGCTCCCAAATCAATGTTTTCACATCACAGTGGCCTACAGTGTCCTTGGGAATACAGACTATGCAAAGGCTTGTCAGAAGAATGAGATGGAAGTATTTTATTTTTTAACATGTTATTTGGTTTTAGTGGTTTGAATTAAATATTTCTGATAAGAAACAAATATTAGCATTGGCAAAGCAGACATCATGAAATTTTGCCCACACGTAATCAAACCTAGACTGTACCTGTCTCAACATCAGAAACAACAAAAGGAGACTATATTAGAAATGATAGGAATCATCCTGGATAATTAATTTAGTGGTAAGGAGCAGGGCACAGAAAGACCTACTGAAGCACAACGGTTGTTTTTTCCCTCCCCTTTGTTCTGCTTCCATCACTATATTCTCTCCAAATTTGACACAGCATGTATAGCTCCTCTTGTCCTATTTAAACTTTCTTCAGTTTATGAAACAGAAATAATTTCAGAAATTTAACAACTCATTTGCAAAGCTTACCTGTATAAACAGTCCATATAGTCTGCTCCCTTGCTATATTCTTCCCAGTATCTGTGATACATAACCAGTACTTGTTCTTCAGATTCCAAAACTCTCTGTGAATAAAGAAACACATGCACACACATCCCTGAAGTTAGCAAGAAAGTAGTACCCATAAATTGAAAGCTGTAATAGGATTACTGTTTCAGAATAACCACAGAAGCAGAAAGACCACCACAGCTAAATGTCAGCAATTCTGAAAGTAACACTGTTGCTATGACCAGAAAACTAACAAGTATTACTGTGAAGTTCTGATAAGCCAACTATAGCAGCAGAAGTTGTTTTGCTTCGCATTCTAAAAGAATAACCTCTGAATACATTCATTTCCTATCTGCCTTTACAGAACAAGCACGGTTCATCCTCTTGCAACATGCTGGTGGATGCTACAGAACCACTTCCTCATGTGCCAGCACACCAGTTTTAAACCCATGCAGCCATGTGGCACACCAGAACAGTCACCTCACTCACTATGAATATTTAAAACAAGTATTATTTGAACTTAGCTGAAAATGCATCATATTTACCAGTAATCCTGGAATTTAAAAGTGATTAAAAGAGCACATGTAAGTGCAAACTTAAACACATCGTAAATTCTATAAAACTGGGCACAGATCTTTTGGAATGTCAGCCATTTGTGTTCTAAGAAGCTGCTGGTGTAGTGAAGGAGGATGAGATCCTAGGAATCAGCTCCAGAGTACACAGTGTTAAACTCAGCAGTAAAAAATAAAAATAATAAAAAAAAAATATCTAAGCAGCAGCTACATAAAAGAGGAAAACAACCAGACTAAGGTGGAACCAAGATTGTTTTCCACTGCAGTATGAATTCCACAAAGATTTTCCAAAATTAGTTCAAAGACAAATGGTGGGCAGCCAGTTTAAAAAGTGGACATATGCTTTCTATTACTTCCCAACAGTTTACATTGAGCTGGCACTTGCCCAGCCTAAATGAGCTCATCCAGCTCACTAAATAACTGAGCTGCATGACAGTTCTCTGAACTGATTTAGTCCACCAAAGCATCAGAGGCAGCCTCCGTGCAATCAGTGCAACTACCTACCACGATGCCTCGCCTATCTTGTAAAAATAATGTACCCAAGTTCAGCAATACTTGCAATTCTTCATTCTCTGAAGGAGCTGTGTCTATGGGGTATGTATAAATCTACTCCTCTTTTTGCTCAAGTACGAGGAAACACTGTTCATCCATCCTATACATGCAATGTGATGGATCATGACTCTCAAATCTAGGCCTTTTATCTGATAACACAGAATTTACAGCCATATCAATACAGAATTGTTATATGTCATGATAAACAGTCATTGCTTCCTGCCTCCCAATTATTATTTTTTTTACTTTATTTCCTATATATTTTATAAGTTTTCTTCAGTAGAATGGACACAATCTGTCTTGAAGACATTAGAGTGAAGTTTTACACTAAACGAAAGGCTAATTACAACATCCAACACATCTGGAATATGAAGAGATTTCTACAACTTGTTTGAATATAAACACTAAACAGAGAAGAACAAACTTACTTCTCAAGTCAACGGGTATACAAAACACACGAATACAGACAGATCTCTCACTTCCACAGATATTCTCCAGACCACTGACATCCCTAATTTAACCTCAAAAAAACAGTATAACTTCACGTGAACAACACAAAAACCCTCCACAAAGTTGAAAACAGGATAAGCAGTGCTGTCCACATCAGTAACTGCGTGGGTTACCTTGTGCAAATGGCGTACATGATTTTCCAAGAAAATCTTTGTCTCAGTATAAAGTCTCTCTCCAAGAGGTTCAGGATAGGCCACACACAAAGCATAAATGTCTCTGGGCTCTGAGTCAAGGTTTATATCTGCTTAAAGTGTGAGAACTGACGAACATAAATTTAAGATCTACAGGAACTCCCCCCAACAAGAATGTTTAAGAAAACATTTTTGAAGATACAGCACAGAAGACCAAATGGATCTTTTTATTAAGTTTGTGCAAACCCTGATTCACAAAGACTCTAAGCTTATAGCATCAATTATTATAACCTCTGTTTTAAGTAGTGGAAGCTGAAGGAATGTTAGATCTAAGATCCCAAAAATTCTGACAGCCCCGTGCTGACCTGACTTCTACCACTTATTTATCATATACAAAAAATATATTTATCTAAATGCAAACATTCATCTGAAATAATTCTTTTGCGTCTGTAACCTGCGTGAAATTCCAACTCTTGCTTTTTGGATCAAGGTAACTACTAAAGAAGTGTTAATTAGACAACGAGCATGCAGCAGAGCACAACATGAATTGAAGCCAAATTCCAATCTCTGTGCTTGCCCATCTCCTCGTCCCCCTCAGATCCATACCAGTTTACAGTTTAATGCCTTTACTATAATCCCCTCAGCTTCCTAGGTAGAACAATTTTGTGGAACGCTGCAAATTACGTCATCACAACAGTGAATTGAACCAAAAAACCTTTTGTTTATTTAACTATAATTATCATTTTAGTAATCTTGTTTAGACCACAGAGCTACACAAAATCATTACGCCTGCTCACTTAAAGGGCAGCAGCAAACACTTCAAACTGAATTATCTTGCAGAGCTGTATCAAGCTAGAAAAAAAAAAAAAAAGTCCCTTCACACACTCCTCCAGCACCTTGTCAGGAAAATCAATCATAGTTAAGAACTTTCAATAAAGTCAAGCAAAGCCAACAGCTGGTATCTCTGGGAAACTCACTACTTCCAAAAAAAATCATTAGAATGATTTGAAAAATAATCATGCTTTGTCATTTTAGTTTAGGCACTGCATAAAACTAGTCACATTAGAAATAAAAATAGCCTACATTAACCATTACGTTCTTTAACAAAGAGAAAGCACAAGAGCTGTTTTCCTTTAATCTGCCTTAAAAAAAGCATGTGCCTGTCTAAAAGCAGGAAAAAGGCATAAGGACAGTTGACAATTTACTTGCTTCATCTACAGAGCAATATAATAAGCTTTCATCACCATTTTTCCAAAAGAAGGGCTCCTCTTGGACACTGAAGTATTGTTCAAAACAGAGAAGATACTGATGTAGAATTGAATTGAAAAAGCCTTTACATGGCAATTGAACACCCAGAGAACCAACAACTGGTGTCTGCTATTGACTGAGGTTATTTCATCCTTACAGATCTTTATCAGAACTCTCCTCATAATGTCAAGCACTAAATTGAAACCTCTGTGAACAAAACACACAATATTCACTGCATTGTGCTACACCAACTCGCACAGTGGTAACCAATAAAATACCACAATAAATTTAGCAAGCTAAGGGTTTTCTCAAACTTAGTTTGTATAGAAAAATCACTCCTTTTAAATCACCTCTGAACAAATGCAGTCTAAGGATGATCTGCAGGTGAATGCATCCTCAGTAACATTCATGAGCACAAGCTCCTCACCATCAAAGATACTGAGGAAGTAAATTCCAGAACTAGAAATCCTAAGCTACTGCCAAGTCAACAGGACATGACTGTTCTCTTCAGATCCACGACTACACTACCCATTTGGATCATCAAAACAAAGTTACACATATCTGCTACAGAAGTAACTTGCTTTGAAGTGAGAGAGGAAATGCACAGCCCTCATTACAACAGCACGAAATAGTAACGGCAGCTTATCTAGCAACAGCAGCAGTTAAATCTGAGTTTATCTTGCCTCTGCACCCCAGGCTTTGGTTAGGAATCCAGCTGACCATTACTGCTGCAAACAAATGTCTTAGTTGTAAAACAGCTATTTAAAAACAAAACCAACATCTGTATTTCATGGAAAACATACATCTTCCACATAAGCCTCTCTTTTTTCTAGATAACAGTCAAAGTTCAGTGCAAGTGGAAAGAAATGGAGCCCACCACTGTTCCTTGACAAGCAACACTCAGTTTGCATGCCTGCTGAAAATAAATAAGTAGCTTCATCACAAAAGCACTGCCACAGACACTTCACACACCTTCCTATGCCAGCCACGCGTACAACTCCACACAGACTCCCACTTTCTGGATGGTGAGTTCCTTCAGATTTCTACAAAAAAGCCAACAGTCTCAAAAAGGTATCACAGTGAGCAAGAACGTAAGAATTGTGTAGCAAGGCTTATCTGTTGCTGTTTGCTCACCTAACTCTATCATTCAGCTCAGAATCCAATTTGAAGTGCTATGTTCAAAAGGTGGTGAATTTCTTAAGTAAAAAAAATATTCGAAGGATCAACCACTGAATATTCCTCATGTTTTATTCCATAATCTAAAAGCATATTTCTTCTGTGCTGCTGTCCCTCAGAAGATGAGAAAAGGAGCCTTCCCTGTTCAATAATTTATCTTCCATGCTAAAAGCCATCTGTCCTTCCAGTCCAGCTCCTTGTAAGGAAGGCTGAGAAAGGTCTAAGGAAGACGAAGCCAAACCACTGCTTAGGGCCCTCCAGCCTGTGTCAAGCACAAGAAAATCAAAAGCCTTGTGCTTTCTAAGTGTTCCAGTCCTGGCTATTGGAATGGCATTACCTCAGAATTGGGAAACTTAACCAATTCTAAACAAAGAAAAATGAATTATTATTTAAAAAAAAAAAAAATACTGTATTCAAGCAACAAATGCTCAGTTACTGCCCTTGGGATAAAGTATCTATGTAAGACAATAAATTAACATACAGTTTTGAACAAATCTAAAGATGATCAAAGCAGAGCACTCTGAAAATGTCTGTGATTCAATCTTGCTCTGCAAAAGCACACACATGACTACCAAAATTCATGGAGCCCTCAGTCAGAACCTCTATTGCATTGACTTATTTACTCTTCCTTTCCTTTGAATTGGTTTCTGTATTAAAAATACATGATTATACATGTCCAGATCAAAAGTTTCTGACTCACCATAGGATTCTTGTGAAATGAGGGATTAACAGAGAGAGAGACAGAGAGAGAGAGAGAGCAAGTACAAAGAAAAACAGAACAAAGCAGGCCATCAAGTTAAACGCCTTACAAACAATTTTGTCTGATGTACAAGCATGCCGCCGCCCCTTCCCCCCCCCATCCTAAATACTGATATTCTAGTTACTTGGTTGGTGCAACATCCAGTTCTACTGCTGTAAAAACATCAAGACAATTACAGGAACATCCTGATGTTCTACTTGCCCAAAAAGTTCTACTGCTAGACAGCAGTTATCAAAGTACAGCTATCAAAGCTATAAACCACCACTCCCCTATTCAAACTTGAGCAGACTCTTACCTTAAAGAACAAACTCTAAGCAACTACATTGTTACAAACAAAGCCTTAGAAGTTGTATTAGGCATATATCATAACCAAATTCCTGTAAATTCCATCTCAAGCAGAGAGATGCAACCATCATTCATTTACTGGACGACGTAACAACTCCAGAAACACTCTTTTTCTGCAGAGAACCTGAAAGGAAATCTGAAGGTCAAAGGTGGCCTGAGATGACTCACAGTTTAAATAAAGTGACATACAGTCTTTCAAGTCATCTTCTCTAGAAGATTCTTTAACTCTTTATACAATTGGGATTCTCAGATCATTGCCATTCTAGCATTTCAAATTTGAAATGAACTGTGTATAAAGATAACCTATGCTTAACAATAAAATTATCACAGTAATAAAGAAAACACTGCATTTACATCAAGTTTTTGGAAAATAGTAATACAGGAATTAGTTCTAGAAGATGACTGCACATTACAAACCTCCCAGCCCTAAAATACTGTTAGTCTGTGCACTCTAACTGATCTCAGCTGTCTCAAGCAGCACATGAGAAAACAATCACTTAGAATCAAGCTGCAGCAGACTGAAATCACATTTATTTGCTGCAGTTTATCCCTTGTTTCCATGTCATTGTTTTCACCACAGAGAAATTACACAGATCAACCGGTGCTAGAACCAATCAAACAGCCTCCATGAATTTCATTAGCACACAGTTCCAACATATTAGTCATATTTTTTTATTATGCTCATTAAGCAACAAGAAAAATAGAGTAAACAAACATTTCCTCATTCTGTTTTTAAGTCAGATCTGTGGAAAGGACAGATACATAAACCAATCCTAACATCCCTCTAGGTGCTTAGGAACACATTAAATCAAACTTCAATTAAATTCAGCAGAAAGCAAAAAGCTATCACAGAACAAGATATGTTTTAGGAAGACCTGGAGTTTAAAACTTATTTATATCTCAGGTGTTTGGGTTTTTTTTCTTTTTACATTGAAAACCCAAGAAAAAGCTTTCAAAACAACTGTATAGAAGAATGAAGACTTTATGTTAAAGCACAGAGCTTGGTCAATGTAGCAGGAGTAGTAACACAAAATAAACATCACAAGTTACAAGTCACAGAAGCTCCTCGGGCCATTCTGCCATAGAGAATGCTCCCAAAGGCTCTCAACTGTGCCAAATTAAGACACTAATAATGCCACCTTTCCAGGAAGGTAATGAATAGAAGACAGTAAGTGAGGTTTTAAGAATTACACGCCGAACAGTTCTTCCAAGCCTGCATCCTGAGTCTGCTATTCATAAGTGTTTCCTTCATGATGCTCACTCAACTAAAGTAAAGCCCAAAACAGGATCAACAGCAGAGTTCACATATTGGTCCACTTAGAACTTCTTATATGGAAGCCCACACACAAGAAAAATCAATGTAACATCCCATTCAGCTATTATCTTAAATTTTAAACCTATTTTGGGCATTGTTTTATAATGGTTAGTCTCAAGCTACAGAATTTAACAGCTTATGGAAGACTGAAATGTGCAATTCCTAAAATCTGCTTAGAAAAAATTACTACAGCACAATTTGCAAGCACAGAAATTCACACTTAATGCTAAAAGTCTAAGGTTTGGTGTCTAAGACAAGGTGGAGAGTCACACCCCCACAAATCAATTATAAAGTTTTAAAATTACAGAGCTTCTCAAAAGATTACTGCACAATACATCTCCACAACTATCTTCTACATAGACTACAAGCAACTGAATTTGCATATACTTGCAGATAAACACTAAAAATCAGACAAGTGGGAAAGCAATTCTGAGAAACGGTGAAGAGATCAGAAAGAGAGAATTCAGCTCCCACATACAGAATAAGCTCATGCTGTAATAACATACAAAGGTCTTCCCAGGAGACTCTTATTTCACCTGCTAGAATTAGCAAATTGATATATAAGTCTAAACCATTCTTCCCCCTTGAAATCAAACCAAACCTAATCAGATTGCCAGGGAGCAGCTACAAAGCCTCCAAAAATTGTCTAATTTCTCACCACACTGTAAAGGCTAATGTATGCACAGATGCAGGGCACAGCTTTGTTTCTTTAAAAAGAAGTTCACTGAAACTTAAGTCTAATTACATGCCCATTTTAAATGTAAAATTACAACTATTCACTATAGCATCCTTCATGCAGTTGTAATTTGAGCAGCAAGACTGTATGATCGCAGCTACATTCAACTCTAAACTGTTCAGGACTGGAGAGCCAATAACAGAGGTAAAATAAAAGGAAAGACTTTTCTATAAGCCTGTAGAAATGACTAATATGGTAGTCAACAGAATACTCAGAAGTGCAGAAGAAGGAGACAGGTGTAAATGAAACAAAACAATCGCACCATCCCCTAGCTTTAGAGATTTGGATTCTATTCTGTCAGAGGTGCACAGCCCTGCCACACGCACACTTCAGCATACAAGGAAAACTCATTACCAAAAAGGAAATTTGCACACAGTTTTGTGAACAAGCATAGTGCAAGCTAAAGATTGATATTACTGAAAGCAAGTAAAACTCGGACTTTTTAACACTGTATCACATCAAGCACTTCATGAGCATGCAGAATTTCCCATCCTTTTGGCCATTTTTTCTGCCTCACACACCTAATAGAAAGTAGAACCTTAAAATGTGCTTCGTGCCAAACATACCACACGGACACATGAAGAATGTCACTTAAAGGATACGAGAAGCGGTCATTCCACGTTGCTCTTTCAACATAATCCAACATAACAACAGCCTTAATTGTTGTTAGAAGTTTGTTCCATGTTTCATCGAAGTCAACCACTCGTGGTTTCAAGGACATTGTGGGGTTTTAGTGTTAATCTGTGGAAAAATTCAATATATCAGGGAACATGGCACAATAACATCAAAAAATACATTTCATTTGAATTTTTCAACTTGAACTTTGTACATTGCACCACATCAGCACACAAATACAAAGGATCCCTTTTCCCTGCCCATCCACCTCCCCAGTCAAACACTTATTTTGAACTTTATGGAAGGGAATGCTGATATTACATGAATCACCCGTAACACAATGCCAATCTACTTAACAGCACCACGCCTTGTGCAGTTCAGCACTTTACAAAACTTCCCATTCAGCAGCATAACATGAAGAAACTGATTTCCCTGTAAGTTTGTCATCAGTTACCTCTACAGAAAAGCTCCCTCAGCTGCAGCTGAACCCGGAGAGAACCCAGAGCGGAAACACATTGAGCAGAGGATCTGATTATTTGAAGTTACTGCTGTCAGCATACAGTCTATGTTCAGCTCAAGCTTTCATGAAACAATTTTGGTGTTAAATTTAAAAAGCCACAAAACCCAAAAGCTTTGACCAAGATGACAAGAAAACACTTAACATACAGCATTATGCACAGCTTGTGTAGCCTACTGCATTGTGCAGCAGGACAAGCAGTGATTTTTTTCAAATAAAACATGGCTTGAAAATACATTCATATATTCACATAAAAATACTAGAAGAGATCTATTAAATAGGTCTGTAATAGTGACTGAAATAAATCTAAATAAAAAAAGAACTCAGGAAAAGTTTTCTCAATGCCTTGAGAAAAACAAAAGCAAAACCAAGGCCTCCTCTTTCTGCATTCCTATTTGCCTCTGTTCCATACATCCAGCCCAGCAGGGCCCTACAAATGACACTGCAGACATAAAGCATGCCCAGATCCCACTCAAAAAGATGTCACCTTAAGACTAGAAGGAAAGGAAGAACATTCCTATTTTATTGAGACAGACAGGTGACTGTCCCAAACGTTCCAGGCAGAACCCAAACGTTCATAGGCAGAATGAAAAAAGAGAGAGCCGCTGACAAATAAACCTGTAGCACCAGACACTTCCGTAAAAGAAAGAACCAAATGATAGATTGAAAAGCTACCCGTGGAAGCAGCTCACTCCCATAATCCTGCTGGCTCTTAGCTTCTGAAAGTGCAGGATACACAGTTTCTCAAGTTAAAGAAAAAAAATACTAACAACATCAAACTCAAGTTTTACACCTTCCATCTCCAAAACAGCACACTGACCAGTTAATTGGGCTCCTGAGCTGCTAGAATCAGGAACTTCAGAAGGCTGTTTTCCTCTCTGCAACGCAACAGTTTCCACTTCAAGTGTGATCAATTTATTACCCACATCTGCTTTGATTTCATAAAGAAACTGAACAGCAAATAACATCAAGGGAATGGTACGAGGCCTGAAGCTTTAAGAGCTTCATTCCTTCAAGCAGAAGAAATAAAAATCAATAAGTGACACATAAATACTCTCAGTTCTGCTTAAGCATATAAACTGTTACACTTGCAACATGGCTATTGGCCACTTTTGGGAACAAAAAATCATCTTCAATTCATACGTGGCAGCAGCAGCAAAAAAGCAATGGGAACTGACGAAACAAATTGACGTCCACAAAATGTTAAGGTGAAATGTGCAAACTGTTGTGTGTGTCAAAGAAATGTGGACCCTGGTAAATATAAGCAACTGCAAAGCACTTTTCTAAGAAGGAAAACAATCTTTACCCAAAACCTTTAATATTATTCATCCGGAAAATGCAACAATACCTTCAGGTGACTCCAAAAAGAAATTACTGCAACCTAAGGGGGAAGAAAGGCTGAAGAGAAAGCCCCACACTATGTCACAACAAATCCATAACATCATATTTAACATCACCAAAACATAAAACATGTAAAGCACTGTGCACGCATGCAGGCAGTCCGGGGTTGCACGGTTTAACACAGAGCTGACTGGAGCTGGGCAATCTCTTCCAGCTTTCAAGTTAGTGAGAATCCAAAATCGGTTTTAAAGTGTTAACAAATGCAGCGTAACTTTCTCTGCCGTACACAGGGCGGGAGTTTGTGAGCTCCATGAAGGCGGTACACAAACGCACCGAGCACCAAACACCCTGTATTGATCCACGCACTGGTGGTCAAAATGACACAAGAGCAGAATATCTGCCCCGGGGTTTACACCATTGAGGGGCGGGAAGCCGTACCCGTCCGACAAGCCCTAAGGAGAGCAGCCGCCGCCGAAACCCATGAACGCACCGGGACAACGGACGGTCGGTGCCCCCTCTGCCCCTCTCTTCCAAGCGCCCCACTGTCACGCCGCTCCCGTTTGCTGATACGACCCACGCGCGTTTTCAGCCGCCGCACTCCTCGCCCGGACGCTGAGCCCGGGGAGCAGCGGGGCGAGGAGCGGACACCCTGCGCCTCCCGATGCCTGAGCCGAAACGAAAGCGGCCCGCGACGGCCGCCCGGCCCGCGCCCCACCGCGGCCTCCCGCGGGACGGGGCCCGTGTCGGGACCTCTCGGGCACGGGCGGTGCCGGCCCGCCCCGGGCGGCCGCTCCGGGGAGCGGCGGCCCCGTGCGGCGGGGCGGGGCGCGGATCCCGCGGGCAGCACCCGGCCGGGCAGGGCCGCGGCGCCTCCACACGCAGCACGGGGCCGGGGAGACCGCCCGCCTCCCGGCCGAGCGCGGACTCCCGCGCTGAGCGTGACGGCGCTCCCGGCCGAGGGGCGGAGGCGGGGGTTACCTGGCGGCACGGGGCCGATCCGATCGGCGCCGCCGCCGGCTCCCTCGCTCCCTGTCGCGCGGCCGCGCTCGCTGCCCCCCTCCTCGTCCTCACAGCGCTGCCATTACCCGAGCCGCTCGCCCCTCGCGCCCCGCCCCTCTCCGGCGCCGCCACCGCGGGCAGGGGTGAGGCGAGATGAGGCGAGGCAGCGCAGGTCCACACCGCGCCGCCCCGCGCCCATTCCTTACCGCGGCACCGCGAGCCGCCCGTTACTTCCAGCCCGGCCCAGGGTCTCCCCGCCGACCGCGAGCCGGATGGTGGGCGACGGCTCAAGGAGCACCGTCGATTTCCGACCGCGTTTCCCCGTCGGAGGACACGAATTTGGTACGGCCCGTGCTACGGCAAGCGCGGGCGGCCTCAATGCCCCGCAGCGGGGCGGTCGGGGGCCGCACGGCGCATGTTCCTTCGGGCCGCCGCGCACGCGTTGCGCCTCCATTGGCGACGGCGCCCTTTCCGCGCACGCGCGCGGCGATCCCGTGTGGGGCGGCGGAGCCGAGTTTTTCGCGGCCCGAAATGGAGTCGGGGTGGGACGGGGCTGTTGAAAGCGTTGTTTTGCGATTGATTCACAAACCGTTTGGCACGGGGAAACCAACCGCGGCTCTTGAGAGCAGGATAAAGCAAGACTGCTTCTCCTCCAAACAGTTCCTACAGTATCAGCTGTAAGCGTTTTGTAACTGTATCCCTTCTGAGGGTAAACATTGCTCTTAAGGGGTCCTTCAGCAAGTTCTGGGTTACAAAGAAAAAGTAGTATTTCCTTAGGCTGTTAGGAACTCTTTTTTTTTTTTTTTTTTTTTTTTTTTCCTCCTTCATGTGCATGAGAACCATCCTGTGGCACAAAATTCTCTCCAATAATGCGATTCTTATTTCCTTTGCTAAAAGCATTTGAAGATCCCAAATCTAGTTTGCTGTAATTGAACTGTCTTGAGCTGTTTGGTTTTGTTTTTTTTTTTTTTCCTTTAGGAAGTTCAGGAGTGGGAGGGACAGGAGGATAATGAGGAGAAAAAATAAATCATGTGGTGTCATAAAAAATGAGAAGACAGAAAATTCTGGGTAGCATTAATTAATACAATTAGTGCACTACTCAAAACTTTTATTTATAACTCCAGTTTCTCTGTCTTTTTATTTGTAGTGCTTTCTGCCAGAGGGAGATCTGTGTTTGATTTCAGCCCACATGTTTGTTTGTTTGTTTAATTTGGAAATACCATACAGCTGCTCTTACCATTCAAAGGCAGCTTCCATGCCCACATCCTCCCTCACTTACTTTTCATTAACTATTTTGTGTTTCCTCTGCCCACCTGATAGGAGTAAAACCAGAAATACAGACTTGGTACAGGGAGATTGTGTTCTGAAGAGTTATTATGTTATGCTTTTGTGTGTTTTGAAATGAGTTTTCTCATACCTGGGATGCAGCCAAAAGGTGTGTTTCTATATGCACATGTAAAAATCCACTGACATCAAATTCTTAAATCTCCCTGGCTCTGGAAAGGCAATGCTTGGGGAACGTCTTAAAAGAGAAGTGCAGTTCCTTAGCAGTACAACAATAAGCTTAAATGCATGGTGAATAAGGACGGATTTTGTTACAAGATGAAAAATCAAGTTCTAGAGGTACATGAGAGCTAACTCTGCAGCCTATATAAAAAAAATCATCATCTGAGTGTGTTTGTGTAACTTTGTAGAACTATGTAGGTGTCTGGTTTATGTAATAAATGTTATGGTACTGCAAAATGGCTCAATTCTATGCGTATGCAAAAGGTATCAAATCTAATTGACCTTAAATTAAAATTTCATTATTTAAAAAAAAAAAGGAAAAAAAAAAGAATAATGAATAATATTTAGACTCTCAATTTGCCAATGATCTTCACACAGCTATTAAAAGACAAAAAAAAAAAAAAAAAAAAAAAGTCAGAATCAGGCAAGTAGATTAACAAGAAGAGCAGCTGATACACTCCATCTGTTAATGTTCACAGGTTCAGAAGTCCAAAGTAAGCCCCCTGAAAATTGCATGGATACCAAGATCTCAGCACCAACATTTTTCTCTGGAAGTGCTCCTCTTGTATCAGTTGGTAAGTGTAAACGCAGCTAAAGAAAAAGTATCAAAACACAAAAATGTCTGTCTGATAAATACCTAGAATACTTTTCTGGAAATCACTCTATCAATTCATTGATGAATTCATCATTCATTTTCTTTCAAGCAGTGAGCTACACAGGATTGATTTGTAGTAGATGCATATGCCACTGTAACGCTATACAAATATTATGTGTTCTGTGATTACATTGGCTATCAAGGCTTCACATCATTCTAACCAGTAGTGCAGTATTTTCTGAAATTTCCCTGGTGTTTATATGTATGTGTTTTCTCTTATCTGATATTTATGGCTTTTTTTTTTCCTGCCTGTTTATATTTGTTTCTTTTCTCTTATGTAATTAATTCTTTTGGCAGGAGCTGCCTCTTCTGCTTGTGTTGACACTACATCTAGCAGTGTTATTCTGATCCAAAATTAGGAACAATAAAGCCTACAATAATACAAACACTGTATGAAATATGCCAATGTATGGCCTACTGCCTTACTGGAAAGCTGACAGTCCACATTCCCCACCCTGTCTGTGCCATTTGCAAACGTTACCCACATTACTGTCTGCTACAAATCCCGTTGTAACAGTAGGTCCAACTAAATGACTTCATCTATGTTGTCAATGCATACAACACTATTGCTTTTATGTACCTCTTCTAAATGATTTTTCTAATGTCCACATCTTCCAGTTCAACTTAGGCCTGTCCCACAGAGTATAAACAAAGTATGCTGTGGATTAATAACAAAATACCACACTGTATATCCATGTAGTGTAACACAGTAACAAACACTTCTTTAAACTAAGGCTCCTTCCAGATCACTTTAATATTTTCATCAATTAGAAGATGGTTTTTAGTATACTTTTATGTCTAATAATCCTGAAACTATAAGAAATTAAAACATTTTGGCCGATTGTAAATCACAATACAACTTATCCTTGTGAAAGTGAGTGGAGTAAATTCCTAGTCTGTTCTACCTTGCTTGAACACTGTCATTAATTACAGCAAGTATTCATGTGTGAGCGACTCACTCCTACACTGTGATTTCCTTACAAACTGCTGACAAAGGCTGGTGTTCCTCAGCAGAAAGAAATCAGTAAGGGACACCCTTTATTCATAAAGGTCTGGATCATCCTGGCTTCTACATTTGTCGGTCACCCCACTCATTCTTTGTTCTTACTTCATACCTAATTAGACTGTGAGAATTACTTCCTACAATCTTTATAGTATTTGTTCTTTCTTACATTGCTGAGTTGCATTTTTATTTATTACAATGTGTATTTGAAATATTATTAATAGCATCACTGCCTCATATTGTAGTAAGAAGGTAATTCATTCCTTCCTGCGTTTGTTCCAGGATGTCTGGAAACTCAGGTATGTGTTGCTGCCTTTGTGTTCAAAGCAAACAAGAGGAAAAGCCGAGATGCTGACTTACAATTAAGCAGCAGGAAACTTTGTTCTCCGTGATAGGACTAGATACATGGAAGCAGCAATGAACCTTTATTTCATTACAGGTGTTTTTCCACAGGACTTCTATCGCAGCTTTGTCTTTCACATGGTGACATAAAATATGAGTATGAATTGAAAGTACTTTTGGGGGTTATTAAAAACACAGCATTAAAATACTTTTCTCGTAGCTTTCATTTTTAAGGCTACGAAGAATTCTGTGTGTGTGATTTTATCTGCTTAAAACACTGTTTCTCGAAAACAAATGGGAGTTCACTGCAGTGTGTCCATTAGATGGCAGCACTGAATCTAAAAATATAAAAAGAAAATATTTTGAGTTTTAATTTGCACATCTATAATTATTTTTTTTTTGTTTTTTTGTTTTTTTTTTTTTACATGAAATATTAAAACAGACTGGAATTGAACTTCCTCAAACAAAACTTACTCGTTTACCACTAATGAGTTAGTTCAACTCCCACATTTGTTCTTTCCTTTTGCAGGACCTGAGAGTGCTTGAAATAAGAAAAACACAAATGTGATATTTTCCTTCACTACTAAAAATGGGCACCAACTTATTTTTATGCAAATGCATTAGATGTACGTATGTGCAACCTTCAGTAATTTTCTTTTTAATATTTTTTTTTGCCACAAAATTATCAGCAGTAAAATTCTGGAACACATTATTGACAAGCAAAACAGCATAAGTAGAACTTACTTGTATCTAAAGTTCTTTGAATTACAAAATTTACCAGTAGCTCTGAATTAAATAGTTGCGTTTAGTGGACTTCTTATTTTTAATGTGCTTCATATAATGAAAAAACAGCCACATGATGGCAGTGCACACAAAGGAAGGAAATTCAGACAAGTTAAACTGTATTACCTCTACGTATCCATGATTAAGAAATACGTTTGTTTATAAGTTTGTTTACGCAACCAGTAGTGAACCAAACAAGCTGGCCAATGCAATTTTATACTCCTCTCCTTCCTCTTTAATTCAGAAACTGTTCAACTGCCTTCACATAGCAATTCATCCCTTTTCTTTTTTCTTTTTCTTTTTTTCTTCTTTTTTTTCTTTTTTAGCAGTATGGCTACTTTTTATAAGTATATATCATACTAAAATCATATGCAAGCAATGATATTCATAATCACAAGGAGATACTTGTGAACACAGTGATGTAGTAAATAAGTGTTGCTTGACAGATATTATGAGTTGAAGAAATCTGCTTGTTTTTGTTTGCAAGGCGCAGCATTTTGAGAAAATTGTCATTTATATGGATACTACGATACCAAAAATTTAAAACATAGCACATTGCTATTTCATATTTCTGTGTGTGATGTATGTAGACAGATAGAGGGGCATAAAAAACATTCCCTCAAACTCAGTGAGTGCACAATCCTTAGTGATGGTGAGTTCTAGAGAATATTACTCAGCTTTGAGGCAAAGTTTTGTTTAGAGAACGCTTCTGGGGGGGGAGGGGATGGGGGAAAGGGAAGAAAAAGCAGGTAATATTGGTCTTCACTGACATACAATGAATAAGAAATATCGTGTCATTTCTGAGACATCATTTTCATCATTTTCTATATAAAAATAGAGATCATTCTACTGATTCAAGTCCACTGATAGTTTTCTCAGTTGTTTTTCTTTTTGAGAAATTATTTAAAAACCTATTTCTCAGTTTGTCCATTAAAACACATTTTCACATTTTAACAGAGACTGAAGCCTCCTGTTATGTTAAAAACAAACGAACAAAAAAAAACCCAGTGAAACAGGATGCCAAAGAAAGGTCATAATTGAGCCACCTGGCAAAGTCGTGTTATCAAGGAGACATCACAGTTGAGCCATCATTTATTAAAAAAGACAAGATGAGGTTTCTCCTCCAGGAAAAATACAGTGCTTTAGCTATGTATGTGTACTATTAGGAGCTGAAGTGCTGAACAGCTCTTGACATGTAAAAATACAACAGCTTTGTCACATAAACCACACAGCTGATAGCTTGATAATCTCCTGTTATATGACTAAAATTCTATGTAGTTATTTTTCATTTGTATCTCTTCCTACTCTTTTCTTACCCAGACACCTCTACCATGGCTGACAATCTCCCTTTGTTCATTTGCTTTTGCTTTTTTTACTTTTCATTCTTTTTTCTTGAACTTCACAGCCATATCTGATCATCTACCAGCAATAAAAAACATACTGCTCCCCCCGCCAAAAACAACTTAGAGGTGTTAAAAGATCTGCTCTACAGGTAGACTGTTAATTTTCACAGTGTTTTACACTTTGATTATGTTCTTTTGAAGGAACATGAGATCTTTATGTGTTTCTATTTCATTTCATTATCTGAATGGCTGATATTCACCTAGTGATCACCTGTATTTGAGGTGGATTCTCAGTGTCTGTATTAATGTCACCTGTATTATTACATTGGCTTACTTTGCTGTACAGCATAAATCTTCTGCAAAGCATGATTGTGCAACAGTAAGCAGTTGGTGGTATGCATATTTCTGTGGTACAGAACATTCATATTGAGCTATTTGAGCCTTTTTAATCCTTTCAGGAAGTTTTATGCTAGTAAAATCTGTTTTCTATGTAGTTTTCTTATGCAACCTAGTCAGAAGACTTTCAGTAGTACAGTTTGCTGTATTCAAGTTTTAAATAGCATTGTTTGCAAGAATACTTGAATTTATATTCAGGTTATGATTTACAAAACCACTTTCCACCAGAGAGGTGCGAATTACGTCCATGCTGCAAGTGAGGAAATTATTATATAGAGAAAGTACATTATTCTGCATTAGAAATGTATTTTTCTTTTAAATATATCATGTAATAGATCTCAATTGCCATTGAGACCTTGTGCTGCAGAATTAGCATCATTTATGTGTCTTGAAATTGCTAGGCCATCCTCTAAACATCCAATCCACCTATTAACAACTGGAATTTTATTTTTCCAGTATAATCATTTCTTTCACGAAACAAGCATGCAATAAATGAGTACATCACAATTCACAGAATATCCAGCTGTTTGCCCAACTGTTAGCACTTAAAAAGTCCCCTGTATTTTTCTTCTACCTGGCACCAATGTGCGTGGAGATAACAGTGATGGAGTCTGGACAGAGGAACTATAGACAAGAAAAACAGACACTGTGATTTTTATCAATCCCTGTTCTCCTGAAGTTTTGAAATGTGTTTCAGACTGTACATCTATGCTTAGGAGAGTAAAACACTATAGCATTATTGTAAGTTATTATCTAAAATGAAATTGTTACAAACCCAAGAAAATCGAAGTAATGGTACTTCTAAATATATGTTCCTTGGAATTATAAAAAAAAAAAAAAAAAAAAAAAAAGTGAAATAAATTATTAACTCTATATTTTGTCATCACAGTATATTAGGTTTTATAGTCTACATTATAACTCTTGCCTAACATGCTGTTTTGTACAGGCCATCCTGTTGCGTCCTGAGGATATTGGTTACTTCTGGCTTACATGCTTGCAAAATAAGTTGTGAAAGCAATGGCTGTGTGATGTGACTGCACTTCCCTGTGACCACAATGGGGGTTCTGCACTTGCTCTTCTATTCCTTCAGAGGCAAAGTGTACAGGTAGAGATCTTCAACAGCTTGAATAGTCCATTTAGAGATCCATGATGCAATTCAGTTTTGGCAATTTGTGGAACCATAGAATGGTTTGGGTTGGAAGAGACCTTAAAGATCATCTAGTTCCACCATTTACCATGTGCAGGGACACTGACAGCTAGATCAGGCTGCCCAGGATCCCATCTAAACTGGCCTTAAACGTTTCCAGGGATAGGGCATCCACAGCTTCTGTGGCCGCCTGTTCCAGGGCCTCACCACCTTCATCGTGAAGCATTTCTTTTTTATACCTAGTCCCTGTCTCCCTTCTTTTACTTCAAAGCCAATTCTCCTTGTCCTACCATGGGACTCCATGATAACTCCTTGATAAAGAGTCCCTCCCTAATCTCTTCAAGGTTTATGTATGAATGAGGTTTATGTGAACTAATTTGTTACCTATGACAATTATTATAAGCATGCAATCTTTAAGGAGACAAAGATGTAGACAACAAGCATCAGATTGCACAAGCATAGTTAGACAATCCTAATGGTGAGCTTCATTAAGTGTTATAGGGAAATAAATTTGTTGGGAATTATTTCTGGTGTAATAAACTACCTGTGACTTATTATCTTCTTAATAAAAGTAACATGTAGGGCATTTCAGAGATGAACTCAATAAAAGTTTTGTTTTGTTTTGTTTTAACCTAAAAGCTAAATTGCACCAGTCCTTAATTTTTAGGATATGTAGGTGTGGCATGTGCTGAGAGGAAATGAATGTAATTCACCAAATTGGTATAAGATGAAAAAATTCACAGAAAATAAAACAGAACAAAACAAAACAAACCATCAGTCAAGAGGACAATATTGGGAACATTATTTACAAAGCAAAATTATTAAATAAAAATATTATTTAAATTAGAATGCCAGTCTATTTTTGTCAGCCTCATCTACGTAACCTTCAAATGTCTAGGATGTAGTTAAAAAGAAATCTAGGAATGATGTAAGCAGCATCACCCTTTTTCTGTCTTTACTTATGTCATGACACTCTTTGTAATGTTTTACAAGAAAACTACATTTCATAATATTATAATTGAAATGCACCAAGTTCTTTTAGACTCTTTAAAAAACCTATTTGGATGATAAGTGTGAAGGTCTGATATGTGAAATCAGTTGATTTCAAAAATACATAGATGGTGCTCAGGCTGACGTCAAAAACTGGTGATGTGTTTACATTCTTTGCGAAGTACGTCACGATTCTTTCATTGTCAGCCAGCTGAAGTCACTCCAATTCCTTGCTCCTACATTAACCCCTCAGTCAAGGTAGTTCTCTGTGCGACGGTGCAGAGGACAAACCCAAGAATCCATCCAGGCCAAAAGCATTTCTTTGTTCTTGATATAGCATTTCCAAGATTACTTCCCACACACGGTTCTAGGTTGCCTCAGCATGGCTGAGATGGTGGGAATGCGATGCCAGAAGCAACTGGGGCTGCTTAGGCTGGCACTGAGTTACACTACTTAAAAAGAAAAAGAAAAAAAAAAGAAGTAAAACAGTAACCTTTATTGAATTGCTAATATTTCCTTGAATTTGCAAGGCAGCATCAGGTAAGACATCTTCAAGAGGAAAGATGACCCAGGTAGTCAGTCTGATGGCGGTGAAATGCCTGGATTTCAAATTTATGTTCAAAACCATCTTGTTTGAATTATGGTAATAGTCACAGATGTCCTGTGTTCTCTTCGTATGTACTTCTTTTGTTCTTAGTATTTGAAATTAAATTGGTTCATGTTAGGGATTGATCCCAGTTAAAGCCATTTTAGAATTATTTTAGTCACAATGATTTTTGTTGCAAAGCCTGTTCTGGCCAGTTAATAAATGCACTACTTCAACACAGTAAGAATGCAATGCTTCTTGACTGTTGCCTTCCTCCTCCAGCCCCCTCACTGCCAGGCATACTAACCCTGAGCTACCGGCCTCAGTAAGCCATGTCAAGTATTTCAGAGCTGAAGCTGGTTAATCACCTTTATATCTCAAAGACTAAATCCCTTTGGCAGCTCACTCAGTCGTCTGACCAGATGTTTCTCAGACTGGAGCTTGATTTTGCAATTTCTTATTTAGAAAATATAAACTACAAAGAAAGAAAAAGCTATGAATAGTATTAAATTATTAATCATTTCAAAGCTGCTAATGACTCACTTGAAAACTAATAGAAAATGCCTCTCTCCAAATTCACAAGGGTTCCTTAGAAATTCATTGTATGCATCTCATTGCACTGGTTTATTTAACATCTTCTCAAGAAATTTCTTGTTCAACAGCTACTTTTGGCTTTTTGCTAACACTGGGAAAAGATAGAATTTCTTCCAAAGGCCTCAGCACAATTATTTGCAGTATCTTTACTCATCTGCTCATTTGATTACGTTATTATCCTCTGAGATGGATTCTAATTCACCAGGGGCTTCCGCATCTTCTTAGGAATGTCCATAAGTCACGCCTTACGGGTTAGCCACAATAGCAGAAGGCTATTAACCATGGGAAGAACAACTATTTAAAACCCCAAGAAGACATATAAAAATATATGCAACAATGAGAAGGAAGGAAACAGAACTCAAAACAGGAAGGGGCTGTTGTTCAGTATCTCAGCAAAGGAAATGGAGAATGTAAACTGAAAGCTCTCATCAGCACCGGGGACACAAAAATGAATTCTTTGCACTGCGTTGTGACTTTGATTGCTGCACTAAATAGCTTCCATGAGGCAAATTAACAGACTTCAGTGGTCAAAGGCAATAGCCTCCCCAGATAAACGTAATTCACTTTTCACAAAGTCAGAGATAAGAGTTATTTTTTTTCCAACACAGGAAATCAATATTTAGTTTCTTTTCACTCTCTGACCAAGGCCAAATATTTAATCTAGATGGACACAGCACCGGCCCTGACAGACACGTCCTCCAGTTCTCCAGCTGCAATGACTCCCGGTGGATGTAACCTGGGCTTTGCTTTTCTGCTTGGAGTGCTGGTGCATAGTTACTCACAGAAAAAAAAAAAAAAGAAAAAAAACAAAAAACAAAAAACAATCCATGGGTAAATATGTAACTTCAGAATACAGAGTGATTGAAGTACGGACATCGAATATGTCATTGAAGCCACTCTGTAGCCCGATGTTTGACGCCGGACAGCGGCAAGTGTAACAGCAGGATCGCGTCGGGTCCCCGCTTCTCTCGACTCCGGCACCGCCGAGGGAACGGCAGCGGTGGGTGACAGCGCCACGTCCCGCGAGCAGACCGCTATGGCGGCCACCGGCGCACCGCGGCCAGCCGTCCTTATCGCCGGAGCGCGGCCAGCACCACACCCGGCTATCGCGCGTCGCGCAGCCTCCGCCCAGCGGAACGGCGGCGCCCCGAGCACGGCGCGGGGCCCCTCCCGCAGGAGAAGCTCGTCCCACCCCGCGGCCAATCAGGGGCGCTGCCGGAGGGCGCGCGGCGGCGGTTGGCGGTCGTTGGGAGCCCCGCGGCCACTCGGCGCCTCCGCCCGTGCTCGAGCTCCGCCTCCATTCGCGGCCCCTGGGGCTGGGAGTCGCCGCAGACGCCATTTCCTCAGCGCCCCCGCGGCGGCGCGGCTGCATCAGCGCTGACGTGAGAGCGACGCGCGGCTCCGCCCGGCCCGATCCCCCCCACCCCCTGTGACGGGGGCAGCACGTACAGGGCGGCGGGTGAGTGCGGGAGGGGGCGGGGACACGTGTGCGCGCAGCCCGACCCCCTGCGGGCCGGCGGCGGGGCAGCGCGCGGCGCGGCGCGCGGCGCGGCGCGCAGGGCGGCGACGGCGCGCGAGGGCCGGACCGGGGAAAGGGGGGCTCCGTGCCGGCGGGGGCGCGCACGAGGGGGCGGTGGCGGCGCGTCCCTGCCAGCCGCCGGGAGCGCGCTCCACGCGGAGAGGGCCGCGCCTGCCTCGCCGCTCCGCGCTGCAGTTCCGCCGGGCGGCCCCGGGGAAATTCCGCGCTGCCGCTGGACTCTCGCACCCCGGACCCGTACTGGCGGTTGGGGGATCCCGCTCCGTGCTCGCCGATAGCGCTGGGACGGGCAGCCGGGGCTGCGTGTCCTGTAGCGCTTGAGCGATTCCACTGATGCTTGCTCGTAAATGATCTGCTGCTCCTGCGGTGCCGTGCCTGGATGCTGAGGTGACAGGGAACGTGCTTATGATTGCAGCCATAGGAGAGTCGCAGAACGGTTCTGGTTGTAAAAGACCACAAAAATCATCTCGTCCAGCTGTCAGTCCGGCCCCGCCACGCCCAGCAGCCATGTCCTGCAGCGCCACATCTCCGTGTTTACTGAACGCTTGCAGGGCTGCTGACTGCACCAGCTCCGTGGGCAGCCTGTGCCACTCAGTACTTCACCACTCTTTCAGAGAGGAACTTTTTCCTAATAGCCAACGTGAATCTTCTCTGGTGCAGCTTGTGGCCGTTCCCTTTCATCCTATTGCTGTATCTGACTGTCGCTTCAGTCAAGAAGCGACAATCTTGAGAGCAATCAAGTCTCCCCTGAGCCTCCTCTTCTGCAGACCATACAGCCCCCGTTCCCTCAGCTGCTTTTCACAAGGCATGTGCTCCAGATCCCGCGTAGATTCGATGCCCCTCTTTGGGCAGCACTTCGGAGCCTCGGTGTCTTTCTTGTAGTAAGGAGGTTGGGGCTCTGCATTATTTGAGTGTTGTGTTAAGAGCCTGGGAGGAAAAGGACAGGGAAGAAAAAAAGAAAAACCCATTGGTAATTAGAAGAAACTAAGTATTGCAATGACATCAAATTAAACAGGAACTTGCAATTGGGATCCAGTCTGCTGTGCTGTTGCTCACTGCACTCAACTTAGTGCTATGAGCACTCAGTGCCAGCTGCAGTCCCTGCAAAGCACAGCAGCAAACTGTGTTCCAGGCTTCAATACTTAAAAACAGTGCTGTTGTGATATGAGAGCGCTGTGAGTGTTCGTGCACTTGCTGTGGGATCACCACTAAATACAAAACAGGTGTGTGTAAATTCACATCCTCACTTTCCAGTCATTTCCTTGGGATTAAAAATCCTCAAAGAGATACTTGAAGCAAAGTCAAAATGCATTTTCTAGGCTCGTATCATTTCCTTTGTAAGCAATCTCTGATGTATGAAGTACTGTTGAAATAAAGAAGTTATTTTTCAAGTGTCTCTGGGTATTTAATTATGAAGTCATACATGCAAAGTTCTACTAGAATTGGCTCACACATTGGAATTTCACCTTCAGGCACTAAATACTCATTAATATTCACTGACGTCAAACTAAGGACAGTGTTGGTGTGAAGTAAAATGATTTTTTTGTGATCTTTATTACAGAAGAATATGTCTTGATAAGATGTTCTCCTTGTCCTTTTATCTGTGGACAAAAAGTGCTAAAAGGTTCACACCTCTTGAGGTAAATGACTTCTCTACCTTTTCCTTGAACTAAAGTGTCAGTATTGTCCTGCGGGTGGTGCTGCTTTTAGCTGCTGGAGGAGCTTTTGGTATGTTAAGTCTGCATCTTAATCGGTGTTTACCTGCCCCTAGCTGCTGCACATGGGTCACATTTACATTGGTGACCGTAGTAAATATGTACTAATCCGCATTAGAGTGTTACCCAGTGTTACTACCTAGTAACACAGTTGTTTTTTTTTTCTTTAGGAGTGTGTGTGTGTATGGCTGGGTATGGTTCTGGAATATTGTTTATTAATTTTTAAAGAATCCAGCCTTTTATTTAAATTTATTCTTCTGTGGTGGTAAACAACCAAGGTAGAGTGTGTAAGAAATCAGTGTATTAATACTGACTATAGAATTAAAGCTTGTATGTAGTGCATAGCAATAAGACAAGGAGCAATGGCCTAAAACTTGAACTTAGGAAGATCAATACTAACATGCGGAAGAACTTCTTTATGGTAAGGATGACAGAGCAGTGGAACAGCCTGCCCATAGAGGCTGTGGAGTCTCCTATGGAGATTTTCTAGGCCCATCAGGACAGCTACCTGTGTGACCTATTGTAGGGCACCTGCCTTAGCATGGGGTTGGACTCAGTGATCTCTTAAGGTCCCTTCCTACATCTGCCATTCACTGTGATTCTGTAATATAGTTAATCATAGAGTGAAGAAAAACACGTTATTAAAGTAAGGGCAAGGACCATATCCTTAAAAGCCAATTGTTTGCTTAATTTTACCTTAAAAGAGGAAGAAGGTTAGAATATTATACATAAGATAGACTTTACTAATTAATTTAAACGTGATGTCAAACAATTCTGATATGCCCACACAAAGTGCTTGACAGAAGGTGTCTTTTCTTTTACTCTGAAACTTCCAGAGAATTCTAACAGATTTATTCTTTTTCAGTGCAAAGGGATTGAGTGTGAGAGATGCATGAAATTGTAGTTTCTGAATTCAATTTGTGCTTTTTTACAGCAGTCAGTATTACTGTTGGTTTAGTAAAACATAATGATGTTCCTCTCCCACTTCAATGTGTTCATGGTTAAATGATATACAAGATGGTACAGGAAATAAAAAACCTATGCAGCTCAAGTTACAGAAATCTGGGAGCTTGTGAGAGCGCACTGACAGTGATACTGGATTGGACTGTGAAATTCAGAAGTTCCTCTGCATAGTGTTGGGTTGCATGCAGACCCACAGGGGGTGATGTGGCTGTGCAGCTTCTTGCCCTGGGGGCTGCAGTGCCTGCAGGTGACCTTTGCCTGCGGGTCTGGTAATCCTCTCTGGTTGTATTTGCTGAAGGTTCTTAACATCATAACATGTATAAATGATGTATTAACAGCCTACAATATGCCTTCCATTATCTTTCTCTTAGAAGTTTTATACCAAGCTAAATCCTTTAAAATTAATGAAGTGTCTATTGTTATTTTGATGTTATAGGCTGAAGTTAGACCATTATATTGACCACATATGGTGAATTTCTGCAGCATTTTTTCTCAAGTCCCTATTTTCAAATATATTAGAATCACCAGGTTTTCAGAAAGAAGTGGATTTTAGCTTGTGCAGAGGTAGTATTTTGCTATGATCCTGAACTTAATGGCTTTAAAACAACAACAAACCTTACATTAAAGCTGCATACAGTTTTTCAGATTTTGCTCCACTTTGTTGAAGATTTAAAGTAAGCAATTGTCTTCATTAGGAATCAGAATAAATATGCACATTTGAAGATGGAAAATATATTTCAATTCTTGAATTTTTCTTGTATGTCATGTTTTAATTATGTTTGCCATTTCACTGACGTAGGTGAACAATGACAAGCATAATTTAAAGTATATAATCTTACAAAATGCAATCTGTTCCCTGTGCTATACTTTGTGAAATAGTAGGAATAACTTCCTGCTGGCTGTGTGGTGCTGTTTCCATGCTTCTAGCCACCAGTTACTGAACTGCAGCAGCTGGAAGAGCTTTGGGCTGATACAGCTGATAGTCAAAGTAGAAAAATAAAACATTTTTGATAATCCCCTACTGATTGCAGTACCTTAAGTTAACACTAAGAAAGTAAAACGTGGGTTTCACAAAATGAAGGCAGGCTCTTGACAGGTAGAATTCTATGAAGTGTTTTCAGTGAGATGAAAGTACTTTTTTTTTTGTTTTGTGTGTTTTCTTGTTTTTCTGCTCCCCCAGCAGTAGGTTATATGTGGCAGATGGTTTTGAAACACAAAATACTTCGTGGCCCATATAAAGTGAATTAATTCTGACTGTATTCCTGCCTATAGGAAGAGATTGCAACGAATGTGGTGCCAGCACTCATGCGTTTTTTAATCTTCCCTGGTGTGTGAGCTGTTCTAAAGCTTATGGAGGCATTCTTAGATGAGCTGGATGGGGTCTGTGTGCTTCAGTCTGTGTGAATGTTCCCGGTCTACTAAGGAGGAATGCTTCTGCTTTTTCTTTGTTGTATTGAATGCATATCTGAAAATGGAATGATGTAATAAGATAAACATCTTTTTATTGAAAATTACGGTAGAAAACTTGGTGAAAATATTCTTCCACAAGTTGCTTAATTTGATGAATTTTAGTAGGCCTTTAATTAGATGATATTAGGTTGCATAGAATTAATCAGTGATAACTAAGAAGACAGGAATGTTGAAAGATGAAATGTACTAATAATTTTACCTGAATTGATACTAGCCTAGAGTATGTAATTTCTGTAGACTGAAGTACCCCAAGAAGTGTAAGTGCTGAAATTGAGGCTCTGTTGGCAAAGCAGCCTGTTTAAATTTCGACAGCAGAGTATTCTGAGAGGGCTGCAAGTTAGAAATGTGCTTCTCTATCATTTAGCTGTATTCCTTTCTGACCTGTGTGATCATAGGTTACCGTGCAGGTAAAAGCAATGCTTTCATGTCATAAAAGGAGTTGAGTTTGTTTAGTTTGATATTATGCCATTAACTTTTAACTTACGGGACAGTTCAGGAGCCTCGGTGTTGGGCAGTTAACAGAGCCATTTCCTGGTCTATGCCCTGTCTCAGTTTATGGATGAAACCCCAGTAGCTACCAGTTTGTTGAAACAGTTGAAGTTTGAGTTACGTTGGCTTGCCCAGTGACTGAACCCATCTGATCTGAATTCATGAAGCTAGATTTTCTGCCTCTTAAAACCATAATTTTATTACTTCTTCCTTTCATCATCTTAATTCCTTCGCTGACACAACACGTGGTGGGGAACACATCAGTGGGGCTTGCTGTGTGGTCTGCATGTCTACACCCTGGGTCTTGATTCTGTTTGTAACTTGCACTGCTGCCATGGTGATGCTTGTGACATCGCTTGTTCAATGACACACTGTCAGCACAGAGAGTGGTAGTAAAGAGAGGGAGCCTAAGAGAACCTTGTTTTGAGACACACATCTCTTCCATTATGACTCAGTGTGCCATGAAACGTGAAAAAACAATGGAGAGGTAATTGTGCACCTATGTGATAGATATATTTAGAAGCTTTCCCTATTGAGTTTAAACTTGTAACTTAAATTGAGGGTCAGAGAGTTATTCATTCAGCTTTGAAACTTGCACTCCTTTTAAGAGCACAAGAAGAAGTGGTTGAGGGTCGTCTTGAGCCACGAGTTATTTATGGGTGGTTCAAGCAGAAATCCCAGTCTGGGTTCAGTTTTCCAGGAGCCCTTTAGAAGGCTGTGCCAGCACATGGCCACAGGTCAGCTTGAGCTTTGTTTGCTTGGGTTTGTTTGGGTGGTGTGGGGCACGAGGCTCCTACTGCAGGTGGTGCTGGCTGCTGTGGGAGCCTTGCAGCTTTCCAAAGGGCATGTTTGAGAGCTCATGGCTGTATGAATGAAGATTTTACTACGGTTAAATTGGAAGAAGAAACTTCCATTAGTCCAATAGTTTTGAGAGAGATTATGTATTTTCTGTTAGTTTCTTGCTGCAAGTATAAAATAGTCTGTTGTTGCTCTTTTGTACCTACACGCCTGATATACCCTTCATACAGCGATGTTTGTGTATGCATACAGCTGTATTTATGTACGTATGTACTTAATTTTAGACGGATGACCATGGAAATGGTTGAATCACAACAGGATGATAACGCAGTGGATTCTATGCCAGATAGAGACGTTGTTCACAATCGCAGTCAGCCAGACAAACATGAGATTTCCTCAGCATCTCAGGTAAGTTGGAATGTGGAAAGCTGGGAAGAGTCAATAAACTGACATCCAGAACTGTTATGGTTTTTTATTGTCTACTGCAAAAAATGCAACTTGAAGTTCTGATGTTCTGTAAGTCTTGGATTAGATAGGAAAAACAGCAAACGTATACCAAAAAACAATGCCTGCTATATTTAACAAAGCTAATATTACATCACATCTTTTAAAGGCAACTCCTTTAGGAGCCTGTGCTTTTCAAAATGATCATTAGGCATATTTTTCACTTTTCTCAGAAAATTGTGTTTATTTTGCAACTGGATCTAGGGTCCTAAAGAGTTGAGGTGGCCCAAAGATCAAACAGTAGAACTGTGTATTTTGAAGCTGTGTTGTATAATGAAAATGAATAAAAATAGCCATGGATCTTTCCTAGATTTTTGTATAGAATGTACTTCATCTTGCAAGTGTAATTTTAATTTATGCTTGTTCTGTTTCATCTCCGTGCATCTGATGTCAGTGTCTGCATTTCTAAAATGTACGTGTTCTACATAGTGATAATACCTGGATTTTTCTTTGGTAATTAAGAGATAAAGGTGGCACGACAAGTTTCAATCATTAAAAAGAAGCACTGAAAGATTCTGCACTTGAGAACGTTCTAGGCAGTGCTAAGCCTTGTAGGTTTGAGATGTCGTGTAGGCCCCTTAGAAGAACCTCCAAAAACCCTTTGTGAAATACAGGAACTGATGTAAAAAGGAAACAATCAAAACCATCTTAGAGAATTTCTTCCACATCAGAATGTAGAAGTTAGTAATACAGTTCCAACAAAGGGCTTAATTATTTTGTGCCATGTGTATGGTGTGTTAGGTACTAGACTTAAGTTACAGGTTTATTTTCGGGAGCGTAACTGGCTTTTTGTGGATCTTTAGTTGCCAAGTAGGCTGCAAAATGTTTTTGAATGCCTGTTTATTTTTGTTATCATTGGTATTTGTGGTTTTGATATCTGCATCATTGGGAATCCTGTCTTTTTTTTTTCTTTTTCTTTCCCTTGAATGGAGCATGAAGTGCTTTGATTTCACCCCTTCATTTTGTCTTTCTTTGATAGTTCAGGCCAAATTTTGTATTTTAACAATAGATTTTACATGCAGATCATTATCTCATCTCAGGTGGCATCTCAGTACTGGAGTGCTGCACAGTGATGACTGATGAGGTTCAGTCATTCCAGGCACAGGCCTTTTGTCTTTCAGTTGAAGCTAATAAATCTGGAAGCGCTGCTGAATCTCTGTCAGTTAGCAGCAAAACAGAGCATATGGAGTGTGATTCAGTTTGAAGCCTCAGGAGTGCAGTTTGGAGTTTACACTTGCTTGTTCCTCACTTTGGTTAGAAGGCCTGAAGAGCTGAACTGAGCTTGCAGCTGTGCGAGAATCCAGTTGCCTTTGGAAGCTGTTTGATACAGAAAGCTTCATGCTTTCGGTAAAGAACAGGGGCATGAGCTGGAAGATTTCTCAACTTCTTTTCATAAAGGCTCCATGGGTTCTGTCTCATATACGCAGGTACTTGTTTAAAAGCAGCTCTACATAAATAAAGTAAGTTGATTTGAAAGAAAACATCCTTGTCACACGGATGATAGTCAAACTTGCAACAGTTGTGTTGTTATTTAAAGTGAAATCAATGTTCCATTTGCAGTATTTCTAGAAGCTGTATTGTACCATATGTTGTCCTGTGGTCAGCCAGACAATTATACTAAGTATAAAAAGGAGGAGGAATCTATTTAGATTGTAAATTGTAATAAAGTACTTTCAGTTCTGTTTTCTTTGTTTGTTTGTTTTGTTTTGTCTTTTTTTTTTTTCCACTTTAGTTCTGCATCCTTGGTAGATTCTTTGTATCACCTCTTGCATTTGTCATATTCTGTCTATTATTAGAGCTGTGCTTGCTACCTTGATCCAAAATATTGTTGGTTGACCTCACAGTGCTGGCTGTGAACCAGACTCAGGTCAGGATTTACAATGTGAGAACTGCTTTCAGAGGGATTAGAGGGACTTTTCTGATGCACAGAGTGCACAGCCGTTGCAAGCTGGGACTGCTCAGGTTTAGCATTTCAAGGGCACTCTCCTGTGGATCTCAGCACCTAAGTGGGTTAAATCTTGCTCCCAGGAGACTGAGCACTGTTGAAGCTTACCACATGGTTGCGAATATGGTTTTAAAACCAGCCTGCCACGTGCAAGTCCAGGGCATTTTTCAAAGTAGATACTAGAGCATTACAAAACTGTAGCTTTGTCACTACTGTGCTCTTCCTCAAGGGTATGCTCTCACCAAATGGCTGGGAGCAGTCATTTGACTTCTTTACACCTAGGAGTTTCCTAATCGTCATTAGCTTTGCAATTAGCCAAAGCTTTCCTGTCTTCAGCTTTTCCTTACAGAAGCTAGGCAGTGCTTGTGTGATGAGCCCTTTATTTTCCTGCTAGGTGAATTCGCAGTGGGTTTGCTCTGTCTTCTTTTTTTTCCTGAAGTACCTCACTTTTGGAGTCCTTGTAGCACTCGGTTTCTGTAGCTGCAACAGAAATGACATGGAGCTGTGTGCATTGTACTTCATACTATCTATGTTTGAGTTATGAAACATAGGCTGTGAGTGTAAACTCTGTAGTAGGAAAAGTTATCTGACCTTGAATGACAAGAGTGTGTGTGTACACAGTTCATGAGTTCGTGTACAGCTGTTCAATGACTGTGCATCTTGAAGTCAGAGGACTGATAAGTAACCTTTCTGAAAGAATGCATACCTCAGTGTGAAGATAATTCATGTTTGGTTTTGGGGGTGCTTTTTGCTTACTATGTTTCTGTGCTTTCTTGGAAGAAGGATTGCTTATTTCCAAACATCCACAGTATGAACCCGAATTGCTATAACAGAGTGTATAATTGGTATTTGTTGAAGTGATTAGACTACTGTAACACAGCTCAGACCCAGAGGCTAATACAGCATCTAAAATCTCTTTGCTATTGCTGAAATGTAACTCTTACACGGTTTGCTCAGGTGCTTCATGTGTTAATCTCCCCTCACCCCCTGCTTTGCTGAATTGCTTGTGGTTGGTTTTCAGTTGGTGCAAGACATCCCTTGGAGGATGATGTCGTAGGTAGCATTGCTCATTGCTGATGTCAGGAAGCAATGTTGTGTGTGGATTTCTTTTTTTATTTGCCAAGGCTGTTTTGGTCAGCCTCCAAAAGCAAAAGTATTTTGGCCAACACAGAAGTGTTCCATTTAAAGATAATGCTAAATAAAATGTGAATCAAAATTATTTTAACATTTTTAACACTTATAAGAGAGATAAAAAATATGAAGTTAGATTTTCTAAGTCATTGTTCTTGGAAACAAACCTAATACAAAATGATCACAAATTTAATATGTAGTTTACAGGAACTAAAATAACATGAATGTGCATGCTGTTTAACCTCCAGGTAATTGTGAAAACCCAGCAAGCAGCGATCAAATAGAGATGTTTAAAACAGGTATAAAAGAAGAAACAAATCACTTTTTTGTTTGATCCAGGTTTAAAGATACCATTCTCTTCCCTCCTCCTGTGCTCTCCACTCCCCATTTAATCTCCTATCTGAATTAATAGGAACAAAGCAATTTCTCCTGTGATACCGTAAAATGTATTCTAAGAGTATTAGCTGTGTCCTTCCCCTCCCCCCCCCCCCCCCCCCCCCACTGTGTTTAGACGGAATAAGAAGCTTTTAAATTAATACAGTGTTTCTTAATTTTGAGTGCTGGTTTACTTTCTGATTATTATGTGCCTGACCCATTGTGTACTGAACACAGAAACTAATATACTGTTCATGTTGCACTGCTTTGTGTGTGTTGTGCTCTGCATGTTCTTTCTGATACACTATCGAATCGTATCACATTACTGCTGTCTTTGAGATCTGCAAGTTGAAAGGTTAAGTGGAATTGCTTAATGTTTTTAGAGGCTAGCAAGCTCTGGGACAGTTCCGGCTGCTCCATGCTCTTTCCTTGAAGCTTAGGGTTTAGGATGACGACAACCGTGCCAGACAGAAAGCAGATCATACTCTTCAAATCTTCAAGCTATTCAAGACATTCTGGATCTCAAATATGTATTTCTGATGATAATGTTGGTATTTGTCTTATAGTGCGTGAGGAAAGCTTGTATATTTTATTTACACGTTGACATTTAATGCCAGCTAAGGAGTGATTGTTTCCATTTGAGAGTTAGAAATGCCTTCAATTGTCTTATTTCCTGAAAACCTGATCAGTTTACTACAACAATTGAATGATTACGCAGTGAATGCTGACAAGATCCTGTCTCTGTTTCCTAGAAACATTGTTTTGTCAAGGTATTTGAGCCAATATCTGGTCTTCTTGACAGTAGCCAACAACTTTCTCTTGTCTCAAGAAAGGAAAGTGTATCAGGCAAGAAGCAACTTAAAAGTCATGGAATTCAAAAAAGGAAAAGAAATCACCTTCAGGGTGAATATGGAAAAATACGAAACTCTTTAAATAGAATGATTCTATTATTATAAATATCTTCTTCTACATATTCAACGTTAATCGTGTTTTTCTTCTCACTCTCATTAATTTTTACTTGTGCTACTCATGCTAGGTACATTATGGGGCTGAGAAAGAATGGGGAAAATAGCAGAATCTTAGATATTACTTAGGGTTTATTCTCATACATGTAGAAATTAGGGTTTTCTAATGTAGTCCACTTTGAAAAACATTGTTGTATAATTTTAGGAAGTTGTAACTTTCTTCCTTTTCACATTGAGTTTCAGGATATCTCATCACAAAGAACTTGAGAATAATCATAACGCTTTCCGTTTTGATATCTCTATGTCTGTTAATAGATTTAACAGTAGTAGCATAAATTTGAGCTCATTCTTAGTCTGCTCTGTTTCTTTACTACTTAACACATTCAGCTCAGTACTGATGATTGAGAACCGTGGGCTGGGCAATGCTGTGTGTCTGACCAATGCTAAAATGTCATCAGGAAGAGGGCTCGGATGTATTCCTGAACAGAACAAGGCCACCATTTTCTCCAGCTGGGCTAAGTTTAAGATTCGTCTGTTCTTTATTGTTATATCAAAGTACTCTAACTCTGCTTTTCTTGTTACTGTAGAATATGTAAAGAGGATTTTTAAAACTAAAACAACTTGGAATTCCATGTATTGCTTAAATACTTTAATTTCTTCCAATCCTAAAAATTATCGTATCTCTTTGAGACATCTTTCTCAAGATCAAAAATTGAAACTGAATTTTTAGCTCAACAAAGCAAAAACGGTTCTGGATGTGAGACTAAGAGCATTCTGTTCTATGTGTTGTCAGTGCAACATACTTGAATAAGTTCTGCTATTTTTGAGTGCGTTACTTGAGGTTCTTCCTAATGTTAGGGACAGCAGATTTAGTCTGTGATAGGTTAGGGTTGTTTTTTATTGAAAACGTGAAGTCTCTGGAGGAAAAGAAGAAAGTAATTAAAAAGGTTTTCAGTTCGGTAGAGGGCAGGTTAAGTTTCTGACATCATTTGGAAAGATACCAATTTTTTCCTGCTAAAACCAGTGTATTTCTGTGTGTGATAAGTACACACGTTTGAGCTGTTTTAGATACGACATCAGAACCAACTTGTTTTAGTATTGCTTCTAAGAGCCCTTAATAAAGTCTTCAGACACGTGACTTACACACCACGACTGTAACTTTTGCTGGTTTCTGTACCTGCATCAAGTGCTGGAAAAGGATCTCCAGCAGAATCTATCTCTGCAGCAGTTGTCTCCTGGTCAAACAGTTCATGGCCAGGGTGTCATTCAAGCCACGCAGCCCTCAGTCATTCAGTCACCACAAATGCAAGCTGTTCAGGTCAGCTCTGCTCTTCTTTTTTCATTAATGTTTGGTCCCTCACTATTTGTGCCCCATGTCAGTTCATTCCTACCAGTGCTGGGAGGTTTACTCACACAGTGTAGGACGGGGGGTGGGGAGCAGCGTGATGGCAAACGGCCAAGTGGTAGCAGCACGGCAGGCATTGTGTAGCGATTCCTTCGTGCTTCCTGTTTATCTGTTAAGAAACTGTGTGTCGGAACCTGAACTTGTGCAACGGCACATTTGTGTAATAGCGTGACCTGCTTTAGTGCATTTCGCAGTTTTTCTGTTTTGTTTGATTCTATGAACTTCATGTTCTAATGAAAACGAGCGAGTATCTTTTATACTTTCTGAGAGCATCTGGATATAATGGAAGTAACAGTTTTAAATGATTGCTTGTTGCTTTTGTAGGCTCTGTTGGATCGTGTGGTGCTGCTTTTTGTGGGTGCATAGTTGTAAAGAGCAAAAATAAGGGCAGCTTCAAAAGAAGCACTTATTTGGCAAAAAGTTATGTTTTAACGTGCTGAAAACAGACTGCTGCAAAATGATGAATTATTTCCAGAGCTTTTAAATAGTGAAAAAGACTTGAGAGAATATAATTTTGCACTAGTTTGAAAATGTTTAGACAGGCCTTCAGTTCATGCTTTTCTTGTAGTTAGGAATATTTTTGATCCAGTTTTCTTAAAAACTGACCATGAAATGTAAGTTGAATTGCTTCTTATGAGTAAAATTGATCATGTCTGCAAAGAGAGACCAATTAAATTACACCTGGACTGTTCTACTGGAAGTCATTGCAACATGTTGAAGAAAAGGTGTTATGCATTGTCAGTCTTCTTGAGAAGCAGCTTCTAATGTTTGAAACTTAAGAGTAGCTTTTAAGTATAGTAGATAAAAGTCATATGTAAATGTTTTTATCTTAGCAACTAGAAAACAAGAATGAAACCTTTTTGAGGTATTCACCATCTTAATTGTAGGGGCACACGATGGGATACGGTAAGGTTTAGAAATTCTAGTTCACTACTGACAGGGCTCAGTAGATAGCAAAGGACTTGTGTTTGGTCAAGCTTGAAGTCAAATTGAAGTTTCCAAAAGGATTTTTTTTTTCCCTCTGAATTTGTTTCTAACTGTAATTTGCCAGAGTGAAATAATAAGCTTCAGCAAATAAGCACCCTTTAGTCTTTCCCAGTTTCTATCATTGCATTTCTTAAAGTCGATATAGTTGGGACACTCACACAAAAATAGACTACTTTCTTCAGAGCTCAGAAGGAGGAATTTCTCCAGCATCTCTTGCCAACTGCTGTTGCGTCTTCTTAGGGGAATGGGAATCAACTGTTTGTTCCATTGTGTCAACTTGACCTTGCGTTTCCCAAAGGAGTAGAGATGGGAAAGTTGTGTCCTGATTGATATTGATTAGTTCCAGATTTTGGCTTTGCTTTCGTTTGAGCGTGCTAATGGTGAATAATGTGACCCTACCAAAAGGGAGGGGGCAGGAAAAAGAGCCTCGTGAAGGACTCCGTTACAAAGGTTGGTAGGCCCTCCTGTGATCTTCTTAAGTACTTTATCCTGCCACCTGGCACTTTCTCCAGATTGTCTGGCTTTCATTTATGTCTTGTCTATGCCAGATAGCAGGAGACTTGGAAAATGGTAACAATTGAATTAAAAACCAGACAAATAGAAACTGAAGGCTGATGTTAAAGCCTGTATGACCTCTCTCTCAGACACCTGCAGCTTAAAGCTGCTACAGTTTTTTCTTGTTAACCCATTGCTTTTTGGATGAAAAAATATCTGTATTGTGTTCCTTGTTCTACTGCTGTTCTTGTAATTGTAAGAAGGTTTGCAATTCAGATTTGACTTTCCTTTTTGCTTCTTCTCCCCTGCAGTGTATCAGGTTTGGCAGTTTGGGCATGAGCTCAAATTTATTTTTGCTCAAACGCAGAGCAGTGTGTTAAAGTTGGAAAAGTCTGTTTAATGGCTGGGAAAAAATGGCAGAGGTTTCCATTTGGAAGCCTTATAAACATGGTTGCTTGCTATTAGAACAAACATACATTACATTTGTCTAATTTCTTCTAAAAAATTAGAACTTCTGAATCTTCCTCTACATAAAAATGTTTCCTTTCTCTTGTGATTTTCTTACCCTTTTACCAAAGTACTACTGTTTCTGACTTCTTAGTGTGCCTTCACAATGAAGGGGTGTTTATGAATGGAATGAGAAGGTTAGAAGCCTCTAACGTCTTGTTTTCCTGCTGTTTGTCCTGGGACAAGTTCTTTTTTCCTTCCTCTGTGGACTAAAAACTCTTTTTGAATTATACTGCCCAAGCTCTTGGCTGGGCTGTGGAATGGTGCCTTACTTGTCAAGTTTTGTGACAGAGCCTTGAGGACTGATCCACCAGCAGGTCACTGTAGGGCTCTTCTCTTGGGTTGTGTTTTGTTTTCGGTCTGCTCGGGCCTGGCATCTGTGTTACTTTTTGGGTAATGATAATAAAATTCTGAGAAAATGAGACTGTGTGAACTTGTCAGGAGTTTGTACAACTTGCATGGTATTGCTGAACAGCGTATTTGTTTGTATGGATGTGTTGATATGTGTAATTTAATAAATGTATATTTAAATAAACTACTTTTGTAAATAGTTTTGGTGTGATTGTGAAGAGGCTTCTGTGTATACTATTATTTCAGGTGCACTAATGCAGTATTCTGTATTTAAAATGTTTAATTTCAACTAATTCTGTAATATTATTAAGTTTAAAGAAATCCTCTATGTTAAGACTGTTGCTGGTGTCATTCAAAATATGGATTCCACATGTGATTTTTTTTTTCTAAATGGAAGATGTCAGCTAAGTGCTCGTGTTGCTAATCATAGTTGGTGATGTATTGTAAAAAGAGACATTACAAATCCTGTGATTTATAATTTTAAAAAAGGTAGATAAACTTTTTCTATGCAACCACAAAAGCTTTTTTTTTTTTTTTTTTTACTTTTTTTTTTTTAATGAAGTTATGAATATTAGGAACTTTGCTATTACAGGTAGCATCGGTTGCAGATGACTCTGCAGAATCGGAAGGGATAACTGATACTCAGAAACGTAGGGAAATACTTTCAAGAAGGCCTTCATACCGGTAAGGACTTTTGATTTTGGTTTTGCTGGTTTTTAACTTTAGCTTATGTGTAACAGCAAAACTGTCTGATCAAAGGCAGTGACTTAGTTTCCCATGGGTATGGAATTTCAAATATGTCAAAGTATCTCTTTTTCTCTTTCAGAAAAATTTTGAATGAACTCTCTTCAGATACTCCTGCAATCCCAAGGATTGAAGAAGAAAAGTCAGAAGAAGAAGGACCTGGAATTTCTCCACTGTCCATTCCAAGCAGCCTGTATCATTCTAGCACAGGGCAATTCAGTATGTTTGCAAAGATACTGTGTTTTGTTGCAGAACAAAATAGGAACAGTTCTTTTTCTTAAAGTTCCATAATGAAATAGAGATGTCTTGCTGAGAAGAATGAGAACTTCCCTACTTCTAATTAATCCTGATTTTTATATTTCATTTCTCCTGATGTGGGCACGAAAAACGTTTAGTCTTTTTCCTATAGTGTTTGTTGATTACTTGACTTTAGTCCTTCTGGGATTCCTACGCATTAAAAATGTGGAGGTGAGGCCTGGGTGCTGTGCCAGATGTTGGCACTGGTCTGTATTGTATGTGAATGTGCAGTGTTATAAATCCCTGTGGTTTCTTAGCACTGTGATTTGCTGTGTATTGGTGTTATTCATGAAATAACAATTAGTGAGGTAGTTTTTTAAAGTGTGGGATTGGAGTACGAAATTTTTTCTTTTTCTCTGGCTGTCACGTTTTAACTCTGTTTTAACTGCACCATTAACCTAAACTGTGGTCTCCAATATTTGATATTTCATCCAAAATCAAGTTCCAAATTGGTTTCTGTATGGGAACTGCTGAGTCACCGCCTGAATCTCTGATTGATCACCTGAGGTGAGCCATGAACCAGCCAGAGGAGCACAGCTGAAGGCAATTCACCTGTGCTGCCGGAAGGAGTGGAGCCAGGCTCCACCCCTCCTGGACCTTATTTAAGAGCTGGTTACCAGAGGGGAAGGATCTCTTCTGGAGATCCCCTCTTTGGTGTCTTCTGGTGAGCTCAACCCAAGGGTAAGTTCTTCCACTTATTCTCTTTTTGTGATCGTTGTCTGCTTTGCCTTACTCTCTTGATTATATTGCGATTATAACATCTTGATATCTATTGATTATACACAATTATATTGTGATTATAACATCTTGGCTATACAGTTTCATAGTTCGGTTCTATGGAACTTTTTTTTTCATTCCTTTGTTGATGTTGAAAACATGGCACAGCTCACTCCTCACAGCTTCTTGTGCTTAATCATTGATCACCTAAGAGATACCTTCCTAATAACCATTTTTTAAATTTTGTGTTTGATAATGCTTTGCTCCTACAGAGTTTTTTTACTTTTGTTTTAATACCTTTCTTGGTGTAGGCATGCTGAATGCGGGTATTTTTCCTTTGATATAATGACAGGAAAATTGGAGAAGGCCTGTTGTTTTCTGAAAAAGTCTTTTGAAGACAGAGGGCATCTATTAAAACATTAACAGCAGAATATAAAAAAGATAGAACAGCTCCCTCTGTGCCACATGCTAGTTAGTCACTTTTCTTCAGTTATTTTTAATGTGTACAACTGAAGTCATTATAAAATCTGAGACAGCAGACTTTGCATATATCTACTCTTCTGCATAGAAAGTTATGTTGCTTGGACTTTGCTAGCATCTGAAGTGCTCTTTTTCATGTATTTCCTGCCATGCTAAATGGCAGTTATCCAGTCCAGAATCTGCAGCTCTCCTTGATCGAATTAATTTTATTTTGTTTACTTGTGTGATGGTGGTGCTTTGTTTGTTTGGCTTTGATTTAGCTTTAGAAAAATATGCTCTCTTTCCAGGCTCTATAGAGTTTGCAATATGCTCTAGTGAGCTTTCAAATCTTTCAGGCTTTGGATTTCTTAATCACATGTTGCTCTGGGAAACCAGACTTGTGGTTTAACTAGCAATATATTGCAGGAAATCATTCTCACTTATTCAATTAAGGGATGTTTTAGTTTGAATGTGCCTATAAATCAAAAATATAAATCATGGAGAAGTGTGTAAAAGAATAAGAAATTCTCATTTTTTTTCTTCCTTGTTCAAGCAAACTTTTACTCTTGAAAAATCAAGAAGCAGAGAGCATCACCAACAATGGGCTTGAATTAGAATCCATAAAAAATTAATTAAATCTCATTTATATTAATTCAAGCCTGGCTTTAGCGTGGACCAAATATAGAAGAATTCTGTTTTTTCATTCAGTGTGCTTTATTTGCGATGTAAAATATTTGCAATATTTTTAAGAGAACTGTATTTATTTACTCATTTTTATTTAATTTGTTCTCAAATGTGAAGAGGCATTGCTTCAGGATGTCAGTCTTCGTAGGTCCTGCAGATTCTGGGTTAAAAAAATCATTTTGACCAAATTCATTTTGAGAGCCTTGTCTTCCCAGAAATGGCTTCCATATCCAATTCATTACTTTGATATTTGATGTAAAAAATGATATTAAACTCTTCTTAGGTGCTGCTCACTGCTCAGGTGCTCAAAGATACTCCTTGTCAGAAAAGTTTAGATCTGAGGTTAGATTCAAGTGGTAGCAAGGTTGGTCATCTTGTAGTAGATGCAGTCTTAATTTGGAAAGCGTGGTTGTTTACTTCTGGTTCTTACAGTTGAAAAGCAAAGATCCACAACATTTCTGATCTGCTGTGCTGTTGGCTGCCCATGATTCTGAGCAACTGCTGTCAGCCAAACCCAGGGACACTGTGTGGGAATGCAACTTTCCCTGTGTTGATTTCAGCCTGGATATGAAGCAGGAGCTTGCTATGTTTATCTATTTTAGCTTTGTTTCGTGTCAGTTGTTTTTCTACCTCTGCTTATCATTATTGTGTTTGAGTACTCTCTCCTTGGCCACAGCTGATTGCATGGGTTCTCCTGTGTATGCAGCCAGCAGTTTATAAAGATTTTTATGGTGTGCATGGCAATGAAGAACTGGTTTCATGGTGTCACTGTAGAGATCTGTACTGTGGCCTGCTTTTAAAAAAAACTGTTACTGAATTTACTGGTTCCTTGTTTTTCTCTACTGTTCTCCATATTCCTGCATAGAAGAGGCAGAATAGCTGAAAAGGTGGTCTTGACTGTATGTTGGTCAAATATATTTTTATATATTATATATTATTATTATTATATATTTTTATTATATTGATATTATCAAATATATTTTTGTTATCAGTGGTGATGGCTGTTCTTTCCTTACTTTACACCAGCCAAAATGCTGTGTTGCCATGGTTTCCAAATGCCATTTTCCTTACACCTTCTTGGCTTTGGCTTGTGGAAGCAGACGGTTTGATGGGCATAACCAGCCAGATAGAATATCTTTCCCCGTTACATCCATCAACAGGGATGTTGATCTTTCTGTAAGGAAAATTTATATCTTTTCGTAAGGTGCAAGCCACGTAGCCTGTTTTGGCAACAAAATGACTCTACTGGCTGTAGTTCTATCATACTGGTTATTGAATACTGGAAAAAAAATGTTTTCCTTCACCTGTGGTGGTGGCCTAAATATGCAAGATTCACTTGCATAGTTGGTGTGTGGTGTTATGTGCACGCACGTGTGTGTGTGTGTAAGAGAGAGAATCAGCTGTCCTTCCCCTTCTTTTCTGCCTCTTTGTGCAATTTCGGATGTTCTTCCAGGAGCAATGCAGGGAAAATGAAAGTAGCAAGTTCTTTTGCCATCTATTTGGATTTTTTGCTGTCTTTGGATGGGTTTTTAGCACTGAGGCATTAGGAAATGTACTGGGAAAGAGCAGCTTTTAGTTTCTTTTCCCTGTCTAGGTAGAGATGGGAAGATCTAACCTCTTTCTGAATTAGAGGTGTTAATCATATTCTAAGAATTGTGTTATTTTCATCTTCAGTTCTAGCTAGAGGAGAAGCTGCCACTTATATCCACCTGCATCATGTACAAGACGAGGGAATGTCTGGGAATATTGTATAGCCTTCTGTGAAGCCACAGTTTTGAGCAAAGGTCCAATACAAGAAATACCTGTGTTGTGGTTGGGCTTCGGAGAATTACTAGGCTGAGGAGGAGTGTCACGATCTTAATGTGATAGGAATCAGTCCTGTAGGGGAAATGGTTACCGAAGTTCCATTCACTCTTGTTTTGAAAGTATTGGGTCATGAATTGAATCAACAGTTGAACTGATTTTTATATATCTATTAATTTATTTGATGTGATATGCAGCTGTGATGGTAAAGGCATACTGCTAACTCTAGTATGAGTTCAGTGTTTAAGTAAACGTCCCAGGGAGGTGGAGGTGATGGTGGCATTCTGCTGGGAAGTGCACGTGCCACTGAGAGCCTGCAATTGCCCTGCTGTTGTCATGAACAACAGAGAAACAGTAGTCCATTTCTCTTTTCTCTGACCTGTCCCCAAATGGGACATTTTCTGCTTTGAAGGACAAACAAAGGCATTGTCTTGCTTACTTATTTCTTTTTATGTTATGACTTATGGAGCTTGCATTAGTGTGCATCCAGTTCATTGTCATGTATTCTTCACTCCAAGGGTGGGACAGGAGGCCATGCTGAACTTGTTGTGGATAAGGCTCAGGGCTTCTTTCAGCCTAAGAGGAATTCCCCATTCTTCCCCAAAAGAAAATTGCTTAGCTGCAGAGATTTGGCCTTATGCTTTTAAAGAAATTATCTGAGGTTTTAGTAGATTGCTGCTGTTCTACAATTCACTAGAAACAGTTGAGTAATCCACTAATCTCAAGGCATCTTCATCTACATGAAATCATCTGTTATCAATTGTCCACCTTTAAAATTTGTGTGGATATCTGACAAATCACATCAGATGCCCAGGACGGTCAGGAATGTCACCATCAAGTATTGCGAACCTGACCCTAAAATCAAAGGAGTTATCAGTCCTGAATCAGTAGTTGTGTATAGTGTTTCTTACACCACTTCAAATACAATGATGTTTGTAATTTTAAGTAGCTTTCTGAGGAGAAATAAGTTAATAGCTTCTTGGGAATTGGGTTCTCTTTTAAATGTTCCCGGAACATTTTTTTCTGCTCTTCTGAGGACAATGCTAATTTCAAGAGGAACATACAATTAACAAACTGCAGGAAATTTTGTGTGTGTCTGAATATTTAACCAGCTGATTACACAGCATTATTTTTTATGGGGTGTGTGGGAACTGCTGAGTCATGGCCTGATTGAACACCTGAGGTGAGCAATGAGTCAGCCATGGGAGCACAGGTGAAGGCAATTCTCCTGTGCTGCTGGAAGGGCTGGAGCCTGGCTGCACCTCTCCTAGACCCATTTAAGCGCTGGCTACCAGTGGGGAAGGATCTCTTCTGGAGATCTCTTTGGAGTTTTATAGCGAGCTCAGGACAAGAGTAAGCGTTCTATCTGTTCTCTTTTTGTTTAGACAAACTTTCTTGTTTATTTTGTAATTGTAACGTCTTTATACCCATTGATTTTACAGTGGGGAAAGTGTATTTTTCTTATTGTTGACCAAACGGAAGCAGAGCTTTGTTCTGTTTCTCTTTTTATGTTATAATCTGAGCAGTTTTATAGGACTTGGAAAAATGTTGGTGGCTTCAACTTCCACTTAAACTAAGGAAAGGAGGTGGAGCGAGGGCGAGATGAATTCTTGTTCTTCTCTCCAGGCAACCTTGGTTTTATGTTGTGATTTGATAAAGAGTTTTTTTTTTTTTTTAAATAACCTTTTAATACTAGTATTTAAAACTCTTGTTCTTTGTGGCTAGGAGTTACTAGTCTGTTTGTTTGTTTTCACTTTGTATTAAAATTACTATAGGACCATTAATATTGCTGAACGTACAGTGGACATATGTGGGCTTCTCTTGCTTTTTTTTTTAGTTTTTTTTTTTTTCCAGTTAGACACATTCATGTACTACATAACAGGCATTATGTTTGAGGACAGCAGCATTAAGGTTATACAATTAAAGAAAAAAAATATTTAAATACAGTTGCTCCTTAAGCAAACAGGAAACCCACAGTCTTAGCAAAACTATGATTATTTTTCAAAAGGAAAATGCATTTCAGCGTGTTGTACTTCTTTCTATTGCCTAACCTGCCTTTTTCTTTTTATGTTCAGTTACTATAACTCCAGGTGGTACAATCCAGATTTCTAATCCATCTTCTGATGGTACCCAGGGACTGCACACGTTAACAATGACAAATTCAGGAGCTCCTCAGCCAGGTGCTACCATTGTGCAATACGCAGCACACTCATCTGATGGTACACAACAGTTTTTTGTTCCTGGAAGCCAACTTGTTGTTCAAGGTATAGTTTATTGCATTTTTTTATATGAAACATTTATTCTTACTAGACTTTTAGTTTTGCGTTCACAGTATTGCACTATGAGATGTTGTTGTATATATGTACCAGGATAGAAGAGAGTCTTAGAAGAAGACTGAGTTTCTCTCTTTGGGAAAGCAGCCATTTATGTGGATCAAAAAAGCTACTATGAGAAGGAAATACCAGGATAAAATTACCCTCTGCTTTTAATTTCCTTGTCCAGACTTCAAGCGACATGTTTAATTGAAGTAAAGACACTTTTGTAGACTTCCTCATCATCTCAGTTCAAACTGTATCTCGTTTAATACATGAAACTTTTTTTTTTTTCAGCATTTTCAGTCTTCATACAATGCAGGTTCTGAAGTTACTTGGAAGTCTGTAAGGCTATTTTTAGGGCAGAATTTCCTTGCAACTTTTAACTTTCTGTAATTAAAAAGGAGATCCTGTCTTGAAGCTAATTTTCTCCCTGAGTTTTTCTACTTTTTAGGCTCTGTAAAATATACACATGTGAATTAGTGAATTCTCAAGCCTTCCTTTAGTTTATCCAGAGTTTTCTTTCTGTTCACTGTTTCCACTCCTTCAGAAGGGCTGAAGGAGATCTGAACAAAGCATATCTTGGATTCTGACCAATACCAAGGAAAGTGAAGTTGGGGTTTTAAGTTACTTTCAGGAAATTTTCTGGAATCAGGTACAAGGTCTTCTCTTCTGTATAGAGACATGAAAATATTGGCTGCTATGGAGCCGTATGCTAAGTAGGTATTCAGAGTGGATAAAGGTTATTGACTACATACTGATGGATACAGAATCTTCTAGTCCAACTTCCTTGCATTGGGCAGGGATACTTCCTACTGGAGTGGGTTGCCCAAAGCTCAGGCCTTGTACAGCTCCAGGGATGTTCCACCACTCCACTGGTGACCTGTTCCAGTGCCTCCCTGTTCTCTGAGTAAACATTTTCTCCTTTGGATCTAATCTGAACCTACCTTGTTTTAGTCTGAGATAAACGGAGAAGTCTGGGTTAAGAATTTTTTCACCGTAGTGTGGGTGTTTAGAGTAAGTTTTGTCTTTAAGTGGATGTTTTTCTTTCTTTGCTGTGAAGGAAGCTCAGGATGTAAATAAAGCTAAGAGCTTGTAAATACTTGAACTTGTTGAGAATGTACTAAATAGTTGTAGCAAACCTGATTTGTTTTTTTCTGTTTTTTCTGGTTAATTATTTGCTGAAATACAATGTCTTTCTAATACTTTTAAAAAGCATTTCAAGCTAAGTTTAAGAGTAATATGAAGAACTCTGAAATGAAATGTTAGCCTTCACAATGCATACAGTATTGTTCTATCTGCCTGAAGTGTTACCAGGAATGTGTTCTCAGCAAAGCCTAAAGACCCAAATTTGTTTTTTCTCCATCCACATTTCCCATTCTGGCAGTGGAACATTTTTGAGTGTCTCACTTGCAATGGAAGCTTTCAAAATGGATTCAGAGACGGTTACTGAATAGCTGCTGCCTGTTTCTGGAAGCTTCTAGATAGTTACAACTAAATTAATTTGTTGTCTGTTCATGTATAGAGAAGTTGAATTTTTCTAGCGTTTGCTAGAGTTCATTTTGCCCAAACTCTGATGCTTTAGTGAGGCTTACAGTTGTTGACATAGAAGAAAAATTCTAGATAAAATATAAAGGAAAATATTCCCAAGGAATACTAAGTGGTCATGAGCTCTGAAAGAGGTTTCAAATTATTATACAGTCTGGTACTGAAAAATCATTTGGAGCTAAAAAAAAAAAGTATGAAAATGCCTGAAAATGTTTAAGCTAAGAGAGATGTTCTGCTAAGCACATATCATCAGCAAACCTGAGTTACTTGCAGTGGAGTGAAACAATGGGCTGGCAGGTCCTTACTGCGGGTCATGTTGCTTGGTATGTCAGAAAGTCTGTAGGTATATAATTGATGAACATCTGTTGTCAGTGCACTCTTGGTGGTTCCCTGTATGCCTGATAAGGTGATAGCGTAGCTTATGATAGAAAAACAACATTCTGCTTTTCACCTTCAACCTGCGCTTGATATTTTTCTGAAGACTTGTGATGAAATTGAAGGATGAATATAAAAGGGCAGAGGTCCCTGGGTGAACCAACTGTGGTACTTTGTTAGCTGCCCATTTACGTTCATTGGAAAAACAGGGCAGTTCTGATGTCATGATGGTTTCCTAAAACAGATCCAAGGTTTTTCTGCCAGCTGAAGGAAGTCAAGTGTGTAACTATTAGTGAAAATGAGTTTTGGAAAGTTGCATCAAATGGTATTCTGTGGATCGAGGTGTGTTTCCTTAATGTGAAATATTTGAGAGATCTGTGGCTGGTACTTCTGGTGTACTTCAGTTCTGATGTTCTGTTCACGTGACACTGAAGCAGTCCCAGGATGACGAGGAGAATCCTTCATTGCACCGATGCTTTCATTTTTGCTGTCCTCGGCGTAGTTCCACGGCTGATGAATTGCCAGTCTAAATTGGTTTATCACAGACAAGGGCTGTGCTCTGTGTGCAGGAAAGTACCTGAACTGTGGGTTTGAAGCTGAGATGCTTGTTCATTGATTTATTTATTTTCATAAGCCAGCCAGTTCCCTTGCACTTTTTGAAGAAGGAGGGGATAGGTGAAGGGGTTGCCCTTCTTCAGGGTTACTGTTCTGCCTGATAGAGCATCTGAAATCCCTGGAGTTTTTTTCAGTCTCTTCTGAAGCTTTAATTGAACTGAAATGAGTGGGCTGTGGTCTTCCCCTCCCTTTCCCTTCCTCCCCCCGAGGAGCTGTATGTAGCCTTTCATTTACGGATTTGTTACAGCTTGTTAAGCTCTCCTGTCTTACATGTCTGTCGGAGTTCTGCCTTCTGGTGGAGCTGCTCGAACCAAAACAATTGCACGTGTCCCTTTAAAATTTCCCTGTTTGCTGTCCAATTGTGATTTAATCCTTTTGAATCATTTATGAGTTCTGGAGTCACTTTTAATTTCTGTCAGTCGGTTCTGTGTATCTTGGTCTAGTTTTACAGCCAGCTCTGTGGTGAGTGCTTTATGTATAATTGAAGGGAGGAGAACAAAGCTAGGCTTACAGAAATACGGAAGGGGGGGAAAAAAAAAAAAATAAAAAAAAATAAAAAACGTTTACTGGAAAAGCAGCAGTTGTTTGGGCTGCAGTTTCAGTGAGCTGTTCCAGTGACAGAGCATATTAATGACAGTGGTAGGCAAGTGAGGTCACTGTGATGTCAGTGCTCTTGCTTGTAATCCCGCACATGCTTGCTAGTTTGGAACAGTTCATGCTGAGCTCTGGGAGAGGAGCAGGAGAACTGTGCTTGCAGGGGCTGAGCATGGCTGTTACAGGAGATGAAACAGGTAAACGTTCTATTAGTCTTTTACTGCATGTTGTGGCTGTTTAAGCAGTGCTTAGATGGTGTTTGTGACATTTTTCTTTTCAACTTGTTGCTGTAACTCTTCAATCTCTCACAACTGACATAGGTGGGTTCCGGCTCTGGCTGGGTGGTGTTAGGTCTCAGTGTAATTTTATCAGTTTCATGTGAGGTGAAGAAATTGGTGTGAGAGTTGTTGCACAGATTGATGCAGGTAACGAATCTTTTTTGTTTGATGGAAGATTCTGTTGAAAAAAATCCACCACTCTTTGAACTCCTGTAATATGGAGATAGTGGCTATGTTTGTCATTGTGTATTTGTTTTGTGGAAATGACACTTTTTTTTTTGTTTAGCAATAAACCCTGTAGATTCAATAGCTAGAATAGGCTCAAACGTAGCTGTGAAAGAAAGGCGTGTGCTGTTACGGTCGTGTAAATAAACCCTTATACTTTCCTTATTAAGGAAAACAGTGAACATGAGCAGATAGAAAAGCAGCAGTTTTAAGTACTGCAACGTCTGCGTGTTTTCTCCTCCGCTGCTGAAATGGTCTGTTCCTCTGCTAATTGAGTTCAAAAGGCTGACGTCATTAGGCTTCCTGGAATCGTGTTGCAGTAGGGAACTGGAAAAGTTAAACTCCAAACAAGATACACATTGACGTCAGCCCCAAGTCATGCTGTGATTTAGTCAGTTCCTTTCTGCTTCGTCAATTGCCTCTGGCTGAGCTGTAACATTAACCAGTTTGCAGCCGGTACCTACGTGCTGCTCGGTGCTGGCATCTATTTTTTCATCAGCCTGAAGATACTTATCGTCTCTGAGTCCATATTTTGTGCTCTTGTGCTCAGAGGAATAGTGATTCATGGCTTGCTTAGCTAGTTTAGTGGCCAAGTTTAAAGCCCTCTGATAATTTAGTCCTATCATTATGACTCAGAGGAAGGGAGCGTAGATACACTAATGCATAGCATGTATCACGTTTTTTTCTCCTGGGAAGCCACTATAAGAACTCCAGTGTAGGGATGCTCTCTAGTGTTCAGAAAGTTATTTTTTCCAAGAGCTTGCTATTACAAAGTGTTGGATTTATTGTTATTCATTCTTATTTTTTTTATGGCTTCTGTAATTTTTTTTAACTTCTCAGAGCTTAACTTACAAAGTAACTGTGCTCTGTTGTGAATGTATTTTCTGTTTGTTTTCCTGCTAATAACTTTCTTGAAGTCTCAGCTAAAAGCTGTAGGTTTCTGAAGACTCTTTCCCCTTGCAATTTTAAAGAGGGAAAAAGAAAGGATTACTGGGTTGATGGGCTGGGGGAAGTGCACCAATTCCAGGTCAGTTAACATGCTCACCCTGTATCTGATATGCAGTGATCCCTTTAAAGCCCCATGCAGTTTCACTAGAAATGAACACTGCTCTTAGAGACATGTTGGCCTGGACCAAGGTGTGGGTTCTTTGTCTCATACTGAAGTGGAAGGTACTCTTCTATGTAGTACATCTATTTATTAATAGATTTAAACTATTTATTTAAAAGATTTATTTTAAAGATTTAGTATGGATTTTTTTAAGGGTTTTTTGTCCTTCCTTTTGAAAATCTGTTTCATTTTTACTAATGCCTATCTGAAGAGAAACAGTACTTTATAATATTTAAAGCTATTACAAAAAGTTTTGCAAAATAAGAAATAATTGCTTAGCAATAATATCAGTTACTTCCTTATGAAACAGATGTTACTGTGGCGGTCTGTAGCACCAAAATAATTATGTTACCACACTTGGAGATTCATATGCGAGGCAGTTGTTAGGCAGGGCTGGGCACTTTGGAAGCTGGTCAAACTACTGATGCACTGTGTTGTTGCTTACTGTATGCTTGCTGATCTCAGCTGAGATAGGGGTTTTTTGAGTGTGCAGTAGGTACTTTATTGCAGAGTCCTTCTCACAGCTGTAAGTGCTGTTGGCAAACATCTGAGGGGAGATCAGGTGCAGGCAGCAAAGCAGCTGGTGCTGCCAGGTGGAGGTGACCTGGGTAATGGGTATTTCCCTGTGATCTGATCTACAAAATGCTTTGCTTGGATTTTTAATGTGAGCCAAGATAATCTTGTTTTTTCTTCTTTTTTTTTGAAGATGGAGAAAAGTAGTTCTTCCGGTGGTGTTTATGAAATGCATGTAATGTGGCCAGTAAGACTAGAGACACAATAAAATTCTGTTTTTGATAATACCAAGCTGAAGTTATATCTCATTGACATGGCTGGGGCTGCTAGCAGATGGGAAGAACTCAAACCAAGGGTTAATTCATTTGGTGTTATGTGAGAAGACCAAGGCTGCTGGGCTGTGCTCCAAGGCTGTCCTCCACTGAGTTCTTTCCCTGCCCAGCCCCAGCAGATCAGCTCCCTGCCGCAGCTGAGCTGGCAGCTCTGTGCCCCGCGACCTGCAGGGCTGTGAGGGGGGAGCAGGCTGCTGAAGCTGGTGGAGGGGTTTGAGATGTGGCTGCGATTCAACACAGTGCACAAACTTTAAAGGATTAATGGTATATAGATATATACACTTTTGAGGATTTGGATTTGGTTCATTTTTTTTCTCCTGATGTTCTATTATGTTGCTTTACTGCTCTGCCTGCCAGCCTCCCACAAACTGTTTTTGTCTGCCTACAGCAGGGGGTTGGAGCTAATTGACGTTTAATGTCACTTCCAACCAAAGCCTTTCTGTGATTCTATGATTTCATTTTTGCAATGTATTTTGCTGGTGCTTTCAGTATGTAATGAGTATAGCAGCCCCTGAAATTGTTCTTCATATTGAATTGTTTTTATGATAATAGTGGATGTTGTGTTATTTGATGATACGAATTACTTAGGAGTTGAATGGGCAAATACTTGCTTAAAATTTTAGGGGGGGGATATATTTTTTAATTTTTTTTCCTACGTCAGTCCAAACAGGCACTTAGGACTCAGTGCTTGAAAGTTGAAACACATAGTATAGGAGCACAGTGTTTTAGAAATACAGAAATGAGGTGTGTATATCAGAAAGGTATCGGTTCTGAATTGCAGATCAGATTTCAGATCTATGTTTAGCATGGGAGAGCTCAAAATTGGCAGGCTCAGGGGGTGAACTTTTGCACTCTCCTTTGCTGCATGGCTGCATCTCTTCCTGTGTAATGGCCACTCCTTTTACTTGCCTGCTGGTGCCTGGGCATCCCATTTGTGGTTCTCAAGGAATGTGCTCCTGTTCACTATGCACGTATGTTCCTTTTCATTTTGGCAACAGCAGCTCTCACCAGTTTTCCGAGAGATGCCAGTTTGCTGGTAGGTCTGGTGCTGTCACAGAAGAGGAGAAAGCTGACTCCTGTGTCAGCTGTTAGAGGACAGCCATAGCATATTACCCCCTGTGGCTGCACCAGAAGGACCATCTTTATGTAGAATTTTACCAAAGGAAATTAGAGTGAATGCTCAGACAGCATTTCTCTAACACTTTTTCCTGTGTCGTTTGTGAAGAGCCACATGGAAGCTTTGACGAGCTTCGTTCTGGTTGGTGGGACCACATGCTAGATCAGTTTAGATGATTCTTTTTAGAGTATAGAAATGAAAGCTAGTAGGATAATGCATGTAGTTGTGATGCTACAGGCCTGTGAGATAATTCATGTAGTAGGGATCACGGGTAACTCATCAACAGAAATGTCTTCTTTCTAGAGAGGCTCATGCGTAGTTTTTTTGCCATAAAGTTTTACATGTGATTGTTTAACACAGCTGCCACTGGAGACATGCCATCCTACCAGCTTCGGACTCCCACTACTAACTTACCTCAGGGAGTGGTAATGGCAGCCTCACCAGGGGCTCTGCATAGTCCTCAGCAACTGGCAGAAGAGGCAACGCGCAAGAGAGAGCTGCGGCTTATGAAAAATAGGTAAGAGCACCTCATTAATAGCTGCTGTCGGGAAAGTAGGAACCTAAAATAACAAAAACAAAACTAATAAATTCACATTCTAATAATGTTTTTTTCTTAAAGTCACAAGCCCTGTCTGTGATTGACAAAGGGGAGGCAAGAAATTCTTTGTGAATCATTCCGTATGTTTATAGGACTGATGAATATTGGTCTTACCTACATGGATTTTTAGTCTTTAATTTTATGGTATTTCAAAAATCAGCATTGATGTTGTCCATTAGTGGTCATTTTTGTAATGATCCAGATGTATACTTATTGTTGAAAGACATATTTCCCTACTGACAATAAAATGACTGTTATGGGCATGCTTCTCTTGCAACATCCCAGGGAAGAACTGGTAAGAACAATATCTGAGAATCTCTTTAGCAGCTGTCTATAATGCTGCGAGGAAGACTCAGGCTATAACTTGATGATAATTGTAGAATTTTCTATGTACCTGCCTCAGATAAGTTACTATACAGTGCTCCTGTCCTTTAAAATATTGTGTGGAGTGGCTGTATATGTTTTAATTAGTTGGCATGTAATTAACTATATGCTGTGACTATCTGTTGTTACATAACTGCCTTTATCTGCTTATTCTTGTTATTTTTAGGGGACTTTCTCCCTTTTTTAAATGCATAGCCACTTCTATCAATGGAAATGAGGTTAATGCCTCAGGAAAAAGTAGCTTGCTATGCAGATCTCTAGTACGTTGAACAGCCACTTGCCTTATGATTGAATTCATGGTATTGCTTTGCTCTCATGCCTGTTCTTAAAATTTCTCACAGAGATTGCTGCGTTGTTATGCTCCCCTTTGTTTTTCCACTTTGTTTTTAAAACTAGTCTCTATTCTGTCTCTGAAAATAACTTTACTGCAAAGTTCTGTTCTCACAGTTTGGCAATTTGAGTAGTTCCAAAACATTTAAGGAGTGGAATCCCATTGCCTATAAAATTTCTTCTATAATTGAATACTGTCTTAAGACATGCTTCTGAAAATACTGTCTGAAGTCTGTAGTCCTTGTTCTGAAAATACTATTTAAAGTCATTGACATAACATCGTTCTGAGTGGAGCTATGGGAATGGCTCTGGGCTGCCGTTTGCCGACAACCAAGTCACTGATGTGGACAGTTCAAAATGCTGGCATACTGTAGCTACTTGGAATTCTACTGTAGATTGCTACATTATGGTCAGAAACTACAGCATGTTTTAAAATGTGGCATCTAGCTTTTCATCTGGAGAGAGTGTCGTTCAATTTGTGTTTTCTGAAAGTAAATTCTTTGGGTTTGAATGTAAGAGTTTGAATGCGGAGGTCATGGTCCTGATAAGCACACAGAATGGAGTGTGACTGCAAAAGAAAATGCTGCTTTTGGTCTTGTGTCCTACAGTTCAGGTCATTATGTCATCATTTATTGTGCTTTTCTCAGTTCTTCAGTGCGTTAATTCCATTATTGTGTTTGGTGATGAATTTGTTTCCAGTTGTTTTCATGGTTTTGAATTGCGTTTTAACCACGCTGTTGCTTATGGCTGTTACATGCTGTTCTGTTTGTGCAATCCAACAGTTGGTGGAGGTGGTGGTGGTTGTTTTTGTTATTGTGGAACCAATGGGATTGCAGGTAATTTCATTTATCCAGTCTTTGCCATACTGTGGCTGTTCCTGTAGTCATTTGCCTTGTATTGGTTCCAGGGAAGCTGCCAGAGAATGTCGCAGAAAGAAGAAAGAATATGTCAAATGTCTTGAAAATCGTGTGGCTGTGCTTGAAAACCAAAACAAGACTCTCATTGAGGAACTCAAGGCCCTCAAAGATCTTTATTGTCATAAAGCAGAATAACTGTCTTTCATTTGGACCTTGTTTATTATGAACTTTAATCAAGGCATGAGAGGAAGCAATTCTACAGATTGCCATATGAACTTGAGAAAGAGACACTTGAGGCCCTTGTGGAACCCCACTTTTGCTTAATGTTTTCAGACTTATTTGGGAGATGCTCCAAAATTTGGAATTCAATTGTAGTCTCCCTACTCTGCTGAGCTTTCTAATAGCATGCAAATGGCTTGTTGTTTGCACTTTTTACTTCTGCTTTTTGCAGGGAAGCTGCTAAAGAATGTCGACGTCGGAAGAAAGAATACATAAAATGTCTGGAGAGTCGTGTTGCAGTGCTAGAAGTTCAGAACCAGAAACTTATAGAGGAGCTTGAAACCCTTAAAGACATTTGCTCTTCCAAAGCAGATTAGTAAAAATATTTATTATACTGTGAACTGACCTAAAATATGTCCGGTTGCTTTATAAGGCAATACAAGGCCAATATGAATTATGGCTTTCTCTGTGTCATTTATATTATATTCCAACTTCCAACATTCCTGAAATGCTTTCCTGCTTTTTGTCAATTCATAGCTCTGCTTACAGGTTTTCCACGTTCCACCCTTCCACCTCCCAAGGAGCCAAATGGTTTAAACAAAAAAAAAATCTAAGTGAAAAAACCCATAATTTCTAAGAGCTGTTTCTTTGCCATATATTTACATGCTACTTTTTACATGTACTGCTAGTGTTCTGCACATGCAAAATATTTTGCAGCTGTTTCAAATGAATCAAAGATAATGCATCCGGTAATATGAGAAAAATCAAATAACTCAAGGTATCTCAGGAAAGAGTTTATAAAAGAATGTTATGATTACATGTATGTATTAGCAAACTGGTCTACAAATGATTTTATGACATATTTTTATATTAGTTGCTTTGTGGAAAGAAAAAGTATTGTATTGCTATCACTGAGTGCCATGGCTAAAGATAGTTTTTAATAGAATGATGTTGTTTAACCTGTGTAGTGTCTGATTTCCTTTAAACATCTGGTTATTGGTGATGCTTTTAAACCTGTGAGAGTTTGGAGGGGGAGGAAGAGAACAGAAACTCCCTGACATGATGCTAAGTATATTGCAGGTATCTGAGAACGTCTGTTACGTGGTGGCTGTTCACTTACATTTTCTGTAGTCTGTGAAACATCTGGTTTATTAGAAGCCTATGTGTAAAAATTTGATTTTCCATCCTGAATAATGTAGATTCTGGACAGTTGTAGAAGTTACCTATACTGAAGACTGATGGCGTAGTTCTTTTTACACTTTCTGCAAAGTACCAAGGGGAAATAAAGGTGACTTAAGGATGGAAGCTTTCCAATAAAGAGTAGCTATTTGCTGATTTACGGGGTTCCGGAATAATATATAGGTGAGAGCTGATCTTTCTTTTTCAAATAAAATTATGCTTAAGCCGGATCACAGGTTTGGTAAATGTGGTGTTCCAGCTGTTAACTTTGTCAATTGCTTCCGAGTTTTTGTTTGTTTCAGAAATAATCTGATGCTCGATGGCCTATACATTCTATGAGCAGAGTCTTTGGGAGCTTTGCTAGAACTGGCAGCACCATTGCCAGTGCTTAGAGTTCCTGCTTGAATGGGAAGTGCATGCTTTGAAGCAGGGGGAAGGAATTCTGCCGTTACTGAAGTCACTAAGATTTCTTCACTTAATTGAAACTGACTTACAACCCATGTCTTCTTCATACTGCTTGGGGTGTGTGTAGGGGTATATATACTTTTTTACTTTAAATCTTGTTTTCTGGCACTTTCCCAAACTACTTGAAATAAACAGGATAACTTTGTCAAAACCCTTAGGAAATACTGTTGGGTACTTTGGTGAGACGATCTGTACGAACAGGTAGTATCTGTCTTTTCTTGTGGATACAGCAGTTGATTTAAGAAGGAAGCTGACTGGCTTTTGGACCCATGGGCTCTGCTTCAGGTCTGGAACCAAAATGAAGGAAAATGTGGAATAGCTGTTTCGCTGTGGAAACATCCTCAGCACTAAAGTCAGTGCAAGGGTCAATGTTTCTGTTGAAGATGGAGGATAGGATGAGTACAGGCTGTTACAGGTCTGTGTTGCAGCCTCTAGTCTCAACACAAGTGTCCAACAAATTGTTTATTGTGGCTCTATCACTAGAATCTGTTTTCTATTACAGGTAGGCCTTGTTCCTGACTCTCTGAAGGAATTTGGAAACTAACTGGAAGATAACTTTGGCATCTACTTCATATCTTTCTGGTCTACAGTAATTTCTTTGCTAATGCTTTTAAAACAATTAATGTGTTTTTTATTTCAATAAGTTCTTTGGGGAGCTGAGTAGAAGGCTCTGTCAATAAGTAAGCTGAACTTAGATGTTCTCGGTGTGAGTTAGGTCATTCTGGAAATTCCGTTTCATTTATTTATCTGTACCAGGGAAAAGTATCCTGTTTCCAAAAAGTCCACTGCACAAAACCTGGCTCATTTGGACTACAGCTAGGAAAAAAAATACTTGATGCATGCTTCTTTCATTTTAAGTAATTTGGCCTGGTTATTGGCGTTATCAGGATTACCAAAACACTTCTGTATTTCTATGTGAGAATGCGCGAGTTTGTTGGTAAGTAAGAATATTTGTGTTTGGTAAATTAGAACCAAGGTGCATCTTGTGGTGTTGGAAATCAACTTTCAAATGAGCAAAGGAAGGCCTGCACAAATGCCAGGGATCTTTTGTCAAATCAACACTGGAAAAGTAGAGTACTTAGCAGTACATCCAGTTTTGTGTTAAGAAATATGCAATGAAAACTTCTAGAGTTCCCTGAGGCTAAAAGAAGATTTGAAGGTGAGCTCTAAGTACCTCTGGCATTTGTCAGAGCAACAATACCAAATTCTTATGTGAGGAGGGACTGCTGGATCTCTGTCCAAGCAATTGCAGTGGTAGGATGTATGGTAGGGTTTATGAATGAGTTCAGATTGTAAGGAAACACAATATCCATGACTGTTGTGGTTCACATGAGTACCAGGACTTGCCCTCTATCCTCATTTTAATTCTGCAGTTCTCTGCTGAATCAGGTTGAGAGGAAGAAAGAGACTGGAAGGAAGATTAGGTCTCTTAAGTACTTTGTCGTTGCACGGCAGCATAGGAAAGCGTGTTGAGTCCAGTGGATTAGAATACTTGAAGTACATCAATAATTTTTATCTGGATTCATGTGAACTTGTTTCTAAAAACAACTTTGTCCAGAAAAAAACCCACATTCTTTTGCCCTTTTCTCAGTGGGCTGAACTTAGAGCAATTTTAGGCGTTCATTTTCCATGTCTTATCTATAACCTTACAGTCAGGACGACAGTTGCCAGCTAAGTTAAATTTACAGAAGTCTATTTAGAAAACATGAAGTAGAAGATCTGTTTAAAATTTTTCTTCCCCGAAATTTAACTTGGGCTTCTGAAATGGCACACCTGTAAGTCAAGCCATCCCTTTGTGTACAACAGCTGTTGGTGATTGTTGAGTTACACGCTATTTTGAGTTTCCAGATATTCCAGCTGTAAATGATTAAAGCAAAGTATTGTGTACAACATAGAGCATAACAAAGAAAGTGGGTTGCTTACTTTCATTCAGAGACTTTGCTCTAAAACTGCCAAGTTACTCCTTGATAGCAGAGGAAAAATAGCAACAAAGGATTTCAGTTTGCTTCAGCTGCTTTTTCATCTTTTTGTCCTTCTCAGAGGAGGCATCCAGGACCCCTCGTGCCTACTTTGGCTCCTTCAGCAGTGCAAATGCCTGTCCATTTAATTACAAAACTCTTTAATGAGTAACAGTTTGCCCCAATGCAGTTTTTGAAGCTGGGAGCTATTTTTATGTTGAGCTGCCTGAATTATTTCAGATTTCCAGTGCCTCAGATCTTAGTTGAATAGGTATTGTTCCTGTGACAACCAGGTAGTGTACAACGTATGACAATTCTCACCAAATTTGGTATTAATTCAGAATTATTTTAATACTATAATCCATTCTGATGCAATAAAAAGCAAGCTAGGTAAGTCTGACTTTCTGCTAACCTGAATTAAAGTATCTACTGTCCTCTTCTGTACCAAAGATCATTTAATTACCTCCTTATCTGAGAGTCCATCACCAGGAAGATTTCACTGCTAATAAGGGAGACTCCTTTCGAAGTAGGCCTTGACCAAAAGATCAGAAACCACCTTCTGTCTCCTGCCATACAATTTGTAGATTTTATAGCTGTTTCCCATTTCCAGGAAAAAAAGAGGTTGCTAAGAATGTACAAATAGCAACTGGAGATGTGTTCAGTCTTGTCTTATATCATAGCCTGCCGTCTTGTAGGACAAGTAGGGGAAGAGCCTAACTCCCTAATGAAAACATGGCTCTGAGCTCTGGATGCCACTGTAATTTCTGTTGGAATCCGATCCTAATTGAGATCTGTGAATTCAAGGGCTTGGTGGGGTACAGGAGAAAGGCCCTTTGGGCACAGTATTATTACAGAATTGAGGGATTGGGAGGGACCACTGGAGGTCATTGAGTCCAGTCCCCTGCTAGGCAGGTTCCCTGTAGTATCTTACACAGAAAAGCTCCCAAGTGGGTTTTAAGTATCTCCAGACAAGGGCACTCCAGAAGCTCTTGGGGCAGCTGGTTTGTGCCCATTGCCCTTTGTCCTGAGACGTGAGCCTGACTTAATAACGAGAGATTTTGAGTGTTGTCCAAGCTGTAAATTATCGGTCAGATTTTTTTTTTCTCTTGTACCATTTAGAAAGATTCAAAATAATTGATTTTTCTGTAAGAAGGTCATATTTCTGTGGTACAGAACTATTTTACCTTGCTGAATCCATGCAACTGTTTGCAAATTTATTTGAGACAACTGGATAATCTGCTTTTATCTTATAGGAAAGTACACACAAATATACGTGAATATTTTTTCAAATATAATTTCTTGTTACTTGGAGGAAACGCTCTGTTCAAGAATGTCTTCAACCTCCTGGACAGGTAGGTGATGAGGAATGCAGTAGTCAGCTTCCTCTTACGCGAGAGTTTTGAGTCACCACTGTGTTCTTCCACATCTGAACAGGGAGGCGGGTGAACAGAGTTAAAAATCTCTAGGCTTCATGGCAGAGCTCTCTTGGCTTGCTTGAGCTGTTGCGAGTTGGGAAAATTGGAATTAAAATCAGCATATTGTGTGTGTAGGTATGGGCTTACAGTTCTTATTTATTTATTTTGAGTTGTTCCTTCCCATGGATTTTACTTGCACTGCAAACAGATCTTGCATCTCCTTGCACTGATAAAGCCTAGGGACTGCATGCTTTGTCATCCCTCCCTTATTTATCTGTGGATTTCCCTCCATTTTCAAAGCAATGCTGATTTGTACTATTAGCCTACAGACTGGTGTGATAGCAAAATCCAATGTGATGCTTCTTCTGAATGGAGCATCACTACGAAGAAAGCAGCAGCTGTTCTGGGTTGCCTCATGTTGCAACAGTCCTTCTCACTTCAAGTTTTGTGCGTGGTTGCATTTTAGTTGTCAATGTTCCCATATAAAATACGTTCTTTTGGGTTAACAGACTTCATTTAATTGAGAACTTTTAAGGCGCTATGAGGCTCTTCTAGATGAGGCATGACAGTGATTTATTCCTGCAGAAGTTATACTAGTTTGAGTTTGGGCTTAATTTAAAAGCTGAAGAAAATGCAATAATTAATTTCAGGGCAGACTGGCAATGCCAGGTAGCAAAAAATCACTTTATTCTTCTATATGCAATGAATCTTTTCTAATCCTTTTGCTTAAGTTTCTGGGTTTTTGTTTTTCTTTATCATTTTGCATATTACAAAGCAGGTGTCTGTGTGCATGAAGTTATGGAGAGACAGAATAATGCGAGAGCTGAATTCTAGACTAAGGAAAAAATAACTTCATTGTATTATGTATGACTTGAATGGAAAAACCAGAAGAGGAAGTGTCTTTGTTACGATAACTGCTGAGTTTTTTCCTCTCCTATAATAGCGCTATCTGTGTAGTCAGTTGTGATTAATATGTCTTGTGAATGGAATAACTATAAAAATGTCCCAGTTCAGGAGTCTCGGTCACTAGCCAAGCTATTGTTTTTACTTTGTTGTTTCAAATGTACAACTTGAAATGGTCTTGAATTTGGCCTTCAGTGGATTTGCTTTGTATGATTTTATTGAATTTTTTTCAAACGTGGCTGAATCATAGCAGGTAAAACCTGCACCAGGTTTGTTTAACAACGCCAGTCTGTAAGGAAAACGAGGTAGGAAGAAGCCTCTGACTGATATGAATGTATAATAATGTAAGTTCCACCTGGAAAAAGGCAGTGTCTAATAGGAATAATAGAAGACTAAGACCTGTTGTTCTATCCAGCGGCTACTCCTGTAAAGCTTATTTATTTTGGCAAGGTCTTTACCAAGTTTCTAGTTTTCTTTAAGTCTTGCAGTAGGGAGAGATGTGTGAATGCTTTTGAATTCAGTGTGTGTTTGGGTTGATGTTTGAGTTTTGAAGAATCAAATTTGCCAAGATGTTAGCTGTACATAAAAAGCTTTCAGGATTTTGTCAGCTGCTGTACAAAGAAGAAAATACCGGAGTTCTTTCGTACCTGCCTCTTTGCTTCTGAGGCTGTCAGTTGCTTCAAAGGTCCGGAACTGGGCTTGGAACTGCAGCCTTCTTGACACAAATAGCCAACTAAAATCTTTGAGAACTTCAAAGTAGACTTTCTCCTGCTTCTCTCATTTGAGGCATGACTTATTTAGCGTTTTTTTCTGAGGCTTGTCTACTAGGAACAGAATTGATGTAAAATATGAACAGAGAGAAGGGGGAAAAACAGGAGAGTGAATGAAGTGTTGGAAAGCTGCAGTATTACAGAGTAAGACAGATGTTGTCAATTTGCACGTTAGATCTTTTTTGCTTGGGTCTTTTTTCTTCAGTGTAAGAGCATAGGTGGTTTGGGCAGGGATCAGAGTTCTCCTGTATGGAGCATAATATGAGAATCATTAACAGTTCAAATTGTTTCCAGTTTCTTTTCTAGAATCAAGTGTAAATTATGAGCTGTAGCTGATGCTGTTCATGTGAACAGATCCGTTCCATATGCTCGTTGTCCTTTCTCCTAAATGTCTTTCATTTCTTTGAGATATTCGTCTAATGCTAGCACTCATGTTTGTGTTTGATTTCTTCCAGTATGTTTTGAATGTGATGGTCCATTTCAATTTAACAGATGCCTCGAGGATGTCTCAGAAGTTCCCTGAAAGCAGGTGGCTGCCAAAGAAGGCAGATGCTGTTCATGGACCTAATGAAAGAAAAGCTGCAAAGTAAGCTGTGTTGGATATAAGAAAATCTAATTGGAGTTTTCTTTCTTCTTAGATTGCAGAGAACTAATCCACTGATTGCAGGTGAACTGTAATGCTATTAGTCTTATTGCTGACAATCATTTCTATTTTGGGGAGATACTCAGATTCTGTGGAATACCACATATGTGTTCAAAAGTAAAACGTGTTTGTAAACAAAGCTTTTTTTTATTTAATAAAGACATTAACAATTTAGGTCTGCAAAGCATCTGTGTCTAAAAGTCTTCTTTGGCAAACTAGAGTTGGCTTTGTAAAGAAGCAAGGAAATTTACCCTGATTAAATACTTCCTGAGTGCTCTCCTGCATTTAAACAGTTTGTGACAATTGTATAAACTTCAGCTAGGCAAGTAGTGAAGTAAAATAAACTGATTTGGAAATCATAGGATCTTTAAGGTTGGAAAAGATCTAAGATCATCTAGTACCGATACACTTAGAAGGAAAAGTACCCGTTGTCCTTACAGCGTTGCATTGAAATAGCTTTGAGTAGAGAAAGTTTGGTAGGGTGCCCTGTTAGATGCCCAGTGCAGATTTAGCTGATCTTTTGGGTCAGAGCTGGAAACAGAGGCTGTTGGGTTTTTTCAGCTGTTTTAGGCTGACACCTTGTGGAGTATGTGTGTCTGTACTTCATTTCCAAGGAATGAAGCTGTCAAAAAGCATTACAGGAATAGGAAGCTTCTTGTATCCAGGCGTTTGTGGGGGGAGGAGGGGAGGTGAGTGAGGTTTACTACAGTAAAAAGTGTTCTGTGGTTGAGAACAACAACTCCAGAGAATAATCAGGTAGTTGTTTAGTATGTAAAAATACCGTATTGACCAATTTTCAACTTCTAGAGTCTTTCTGACTGTTAGTCTCATTAAATGAAAGCTAAAATGGTAATTTGTTCATGGTTACATTCAGTCTAATAATCATGGAATGTTATCTAAATATGTAATCAGTGTTGCAAATTCTGCTATTGAAGCAGAGCAGCTACTAGTTCTGAACTGGGAAAATGAAATATAAACAAGCACATTTTGAAACATAATAGTATGAGGGTAAAAAGGAGTAACTTCATTTCCATTTTAGTGCATGGTAATCTGGGCAAATGGCAAGATCATTCTGGGAACAGGAAAAGAGGAGGTATTAAAAAAAGGAATACAAAAAATGGAAGAAGATAAAGGCAGTGATGAAGAAAGGTCGAATAGATTGCTCTTAACTAATCCTAGTTGCTGACTTCTGCATAACAGCTATGAATACAGACAATTCCTATGGTCACATCATCCCATCTCCATGAGGCTCTCTGTATGCTCAGGTTATACAGAACTGTGTGGTGAAGTTTTCCCAACACTCCTACGAGGCCTAAACAGATTCTAAATGATTTTTTACTTTTTCATTTTTTAAACCTTATTAAAGAGAATGAGCTACGTACCTGAGTTTTGATCTCGAGCTGTGGAACAGCAAGTGCATTTCTGTGTGGTGTGGTAAGTTAATGGACGTCAAACAAAAAGATGATGTGGTTTCTGAATGGTTGTTATGAAGAGATTCATTTAAATAATCTAATTGACAAAGCAGTTGTGAATACCATGTAATTTCCAGTCATAAATGTAAGGTTAACTCACAGAAATGTCATCTGAAAGTTTGTTTTAGTTGAGATCCTAGTTGAGGTTGATATCTACTGTCACTGTACTGAAAGACTGCAAAACCCATGAAGTTGAGTTGCTGTCCCAGTTGTTTTCAGCGTAGCTCATTTAGCCAGCATTAGATCTGGATGTATGTCTGTTCCCTGGATTTAAAGTATTTTGGAGGCTAAAAAAAACTGTGCTCAAGCAAATGCTGAGCATCATCTTTTACTGTTGAAGTAGATCATGCAGTTTCACACACAAAGCCGTTCTGTACATGCTCCTTTTCCTGAAGGAAAGAAACAATTGCTCCATTTCTTTGCCCATCATTTTAGCTCTAGAAATGCTTACACTTTCCTCTTGGTCTCCTGCATCTACCATTAGTGTCCTAAGGATTGGAAATGGATTTTTCACTCATAACACAGCTGTGCTCTTCACTCCTACTAACAGCAGAGGTCTCACTGTCCTAATCCAGAACAAGGGAGGTGAGAGGGGAAAGGACTATTACAGCTATGCACAGCGGTGTCTGCAGGTGTCAGGTCACAGCTGTGTTACACTTCTACCACTTCCCCTTAAATAAATCTTTGACAACAGAACCTCTGCTTTCTACTTGATATTTGCCTAAAACCAGTTCCCAGGAAGCTTTTAAAAGTTGCTCTCATTGCTGGAGGCATCTCTTCCTATCGGTTCCTTTTAGTTTCTTTTTTAAAGACTTCTTGATGGCTGTTGTAGTAGAATTTAATGACCCAGATGGCTCTAGATGCTAACGTGTAAGTTTGAATTTCCTGAGTAAGGTGGTCTGCTTCTGCCTTTGGCAGTGAGGTTTGTCATGCTTTATCTTATGTGCTTGATGAATGGGAGGTCACAGAGAGCTTTTTCAAGTGTCCAGATGTAAAGTAAAGACATAAGCTGAAATTGGAGGGTATAGGAAAGGCTTCCTCTCAGCAAAACGGGCATCCTTGTAATACAAACACTGAGGCCATGCTCTATAGTTTTTTTTGATGCCAGAGCATTTCTTTACCCACCCCTCCAGCCCCTGTAAAGGTTTTCTAAATAGTGAGTTCAAGCCTTGTAGGCAGTCTGTAATGAGTCTGAAAGAATTGATTTGCAGCAGACTATGTAAAAATTGGCATTCAAATGCTTACCTCTGCTGAAATTTTAAGAAACTAAAACTAGGGCTCACGTGCATTTATTGTGCACTGTATGAAGACTTGATATATTTAGGACAGAGGAAGAAATCATTGAAAGTGGCAACATTAACTTAAGTTTTGGTTAGGATATTAGTTTCATTTTACTTATCTGAATTACCCTAAGAAAAAATCTCAGTGTACAAAATAATGTTTGACTGATTTGTAATGATTTATGTAATTGAATGAGAGGAATTATGTATATATGGAGTAAAATATGAGTCAGTCAGTGACCTTACAGGCCAGCACAATGGTTACAAGCCACTTTGAAATTGTTTCTTATGTAGGATGTTGGACAGATGCCCAACAAAAGTGAAACAGTGGAATTTCTGATATCAAAGTATCTTATTAAAGTATAGAGAAATGTAAAAACAGCAGCATGGTTTTCAATTACAGGCTTGATCAGGAAACTAAACTATCAAATGAGTAAAATCTATAAGCACAATGGCTCTGAGTCTTCACCAGTATAATGTAAAATAAAATACATGCTAAAATACAGGTAACATAGCTAATATATCAAGTGATACTTGCTATTATCAAAATATACTCATCCAAAATTGAGGTAGTCCAATTATCAATCTGTTTCAGTGAAATAACAGGGAGATTTTCTGAAGTACAGTCCATAACTTTCAGAGTCTGGAATTCTCATGTGAAGTCCAGTTCCTTGCACTGAATGTACAAACTGAGAGGAGAGAAGAGGACTAACTTCCCAATAACTAAAGTTAGTGGGGATGCATCCTACCCCAAAGTTTGGTGTGTAATAGAATTTATTGTTACCTGTGAAAAGATCTCCCTGTAAAACAAACAAACAAACAAAAGACCCCTTACAAAACCAACAAAAACCAAGATTCTTCAAGATTTTTTTTGTTAGGGAGGGAGGTTTAAAGGTAACGTTGCACAATGTACAAATTGTATATGGCAACAAAGTTCCTCAGTTCTCTCATTTAACCCAAATAGTTTTATAGTTTATTTGGATTCAGATGACAATGTCAAAAGTTGTGTTATTCACATGAATTACATGAATTAATAATCAGTACAGATCTGAAAGCGTTTGAAGCTATTTTTGTCCTTGTTTGCAGTACCACTTGCCACTGCTGCTGGCAGCCTTTGGACATGTGATTACTTCTCTGTGCAGACAGAAACCTCTTTATTATCCTTTAAATCTTTAAGTGTTTGTGTTCTATTTTTCCAGTAACACTCAAAAAATTTTTTTGCTTACTGTTAAGTTATGGATGCTGCTTCTGCAGTGTTCTATGACCTATGCAGTCCTGGCTGGAGTCCAGAGATTGCCTTGTTCTCTTGCAGTTTCTATGTGTTTTCCTTTGCACCTTCCCATGCTGCTCACGTATGTGATATAGCAGGTTGGAATTGAATTGATTTGCATTATTAGGAATGATAGCAAAGTCTTTTAATTGGTGATGGCCAGGATATATGGATGCAGAAATACAAATCAGTTTGTTCAAATAGACCGGTATGAAATTCTCCATGAAAATAAGTTAGATGTTGGTAAAATAAATTAAATGAAATGCATAATAGGTTTCCAAAATATTTGCATTAAATATAGGACTCCAAGCTACTTAGTGAGATTGCAGTGGAAATGGTGATGATAATAGTTTAAGAAAGTGAGCTCCTTCATTGCGCAAGAGAGAGAGGTACGTACAGTCCTCTCAGAAAACCCCACTGACAAAATCTGTCTGTACCTGCAACCCATCAGCAACTCTAAACTTTCTTTGGCAATGATTTTATCTGTTTTATAGAAGAAATTTGTTAGTGACAAAGACAGCTGCCTCCTGCTGTGTCTGGCTTAAAATCACATTTGGTTTGTAATGGAGTAATGCTTTATCTCTCCTATAAAGAAAAAAAAAAAATGCTCCAAAGCAAGCATACAATGCCATGAAAGCTTTTCACTTACAGTCTGAGAGGATGCAACCCCAGAATGGACATAACAACATTAGACTTCCCTGTGGTACCTTCTGTTGGCTTCTTCTGACCTGAAGACACCAGTGGGTCTGGTTTACGGCTTTTCCTATCTCTTAAAATGTGCTGAATAAGATGAACGCAGTGTCCTTTTCTTGGAGACTGACTTCATAAACAACAATTAACTTGCAGGAAGTGCGTTATGGCATCGTATGTTAATGATGTTATCTGTAAATGGACAAAACACGGATAAGACACTCTAAATAGGGCAAGGCAGAATCTTAAATCTATGAGCCTTCAAACTAGTTCCTCTAGTATCAACCAAATTCATCAAGTTATTGGATGACTCACCTCTAAATCGTACATCAGAGCTGAATTCCTGATGCCTTTTTTTGGCTGAATTTCCTGTGCTACGTTTGGGGATGATTACCTTTCAAAGCAAATTGTGTAAATCACGCTGGAGTTCTGCTGAGCTCGATGCTGAGTGAACAACGCACATCTTTACATGCAGGAGCTTCAGCTGAGAGCAGTGTTCTACTGTTGGTTGTTCTTACATCTTTTATAGGGCTATCGTGAAAAACAGGAATCCAAGTTGTGCAGTACTTTTCTGTTTCAGGCCTCTCCAAGGTTGAGAGAGAGAGACGGGGTCTGTGTTTGTTCAGACCAAGTGTTTGAGTGTGTTTGTTCCACAGTCAGGTCAGGTTTTGTGCCATCAGAATCTGGTCACGTCATTCTTAGGCTGTCCTTGAAAAATAAAAAATAGGAAAAAAAAAAAAAGCAAAAAAGAAGAAATATTCTTAAGAAATAGAGACATGTTAAAACTGAGCAGTAATTGATAAAGAGCAAGGGGTGGATAGCCCTGCTTAATTCTGCTCAGGTTAAGTCTGGCCAAAGCTGTAGGGTTGTTGGGATTCTCCTTACTGACTGACTTAGTGATTCAGTTTTTAGTGATGTGGTATTCTATAGGGCCCCTAGTACATTTACTGCTTAAGCCTGTATGAAAGTAGGAGGCTTGCAGTGTGACACTTGGTGCTTATGGATGCTGGTTCTGCAGTTCTTTTATTTTTATGTCCTTTTTTTTTTTGACATCCTCCTGTCAATGGGCGTGCAGGTGATCAGCAGTATGGGTCAAACTGAAAGAGTCTGTGAGCTGTGACACTCCAGATAAATAATAGAAAATGTTAGCATTTTCCATCAAGGTAATGTATCAAAGTTCCAACCCTAAACCAAACCACTAGGCCAACATGTATCTCATTAGAAATGGTAGCCACCACAATTACGCGTGCCTTGTCTATGAGTCCCATACAAGTTACAAATTCTTAACATGTCTCAGTTTGAATAATAGGGAAAATTATGAAACAGAGAAAATACTGTGTTATTGTTACAGGTATGCCAATATGTTTAAACAGAGGGATGAATCTTAGTGACATTACTATGGACAAAGATAACGAACGTTGAGGTTAGGGACTCGAGTTGTATAATTGTATAAGCAAACGTGTGTCATTCAAACACATACAGTTCCAATACTGCATTTAAACAGCTTTCAAGTTCTAAGGGGCATCCATGAACATATGAACTGCCAAATCGTTCCAAAGAGTTTTGCTTTGTAATTTTGTACCAAATTCTGCAATTCATGTAACTCACCCATTGCAGACACAAAAGAAGCCTTTTTAATTGTGCTTTTTTAATTTAATGATTAGATCTTGCTATCTTAGAAGTTCTGTAATGAAATGTGCATGTGCTTGTATACGGATATTCTGTCCTGTGTTATACAGATTGCTTGTCTGTTTTTTAAGAACAGTTTTGAGGAGGTCTGTCTTCTACATTTTGAGACAAGCATACTATAAAAAGTATAATTTTTAGTCATATTTTATAATATGCTTTCACGTGCCTCATTAGTACTTAAAAAATTGTCCAAGTATGGGTCAGTTCAAAGTTCATGGAATGTAAAATTCTAATATTTCTAAATCCCTTTCAGTTAAGTGGCTTTACAGTAGAGGAACAAACTCATCACCAAATCAGTTGTTTTTTTTAGAACAGTGACACATCCTAAACTACACTGCAGTGATCTTGGCCAGAGAAAATACCCGTTCTAATGTATGCATTTAGTGTCCTGTGGCACAGCTTCAGTGATATTTGATAAAGTAAAGGATAGAGCTCTTCTAGGAGAAGGCATTTGGAAAAATATTAACTGAGCGGCTCCAGAAAAGGGTAGCATTAACTTGCAAGGAAAGGCAGAAAGATAGAAGTTTATTTGAGATAAAGCTGTCTTCATTAATTACATTCTCATAAATGGGAAGTATAATTCAAACTGACCAGATTGTTGCCAATATTAGTCAGCAATTTCCTGTAGATATCGCTGCACTGAGTTTCCTGTTTAACCGTAGATTTCTAGATGCTATGGAAGATGATAAACTCTTCTCGACTGCAGGGTGGTGAAAATACGTATTCACTTCTAAAGAGTTTGGAAAGTGTTACTGCACTTGTATTAAAAATTAACTGTGAAGGAGTCTTTTCAACATTTCACTGTTTAGGACAATTGAACAATAGTATTACTGTGTTTTTGTAACTTCTTGGTTTTATTTCACTTTTTTAGGATAGTCTATTCTTCATTCTACCATATGGTCCTGTTCGTTATCAGCTTTACTTCTTGTCACTTTTCACTCTGTGAAACGGATTCACAGACATCCAGTGGGAAGTGTTTGTAGGTCAATGATTAATCTTCCCAAGCCCGTATTGCAGGCTCTGGTGATTTATACTGACTCTATTTATAGAGAAAATATGACTTTTTTTTAACCTATGAACTTACATTCTCACATTGGCATTTCTGCAATCAATTGATGCATCTTCTTGTTGAGTGATGATGACAGCAGAGTTAATAGGCAGAATGTGCTACAACATACAGTTCATGATTAATGTTGGATACAGGCACTGTCTGCATCAAGCAATATCATGTGTACATCAGGAATAACACATTGGGTATAGTATCTATGAGGACAGTAATCTAATCGTTTTATTTGTTTTCCTTTTCTGTAATATATGAACAACTTGCTATTTCCAAGACTTTAGACTTACAAATACCCTTTGAAACAGATGTTATTGCTGTTTTACTGAAAGAGATCTAAGAAATGATGAAGGGGTTTTTGAAAGTCCTGCACACAGTCTACAGTGGAGCAGAAAAGTGAATTCGGATTCTCTGAATGTGTGCAAATCAGTGGGTTGTTACTCAAAAATAAAGCGAAGAGTGCTGCTATCTCCGTGATTACGTAAAGTTTAGTACATGAAAAAGCAGAAGGATTTATGGCAGAATACATGTTAAGCTTTCCCTTCAGATCACTTATGATTTATCTTACCAATACCTTGCTAATAGCAGCAGAAACAAAACCAAAGCAAGCTTTGCCTGGCTCAAGGAGGCAGCCGTCTCTTCCTTTTTCATCTGTGGAAATGGAAACTGATTCTAAAAGACATGCTGGCTTTTCCTGTGTTTGAGGAAAATTCTTGAATTTCCATGCAGGAGCCTCACTTTTAATTCCACTGGTATTTGGTACCATTTCATTGAGGAGGAAAGCACTTTGAAAATCATAATAGAAGTCATTTTCTTAGTAGTTCTGTAGACCAGCCTTTCTACTCAAAAGGACACTGATATCAGTGTTCATTGGGAGTGCACAGAATTCATCGTTCAAATAGAAAATAAAATAAAAATCTTGCTCCATTTAGTTGAGCAGTTCTTAATTTTACATTATTTTTCAAAGGAAAGGGTACTGTCTAATCCATGCAGGGTTTGAGAAAGTTGAACAAAATATTTATGAAGTACACACTCTAAGTGATGCATCTGTTGTTCTTTTGTTAAATGCGTTAATTTATGGTTCTCTTCTCCATGCTTCTATTTTCTGTATTTTCCAGGCATATACATAGGGGATTTTTCTTGAGGAGGATGATTCTTAATGTATTCCTACAGCTATCCATAATTGTAGTAACCTGCTAAAAATCAACAGAGGCTTATGCCCGGACAATTCGTTGAAAACCTGGACATTTCAGGAGCTTTAATTTTCATACAGAGAATTTTTTACCTTTTTTGTTTGACTCTTGATTTTAACATTAAATGGGGAAGGCCCATTTTCAACTGAAGATAGATATATAGGTAATACTTTTGAGAATGTTTCACATGGGCAATTCTTGAGATGAGTTTCTGTAGTTCACAATATTTAGCTTGGCTCACTGTCTCTGAAATCTTTAACTTATGTTTATATAATTTCTTCAAACACAGCTCTCTGTTCCTTGTGTTAAAAAGGTTGATCTTCTAGAGAGCTGTAGGCTAAAGCTTCCCTGATGTTTTCCTTCATAGAAAGTGCTCAGCTCAAGCATATGTATGTGCTGACACATGCTTTTCCAGTGAGCTGTACTTCTGAACACTTAAATCCCTTGTATGTTAACATGTAATAGCTCATTACTGCACAGATATTTTTAAGTGCAAACTGCCAAGACTGAAATGCAAAACTGCTTGCAGTGAGAAGCAGATGAAAGTTTGTGGTTTTTTCTTTTTTTTTTTTTTTTTTTTTTTTTAATATATATTTAATATCAACTTGAGAGAAAACAGTTCTGTCTGAATATGCTCACCCAAATTTCTGGTCCAGGTTCAGATTTTTCTCTTTGCATAAACGAGGAGCAACTTCACTGAGATGAAAGGAGTTACACTTGCCTAGACCTGTATGAAATCGGAAAACATTAACAGATACCTCTTTATAGAATAGAATTGGATCTTTCACAAGCAGAGTGAAACACAGTAGCCTCTTATTCATACTTGGAATAGACTCTCCAGCTGGCAAAGTGCTTTGTGGCAGCACTACCCATTTTTACACATTATTTTGTTTTGTTTTGTTAGGCTTTTCTATACAAGAGATTTTATTGTTCAGGAGGGAGCATTCCCACCCTTTCTAGTAGTCATCAAGCCATACTATTGGGTAATTATTGCTCTGCACATGCCAGGATCTCAGACCAAGGGATGGCAGCCAATCCTGATATGGGAAGACACACGCTGGCACAAAAAAAACTAGCCTCGGAGACGATGAAGAGAGAAAAACAGAGAGAGACTGTATGGGATTGTGTTCTGTCTGCTGTGACAGTGGTATCAGAGGCAATGTTGTTTTTCCCCAGTGGTTTTCCAATATAGTTACTCCATTCACTAATGAATTAAGAGTATGTGAAATTATGCCAAAGCTAATCCAGTCAAATTCCACCCAGATGGTTAAATCCAATTGCCTGTGCCTTCCCCCACAGTGCAAAAGCTTCCCTGGTACAGTTTGCTTGCTTACTGCTTCTTCATCTGCTAAACAGCAGCTCTGTGCTGTATCGTAGATGTTCCCTCATGCATAATGTGTGGGTTTCTGGCTGCTTCCACGTTCAGATCTTGTTCTATCCCTGAAGAAATAACAAAAATTACAAATGGTTAGGTATGTATAAAAATTTCAGTATGTCTTTGAAATGCTTCAACCAAAATAATGATCAGCCTTTCCCTAATTGGGGGAAACTGCTCATTTCTGTGGTAATTCCAAGCCAGTGAGAGAATTGGCAATAACATACACTTATCTGGGCTATGTATGTTTAGGGAAGTTTTCTGACACCTGCTCTTGGGTGTATCACCTTCATCCCTGAATCACCTTTTGTGGAGTAAATGAAAACAGATGGGATCCTCTATTGTTCATGTACTTCAGGGCAGGACACTGACTTTGTACTCTGAATTCCTGCTTAGAATAGTAGCTTCTCAGTGGCTGGCAGGAGATTAGCATCCTAATTTATGCACAGGAGTTAAAAGCACGGGGCAGGTAGCCTGAATTCTTTCCCTTGTATTCAAAAGAAATAATGATTTACTCATTACATGTTTCTCTCTGATTCAAAAACACTGCTTACTTTCTAAGAAACAGAAGCGCTATTCACCAAAGAGCTCACTTCAGTTGATATGCAATCTGAATATTTTAAGTTGGGTCACACTAAGCAGTAGCTCCATATATTACATTAATCTTGCTAAGTCTTGGTGTCTTTGCTGTGTGCAGTCACTGCAGGATCATTTTGCCAAGTACCACTGAAACCTCCAGCTGCCTCTGTTGACAGCATAATGGTTGGAGTAGGCACTGGAAGGACTTCAGTTAGCTTGTGAGATGGCTGAAAGGATGTTTTTTGGCAAGAACTGGATTACTCCAAGAAAGACAAGACTGCCTTAATCCTCGAAGAATCAACAGCTAAGCAAAGGGGAAACGTACCACAGGATCAGTCCTTGCACTCCATAAGGGTGAACATCTGAGTGAAGACTGAGACATGATATGGCAATGTATTCTCCTGAGGAACACAGTAAAAGATTCTGCCATCTTGGTTGGGTCGGAATCAAAATAGTTTTGCTGCCACTGGATTTGGAATTACAATAATGAACATAAGTAACAATAAATAATATTGTCAGAGTTGATAACTAATATCCCTCGGCTGTTAATCACTGCCATTCTAGTTGATTTGGATGTTAGTATTACAGGCAAAATAAATGTAGGTATTACAATTAACAGAGTATAGGTCATGATTCAGTTGACCAGCCAGGTCACTGTTCATGTTGTACACAGACATGTTTATTTGAAGTTTTTGCTTAAAATCCCATACAATGCTTAACTCTGTGGTAAATTCGGCAAAACAGCATTTTAGACTTAGTCTAAAGTATTAGTAGGACTCCTACTAAGCATTAGGTGGCAGTGTGGGGAAGGTATTGCATGACAAATTTCTGTGTGTATATGAAAGATAACCAGAGTCAAAGCTCCAGTTATCACCAATTGTTTATTTTAATGGATTTTTTTAAACCTGTGCTTCCAGTATCATTAGGTTTGCAAGCAGAAAGTAGTTTGGTGATAAATAACATTTATCATTTCTTTGTATCCCAAATAGACAGAAACTGCATCTAAGCAAAACAGTAATCTGCATCTGCTGGTTTGAATCATGTACAGCTTTTGATGATGTACCAAGAAGATTTCAAGAACAACGTTTAATGAGTCACATCATTAACATTTAATTTATAAAAGTACATTGTCTTCTGCATAGTGAAGATGCTACAGATTTAAAAATGTCTTTATGCAGGAGCTAACCCGTTGTAAACAGGTACCTCAGTGATGAGGTAGCTCAGTCTTGGCCTGAGTTTTACATGCTTTATAGTATTCCTCAGATGCTGCATAAAGCTCCTCAGGAGGAAAAATTCAGGCAAATGCATGATCTTAAACTTCAGAATGGTCTCTAGGCAAATAAAAACAAACAGTGTTTAGAGGCACATTACATCTAAGCAAGTCAGTAATGTACAGCAAATAGTTCTTGCTTTACTGTACCAACATTTATCAACTAATAATTCACATTATATACTGGATATAGCTCTAATAAAGAAGTCAAAAACCAAACATGCTTTCCTGATGTACTTCATCTATCTACTTATCTCAGCTCTTAGAAAACTATACAAGACCATTACTCCAGAAAAGCATTTCTTTGTTTGCCCTTATCTGTAAATATGTATTGTAGCACCTTTGTCATTAGAATGTTCTTCAGCAAGGTCTTGGGATGAAAGGAGGAGTAAAGGTACATGAGAAATCCAGAAAAAATGACTGCAAGAAAGAAAATAGGTTGCTACGTAGTGACTACATGGCCACAACTGATGACCACAGGTTTTAAATATTTCGTATTTAAGAACATTTTTAACATCTATCTTTAGAATACTTGGTTTAAACAGTTCTTTGCAATGAAGGAAATATCTTGTCTAGCTTATCGTGTTTGGTAAGAGGCAGGAAAGTGAGGAATTCTTCCACAGAAGTCTCTCCAGCCCTAGTGAGATGTGGCAAACTGGATGTCTCAGTAACATTATTCCATTTTATATTCTAAGATTTCATTCTGACAAAATTGTGTTTGAAATTTCCTGGTTGCTGCTGATGCCCACCAGAGATTTATTTAAGCATCTCTGTGAGGTGAGCAGAGCTTATGGCAAGGCCTGGTCTGAGAGCAGGGCATGCCCAGCAACAGTGAATTACACGGTAGTGGGATGCTACATCCTGTACACGATGGTTCTTCTGAAGCAGAGCACCAGCAAATCCTGAATGTGCTTTTGTTGGGAGGCAAACTGCAGTAGGCACTGACGTAGAAGATGCTGCACATGCTTGTATTACTCAGATGCAGAGGGCCTCTCCACATCCCTGTTTAAGGTACAGCAAAATTAGTGACAGGAGCCCATGCTCAACAGTTCTAAGAAGAAATATTTCTTTACTATTTTGGTTTGCACCCACTAGAGTACATTCACATCAAGAACATATTGAAGCTAGCTGAAAACGAACATTTTTTTTTCTTTGCAATGTGTGACTGAAACGATAACCCTAGAGCCTTGTGTGTAGTTATCTGCCTCGAGCAGATCTTACAAGAACATCAGATATCATGAGAAAAGCTGAAGCATTTTTTATAAATACACAAACGCTTTTCTGTTCAGAAGTTATTGGTGTAATCATTAGACTGCCATGACTCAGACCTCCAGTAGTCATGAGATTTGCTTAGATTGCGGAGATAAAAGGAAAAAGAAAAGAAAATATTAAAAAAGCTAAGGAGCTATCATCCACGGTCTGCATCTTCAGTCTTACACTGACACCCAACATGGGTTTGGCTGGGAAAGCCCCGAACACTGCTATTCGTAGGGGTGTCCTCAGAGGATTCCTAAGGACCCGGGGACCGGCAGCGAGAGCCGCCCCGGCACTGCACACAGACACGCCGCTGGGCTGACAGCGCTGCAGCCGCGTTTGGGCCCAGCCCCGAGGTGACACGGAGCGCGGGAGGCGGCCGGCGGCGGAAAGAGGAACGCCGCCGCCAGGGTCGTCCCCCGGGCAGCGGCAGCGGAGGGGCGGCCCTCAGGCTCCCGCCAGCTGAGCGCCTCAGAGCGAGCAGCAGCCGGCGCCCCGCCGGGCGGGGGCTGCGCTCCACGGCACGCCGCGGTACACAGCCACGCTCCCACATTACGTACAGCCGCGCACAACCGCGCTGCGATACGGGGACACCTGAGAGCTGCGGACCCGGGCCCTCCGCGCCCCACTCAGTACCGCGGGCGGTCGAGGCGCGGGCAGACCCGCACACACGGGGAGCGGGCACGACTCCGCTACCGCCAACCGCCCGCCTGCCCGGCGCGGAGGCGTCACCGCCCGCCTGAACCGGAACCGCTTAGCGGAGGCCGCCCGGGGCTGCTGCTGCTGCTGCTGTTGCTGCTGCTGCGGCGGCGGCCGCGGGGGCTGTGGGGCGGCCGCGTGGGTGCGCGCGCGCGCGCGTGGAGCGGAGCCCGCGGCTGCGCGGGGGCGGAGGAGGAGCGCGGCGGCCCCGCCGCCGGCGATGGGGCTGAGCCTCGGCCGGCCCTGCGCCGCCTGCCCGCGCTGCGCTCCGTAGCTGCCGCAACCCTCGCCGGCGTACGACCGCGCCGCGGGGCCGCCGCCGCGGATGAGCCAACGCCGGGATCCTCCGGGGAGCGCAGCCGCAGGGCGCCGCAGCCGCCGCCGCCGCCTCTCCCCCTCATCCGCTCCGCTGCCCATGGCCGCCCGCCGGCCCCGCTGAGCGGCCGCCCCTCGCTTCCTCCCCGCCGGGCCGGGCCGAGAAGATGGGGAACACCACCTCCTGCTGCGTCTCGTCCAGCCCCAAGCTGCGCCGGAATGCCCACTCCCGGCTGGAGTCCTACCGCCCCGAGGCCGACCTGAGCCGGGAGGACACCGGCTGCAACCTGCAGCACATCAGCGACCGGGAGAACATCGACGGTGAGGGCAGGCGGCAGCTCCCACCCTCTCCCCCTCTTTGCCTCTCCCTCCCTGCGGTGGGCGCCCCTTCCTTCCCCGGGGCGCTACGGGCGGCAGCGCGGCCCCTCCGCATCACCGCGGGGCGCAGCTCTCCCTGCCTGCCCCGGTGCCGTGAGACGGCAGTATTTGTGCTCGTTATTCATGCTCCTTATTCCTTATGCTCGTTATCTTTACAAGCCGTAGAGGCCCGGCTGACTCCAACGTCTCGCAGCCGGCTCGGGGCCCAGAGCAGCGCTCCTGGCAGGCAGCTCACGTCACCTGCCGGGCGGTCACCTGCCTGAGCGCCGCAGGGTAGGGGCTGGAAGGACGATCCTGCTCGGAGCGCTGCTCCCGCGGCCTCCTGCCCGCTGCCCGTGCTCCCGCCGTGGGGCACCGCTGCGAGGAGCCGCGGGACTTTCTTTCTCCCTCTTTTCCTCTGCGGTGATGCTCAGAAGCACCGCGTTCCCATTGGTTCAAGGATGACGGAACGTGCTGTTCTTTTGGCTTATCGGAGCTCAGCTTGATATTAAAGATGCAGCTTAATGTATACTTTGATTTAGTTTTTGATTAGCTGAAGTATGTAGCCCTTAAACTTTGCTTCGTGAGAGGTCATTGATGTCAGGGGTTCGTTTCCATGGACTGCCTTGGTCTTCAGCCAGAAGGAGCTCCTGCTGTGCCTCACTTTGCCTTCACATTTTTCTCATAGCTTCTGTGGCTGTGATTTTATCACAGTTTTGTGTTAAGTCAGTTCTTGGCACCAACCAAGTGATGATGGATTCCCTTTCTGGTTGAGATTATTTCTGTTAATTTCTGCACGTTTTTCAGATGTATTTGCTACATGCAGCTGAAAACTGGGAGTGTAATGGAGATCTGAGATGGAAAGAGTACATAATAGTCTGAGGAAGCCAGAGAGATGAAAGAACCAATTGTTGATCCATGAATGATGAATTCTTCCAGCGCAGGGCTGTCCAGCACAGCAGTGTGTGTCTCTGCCTGGTGGCGTGGGGTTCTGCTTTGGTACCACTGGCTCCTGTAGTCAGATCAGTGTGGGTTTGTGCTGTGTTCTTGATGTGGTTTTGTCTTGGTGGGAAGAAGGGCAGAGGGGAAAATAGTAAGTGCGCGTGTGCCTGCTGCAGTGTGCTTTCAAGATGGTAACTTTTTGTATCTTAGTAATTATGGCAAAATAACAATCTTTATGGGTTGTTTCACTTGTTGGATCAGGGACCATGTCTGCCATCTCTCCTCTTTAAACTATGGTGTGAAATTTTTTACTGACGGAGTGGTGAGGCCCTGGCACTGCTGCCCACGGGGGCTGTGGGTGCCCCATCCCAAGTCCAGGTTGGATGGGGCTCTGGGCAGCCTGAGATGCTGAGTGGAAACCCTGCCCATGACAGTGGGTTGGAATGGGGTGAGCTTTAAGGTCCCTTCTACCCCAAACCATTGTGTGATTCTGCATTTCAATCCTTGAGTTGTATCCTGGTCTAACAAGCTGCCTCTTGTAGTATTTATGTGTTTTGTTTCATTGTTGTGTCTAGGACTGTTGCTTGTGAAATGCCATGTTTTTAGTGGACAAGCCATCCTTAACTATTGACAGGAGTACACAATTTTGGATTCATTTTTGTACTTTGCTCTTATCTTTGTATGAATAGAGGCACAACATGAACAGTTGCTGAGGAGCCTGCTGGCCGCCAGCTGTCAGTACACACAGGCCACGTAGAGATGCTGTGCTTAGAACGGCTCTTTTGTTGTGGATCTGCTGCCCTTCCTCTGGAAGTGTGGAGATTTTCTCCAGCAAGCCATGGCTTTGGGAGGGGGCTTTTGGGAGCCAAGGGGTGATGCATGGTATCTGAGGTAACGTGGCTCATGTTGAGGAAAATTCGTTAAACTTTTGTTTTGTTTTGGGTGGGGGCAAGCTGCTGGAGTAGGACAGCAATCTGTAAATCCTTTAAGTCACCTGTGAGCTGTTTCCAAGTTGTTAAGAGTGGGGTGTTTTTCATTGTTGAAAGTCTTGCTTCAGGCATTGTGAGAGAGAGAGAGAGAGGAAAAGAGGGAGGGTGACAGCTCAGAGTGAACACTGGAAATGTTGGTACTGGTGGAATTGGGACTGTTTGGGGTTTGCCTGTGTTACTCTATAAAGAAATATTTGTCAAATTTGCCTTGAAGATCGTGCCTTTAGATTGCTCCTCATATGGTTCAACTACATTCCCAATTCAGTAGCAGTTTTTTGAAGAATGCTTGGAGAAATTCCACGTCCTTAGCAGTAGGTTTTAGCAAGGTCTGATCTCTGTGCCAGTAGTGCCTCGTCAGATGTTCTCCATCCTATAATACTTCACAACTGTTGGTGAGGTGATATCTGAAGGAGAAGGGAATGTTGAAAGAGTTTGAATTTCACAAGTGATTTATTCCAGAGAATGATAATGGTGGATTTCTCTCTATTGGAGCTTGAGTAGTTTGATTTTTTTTTTGGTCCTATAAATGTATAAGAAGTTAATTAACTGACTTAAGACTCCACATATGCATAGCTGGCTCTCTCAATATTGTGTACTCACTGGGATGGTTTTTTGTACAGAATACCCGACTTTGATCTTTCTTTTAGTAGACAGTGCAGGTGGAAAATTGTAACAAACAGTTCAGAGGTTACCCTCTCTTGATTACTGTCTCTTTTTGATGATTTATTGCTAAGGGGGAGCTGTGTTATTCTTCAATGCTTCACATTTAAAAAGTTGCTTCAAGAAGATTCTGGCAGTAAACTCAACATTCCTTGCTCTGCACTTTAGCCAACAAGGCATAAGGAGCTGTGGGGAAAGGACAAAGGGGATGTTTTTATCACAAGTAGGATGACGTGAAGCGAAGCTGCTGCCTCACAATTCAAGTGTCCAAAAGGCTGCTCTTGACATACAGACTGGATAGAGAGCTCCTAGGCCTCTTGAAGAGAAGTTTGTTAATGGTTAATCCCTTCCACTGTTTCTTTGTTCCCTCTCCCCCCTAAAAAATACATGACTTTTTTCCTCTTTGTAAACTGCTCATGTTGCTAGGTCATTTGTCATCCTAGCTCAGATAGTGTCATCCTGTGTGACTGTGCACTGCTGATAGCCCTGCTCAGCCCATCTCATCATGTGCCAGTCATGGTAATTTTTCCTGCATACTGCAGACTCCAAGGACTGGCCTGCTTTTTAAAAGCTCTTTATTTGTTCATATGCATATTTTTCTTTTTTGAAAGTGGTTTATGGGAATCCCTGGAATTAGATTAGTTAGTATTTGCATATCTCTGTTTGCTGAGTTTTAAAAGTAATGAGATTTTAGCAAAATACAGGCAAGTTTTAATGTCCCTCAAGTTTGCTGGAAGGAAATTCCTTCACAGAAGTGACAGTGTGCTTTTCAGCAGGGTGGCTTGCACTCTCCAGAGGTCATATATTGTTATATATGCATGTATGCAAATATAATACTGTGCATTAAAAAATCTAAGGCATTAAAAGGTTAGAAGTAGAGCCTGCTGTGGCCTACATCATCAAACGTAGTCCTGTGCCACATGCTGGTGGTGATGCATCTCATAGCTTGCTTTTTTACTTCCACTTTCATCTTCATTTGTTTATCGTGGTGTTCCCAGCTGCTCAAGAAGGGGAACCCATCATGTACAAAGCCTTCATAAAACCTCACGTCCACATTTTGAATCAGTTAACTTACACCCTTTATGAAGTGAGTATTTTACTATTAGCTGTAGAAAGTTTCGGATGCACATGTGCTAAGGCTCGTAATATCTGAACTTACTCCTAATCAGTGTTATCAGTGCACTGCCATCTGATGAAGGCTTACTTTGAAAGTGAGTTACAAAAGTCTATCAGTGTTGCTTGAGCGAACTGAAACCTGAAGTAGAATGGCGTGGCTTAAACTTATATGTCTCTGAAAATGTAAGGACTGCTGTATTTTGAGGTATTTTTTTTCTCCTTAGATTTTGCATGCATTAAGAATAAATCTTCTAAAAAGAAATGGAAAAGAACCTCTCCGCTCTACAGTTATAACTGTTTTACCTAGTTTTATGTTCTTAGTGAAGGTTTTTTTGCATTGAAGGGTATATTTGCTGCAACGTCAGGCCTTGCTCAAGAGCCAGCCCGTCTGACACCCATGTATAGTGGACCACTGCTTTCTGAAACTTATAAGATGCTGTTTGCTGAACTCATTAAATAACATAGTGTGAATGTTACTTGCTGTCTGTTCCCTGCAGCATAGTGGGAGGTTGGAAGGTGAAGGGGTACCTGGCACTGTAGTAGCTGTTCATGTCTTGTTGGTCAGCTACAGATCAGTCATAGTCTAAATATCTTCCTTGTGTAATGGCTTTGCAAGAACGAAGTGCATTTTACAGACTGGAAGTATAAGCAATAAATAGCTTTTCTCTGAACTTGCTACATAGAACCGAATTGAATTACTTCAGCTTCTTTAATTTTGCTTTGGAGTTGGATAACTGGAGTTTTTAAATACTTGTCCATGTGCATTCTGAATATGGGGTGGTCTTTTTGCTTCATTACGCAGAGTATCTAATGAACGTGCCATAAATCTTTGAAATGTTTGTGAAGAGATTGTAGATGTTAGTTAGCTTAAAATTTAGCCATTTATTATTTAGGCAGAATATGTCTACCAGTATCCTTAGATGTTGCATTCACTGCAGTAATTATCATTTCCTGTGTATCTTCTGTAGCAGTTTTGCCTCATTACAATCCAAATTTAAAAGCAAATGGTCCAGAATAGTTGAAAGGAATGGTTGGGGTATTTTCATATTTTCCCAAGCTAAAAACCTTTTGCAGAAGTTGACCAAAATCCAGAAATGGTTTTATTTAGCTCAGATTTTTGTTGCCAAGTTTGAAGACTTTGTAGGTCATTGGAACTCCCCCAGCCTGTTGAATCTGAGCATCAGCAGCTCTTGAGCTTTATCTGGAAGAAACAGCTGAAACTCAGAGTGCTTCTTAGCTTGAGCTGGGGAAAGTCTCCTCAGCTGTGCATCTTGGAGGGGAAGAACGTCTGCCCTGGCATCTCTGTAGTGTCATTCTTAATGCAATAGTCAGCCTTTAACAGCACCTTCACATTTTCCTTCAAAAACGTGCACGCACAGCTTTAGGTAAGAAAAGTTGCATTCCAGGCTGTTTGCTTGTTTGTTTCTTAGTCTGCAAAAATGATTCTTGCACCCCTGTGACTGAGATCCCAGAGATGTCGGATTGGAAGTGAAAGCATTTACTTTCAACGGTACAGAAATTAATGTTCATATTCTAATAGCTGCTTTTCTTTATTGCACTGATATTTCATCAAATGTGGGAGCAATAAGTTGTTCCTGAGTATAAGCCTGAATGGCTAGAAACTTCTGATAAAGCCATGGTACACCAAATGGCATGAATAGGGTGATACAGGCGTCCTATGCTAATTTGGAGTTTTGGACCAAAATTAGCAAATGATTGGCATGCTTAAGACTGCTTCTGAGATGTATTTTATTCCTGCAGATTAGTATTCAGAGAAGGGATACCTGTTTGTTGCTATGTTGTTATTTGTGTTATGGCATCTTATCAAATTCTTCTTCATTACTGCTTTTGTTCCTGGAAAGAATGCATTGTAAGATATTGAAAGAAATAACTGCATGATAAAGAAATTATACTGGATCAGCAAATGTGTTGAAATACAGGCAAGAAAGTGCAGTATGACTACTTCTTAGGGAAAGGATAATTTGGAAGTTACAAGTCTGAGGCTGTGCATGTGATGCGACTGGTGGTTGTTATGCGTCTGTGCTTATGATTTTATGAATAGTTCCACTTTAAACTTAATTATACTGTAGTTTTCTGTCTTCTTTTCTGCTCTTCTCAATAAAGGAGGTTGCGCTACTTGAAGATCCAATGTCTGGGGGTTGTAACTGGTACTGAACTTAATGAATGGGACATGCTTCCCTGCTTTGGACGTGGTCAGGAAGCTCTACAAGCACTTAAGACATATCTGAACTGGTTTTTTTTTGAGCTGTGATACTATATAAAATGGTGCAAGTTATTGTAAAGACCTTGAAGTAGGTCTTCCAGCATCTGAAATTAATTAGAGCCGTTGCCTATTGGGCTGATGTTCAGAGTTTTAGATCTCATCTGTTTTTCTAGTTTGAGCAAAGGTGCCTGTATGTTATACCATCATGTTCCGTTTATGTTCAGTGAGCTGTGCTCTGCCAGTTGGACAGCCGCACTTCCTCCTTCTCAAAGAATCCTGTCAAAGTAGCACATGTGACATATAGATCTGAAAAAAAGAGGTGTTATGATCAAGAACATACAGATAATTCGAATGGAAGTTTTTAATTTCTGATTAGCTGGTCATTTTACCTGCTGCAGAAGCACAGCCTCCTGTGTGTCCTACACCTGTTAAGAATCAGGATGTTTGTAGTCTATCTCAATAGCTGTTCTGTTTTCTTTTTATTTTTGAGGACTTAGGAGCAGACTGATTTTCATTTTATTGATTAAATGTATGAACCTATGTAACTGAAACCAAAAGCAGTAAAATTCAGAAGGGTAAATCAGCTATTGCAGAACATTTTATCTGACCATTCAATACAATATTTGCTGTGTACTCAGGAAGGAAAAAAGAAGCACAAAACAGATCCTATCAGGCAGGATTTTATTTCTAGATTCTATCAGTTTCAACTACAGCTATAGACAGAACCTTAAACTTCCCAGACCCCCAAGCTCATAAATTTTCTTGAGGCTGATCTTCATTTAATTTGAAATCCTTTGCTGTTAATGCCATTAAAATAGGTAATGCAGTTAACCTTTTGACATAATTGTCCAGATACGTGGTTAGAAATTCTAATGTTACTGATTATTAAGTAATAATCAATTGTAGATTTATTTGCATTTGAAATGGATATTTCCTGAGGGATTCTGGAACGAAGGTAACAGAGCTTTCCTCTGATTAGTGTTTTGACATTTCTTCCTATGTCATTCTATGTAGTAGGTGTTAGAGGTAAGTAGTAGTCAGTCAGATGTTAAAATAACCATCGAGATAAATATCCAGCTTAAGGATTGAGATGTTTTGCACGTCTCTGCCGTCAGCTCAGTGCCCACCCTACCTGACTTCTCCCTGTCCCTGTGGCTCTCAGCAGCACTTCATTCTCCACAGTTTTCTTTGTGACTATTGATACCTGACAGAAATCCACTTGCGTTTTATAGGATCAGTGAATGTGGTAAGAGGATGAATGGTTTGGATATGCAATTGTATTTTAAGCTTTCAAATCACACTGCCTGTGGCTAAATGACTTCTTTCCTTTTAGAATAATTCCTTTGTGGTGGTGTCTGGTGTTCTGCACTGACAATATTCAGTTATCCTCTCTGTGTCAGACATAGAAGGAAACTAATTTTACTGGGCTGTGTGCTGTTTTTTCCAGCGTTTAGGTAAGAGCAGGATTCCTGTAACTGCAGAGGTTCTGCAGATCCAACCTGTGATAAAAGCAGTGCGCAGTGAGATCTGACTGGTTGTGCTGTGGAGGAAAACAGACCTTGAAAGACAAAGCAAACAAAAAGTCATATAAAATTCCATATATAAGCAGTGATGTAAATTCTACGTCTAGGAACTTGTTTCCCCTTGGCAAAATGTATATTTAAGTGAAAGGGACGTTGCCAAGTTACATTTAACTGGAAATGAATGCTTTGTGAAAAGTAAGCTCACTACCTCAAGTCACATTTCTTAAATAAAAAAAGTTATAGTAAACAGTTATTTTTATAACAAATAGTTGAATCATAGTTTATGTAATCCAAACAGTGGAACATTGTCTTACAACATGAGAACCTGAGCTTAAATTGAACAACCGTTCTACATTTTTGCGTATCTGACTGTGTGGGCTGATTCTTTATCTTTTTTTCCCCCTTTACTGTGTGCTTTGAGTTTTGAATGCAAATCTGCAGTTCTATAGCAGTGACTTTACACATGGATGTGGGCAGTAAAGGGAGGAGAGTAGGTTTTTTTGCCTCCTGATTTTGTGTGGGTTACCTTAAAACGGATTCATATGGGTAATGGTTTATTTGTCCCTCTAAGAAAAATAGTGTGCTAATAGCGACTTAGGCACTGTGACTGTTGAAGCGAGGTGTGATGCAAAGCCTGGCAGAAGCCTGTCACAGGAGGCAGGAAGGCTGTGGGCTGGCGGCTGCCCCACGGAGCTGCTGTGTGGCCTGGTCCAGGCAGGCTGTGTGTAGTCGGCTCCACTAACCCTGCAGGCCCAGGGAGCAGTGGGCCGCTCTTTCATAGGGTGCAGGATGACTGTGAGGTAACACAGCACACAGTGTGTCCCTGGGCTGTTGTCAAGCTTCAGGAAGCTCAAGAAGCAAAGCTGGCCATCGTGACTTCTTTGGAAATACCAACTAGGGTTAGGTAGCAACCTATATTAGGGAGCCTGCTTTGCTGCAGTGTTGGACTAGATGGCCTCCGCAGGTCCTTTCCAACCCTACAGTTCTTTGACTGTGATCTCGTGATAGTATTCTTTCTTTTTTATCACGTTGCTGATATAATCTGAAACTTTGACCTGAAAAATACTTGGATTCAATCACTACTCTTCTCCATCCCTGTAGCTTCAGTGGGGTCGTCTGATTTTTTTCTGTCCTCTTCCCGTCCCATCTTTGTACATCTCCGACAGTCTGCACTGCTTGCCTCCTGCCAGTGCTTCGTGGCCTTTTTTAGCCAAAACACACACAAGTTCCTGCCTCTACTCTCATTACCTTTTATCTGACTCCTGTTTTGCTGTGCTTTTCAAGCTGTGAGAAGTGAGCACAGTGTGTTCCAGAGTTGGGCTTGTGTGATGATTCTATGATGGCAATATGACTTTCAGTGTTGATTTCAGACCCCAGTTTTTAGATTGCCATTTTAACATTTGCTGAGCATTCCTAATTCCTGCATGTTTTATAGCCAGGCAGATAAGATAATCATTCTTTCAGCTCAACACAAGTTATCCACATGTAAGTAAGGTGCCTGCATTTCTTCCCTGTGTCTTTGTCTTTAAAGCAGCATTGAGCGTGATCTCATCATAATATATACATTGTATATAAAAAGTTTTCATCATTACTTTTGGAAATGTGCCCATTGTGATTAATCTGTGTTCTGGTTCTGCAATTTGGGATTACAAATACACTGCAGTGCATGAGTTGTAATTCTTAAAATATGCTATGAAGCTGTGTATGTGGTTTTTTTTTTTTTTTTTCCCAAATAATAGTGGAATCCATATATACTGCTTTTTTCTTTTTTCTTTTTTTTCTAAATAAGAAGCTGAAAACCGACTTAGTAGTATTAAGATTTGCAATTCACGGAAGAAAAAACTTGATAATTACTATGTCTGTAATTGATACTCTGCCCGTGCTTCGTTCTGTCCAGCTGTATGTAAATCTTCTCTAACTACATATTTTTGCACTTCTTTCCTCATGTAAATGAGAAATCTCCTTGGTTTCCATTTGGGGACTCAGATCTGATTGATTTGGCATTGCCTAATTGAAAAGCAGGATGTGTTGCTGCAAAAGGCTTTTCCTTGTATTCAGGGAGTGGGAATATGTGAATTCTGAGCTTGAAGTCGATTTGGTGTGCTTCCCATGCGTGGAGATGGCGAGTGGCTACTTCTGACTGGATTGCACGGAAAGCAGGGCAGTGAGACATGAAGAGCTGCAGTGCTGAGTGGCTGTGTGCCCAGCTCTGGGTTCAGCCCAGCTCTGTCCTGCAAAGGAACGATTAGCAAAGTTTTCTCCTGCTTGTGGCCCTTGTCTGGCACTCTTCTTCCCCGTGAACTTCCTTGGCCCATGGCTCTACACGTGAAAGAAAGGGAAGGAACTGTGGAGATCATCTAGTCCAGCCCCCGGCTAAAACAGTTTGCCTGGGTCAGAAAGGCTTTCCAGCTGTGTTACCTACATTCTCTCTTGTTTTTTATATTTTGCTATTTATAGAAATTTCCTGAAACGATCACGAATGTTTCTTGTGTTCTACTTGTGGGCCGTGCCATCATCTCCAACAAGCGGCTCCTGCAGCCTAACCATGCTGTGCTACTCAAACTTGGTGTACAGGAGATGTCATGTGTGAAGTCAGCACATTGCTGAATGCTGCTGTAGCTGTATAAACTGACATGTCTTATTCATGCAACAAAAATGAATGGAAGCACATAGATCTTGAGAGACGCTGCTGACCTCCTTGATTACCTCCACTGCCAGTTATTACATGGGGATTTAAATTCTGGGGTTTTTTTAGGCAAAATAGTTTTGATGCATGTAAACCAGACATAAGTTGCTAGAGATAACTTATCAAATAAGAACATGTATATGTGTGTGTGTGTTTTCCTATGTAAACTCCTTGGCATGGGTGAAGCTATGTGTCACCAATACTGTGAAACTTCAGCAGGGCATGTAAACTGTTTACTGGAAGAGTATTCCTTATGTCCTTAGATCCTTAACGATATTAGAACACCTGAGCTTGTTCTTATCATTCATTTAAGCTCTTTGATAAGTTCTTTGCTAACCAGGGAATTGTGAGAACAATGCTTGTTACAATAATTGAGAACATAGAGCTTGTTCCTGCAAGATGCTTAGCATTTCAGTTATCTGTTCACAAAGCACTTGCTGAGAGAGAGAGGATATTGCATCTGATTTATAAATAGCCCTATTAACTTCCTCCCGCTTGCTGCAGTTTTCTTGCCTCAAGTAACTCAGGTACTTTTTTATGATATCTGGTGGAAAATAATAGGAGATGTGTACGTATGCTGACGTCTTCTAGAGAGCTGGTAACATCTAGCTGTAATCTGATGAATTCTTTGACCCAGGAGCCTGTTTGGTCTCTGGAGAGATCTCTACAGCATTCTTCAAGTAAGAGTCTGACAATATTTGCTTACAGCTTGAGAGGAACGTCAGACTTGGTTCAGGAAAGCAGTTTTGTGTCATGGCTAAACAGCGTAACCTCTGCTTATCTTACTGTCTGGATCTGCCTTCTTTGTTCACCTACTATATTTTCATTGGCTCCTTCTCTTCTCTTTTGTCTTTGTTTACCCTTCCCGGCAGGGATTATTGTTTTGCAAGAAGTAAGCTTTCTTATCCCAGCAGGTGAAGTTGTTATTCAAGTCTGGGTCACGATAACTCTTTTTTCTCACAACATTAAAAAAACCTTGTGTTTAAGTGTATTTTATTAATAGATCTGAAAACAGATAGGAGGGATAAGTCACCTTTTCTTTATGGTAATATGCAGACCTTAGCATCAGACACATACCTATGTATCTTACATATCTAACACATTGTAGTTGGTTAATTATTTCAATCAGCTTCATTCCTTGGATTAAAAGAAATCATTATCATCTCTGCTGTGGTATATGTGGTGTATTGACCTAGTGAGCAATGGAGAATCAGGAATGAAGATTGTTGTGATGAACAGCATTCTCTATGTATTCATGCTCATGATTATTAATATGTTAATAGTGGGTGACTTCTTCTGTTTTCAAGCTCAGGCATCAGTAAAGAGATGTCTTCAGCTCTCTGTTTACAGAAAGATGGAATTAAACAAAAAGGATTAATGAGATTTAGAAAGAAAGCTGAAGGAGATTTGGATGTTAAATAAACTGGCAAATACTGTATCTGAATCTTGGGAGCAGGATTTATTTTTAAGCTAATATATGTCCTTTTTCCCTTAATGGAAATTCTTTTCTTTCCCAGTGATAAAAGACTTTTATTTTTAGAGGCAGTTTCTTGATGCTGCAAGCTAGCATTACAAGTAAATCTGTGAAGCAAAGCAATCTCCATGTCAACAAGTAATATTTGTAAGAGGATTAAAAGCCCTTGAAACACATTTGAAGATGTATGGTGAGTGGGTAGGGAAATACTACTTTATTTGTTGGTCCTACAGACTGTAGGAGAAATTTCAGCGTCCCTTAAGTTTTTTTTTTTGCTCAAATACCTTTCTCTCAGCTCTAAAACTCACTTAGAGTCCAATGCTCACCTGTTGCAAGTGAGTGTAAATGAACTCAATGGAGCTACATTTAAGAAAATCTGTCTGTTTTCCAAAGTGATGGATGGAAGCATCTCTTGATGTCAAATCTGTGCTGCCTCAGTCTTCAGAACTGTAAGAAGAGATATGGAGATTTTTGGCCAATTTACACCTGGTAAGGAGATAATTTAGTTCTTGTAGTAAAATAACTGCTGTAAGATTTATGGAATAGATTTTTGTATAAAATTTGTGTTGTATATAAAAATCCCACAACAAAATCCTCTCTGTAAAGGAAATCAGAGATTCTATATGAATGTAAGAACCATTAGGGCATAGAGGCTCCTGCCTGGAATGTGTAACAAACACAGCTGTTATCTACGTAAGTCTTATTTTGCTAATTTCTTCGTACCTCTGTGTGGATGTGTGTATATAATGGTAGCAGCCAGTAACTAGGCATCTTTCTGGTTTCTGATCCTTACTCCATTTTTTCACTTTCACCACTCCTGGCGTTTTCAGCTGTTTTCAGCTGTTCTTTTCTTCTGTTCTTGTATGTAAGGTGTGAAGGACACATGCTGAGGGATGCCTGATAAGCCTTGCAAGGTGTGTCCTTGTTTGAGTGGCTGGTGGGGATGAAAGTAAGACAAGATCAGCAACTTTACTATTCTGCAAATTTAGCATTAAACCATCTGTTTGACTTTCTTCTGTTTTTTGGGGGGATGTTCAGCCATGTCTCTGCTTAGAGCTTCTTTTATAGTTGCTTTGAAAGTAGTTACGACCTTGAGCTATGGAAATCCTTTCTCATCTTTTCAGTCCTCTGTGTGTTTTATCAAAGGGTGGAGTTTTTCATTCTCAAATATTTTGTCTGTAAATGTATATTTAGAAGGTAGCTTATCAACTGCTCTTCTCTCCCTTTCTGCTTGCAGACTAGGGGGCTGCTTACATTCTTTTCTGTGGAGCATTGGCTGCACTTGCTTGCATTGTAGTATGCAAAAATATTCCCTATGTAAGAATGGCTTGCAGAAAGGCAAACCATTTGATTATTCTTGTAAGATTAAAAAAATGTGCAAAATAAGCCTTTACTGAATTGTACCTTCTTCCTGAAAGTGCATTACATACTTGTTTGAAAGTGCTGTATCAGACTGTATCAGAGAATTCCTACAGTCTGAATCCTGTATTTGGTCAAGCCAGATGGCTGACGGCAGTGGCTGCTCCAGGAATGTGCATAGGAACATCTGTTCTGTGCTGTATTGGATGAATAGTCGTATACAACTGAAAGCTACCTGAAAACATGTAAAGACATGGAGACATAATACAGTTATGTTTGGATGTGAAATCGTTTTTAAAGGAGAGATAGCATTAACCTAAAAAAAAAAAAAAAAAAAAAAAAAAAGAGCTTGTTTATAAACCTCTATGTTAAACTTGTCTTCTTGTCTTGCTTCTCATACTAGGAAGTAAGTTCGTCAATAGAACTGTTTTTGAGTGTGCTCCTATGTTCCTATATTTCCCAGGCAGAAGGGCAGAAGTCCTACAGAAATATACAGCTTTGGAAGCAGCAGGCATACTTAGATATTTGATACCTTAATGTTGTAGGGCACAGGCTATGCTTAAGACTTAAAAGGACACCATGAGAAGTTTTTGTCAAGTAGAATGTTGAAAAATGCGGATTATTTATTGTTTGCTCAATGTTTTCTTTAAATAAAAAAAAATCCTAGTTCTGAAAGACAGTCCTCATGCTCCAAGAAGTTTCAGGGGAACACACAAATCGAGTTACAGTTTCTGTGTGAAATGTGATTTTAATGCTTATACAGTCAAATTGCATGCCTTTACAGACAGGGATTTGCTTTTGGCCTTAAAGAAAAGAGCATGGGGTCTACTTTTCCAGAGCCAGCTATGGAAATGGCATAGGCTTTCTGAAAAACGTCATTAGTTAACTTCAGTCCTTCAAACCTTGCCTCATAATTGGGAGGGAGATACAGGTTCAAGCTTACAGTCTCTGTAGGTTGGTGTTTTTGTGTGTGTTGTTTTTTTTTTGTTTTTTTTTTTTTGCATAGCGTGCTGGAGGATGAATTGAGTTTTACATGGCACATAAATGCTGTTTGATGGGAGTGCAGGAATGCAGTAAGTGCTTTAAGCCCTACCTTAGTGAAGTGGGATTCCTCAGCTACAGGAGTGTGCAAAGCAGAAAAGAAAATTGAAATGTGAATTTCTGTTAACAGATACGGTTCTGTTGCTGCATGTATTGGAGAGCATTGCTTGCACTCTGAAAAGAACAGTGGTTTTCTATGGGGGAATGCCTGTTGCAGGACAAAAGGAAGTATTTTCTTCTAGAAAACGTATTTTGCATTTAATTATTTGGACAGCTTTAGTAATTACCAAAATTACGTGCTCAGAAGTAATGGAAATTCAGAGTAGAAACTGAAGTTGAGGTGAGGATTAGGCATGGGATTAAAGTAGATGTGCATATCAAATGTGATGGTGCCTTAAAGTAGTATGTTGGGGGAAGGTGGAACTCTCCCCTTCCTATCTCCCCACCGTGATTACTTACATGGTGAATATTCAGTGAGTAAAAAGTATGGCAGTCTGAGACCACAGCCAAGTGTTTGTACATGGGTGGCATTAATGTTTCAGTTCCATTTCATTTCAAATGAACAGAAGAACCTTTTTCAAAGAGAGCGTTTCAAGGAAGATTAGCGTTTAAAATATTTGGTCCAGCATAGTCAACAGGTGACATTCTTAAAGCATATTTTTTGCATGTTTTAGCTAAAGACTGTAGTGCTGGTCAAGGAAATGCTTTTACTCTCTCCTCTTATGCCAATAATATTGAGTTAGTTTAAGAAAAGATGTAATTTCTGTTAATGTCTGTTTGCATACCTTGATTAGAAGTCTAATGAGGAGCGTGTGTAGGAGCATAACACTTACAAAATGTTGCCTTAGCATTATTTTTGAAGCTACCTCTTATCCAGATTAAATTCTGAGATTTGTAATATTCACTATTTTTAGTAAAACTTATAACATAGTTTTAAAGACTTCCTTTGTCATTCCTGAAACTGCAGCAAGAGCTCTGTGTTGCTTAATGCTTCTTGACAAAGTCTGGATATGAAATTCAATAGACACTAAGTGTTATAATTGTTATTCTCTCATCTCTCCCATACAATGGCCACTGCTTACTTCTGGCCGCTTCCTGTGACCTCTGTGAGATCTTGAATGTTCCTTTCTCCTCATTTCCTGGTAGTAAAAGTTTTATACACAGATGATAAACAATGCTATGCAGATTCTTACGTCTGCAGTTGGTGGAAAACAGCCAATAAGTAACAGTACCTCCAGTGTGAGTGTATGGTGCAGCACACGGAATGCCTGCTGTTCTCTCTGGTGTGCTCAACAGCAGCAGCTCTGTTGGGCAGCGTATAACACATGGTGTGTATCTGCTCTGAGGTGACTGTACTTAATTACTGGTGAACAGTCAGAGTCCACTAACAGCTTTAATCTTGCTGTTTTTTTAACTGGCATTGCTCAGTGACCGGCACTGAGACTTTATCCAGGCAGATGGAGCGAGTCCTTCTTTTGGTGTTTACCATCTCTGTTCTTTCTTCTGTTTGAACTTTGTTATTAAGGAATGGAAGAATGTTGCTCTAATGAAAGAAAAAGAACTGCAAACAAATGTTAATTTTGTTTATTCTGATTTGTGTTTATTCTTTTAAAACTATCTGCTAACCAAGATATGTAGCCATTTTCTCTATGAAGCTGCTCTTCTGTCATTTAATAGAATTAAATTAGACTTCAGCCTATTTCAGTTGCAACTCCAGTTGTATTTGTGTTGCCACTAGGATACTCTTCATACATTCATTACTAGTTTTTATGCTTAGAAGGAGATTTTCTATTTTTCATAAGCTCTGCTTATTTTCTGTTTTGGTTGGGCTTCCTTACCTCTTACTGATTGCTGCACAGAAATCCCTGTAGGCTGTTGAAAAATCGTCTGCTTTCTGTATGATTGTCTGTGTTTTCTCCTTCCTCTGAATAGTTAAATATTCTCATTTTGAAATAAATAAATTTTCAGAAGCTTCTTATTAAAATGGATACCCTGCTAATATACTTCCAACATTTTCCATTTCAAGTGTTTCTTTAGAGCCCTCTTGGCTATTTTCTGCTCTTCTTTCCTCTGTTGCTATGTGAAAAATGTCTTTTTGTCCAGAGTAAATTCACTGTTTGCTGATAACATCAAGATGCTCTATAGCATGCTCTTTCTTATATTTTGTTAATCTGAGTAATCCCAGTAACAGTGCCAGTCCTTTCCTATGCCTATTTGCGTATATGTGTTGCTAATTTAGGGTTTTATGCTAATGTTACAATCGTATTATCAGATTAAGATCTTTCTCTGCATGGTTTTAATAAGCATGGCTTGAGGCTTCTGGTTGTTTACACACAGCAGAATGTTATATTGAGAGCTGTAGGATCCAAGAAAAGCAGAGCGAAGTGGTACAAAAAAAAAAACAAAACTCATGGAGATTATGAACAAATTGAGTGTAGCTTCTTTTCTCTTTCTTTCTCTCCCTTGCAGTGTTACAGGTAGCTTGTTAGATGTTTTAGTTAAGGTAGGTTAATATTTACAAAGCGAACCCATTACCTTGAAGTGCAAGTGTGCTAGAAAATGAGATGAACAGTGTTTGTGTTACATTGAGAAACTGATCCGAGCTAACAAATACGTATGTTTTTAAAATTATAATTGTTTATTAAAGTTTGTCACTACGTTTGACTAATGATGTAAATTAACTGTTCTACAATAGGGAATCTCAGTTTTTATAAGATGAGTAATCGGAGATAAAAATTACTTGCAGCAGTTCCATTATATCACCAATTTTGAATGGGGAATTGTCCCTGCGCAGTTAGGAGAGGCCAGGTGCTTTTGCCATTTATAGCTGGTCTTAAATCAGAATAAAGGGAGCCACCTTTTTTCAAACGGTGTTCTAATATTTTTTTTTTTCTGTTGTGCTTTGTGCTTGACAAAGTAGGCATCCACAAAGAGAGGAGTCAAAATTTCCCTTTAAGGAATACAGTGCAATATATTGGTGAGAGCAACACAAGCCTGCATTATTTTGTTAAGCTGGCCTCAGCCCTTTGCTTGTTGCTGTAATGCAGAGATTGTCCTTTCCTAGCAGAACTGCAGTCAGAATGGAGGTTGCTGAGAACAGAGAAGTTTCAGGGTTAACCTTGGTCACTGTTGTACATCAATCCCTTTGGAGAAGCATTGGGTGTTTTAGCTAGCTCTAATCTTTGCTTCTGTTCTGGAGGAACTTAACCTTTGAGTAACGAAATTATTTAACACATTATTTTCTTTTAGAAAGGTAATTTATTTACAGAATTGTGGAGATTTTCTGATTACCAAAAGTCCCAAATTCTGATGCTATTTCCAGATAAACTGGTGACACCTTGTCCTCACTTTTATCTCAACAATGCAATCCCTTTTAAGGGCTTGGGTTTTCCTGTTTAATCTGCAGGCTCACATCACATTGTCTCCTTTCAAAGCTACTTATGTTTGTACTAAAGTTAGTCGCTGTTATCATTTGAGGCTGTAGCAGTCTGGAGGCTGATTGAGTTTTATCTCTGTCTGCTGTTAATGGGCTGATGGTAGGCAAAATTTTGGGTATAATCCTTTTATTTTTGTATTCTAAAAATATTGTGCCAGCCAGTGGTTTTCTATGGAACCAACACAAAAAACCTGTAACCAATACGAAACTCTAATGTTTCTTGTGCAGTTGATATGAGGCTAAACTTTAGAAATATGTGAAATTTCTATGCTGTATAATAAGAGGCCAGTGACACTGTGGACACAGAATCTGCCACTCCATGGAGAGTTCCCAGCACTGAAGTTTGTAGAAGTAAGGCAATTTTCCAGCCTCCATGTGTATGTTGGTCTTGTTTCTTGGAGTTATAAAAGTTTTTCAGCCCCTAGAAATATCAGTGATCAAAGTGGGCCTTTAGATCTTGGCAATGTAGAAATGGAACTTTGGCATGGACTGAGAGGAATTGGGTAGGCTTTTCTTGGCAGCAGGACTCCCTTATGTATATCTGTGAAGTCACAGTGTTGTGACAGGTTAAAAAACAGATTGTTTGACTCCCTCTTTACCACTATGAATATTGAGGTATTGCTTCTTCACTTTTGGAAATCAGTTGGGAGTAGACTTGAAATGAGTTTGCCTTTAGAGTTCACTGTGTCTGACTGAGTCTTTATCAGAAGGAATCTATATGGGTTCTAAAGTTCACATAAAACAGAAATAAACCATATACCTGTCGTTAGCTTTTTGGGGAGGTGACTGGATAATTAGTAAAGGGTGAGCTCTGTGCTGTAAAACAAGACTCTTGCCTAACAGTGTGAATAAACAATTTCTGGCATGCATTTAGCTCTCAGATAAAGAGGAATTGAGTGTCTTGCACAAGACAAGTGTAGCGTTTTGTCTTCCCTGACAGTAATGAATTTAATGGTGCTTTTTAAAATCTTCGTAAAACTTTTGTTCTTCAGGTTAGAGGACTTTATTTTGTTGTTGTGGGCTGTTTTGATTTGTTTTTTGTTTTTTTTTTTTTTCTTTTTATTTATTTGGTTATTGGTTTCTATAGATCAGGACTGCATAACTCACCTCTGCCAGGTTCTGTCAGGCCTGATGGGACAGTGCATGTCTGCCTGTGGTTTACCTCTGGCTCCCCTTATCTAAGGACCTGGCAAAGTCCCTGCAGGTTTTCAGCCTGTATGAATATGTAGTTGTGAAGGCCACATGATATGCAGGAATTGTGTGCCCCAAGTTCCTCAGATGTGGTGTTTCTGCACACAGGAATGTTGTGCTGCACCTGTGTGGAGAAATACTGGCTGTAGTTTGTGTACACAGCGATTTGGAACTGAGATGTGGTTCCATGCCTGATGCCTGCAGTCAAATTACATTGCTCTGATATATGTATTTACTCATTTAGTTGTGCTCAGAATAAAACACAGCATTCTCTGAACTGATTGGGTTCATGGGAATGTTCTCTTTTTTCCTGTTTGAAAAGTCATTGAAGTAAAAAAAATAAAAAATAAAAAAAATAATAAAAAAAAATCAGTAAAAAGCCTGCCCCTATTCTGTTGCTATTGCACTGAAATGTAACTGATGCCCTAGGAGTACCTTTGAATTGTGATTTTGAATCACATTTACATTGCCATCTTTCAGCTGAAGTTTCTGTCTCCAAGTCACTCTATGTTCTGAAGACAGGAGTGCTGCATAATTGGAGGGCAGGAGTTAACACTGGAGATCTCTGCAAAAGTTTATTGTCTAATGTTACCATGAATATTTTGATTTATAAAAATGAGCAATTTGAAGCTAGGATCCATTTCCCATGTCTAGTAAAGCTAGGAGGAAAGTGACCCAATTCAAGCCTCTTTATGGGTGTTGAATTTCTACCAGTTTATACAAGTGGGGAAGATCTAGATAAAAAATATTTTCTGGTTGTGTAAATGCTTATTTTCTTTCTGTAAGAAGTTTAATACAAAAAGGCTTTTGATAAGTATCTCTCTTCTGTCTGCTGATCTCCAGAAAACCCCTCTCCCAAATTTTGTGCATTTTAGCTGCATTTTCAATATCATATTTTGTAAAAAAAAAAAAAAAAAGTGTTCAATACTGCAGGGACAGTGCCATTAAATTTTAACTTCCTGGTCATGCTTCCCTTGGCTGAATCGTTGTGACAAGAGAGAAGAACTTCATGTTTGTACCTGGCTGATCAAGCATGCCTAACCAAAGTGGGCTTATAGCTTGAGCAAGCCCTCTTCTAATCTTATTTAGGTATGTACTGAATACTAATGCAAACCTTGGAGACTTATTAGAGGCGAACTTTTGGTAACAGGTGCCCAGGGCCATACACTTGGGATATATTGCCTCGTTATAGTGGAAAGTAGGTGGGAAGGCATTTGCCAAAAGGAGGTGTTTGCAGTTTTCCTGCTGTAGTGTGTTCAAGCGTGCAACCATTTTGCATGCACCCGTCCGTGTGTTTGCTCTTCCCTGTGCTGAAGTTTGTCTTTTCAAGTGAAATGAAGCCAAGTATTGATCAGACTCTGGCTATCTTACATTTACAAGTTTCAGTTTGTCATATATTTACAGTATTTCAGTTTGTCCTTCCTCTGTTTTTTGTATACCATTTCAGCACTGGATCATGTTGAAGGAAATAAAAATAAAACTTTTTGTGTGTGTTTATTTGTAAGCTTGGATTTCTGTGTCTGAAGTGCCCATCCCTCCTTGCCTTTCTCTTCTGTCCTTTTGTTCTGTGGTTACACTCATTGCTAGCAATGAATTAACAGCTTTTTCCTCTTATCAGGATAAGGCAGCAAACAGCTGATGACCTGACAAGGCATACAGGTGGAAGCCAAAACTTTCCATGCACTGATTTTATTTTGTTCTTTAATGACTATTGCTCTTTCAGCTTGAGTTGACAGAAATTAGTAGATCAGATTACAATCCTACAGCCAGAGCCATGTGCTAATGGGGTAATTCTTGTGGTGAAAGCAGCACTGCAGCAGTAGAGGTGCAGGACGTGAGTGGAGGACTGTGGATGGGGAGAGATGAGGAGGACTGGTCCTGTGGGAAGAAAATAAACGTAGGGAGGATGCTGCTATGCAGCTGTTAAGTCCATGCCAGAGGTTACTGGCCCTGGAGGAGGGCCAGAATTCCCAGCACGTGGCTTTTGGTGAAATGAACGATCACTAATCAGGGGCTGTGCTGGGAAAGAGACCTGGGTTGAAAAGAGGAGGAAAGCAGCTGGTCATTAACACTTTGTTATCTGGTTGGCTTCTTTTGTCTGTATCTTTGCAGTACACACAGTAGGAAGCAGTGCCTGTTATATTTTTTTTTTCTTTCTTTCTTTTTTTTTTTTTTCCATCTTGTCCTCTAAATGTGCAGCAAGGGTTTTTCGAGATGCTGAGCAGAAGTAAAATAGCCAGCTACAGCTGTGAGTAGCAGGAGGACCTTAATGGGCGGCTGGCTTTCCTGATCTCTAGTTTTTGTTGTGTCCGTGGAGACTCCTGAACCTGGAATTTTTATGGTGATAGATTTTAGTATGAAATAAAGGAGATAGGAGGGAGGATAAGAACTTCTGGATCTCCTAGCTGATCTTACCACCAGGCTGCCACAGACTTTTAATAGTCAGGAGAGCTTTTGCTTTAAATTTGCATCTCCCAGAGGGCTGGCTGTCCCAGTGAGGACCATCCTGGCCCAACCTACCACAGCACCAGTGGATGTGTTTGGGCATGTTCTTCTGTGCAAAAATAGGAAGGCAGAAAAGTAAACCAAGGTGGCTTGTCACGCTTTGGCTTACAGTTTTTGCTGCTGTTGTTCTTCTGTAGTGAAAGTGGAGGAGAAAAGCTCATAGTATTTTACACCACGGTGCATATTTGAGTGTGGCTGTGATGAAGGAAAAGATCAGTCAGGCACTCACACTGCACTGGAGCGCCTGCAGAACAATTTCAGGGTGAGTCTGTAAGCTGCACATGTATCAGAGTTTCTGTTACAGTTCCTTGATGATTTTCAAGTTATTGTTATGGTGTACCTCGCTTTCAGTCTGCTTCATTTCCTGTGTAAAGCTTAAGTTTCTGAAAGAGCCTTGTACTTGAAGCACCTGTTGGTTCCCAGTGAGTGGTTAGGGCTTCTCTGAACAAGAGATATAAAGAAAGGTTTAGTGGGCTGAAGTTTGACAGTTTACTAATGCCTTTTGCAGGATTAACAGCTTAGTTCTGAACCGACTTTCTATAAACACGTAAACACAACCAGATTTTGGGGCATTTCTTTGCCTTTGTAGAACTTGATTATATTTACAGGCATTTCTCAAGCAGGCCTACAATTTGATTTAGACTCCTACAGTGTTTTTACTAAACTTTGCTGGAAAGTATGAAGTCATTTTCTTAAGAAAATGCATTTCTCCTGTTTCCAGCTTACATTTACAAGATGATGTGGAAAGAGTGCTGCTCAATAATGTTATGGCCTTTCAGTAGCAATTAGAATCATAACTTCTTACAGGTAGAGTCTTTTGTAGTGTTGGCTCTGTTCATTCTTTTTTTAATCAGTCTTCATCAAAACCAATTAAACTCAAATTGTAAATGGATAATTAAAAAGCAGGAAAGCTTGCTTTCCTATGATGGATATCTTTCAAAAACAAAGCATGAGAATAATGAGTTCAGGTCTCTGTAACATCTTTTTCTTTTCAAACAGCAATTATGTCGTTGGCTTATGTCTAATTCTTGTGTGGAAAAAGATGTTTCCTGTAAATCCTTATACATGAGAGCATCCCTGCCCCATCTTGAGTGGGAAATCTGAACAAACTTGGCTGCAACCAGGCAAAAGTCTGGCTTTTGTTGTGTTATCTGAGTTTGAATGAGAACAGTTGAGAAAAAAATTCTATTAAGTACAGTCACAGAGATAATTGCAAGTAGTCATAGTCATTACAATCGTTTTCCTTTTAACAGAGGCTTTGGTGTTTACTTTTAATGCCTGCTGCTTTATCATATGCAGTTTCTGAAACAGCATTCGTTATGAAACTAGATAATAAATATTATCAAGTCAATGAAATTAGTTTTCTGTAGTCCCTAAGGCGATGTACGTTCTCTACAAGTCTCAGTTGTGCTGTAACATTGTCAGAGCTTTGTTGCTGTTGTTTTTCTCACATCTTGTTCAGAGAGATGCAGTGTTCTTCTCCCGTGGCCCACCAGGAGGTCAGCTGCCTCACATAAAATTAAATGGCTTTTAGTGGTGTGCTGAAAAAAAAACAACACTGTGCTTACTCTATTTCAGGCTTCACAGCTGAATCTCAGAAGTGAAATAGCGTTCAACCCACGCAGCTCATACCATATCAATCAATGATATTCAGTGATATTGGGCTTTTTGATTACTGACTTAATCCAGAGCAGCTAGGTCCAATGTTCCTTACATTCCAGTGGCTGTGTTCCTATGCTCATTGTTGCAAAGTAAGCATCAGCATCCTTACTGATCACAGATAGTTCTTCTCTCTACAAGTTGTGTTCCTAACATCTACTTTTGTATCCATAAAATTTGAGGCTAGTAGCTCATAAGGTGGGTTGCAAAGCTGCAGTTTGGTGAGGTCTTTCTTTTTACTCCTCAAAGTAGCAAATACAACCTGTATGCAATGTTAATATCCTACCAAAAACAAACAAACAAACAAACAAAAAAACCACAGAAAACCCACTTAGGTTTTAAAATCTCCCATAAATTACCATGGATGAATTCAGGGTTGTGGGTTGGTTTGTGGTTTTTTTCCTTTGCTGTTGTTTTTTTGTTTGTTTTTAAGTTTTCATTCTCTTCCTGTTTTCATTCCTTCTTTTTCCACAAGTTTCTGTTGTCAGATGCTGTATCTGTTTGCAGTGTCACTTTTGCTTGTGTGTGAGAGGAGATTCTTTGGAAACTTGACATATAAATTGAGATCCATGCTTTTAAGTGTGAGTGCTTGAAGCTAATCTTTTAAGTAAAAGAAGGCCAGTTATTAAAGGTTTAACTATATTAAATATATTATTATACTGTTGTGTATGAGCAGCATGCTTTGATGTAGGATGCCAGTCATAGGAAAGTATTTGGCTTTGAAACAGCTCTTCATGCTTTAATGATAATGAAAGGCAAATATTTTTTGTTCTCATTTTTTTAAATGTATGAATACTATGAAGGCTGTGCTTTTACATCATCGAAAGCTCTATCTCATATGAGGTTTTGATTTGCCTTACTTATAGCTAGATTTGATAATGAACCTTTTGGTTGGTTGGTAGGATCTATTTAAATAAGAATGTGCAGCTGGAGCCAGGAGTGCAAACTTGCTTTGTATAGAGATTGGAAGGTGAAGTCAGGGAAGCACAGAGCTGCTTCTGCTGAGCAGGACCAGGACGTCACCTTCTCTTCTCAGTGTGCTGTTTCTTTATGCCAGGTGGCTGCTAAAGGATTCGGTAAGTGGTCTGCCTCTAGAATTGCAACATAAATAACTCCATTAAGACAAAAGGAAGAATAGAATTACAGCATCTTCCGTCCATTCATGGTGACATAATTTGGCTGTTACAGTTCACTCTCAATGAACAGTCAGCCAGAAAATTTCCGTGATGCCCTCTGCAGCCTGGGAATTTTTCCTCCTGTCCTTTCTCATGACAGATTAATGGCAGTGGGCTTTCCAAGAGCTGTGAAACAGATGTCAAAACGCAGCTAAGAGCAGTGACAAACGCTGCCTTCTGTGTTCTTGTTATCGTTGGATCTCACATGGTTTCAAACCAGGATGAAAGAAACTATGTCAATACAGCAATTCTTCCTGCTTGTGGTGGGTACTTAGCATGAATGTTGGCTTCATAATGTTTTTGGTATGTTCAGAGAAGTCTGCAAGAGCAACAGCATGAAGCTGTTACGGATGTGTGGCTGCAGAGCACTGGGAGTCTTGTGCCTCACAGTCATTAAAGTCCATGATAGTGTATTAGAGATCAAATGTCACCCGTGCTTCCCCAGCTTCCCTTCTCCTTCTCTGCTGAAGTGAAAAAACAAATGACAGACTTTACTGAAGAAACGAGTTCTAAATGGACTTGTATGTTCAGTGTTTATGAAAAACTGTCATATATGTAAAACTGAAGAGAGGGCTCACATCTGAAGGTGTTTGGTAGTTTGAGAGGTTGCAATCTTGGAAAACGCTTGGAAAGGAAACCTATTTTTTTCTTTAACTACTGCACCTTTTTGTTACTGTTGGTTATTTTTCTTCATTTCTTCTCCAGTGTAGTCTGTTCTTTACGTACTGTCCTTAGGCAAATATTGTCAGGGCTCAGGAAAATAAATATCACCTTAAAAAATCATAAAGAAAAACATCCTTTAAAAGAATTCAGAAAGTGTTCTGTTGTGAATAACACGGATTTGTGTAGTTTCTTGATTTGTGAAACATCTGCATGTAAGTTACACTTATGAGCTAGGCAATCTAAAGACACTTTTATTCTTAAAGCCCATATTTAGTGTCTTATTTCTCTTAATGTGCATTAGAATGGGTGAGTTGTTATGTTGGAATACATCTAAAACAGGATGCTTCCAGTTGCTCGCTTGCTTTGTAACTATTAAGTTCCAGATAATAACAGATGTGCTGTAACTTCATTTTTCACCATGACTCCATACCCACTTCCAGTTTTTTTTCTCACTTTAATTAAGATGTAGGATTTCATGAACCATACAGTTGCTGAGCAGAGTTTTTGCCATTTCCATAGGTCTGAGCAGGCACCGGCTTTGAAGCAGCGTTAGGTTTGGAGATGAGTATGATGTTAAGTTACCATTGGGGGGAAAAAAATGCTACAGGGTTTACAAGCCATGCTAACTCCGTTCCTGAAACAGAACCGTGCCACTAATTGGTTTGCAACGATTGTGAGCGAGCCTGCGGACAGACGGTGCATTATTAAACACGTTGTTACATGTCACAGGAGTCAGAGGCTCTTGTCTTGTATTGACATTATGGGATGTGCTGTTTCTCCAAATAAACCAAATCATTAGTTTGTTGTTTCCATCAGTTACTTGAAATTTTGATTTATGTTTTAAAAATTACTACATTTCTGCCTTAAGAATAGGTTTTTGAACCTGTGTGGTAGAGTAAAATAGATCAGTAGCAAAAGCAGGGGAATGAACTGACTGGAAGCATCTACTGTCTGTCTTGCTGTTTTATTTTTAACATCTTGAAGCTTGGATGAAGTACTCACCCCAGCCTAGTTCTTCCCATCCAGGATTTAGCACAGAGATGACTTGCTGCAAACCATTTCACAGTTCACCACAGCTATGTGTGTGGCTCAGATATTTGGATGTGTTCTTTCTTAAGCCCTCCCATGTGACATAGCAAGTTCTGATGTTTTCAGTGAAGGAAGTCCCTCTATCAGCTGAGATTGGAAATACCTCTGCTTTTCCCCTGTGTACTTTTCCAGCGTACAGTTACATTTATAATATGGAAGATTACATGTAAGTTCAGTTTATTTGATAGAGAAAGATTTTGGGCAAACACCATCTTCAAATGAGTACAGGCAAGCATCTTGCCCATATAAAATATTTTAATTTGGTACTAGCCACATCCCAGCATGTATGCTTGTATGTTCCCTTTTGTTCTCTGTCATAGCAAAATGAAACTGAATTGAGGAGTTTACCCTTAGAACTCACTGAGACATTCAACCTCAGTGTGCATCAGTAGATATATTGCCTTTAATGTTTAATTATTCTCAGAGCTGAATGTAAGTTTTATCTAAATGTACTTATCACCACTTTCAGCTACTATGTAGATTTTATTGTGGCTTTAAAATGCATTATATTACATGCTGTGTATACAGATGCCCTGGCAATTTCCACTTCATTTTTTTTTTCTTAAGAACTCAGTGCTCATCAAAATAACACTGTCAGTGGTTCTTGGGCACTGTGCTTTCTCGCTTTCCTGCTCTGACTCCTCAATATAACCACTGCTAGAGTGGTGAATTATATTTTTATTTCCTAACCTTTTATTCCTTTAAGTAATTTATCAGTTTCAAATGCAATCATTAATCTTCCCTATCCAGCCCATGCACTGAAGTGCTGCTTTCTCCATTTGTGCAGAAGGAGCTGCCTGCATTGCGTTTTTTCTCCCCTGACCGTGTGCTGCTCTGAAGGTAATAGCAGGGAGGTTGTCACATAGCACTGATGGCTAATTTAGTCATAATGAGGCTTGTCTGTGCTATGGCTTGTGACAGCCTGCACTTCATATTGATGGATTATGTCTAGCAGGTATGTCATAAAGCATTGAGAGCCTTGGCAGTAAGAAACCAGTCACATTTATTACTGTCTCTGAAAGCAAAGGGACCGAAGATTGTCTTCTAGAGTGCTTCTAAATGGCTGTGATGATGAAGGCACTGCTGACTGTGGGCTGGCAGGGCTGGCTAGGCGACAGCTTGCCCCTTTGGCCCTGCATTGTTTGTAGGGTGAGGAACACTCTCTTGCCAGGAATCCCTCGCCTCATGCTCTGCCTTAGCCCTCACAGCGCAGTGCTGGGAAGCAGATCCTGCCAGTGGTGTCTGTGGGTGCAGCTGTGAGCAGAGAGCCGTGCCTCTGTGCCAGTGGAAATTGTTGGCTCCGTTTGGGCAGTAAACAGCAGCATTTCTAATGGCCTGGTAAGGCACGCTGCCAGAGATAAAACAGGGCCAGCTGTACCTCTCAAGAGTGCAAAACACCATCCATAGTGCTTCCTGCCGCTCCATTCTCGGTGGCAGTTGGGTGTTCAGACATGGGAGGATGCTGCTGGTATGTGTATACCAGAGCTCTACAGTGCTGGGGATCTTCCTCTTGTGTTGTGCGCTCACAAGGATGGAAAGAAAGCCAGGCCCTGGGGACTGCTTTCTGGCAAACTGCTCCACAGGGAAGTTTGGAGTTTTAGTGTTATTTCTGCCCAGTTCTGGAGGGAGGTTTTATTTTTAGCTGCCCTTCTGATTAGGTAGAATTTATTGTACAGTTAAGTGCTGCTACATGGAGATTACACAGCTGAAAAAAGGATAAAAAATGGGAGGCTCATACGCAGTGCTAAGTTGGTTGTTTTTTTGCTGTGTTGTTTTTTATTTTTCTTGCTACTTGAGATACTTTTTTGTTTTTCCTTACCAAAATTTGGTATAGTAGCATACAGTGCTGCTATTGTGAGCAGAATAGACAAGCTCAAAGATTCTTGCTTTTAATAACCTCCTGCAGCCTTATATTAGACTCTGCAGGAGCTCTGGGATGGATTAGTTTTCTTCAAGAAAAAAATAAGCAATGCTTAGTACACTAGGTTTGGATAATGCACTCAGGTTTCATTTTAACAGGATGACTGGGGTATGGGAAGGAAGCATCTCTGACATCTGGCCTGGCTATGCTTTCTGTAAATACAGTTTTACAGGGCCGTGCTATAGATCAAGGCAGTATGCAAGTCAGATTGGCCATGCCAGCTGCACCTTTTTTCTTTAAGAAAAAGAAGTTTAAACTACCTTCTTTTTTTCTTTAAAATAGATCATGATACATAACTAAATGCCCTGTTCTGTGATTCTGTGCTATCCAGGTCTATAAATATCTAAGGTGTGGGGGGCAGAATGGCGAGGCCAGACTCTTTTCAGTGGTGAGTGGAGACAGGACAAGGGAAAATGGCCGGAAACTGCAGCATAGGAATTTCTGCACAAATGTGCACAAGAACTTCTTTACGGTGAGGTGACGGAGTGCTGGAACAGGCTGCCCAGGGAGGTGGTGGAGTCTCCTTCTCTGGAGACGTTCAAGACCTGCCTGGATGCCTACCTGTGCTACCTGGTGTAGGGAACCTGCTTTGGCAGGGGGGTTGGACTCGATGATCTCTGGAGGTCCCTTCCAACCCCTACAATTCTGTGAAATAAATAGCTTTTTCTGTGAAATCTGTAATATGGCATTAATTATTGTCCACTGATACTGTTTTTTAACATTAATTGCAAGTGATGGTTGATAATAGGTGGTTTCCATGGTTTTCCTTGCCAACTTCACCTGAACTTGGGGTGCTTTCTTGTGATTTCTCAGTGTCACTGTGTGTTGCACTGCAGATGAGAAGGATAAGGAATGCACACAATCATGTGCTGTGATTTTTTTTTTTCCCTTCGATTTGCCTGGGGACAAGGAAGGACCTGAGAAATCCATGTTTCTTTTGTGAAAATACTTATCCCTAATACATAGTGTTGTAGTACAGTTGCCTTTCTGGTAGATAGGTCAGATAGGCAGTGATCCCTGGGAAAGGCACAAGCTATGATAAACTCCATTAAGATTGGAACAAATGCCTCCATGTCTTCTGAGAAATAAAATACATATACACTCCATTACTTACTGTGTGGTATTGCTTTAGATCTTGCTGGGAGGTATAGGCTGGTTTATTTCTTCGATTGCATTAGCCCTTATTCCAGAAGGTCATTATGTCCATCCTTCCCTTGGCTAGCTATGAATTTTTGGCTGCATATAACTTTTATCTTCTTTAGGATATACAGGTTTAGTTTAATGAGATTCACAGCAAGAATTTAAAGGAGCTTTTCTTGTTGCTGGTAGTACTCAAAGGGAGCATATAGACAGGAGGGAGAACGACTGTTTACATGGATAGTGATAGGACAAGGGGAAATGGTGTTAAACTGTGACAGGTGAGGTTTAGATTAAATATTAGGAGGAAGTTTTTCGCACAGGGCGGTGACGCACTGGAACAGGTTGCCCAAGGAGGTTGTGGATGCCCCATCCCTGGAGGCATTAAAGGCCGGGCTGGATGTGGCTCTGGGCAGCCTGGTCTGCTGGTTGGTGACCCTGCACACAGCAGCGGGTTGAAACTAGATGAGCACTGTGGTCCTTTACAACCCAGTCCATTCCATGAAGTAGGGGTACTCTTCATCTGAGTGAGCCATAGTTATCTCCTTTCTTATTTAGGTAGATGAGCATAAGAGTATTTTAAGAAAGGTTCAGGATCTGAGATTTCAGAATTTCTCCTGTTTTTTAAGTAAGATAACTTAAACCGTGTGTAGAGAATACTTGGCATAAGGAAGGGCTGAGAGAGCCTCTAGTTGAAGTTATTTGAAAGGATGAGGGATAAAATGGCTTTTGTAGGAATACTGCCTACTAATTGTGTACTTAGCGTGGTTTTGATTGTGTATTGTCCATAGCCCAATATTTGCTTTTTCACAAGAACTGACAGTAAAGAGCATTTTACTCCCAATTTGTCTTTCCTGTCAGGAGGAAGTTCTGGTGCCGTATGCTCATCTTCCTTGGGAGATGCTTGTCGTAATTTTAAGTCTTAATTATTCAAAAGTTTTGTTATAGGATACTCTTTATATTCTCTAGCACTTTCCCACATATCTTCTACAATGTACATAGATAGGAATTACCCTCAAGATATTTTGGGGGTTACAGTGTAGGAGGAAATTAACTCCTGCAAATTACTACATAATTAGATGCTGTTAAGGCACTGCAGTTTCTGTGGAACGTGGAAGACAATATTTCAGTTGTTGCATTTTTTGCTCTTTGATTGGTCCTATGAAATGCAAACAAGGTGTTCTTTTGGGCTTATTTGTTTTGTGTTTCCCCCCCTTTGCTTCATCTCCCCCATTTGTTCTTAGCTGACATGTAATACTCTTTTTCTGTTCGGGGAAGAAGTCTTTGCTTCCACAGTACAGATGCACATGAAAGCAAAATTCTTATTGGAAATGTGTTTACGGAGCTGTTGATTCATTATGGATTTCTTTTTATTGCTTGATTTTTTAAAAAAATAAAGTATTTAACAGTGTAGATATATCATGTGTTTTTACTTTGCGAGGTTAATAAATGTGCCACTCAGGTTCCTGTTGAATCACCTTCTCAATAACTGTATCTTTTGTATTTAGTTTATATAGTATATTTGATAGAAATACTTGCACAGTAAGATTCTTTTTAACATGTTTAAACTTTCAAACATAAATCCAATGACATATTATATGCATTCCCGGTAGTATGGGTAAAATGTTTCTTACAGTTCCTCCCCTACTTTGGCAGTGTGCTCCTATTTATCAATTTCTGTAATGCAGTTCCATAGCTCAAATTGTTACAGAATTACACTGTGTCAGTAGGGATCTCTTCATCTCAATTGCTGCCAACTACCGCAGGCCCTTTGGATTTGGTTGAATGTCCCATGGATTTCTAAGATTGGTTGACTGGATTCAGCCAGTGCTAAACATAGTTCCGCCTTTGTCTAGTAACATTTTAAATCAGATTATTATTATCTTCATTGGTCATCTTAGGTATAGATTTAATGCAGGTAGTTGTGTCGATGAAAGCTTGATTTTGATAATGAATTAAGTGAGCTTGTCCACTACAAAATGTGACCAGGTAAACTGTGTGTTACTTGCTTACGTCTCAGCGCTGAAATCAGTGTTTACTTCTGTAGCAAATGACATGATTCTTCCTTATTCAAACCCGGATTATTTGAGCTCTAATGTGTACAGCAAGAACATGTGTCTGCTTTTGTGTCTTATATATTGAGATACTGTTTTCCAGCACTTAATTATGGACCTGAAGTTGAATTGGTTACTTTTAGTGGAGGATGCTCTTAGCACTTAGTGTTCCCTAATGCTTCAAGTTGATACTATAGTTAGTGGCTGCGTAGAGACACAGAGATTACAGTTAGTGAAAGTCTTTGTGATGCAGTAATACACAACAGTGTTGATATATGTACATCCTGTCATAGTGTCCTTTCAGTTCTGTGGAAAACCAGAGCCTTTTATAGTTGCTTTGTGTTGGACCTTGACACTTGCAAATTGGAATACTAAGTCACATACATATGTCTGGTGCTGAGGTCTTACCTATTTTAGCTAGATTGTCTTTTGAACTCTCGTTAAAACTGAGGGGGTTTGGTGGCTTCCCATGTTTCAGAATAAAGTACAGGTTAGTACAGAAATTGATATTTAGAAATAATTTACAGCAGGGGGAAAAGAAGGCAATAGCCCCTTTTTTTGTTGTTGTTTGTTTTACCTTTTTGGGGGAATTTAATTCAGAGTTGCTCATGTGTTGGTATTTATGTTCAATTTCTAACAATTTTCATCATCAGTTTCTCCCTGACTAAATCACTGTGAACTGCTGTTCTCTGCAGAGTATATGGGACTTGTAATTGACATCCCTAAATAAGTTCTTTGTATATTAATTAAAGGCCTGAGTAGACACTCGGTTCTGCCAGCTGCAGTACACTGGTGGTAGCAGAGCAGCAACGCTTACAGTGAGATTCTGAATGCTTTAAAGGGGTGAAATGGCCCTGGAGTGTCCCATGCTTAACAGGCTGGTGAACCTGCATCATACTTTGTGTGAAGTGTTCTTCTCTAGGTTTTAATTAAAGTATAAGTGAAACCTTGCTGACTGAAGTACATGGAAACAAGAGAAACTATGGGGCCTCGTTTACTTCTGTCCTTCGTTTGCCAAGGAAATGGTGTTAACGAACAAAGAAGTGGGCTGAGCAGTCGTGTGTCGTGCATCTCTTGGAATCAGTGTTTATGTACTGCACTGAGTTGGTGTGAGCTGCTGGTGAGAGCTGTTTTATTCCATCAGCTGCACTGGGGTAGGGGTGGCATGCATTCTCCAGTAATGGTATGTGTTGTGGGTTCTTTTTTTGTCTCCAGCTTGTCTCCAGAGAGGTGTGCCTGTTGTGGGCTTCCCAGAACTACATCCTATAAACACTTGAAAAATGTTGAGTGCAATCAGTGCCCTTTTTATAGGTTCTCTTTGTAATTGGCAGAAACAAACACATGCTCATCTGTTTTGGGTGTGTTTTGTTATTTGTGCCAATATCTTCTGAGGTTTTTGAAAAATGAAGTGGTGGTGATATACTTGAGAAGCCTCTGCTTTGAGGCTGTAAGCACTATAGGTGATAGATAGGTGTCTCTTTCCATGTGGGTTCCTTATAGGAGCAGCATGTATTTATCTGAGGAGATGCAATCTGGAGAGGCTGTGCTTGGGCTCTGCTGCAGGAGGTCACCTGCTTCAGGAAGGAGCTGCACGATCTGACAGCTGATTCTGCTGACAGAATGAGACAAAACATCTAGGTTCCCTTTTGGTGCCAGTTTCCATCTGAAAGTCCCTGCCCCGTAGAGTGGGGCTCAGCAGAGCCATCTGGAGAGAGCCGTGTGGGTGCTGCTGCTCGGCGTCATGTTGCCACAAATACCTTTTGAAATCTTTGCTTTCTGCTCCACTGTGAGTTTTCTTCCCTTGAGCGTTTTTCCATTATTAGAACGTTAATAGAAAACAGTTCCTGTGCTCCCCTGCTGAAATGGCCTATCTGGAAATTAAACATGTTGTTCCTTCTTCAGGTTTTGGTAAAGAAGGCCTTCAAGTGAATTGTATTGTGCAGGTCAACAACATTGTCTGTGCTGCCTTGCCCTGTTTTTCTTCAGAAATTTCACTGCTACCATTTGCTCTCTGGTTTTTGTAGTGCTGCTCTATCTTCGTCAGGCTGTGATCTCTCCTGCCAGTTCCCCTGATATTTTCATCTACATATTTTTCCTTGAGAGGAGAATTGTTAATTGTTTATGAAGATTAAAATAGGCACCATGTATCCATGGATAAATTTGTTAGATTTCTTGCTATTGGTAGCTCTTCTACTTGCAAAAGATCTGAAATTGCAGGTTATGGTGTTGAGCTTGTTTTGTTCCTTTTTATAATTTCAGTGGCACAAGGCTCAATATTTTGCTTTAAAAACCTATCAAGAGAATTGTATGTATTTCATCTGTCTTATTTATTCACAGATGCTTTTCTTCTTAGTCTGGGTCATTTAAGTAAAAGAAAACTACTTTAAATGTGTGTCTGTGGCAAAGATCTTGTTTGCTGTGGCATCCTATAGAATGGGCCATGTTGCCTGCAGGTAGCAGAGAGCTGCAAAACTTCAAAGGTACTTATGGTTAAATATAAAACAGCAACAACAACAACAAAACATGGCAAATTGCTAATCTGGAAGGTAAAAGGTATTTGGTGCTGCAGAGTAGCATTCGGAGCCAGGCAAAAATCCTTTCAGAACCAGCTAACCTTTTGGATCAATTTATTAATGTCATAGGGCAGTGCTGAAGGCAAACTACAGCAGTAGCACAGCTTATTGCAGCAGTAGATCCTAGCTTACAGCATTGTATTTTCATTTTCTTAGACTACTGACATTTTTACTCTTCTTTAAGTGTACTTAATAACTTTTGCATGTTTTTTAATTCGCTCCAGAAACAGAATAAGAGTGGCTTATTGAAGGGTCTGCTGCAACAAGTGCTGTTAAAGGGAACAAGTGAAACAACATTCATTGGGACAGGGAGAAGCAGGGGGACATTACCTTTCCCTCCTTTGGCAGTGATAACCTGTTTATTTATCTGCCAATAAGATGTTAAACACTTGAGGTTTCCTTCATTTCATGGCCAGCGTGTGTTGTGGATACACGTGGGTGTGGATCCAGGTTGACAGAGCCTTGAGCTTCTGTGCTATCCTTGGTTCATACAATGACAGGATCATGTGAGTTGGAAGGCACTCTTAAAGGTCAACTAGTCCCACTCCCCTGCAGTGACCAGGGATATCCACACCTCCATCAGGTGCTCAGAGCCTGGTCCAGCATGACCTTGAATATCTCCAAGGATGGGGCATCTACTGCACCTCTGGGCAAACCTGTTCCAGTGTCTCACTGCCCTAAGGGCCTCAGCTGGTGTTTCCTTGTGTTGCGGTTTTCCACCAATGCAACCACTCAGGTAAGGCCTAGCAGAGAAGACCTGTTTGGGGAGGCACCATCTGACCCCCAGTGTGCAGTGTACTGACACACTGCAGTGTTGTTTGTATGCCTTTCAAAGGAAGTTATCTGAAATCCCCAAATCAGCAGGAATAACTCTTTATGTAGCCTTTTGTAGATAGGAGGAAGAATGTAAAAGAAAAGCTGATACTGAGCTTCTGCAAGTCCCTTAAAAAGGAATTAAATGCATCTTCAGCAGAAAATAGCAGCAGGATCTGGAACTGTCAGCTATTTGTCACGATTTTGGGGTTGCTTCAGTCTTGCTCCCAGTTTTTCCCACTGGCCCAGAGATGGCTTCCATGTTTGTGCAGAGGGATGTACCAGTGGGACAGCTGTCACTCACTCTCTGCTGCTGCTGGTGACCCGAAAACAAGGATGACAGTTAAGCCTTCTGAGATATGAACATTCAGTCAAAGAATTGTAGAATGTCTTGAGTTGGAAGAGACTCGAAGACTATCGAGTCCAACTCCCATGAAGAACTGGCTTGAGATGGTGGGCGGAGGTCATGGCTACTTTGTGATCCTTGCAGCTTCTCAGTAAGAGAAGTCAGAATTAAACTTCTTTTGATGTTGTTTTACTCTGTTTAGTGCAAAAAATGCAGTGGACATTAATGTGCTCGTACATATCTTCTAGTCTTACAAGTTTGAAGCCAGTTAGGCTTTATATGCTTGTATTACACAGGGTTATGCAAAATTCCCCATCCCTTGCCCTGCTGCATGAGAGATTCACAGTGCAAAAATGTTTTACAACAGAAATTCTTTCTGATCTAAAGCTTACCTCTTTTAATAGCATTTAAGGTGTTTTTTTTTTTCCCAGCTGTTATAGACATCACTATATTGGCATAGGGTCAAGATTTATAAGCAAACATTTCAGGCTATAAAACCTTTTTTTTTTATTTTTAAATCAGTAACAGAATTATGTAGCATCAACATAGATCTAATAAAAGCTTAACTACAAGTTTAATAACAAGTATTAGAAAGGTATGTTCCTGTTTGTAATGAAGGTATTGTGACTTTCTTTAGTCACTTACAGGAGTCAGTGCAGTATAAGCAAACACTAAAATTGGAACAATGTATTCAAATACGGCAGTGGTGATTTCACTAGGGATACTAAAGTCTGTTCCCAGCAGAGCTTTAAACCTCATTGAAGTCTTTGTTCTTCTGTCTTTATAGCGATGTTTTACAAGCTTCTGCAAGTACGTTTTTTTCCTTAGCACACATAACAACTTGTGAGCTCAGGGGCAGCACGTGTGATGCTCATTTCCCTCTTGTGCTGAGTGTGGATGTGTTGGCATGCAGAAGTGATGACAGAATACCTATCCCCATGACTTGTGTTTCCTAATTTGTTTTCTTTACTGAAGATTTTGGTATTACAATATACCCCACAAATATTCTGCCCAAGCATAAATTTTAATTTTGCATATGCTTTGCAGTACAGAATGAGAGAGAGTTTGTAGAGCATTATTATGAACTTAGGCCTGCTGTAATTCCAGCCTGAGTTCTACCTGCCCCGCAGTTACAACAGAATCCTTGTAGATGTAGCTCTGCACTGTTTTCTTTCCCAGAGCAATTAGTTGTTGAGTGCATGCCTTTTAAATGTGCCCCTGATGGGTTTGCAGGCTGTTTGCTGCCTGCCTGTGATTCCGCCTTGTTTGTGCCACTAATTTGTGCATAAAGCAGAGAAGAAATCAGCAGCATAATGTGGGACCTGCAGGATTTTCCTACGCCTGTATTTCTGTGGCAATTTAATTTCTTTTTTGCCTTCTGTTCAATGTGTACCCAGGGCTAGAGAAAAAGTCTTTGGAGACTGAAATAGAACAAAACTTATTCATCAAAAGCAAATCCTGCAGTGATAGATGCCTCAGAAGAGTGGATAGGTATTCTGCAGAAATAGCTATCACTCAGAGAACCATTTAGTTCTGCTCATTTGGGGGAGCATAAACACCGTTAATTTAGCCTGGTGTTTTATCCTTGTATCTGGAATATAGAATACTGAGAAATACTTTACTTCATTTTAGATCTAAGAAAATTGAGAGAGCTCTAAGAGAACAAATGGCAGTGAGTAGAAAAACTGACAAAGGCTTTGGACAGGAAAATTAAGATCTAGTGCTTTGCTGTTTACATCACTTGTAACTTGAATGATGCCAAGGGAGACAAAAACCTGCATCTGCCTGCTCTCTTATGTATTTTCTTCTCCCTCCCTTACTACGTCTCTGATCTGCCTCTTTTGTCTCTTTCCCCTCAGATTTTTAGTGCTGGTTTCTAGTGCATTTAGGTCTTGGTGTGAGTGGGCAGTGTGTGGATGGTGTATAGTGGCTCACATCTCTAGGCTCAGACGCATAGGAGGTGGGGAAAAACTAACAGAAGTGTTCTGGGACGGTTTGTGTGAAGGTCTCACCAAGAGAAGAAACCAGTAATAAAATCTTTCTTATCATTTTATAGTATTTTTGAGGCTTGTCTGCATTTCTTGCAAAATGTGAATTACTACAGCTGCTCTGAAAGTAATGCCTCTTATTTTATTATGTTGAACCACAACATCAGAGGTGCATGTTGATGGTATGGCAGTAGAGATTGAACCTTTCATGGTTTTTGAACCTTTGAACCTTTCAAAACATGCCATTACATTTTGTTGCTATGTGACAGATGGCAGCTGAGGGGCAGTCTGATGCAATGGCATCTGACATGGAAGTGCATATGAGGTGAAGGTGTGGAACTGAAAACTATGCAGAAAAAAGTGGCCCCTATTGATGTTAATCGATGCTTGCTGAATGTTTGTGGAGACCAAACAGTGGATGTCAGCAAAGTGAGGTGGTAGGTGGTGCATTTCGGTAGTGGTGTGAAATGCAAGCAACATTTTGGACAGCTGTGCACAGCCGTCACATCGTGAAATTCTTGGACTCGGTGATCCTTATGGATCCCTTCCAACTCAGGATACTCTATCATTGTATTACATGTATAGTGTTATATAAAATCCTACTAAATAAATAAATACTGTTGTGTTCTTTGTATCTGTTGTAGTTTCCATGGAAATAAATAGGAGGCATTCCTTTCAGAGCAGCCAACATAAATGAAGCATATATACATTTTATTGCATCAAATGTTATACAAAATACAGTCAGATTTGGTACATGAAACGTCACTGTGTCACTGTCTTTGAGATGTTTGTAGTTTGAATACACTCATTCACTTTTATTTGAGTTGCAGCTCAAAGCATCTGATGCACACTTGGATTTGGTGCATGCATTCTTCTGTCTTGCAAAGGACATATAGTAGGTGTGGGAAGGCAGTGGAGTTTGCTAGGGAAATCAGAGTCTGGGAGGTGGCAACGACTGCTGGGAGGGAACTTGGAGATGCTGCCAGCTGTCTGGGATGAATCTGAAAGGCAGTGAGGGGAGGGATTGGAGAAGCTGCAGACAATGGATGTAAGACAGCAATATGCTAAAGAAGGTTGGTGAGCAAATCCTGTTCTCAGCCCCATGCTATTTAACTTATGAACATGGTTTTTAAGATGTATTCACAATATTTTTGCCATTCTATGAATACGCCAATAGAATGTAGTGGTTTATATGGTAAGGTTTGTTTTGTGGTTTTTGTTTTTGGTGGGTTTTTTTTTTGGTTGTTGTTATTTTTGTTATTTTGAGGTTTTGTTTGTGTACATTGTTTGCTTGTGGTTTAATAATCCTTCAAATGGAGCCATTTGGCTTTGTGTCACTGTTACATTCGGGATAGCAGTAGGGGCTGGGTTCTTCTTTTTTCTATCAACTATGCAAGGAGGCTGTGGTGATTTGACCGTAATTTAGGCTTTATTTGGCAAGATAGATTGAGTGTGAGCCTAGCAAGGTGAGGGGTTGGTGTTTTGTTTTGTTTTGGTTTTTTTTGGGGGGGGGGAGGGGAGAAGAGGGGGGAAATTAATGATATATAAGTGCAGTTTAGTATTATAGTGTGTTTTCCCTGTTCTCATGGAAGCCCCTTTGACGTTCTGTTGTTCTAGGCCGCTGATTCTTCTTTAAGGTCCTTTATGCTTTAACATACTTGCCCTACATAGCAATCCTCTATTTTTGCAACTTCATTTCTTACACTGAAAACATGAAAATAATGTGGCCTTTCCTTATGAAAGCAGCCAAGAGTTCTTGGGATGGTTGCAGCTTGCAACCACTCAGCAGTTTGTACCATTCCAGGCATCGATGTGTCTCTCCAAAGCTACAAAGCCTCCCATCTCTTTCAGAGTCAATCACTGTGGTTCACAGCTCCTGTAGCACTATGCCTTTTCTGAAGCTGCCTGGCCCCTTCAGGTATTGCCACTTCACCTCTTGTGTGCAGTGGCCATTGCCGCTGTTCTTCTCAGCGCTGAAGCCTCTCAGAGAGCCCTACCAGTTGATTTCAGACTTGGATTTTGGTGCTGGAATAATGAAGATATATAGAGGTAACTCAGCTGCTGCCAAGTGGGCAGCCACTGATGAAGCTGCCTTCTGTTTGCTCAGCACTTACAGCTGTTTCTGAATGAAGAGGGTAAAGAAGGCACAGGAATGACGGGAATCTGGTGAAGAAACAACTAATGAGTGCTGAATGTTGAAGTTTGAGGTGTGGATAGAAGTAGTCTTTTCTGCTGAAGAGAAGAGAGAAAACAGTAAACGTAAAATCAAAACCCTTGGACAAGACAACTGAATGCAAAAAAAGAAGGAGAAACAACATAAACTTTAAAAAACATGCCTGGTAGAGAAAAAATTGAGCTCCTTGACTACAAGGAAGGAAGCCGCTATTCAACAAAGAAAGAATGAATGTTAATGTTACACGTTACCGTAATGTTAGAGTTTGTTGTAGAAGAAAAGAGCATCTGATAAGTGAAGGAAAACTAGCACCAAGTGGAACAGGTTCATAGGAGTAGGTGTGCACATTCTGTCCCCAAATCTTTTATCTTTTACCTGAATTTGTGGACCACTGCATATTCTGAATGCCCTCCATTTTGAGACTGACTACAATTGAGAATAGGAGGGAGAACGTTTTTGTGGCCTCACTGTGGTTGAGGTTTGTCCCACACTATTGTTTTTGTCAGAAAATATATCCTGTACTTTTTTTGAGCTGTACCTAATGCTGCCTACCCAGCTGCTGAAGAAACAAATAGGACTGAGTCTATCTTTGGAACTAATGAAATGTGAGGGAACTGATGTGAGTTACTGAGTGGAGTCTCACCTGTGAGGTGTCTTCTCCACATTGTAGTTGTGTGAAAGTATGGTAGTCATTTGTAATGATGAAATCTCATTCCTTTTCCATGTTTATTACAAGCTAGTGCACTTCTTATACACAGTAGTAATCAGCACTTTATTTTGATGGCCTGTTAGCTGTTAACTAAATGCAAATAACAAAAATTCAAGCAAAAGGCAAATCCATCCAAATTCTGAGGAAGCAGTGTGCTTTTCCAGAGTTTCTCTCTTTGTTGCCTTTGACTTTTTTTTTTTTTTTTTTTTTTAAATAATCATCCAGTAAATTTGTATTTTATATTGATACACTATTAAAAAGCAAATATGTGGAGTTTATGTGCAAGCTGCTAGGAACTATATAAGCAAGTTTGAAATTAGTTGCATTCTAAAAAGGATCCCCACTGCCTCTTCTCAACTATAAAAGACTATATTTGGCTGTACATGTGGCTGAGTTTTCCTGCCAGGAATCTTTAAGTAATTTAGTGATATGAATTCACATTTGAGGATAACAGATGTAATTTATGGTGGTTACCAGCAATGAGGAATGTCACTGACAAAGAGGAAAGCCAGATGCTATTAGTTAAGTTCTCCTCTGTCTTTGTTTCTCATTGCGTCTGGAGATTTTCTTAAGATAGATCACCTTCTTGTCCTACAGGATCTGAGAACAAACATGTAATTGCTGTTCAGAATGAACAGTTGTACTAAACGGCCTAATGCAGTTTCCCTCATTTTTTTTTTTTTAATTCAATCTGAATATAATTTAGCCCTCATCATAAAGATGTTAGTGCCAAGGGACATATGTTAAAGGTTGTGAGGAGCACTTAGGATCATTTTAATCAGAGATGGGTTAGTTCCATTAAACAACTGAATTAATCTTCCTGCCAAGACACAACGTAGTGCGCTACATGCAGATGTATGTATGATGTTCCAAGACCAGCAAGTCTAATGAGTTCTCTCTTTTTCTTTTTAACTTAATAGATGCTTGTTCCTTGTTGCTTGCCCTGCTGTGCCCTGTCTGTCTCCCAGTCTCTTGGATTGGACAAAAAGCCACAAGTGCTGCCTCTGGACTGGAAATGACAGTGCGCTGGGCACTACCTCCCCTCGGAGCGGGCGGTTCTTTCTTTTGACGAGGTCCTTGATGTGTTGCCTATCCCACATCTGCCTACCAGCTTTCACAGAGAGTGCAGATGGATAGCACAGCTTTTTATTAAAATTGGTTGAAGTTGGCTGTGGGCCGTAAAGGTGTCAGGATAGAGAACTGAGTAATAACACAGTTACATATGCCTGATTTCCTTAGGAAGTTAACCAAAAATAGTATTACACATTCATATTTATGTACAAGCCCAGAAGATAATGTCCTAAATTGTCTAGTAAGCCCTGTTTGCAGACAACAAAAATGAGCAAGTTGTCACTTCTGTATTTGTCAATTTATAAAAGATTATATATGATATTTCCAAACTAGCTAGTAAAAGTCTGTGTAGTCTCACACTTAGTTTTTTGGTTTTTTTTACCAAAATATATCCTATTGTTTCTCTTGCCCCTTTTTTGTCCTTCTGTCCATCTCTTTTCCAACTTTTTGTCTGTCTTTCCTGGAACCTGGTTTGTATAGTAAAAATGTTAATGAATGATCTGCATATGCAGAAATTATATAAAAATTAAAATATGTGAAGAACATGTATGAAACAGTAAAACATCCCATAGGGAATGTATTGCCTATATAAAATACCATGTTATTATTATTTTTTATAAGTACTACTTAGATATTTAGGGTAGGTAGCATACTCTCTGTGTCAAGTAGTGGTTTGCCAAGAGGACAGAGCTTCACTGAATTTTGATGAAAAGACAGGCTGAGCGGCACAGAGAGAAAGAAAAAGCTGCAGGTAGTTTGTACCACTGCCTGTTTGTGTTGCCCAAATCCAGGGACTCTGTGTGTGCCTGTACCTGCTTTGTTGCCAGCATGGATCAGAATCTGTATGAGCAATGGCCCTCATGCAAATGGTTACGTTTCCACTGAATTAGATTTTTTTTGTCTAATTTCTTCTATTAAATACCTGCTAGTTAACAACTAATTGAAGATTGGTGTCTTCAAGAGCAGCTCCACATGTATGATGTAGCACTTATTAGAACTAAAAAATAACTAAATATTGTGTCAGAGACAAATGCCTAATTCTGGCACTTATTTCTAAGCACTGAATATTACCTGCATTTTGCTATTATAATTTTCCTGTGTTGTCAGTGTCTGTGGTATAATACTAACAGCATTGCTGGCTCTGCTGTGCTCTGAGTGGATGGGTCCTCAACATAGTCAAAAGGCTCCTGTAGATGAAGTAAAGCAATCTTGCAGCTGCCTACAATGTTCTGCATAAGCAAGCGTGGTTTTTACTGGAACAAAACTCACAGTGCTGCTCCTTATATAAGGAAGAACTGGAGATGGGACCAACAGCTTAGCTACTTGATTTATCTGGTAAACACACTGTTGTAGAAAGAGAGCACATGTTAATGGGTTTGCATATACAGCGCTGAACTGTTCTGACAACTTCATGGGTTCTGTTGTTCGTTGTAGGCAGGATGACACTAGGGAAACGTTTGGGTATCTCAGTTGGAGTTGAGACTTGATTTACTTGGTGTTTATTCAGAATAAGGATCTGTGTAGTTACTTAATGGCATAGGATGTTTTATCAGTTAGAGACGAGTAGTTCAAGTATTTTGGAGAATTGTGTCATTTACTGCGTGCCTGGGAAGCTGACAGCCACATAGCTTCTGTTGCTTAAAACCCGGAGTTGATGTCCTGCCTCAGAAATACAAAGCACAAAATATTTGTTCTTAAATATCTTATTGCACCCAATAGGAAGAAAATGCATATATTTCTAGTTCTTTCATTTTGAATACAATAAATAGATAATCCAGCATGAAATCAACTATACAGACTTTTGTTCAGGGCTGTGTGTGCAATGGAAATATGAAAATTTGCTTATCAGGAAATCCAAAAAAGGGACCACGTTTAGAAAGTAAGTAGTAGTCAACTGTGATGAATAGTTTCTGTTGTTCAATTTTTTTTTTCTATGAACCAAACAGCACATCACATTTCTTGAACGTGTTATGAAACAGATGGGCATTGAGCATTCTCTGTATGAATTGTTATAAGTGGTGCATTCAAAAAATACAAACATTTAGAAATTGAAAACTTGAAATATAGGAAACGTCAGGCGTTAAAGCTGCCTTTCAGACTTGATTTATCTTTTTCTTGCTCTTTGCCTCCTGTTATATGAATTCCATAACCAGGCTTTTTCCTGCCTTAGTCAGTGCTGGTTTTCACATAATGGATAGCTTCTCAGCATTTTTTTCTCATTTGTTGTTTGCTATATAGGCTCAGGCCTTGCTCTTGCTATCCAAATCTTGCTCCAACATAAGTTATGCAGAGTGCTCCTGGATTCAGATGTTTCTCATAGATTTTCAGAAACTTAATGAGAACTCATTTTTTTGGGTATTTAGCACTGTCTAGCAATTCATGTTCTTAGCAGTGCTGCTGCTGATAGTTGAGGGTTGCAGCTCTTGATTACTCTGCCACTCTTCTTGTCAGACCTTGAGACGTGTTGGACATGTGGAATGCACCTAAGATTGCCTCTGTAAAGTTTATGCCTAACAGCAAAGAATCTCTCTTTGGAGGTGGAGGAAGTACTTTCAGCCATCATGTAAAACTGTTTTCTCTTCTTACAGTCTACACCTTGTTTTGCTCCCATCAGAGGGGAGCCTTTATGTGTGTCTTGCTCTGCAGACAGGCAGGGAGATGGGAGCTTCCACAAAAGGTGGAGCAAGAGGGATTGAGGGAAGAAACAGGAGGTAGAGATGGGAACATATGTGACTCACTCCACTGGGAATATACAGAAGTCGATCCCTAAGTCCGATTCTGTTTAGCTATAACAATTCTGGAGCAATAGTGAAATGAGTAATTGCAGTCCTCTACTCAGCTACTGCCTTGCAGGATCCTCAAATGAAAAATGAACGTATGTGCTGCTGGGGAGGAAATAATCAATAGGGAGCGGCTGATGAGCAAGGTTAACTTTGCTTTTCTCTTCAGTTCTGGTGTGTCAATAGATAGGAGCCAAACCAAAAGCTCAAATATGTTTGTGAAGATTTATGAGTGCCTGGGCACATACGAAAATAATTATGAGGAAGGGCTGACCTGGGACTGCTCAGGCTGGAGAGCACTGACAGGGGATCTTATAAACAATTTTTACTTGAATTGAGTTGTGCTTGTTAGTTCGAGTCAGAACCTTTTATGAAAGATTTTACTTCTCATTGTTTAAGTAATATTTTTAGTAAAAACCCCTAAGATCTTAAGAGGAATGTATGTGTGCATGTGTTTATTTGGCAATTTAAACAAGTTAGCTTCAACATTTTACTTATTTGTGACACTAGCTTCAGTGACTAGCACGTTTGTCTGAAAATAAGGTACGCATCTTTAATGTTGTGTCCACCTCATGTGATATACAGGGCAGTGCTGACAAGCTGCTTTCAGAAATTTATCTTCAAAGGGTTCATGAATTCAGAAAGCTAACAAAGACCAGATAAATGAAAATGACCAGATTTATATCCCTTACAGGTTGTGTACCAATACCCCCATGTGGCTGATACCATTAAGGCAGAGTACGCGTAGAAAGACTGCTTGAAGAGACTGTCACAGAGGTAGTTTATGAGGATTTATGAAGGTAGTTTATCTCTGGCATGCAAGTAACACCTGAATTCTTGAAAACTGCTTGTTAACTGTGAACTGTGTATTAACAGTTTTTTATTTCAGAATCCCTTTCCTGATTTGTGCCATAACTGACAACAAGAAGAGCTTCCATTCTGTAGTTGTAGAATGACAGGGTTTGGTTCAGTTGGACTTCTCTGTTCTGGTGAGAATGTTTCTTGGTTTCTTTTCTTATTATTTCCAATAGAGAAAACAATAATTTCCATAGTGGGTGGGCTGCCCAGAGAGGTGGTGTAGTCACTCAATCTGGAGGTTCGAGAAACGTTTAGATGTTGTGCTGAGGGAGATGTTTTAGTGGGAAATACTGGTCATTTGTGGACAGTTGGATGGATCATCTTGGAGGTCTTTTCCAACCTTGATGATTCTATGTTTCTATGGTAGGATGTAGGTAGAGATAGGAAGGAAAGAAAGGCAGAATGCAGAGGAGTGTCCAGAAATTTTGTTTTATTCCCCTAGTGCTGACCCTGTTCTTAGTAACAAAACCAGTAGAATGGATGTTATGCATTGCAATGTATTCTTCCTTCTTGAAAGCATTCGTATTGTGAAACAGATGTCTCGACTGCAGTAATGCAGGCCTCTAAGTGAAGACCTTTCCAGCTTTTATTAGCCTATTGTTGGAGCTTTTAAGAAAAGAATGCACTGTGATATGTCAGTTAGCTGTCAGCTCAGGAACCCTTCTGCAGCATCCTCTTGTGTACTTCAGGGTTCAGAGCAAAGTGGATGAATGTTCTTCTCTCTAGAGTGTCTGATAAGTCAAGGGGAACACTCTTGAATTTATGTCCTGAAGCGTGACGCTTACATTTCTAGCATAGCATTCGTATCTGTAAATGTTGTTAGCTTCAGAGTATTCCATCTGCCTGAACTGTGCTGTATTTATTTAGTTCAAATAGAAAATATGTCAATGTAATTATTATGATGTGCATTAGGAAATAAAATTGATTTTGAAGCTATGTGAAAATAGGAGATATTACATGGAATTGTGAAATGACCCCATAGGCTCTGTGAAATGACAAAAACTTTCTGGCCAGTCCTATTGGTATTGGTGCAGCGTACTGGTACATGTTTACTCTGTGTATGAACCAAGAATACAGTGGGATAAATCCTAGATGTTACTTAAGTGTTTCTGCTTCTGAATGAAAACAAATCCAGATTGTCTCCATTTAATTTACTTTTAGACTTTGACGCATTATTAATTTTCCTTACAACAACAGTCTTTCAACAGTATGCTTTACTTTAGAACAGAACTTCATATTCTGTTGCCCTTTTTTGACAAATGTGTATGGTTTGGCAGGGTCTGATTAATAACATTTGTTTATGGTATTACAGAGTACCAAAAAAAATCAGTTTTCTCTATGGAAAATAACTTCAGGTATTAAACTTTTTCATAAAATTTATTACTGGTGTATATATAGCCTTAAAATATTTTAGTAATAACAAAAGGAAATAATGAGCTGTAATTTGAAATATTTTTGTCAGGTTGCTAAAGTTTAGCTCCTTCCGGAGAGAAGAATTGCAGGGAGAATAATGAGGTAATGTTTATCTGTATGATCTTTAACGTTTCAGCCTGTGTGTTGAAGGAATTTATTTCTTCGTACGTGCATTCTAGATTTCAGTGCAGCATTTTCTTAGAAGCAGAAATAGGTGCTGAAAGATTTTCCTGGCACTAAGAAGAGCCATGACAGGCTTTAAATATAGTGAGCCATGTAATGGGGTTACTTGGCAGCGCCAGGAGGATGAGTCAGTCAGTTGGTAGTCCAGCGCCCTGTCCTGAGCAGTCATTTCAGCTTTGCACTGCTGTTCTACCCAGTGGAGAGTGGCCAGGAGCAAAGCTTTTAATTGCAGCAAGGGAAAGGGCAGTGTTTTGTCATTTGACTTTTAAGTCATTGCAGCTTGTCCTTACTAGAATGATGTTAAAAATGAGTTAATAGTGAAATGCTTGATGAGAGGTACAAGACTTTATTCTTTCCCCTTCATTTGCTGCAGTTTGCTCCCAACTGGCTGTGTTCCCTCTGCTGTTTCTATACGTTGCAGACATTTGTATTAATTTTCCTCTTGAGTTGTCTTTGCATGATTCATGTGAAAATCAAAACAGAATGCCCTCCCCCTGCTGTTTGTTTGTTTTAGCTTCATGTGCTGTTGTTCCTCGGAGCTAATAGACCTGTGGGAATTCAAGCAAGATGAAAAAGAGTTTGCCTAACAAGAGGATTTTGCCATTTAAATTGAAAAATCTTCTTGAACTGACTCCAAGATCTAATGCTAGTCCCATAAAAAAACCCCAAGGAGCAGAGACCATCTTTCTCCAACACCTAAATGTTTTAAGATGTTTTGGTCTTGGAAAAAGATGAAAATTGGTCAAAGCGCTAAAGATAGGAAGACAGCAATCCAGATATTCTTAACTGATTTTACTGACATCTCCCTGTGTAGCAATACTGCCACAACATATGTTTTTATGGTTTAAAAATAGAACTATTTGCCACTCTCCTGGCAGAGTCACTCATGCTGCTGATTACTGTAGATTAAAAACAACAGCCTATTCTCTAGCCAGTGCTGCAGTATCTCAGAATTATGGAAGAATATCAGTTCATTTGGTGCAAATTAAAATTAGCAGGGGATTACTGTTTAATTGTGCAGTACTGATTGTAGTAGAGGAAGAATTTGAAAAGTGCAGTAGAAGAAATGAGGTTCTAAACAGCAGGGTTTGTACTTTGAAAACAGGCCATTAGTTAGAGGTCTTGTGCGATGCTATTTAAGCATTTCACTTCCAAAGCAGTGGCTTCTCTATACTAATGATGAAAGTTTAACCTTTCTTACTGTTATCCCACAGCATTTTTCATGGCTGTATTTTACAGGAAGTGATTTCCTTATGGGAAACCAGGGAAAAGCATTTGGAAGATTTACACTCTCTGCCGTACCTGTTCTAATAGCTGTCTGCTTCACTGAAAGGCTAAAAATGAAGTGACAAACTGTTAACAAAAATTTTGATTTTGCAAAATGTATTTTCTAGTTGATAGTGGCATAAACGTTTAAATACACATCTATTTGCTTGTTCTGAAAAGGGTGTAATGATCTTGAAGCTACATTCCAAAGAATATCTCCCAAGTTTAAACAAAACCTAGAAGGAGCTAATACAAAATGAGAAGCAATTTAGTAGAATCATAGAGTGGCCTGGGTTGAAAAGGACAATGATCGTGTAGTTTCAACCTCACTGCTGTGTGCAGGGTTGCCAACCACTAGACAAGGCTGCCTGGAGCCACATCCCATATAAGGATGTATCTTAATCCTTAGTGAAGTAAGGATATAGGAAACTTACCTCTCAAGGTGTCAGCAGAAACAATTATGCTTGATTAAAAAAGAAATATATGTATTTGAAACACTGTGCAAGCACAATTAACATTTAAAACAGTATACGTCATGCTCTATTTGCAAGGAATTGGGAATTTCAAAGAAATGCACAAAACATGTTAGAAATGTATGTCTGGATAAAGGAAGCCATTTACTAAGAATGGCAAGAAAGGAAGAGTATAAATGCATTCCTTGAATTCCTTAAGGAAGAAGTTGCAATAACTACTGCTGAACTGCTTCCTGTCACATTTTCCTTTACAATTGTAGAACTAAAGATTTAATTTTCTTGGCTTTGTTCATAGAGTAAACTTTTCTGTTCTTTTGAATTGCATTTGCTTTCTTAGCTCTGTTCTATCAATGAAAATGCCTTCTGCACTTTGTAGAAGCAGCTAGTGTTGACTCAAACTGGTTGGATGTTTGGCCAGCAACTTGCCTTACTTGATCTGCTTTCAACTTTTTTTAAAGCATTGGTTCAAAATATAAGGGAGACAATACACCCTGAGGCCTAAGCCTCTGACAAGCAAAACTGCCAGGCTACTCTATCTTTTTTAAAAAAAAAAAAAAAAAAAAAAAAAAAAAAGAAAAGGTTATTGGGTTATCTTCTTTTGTTCCCTTACTTTTCTTCCCACTCATCTTCCCTTTCATTTTGCGTAGAGATCTGCTGCATCTCTGACCGGGATAGAGCAAAGTGTAAGTTTATTGCAGAACAGACCTTTGGCAATCCAGAGGAACTGGTGGGATTATTTTATTCACAGACTATTGGAAGTAAAAAAAAAAATTGTTACCAAGCAGCAGTCCCTCACTTTAGAGCTGTGTTAGCACCTGTATTTCTAGACTTCCTTCATCTAGCACAGAACAAGAGCAGCTTAGAATCTTGCTTTGACTTTTCTCTGTTCTGTTATTCTGCATTCTGTTCTCATTTGCACCTTACCTTGAATTTCTGGCAAGATCACGGACTTCTCTTCTTGCATCTCTTTTTTGCAGTGGACCTTTATGAGGTTATGCTCTAGAGCCCTTTTGCAGAGCCACAGGTAATTGCAGCAGCAGGATGGAATTTCCTGGAGAAATATCTATCCAGGATACAGCTGCTAGTGTAGCATCTACTCTGAGTTTGTTCCAAATACAGTTACCTGCTGTTGTTTGGCACCTTTCAGTCTCAGAAATTTATTTTCTACTGACCTGTACCTGTTTACTAGATAATTTTTTCTGTTCCTCCCCCCTCCCACCTCTTTTCATTTGAGGCTTGAGGACTTGTGAAATGGTGTGTTTGTGTTTCACTATGCAGAACGGAATCTTCTGGCTGATCTTCTAGCCCATAAGGACTAGGCCGTGTTTAGAGATTCTCCAAATGTTTTATTAGGCTAGGAAGATGTGATCAGAAACAACATTCAGAGGCTGTTGGTGTTGGAAAGCATTGTAGAAGGAGGTACCAGGGTGCATGCTTGTGTGGAATGGGACGTGGAAAAGGAGGAAGAATGATGAAATACATACTTGATTGAAACAGCAGGGTAACAATGGGTGATCACTGGCGATGCTCCTTAGACAGACTTACTTGTACTTGGAGTAGGGGAAATAATCATATCTGTTGTAGAAGGAGTGACTTTTGAAGAGTTTCCTCACAGAATCCTTTTCAGTTTTAGTTTTGTTTACTGAGGTTCAAGTAACAGCAGAATCCTGATGGAAGGGCAACATGCCACAGCATGAGAGAAATTAATTTTTCCAGTACTGTGATAATTTGTCCACTTTCCAAAATAACGTGTATATATGAATATCTTTTAGAATATCTATATCTTATATAGAATATCTTTTAGTCTTTTAGATTAATCATCTCCTTGAAAACAGAACAGTCCCTTAGATGGAGGATAGCAGCTGTGTGGACTTGGGAATTCACCAGTGAAGTTGAGAATGCAAATGCTTGCAGGAGTCGCAGAGGCAAACTACAGAACAGATATTCCATGACAAGATCATGCTTAAAGGTCCTCCTTTGGCCTAAGTAGAAATCAAATAGTAATGGTAATATAGGTTTATCTTTTAATTTAAATTTGATCAGTTTTTACCAATAAATGACATGAAGTTTTTGACTCCTTAGAATCAATGAAAGCTTGAGATAAGTGTGTGTAGATTCAGTTCTCTGTGCAGTGGTCTGTTGTTTCATGTGCCTGTATTGCTGAGTTCCTTCCCGTATGAACAGAAGATAGTTGAGACTTGGGAGTGACAGTGATGAAATGAGAAAGTGGGAGATAAAATGAGTAATCCAGTAAGGTAAATTATCTTCTTGAAATAAAAGAAGGAAGAGGGGGGAGGGCTTAATAAAAATATTTTGCAAGCTCCTGTTTCTTTTTTTTTTTTTTTTTTTTTTTTTTTTTTCATCCTGTTGCATATTAAATGTACTCTCTTTCTGTGATGGCTTGAAGGGAACAATTGTCCACCTGATTGTATGTGTTTTACTGTATGACAGTTGAGTACATACTAATTTATTGTAGGATGGATATGAAATTCTTGTTGTGAATTGGGAGGGAAAGCATGGAGGAAGATTTTTCATACAACATTTTAAAATCAGGAAAAAAAATTGCTCAGAAAAAAAACCAACCAACAAACCCACTCTTCAATTGAACTTTCTTACAGTGATTTTGAGAACAACTTTTCTTCTTTTTTTGCTAGATCATTAAGGCCACCTTGGAATCAAAAGTGAAGAAAGTGGTGGTTTGGAAGGGATGCCCTCTGTCAGTAAAGTCGTGATTCTTCTGACACTAGTGTCCCAGACTTTGAACAAAAATGTAAACATGAACGATCAGAACAAAAAAAGTCATCCTGTTAGATTTTCAGGGAATTACAGAACAGATTTCTGTTGTGTTCTTATCTTGCATTTCAAAAATAGCAGGAGGTCAGCATGGGCTGCATATACAGTTATTTTATGTAGCTGTTTGCATAGTGTCAGCAAAACAGCCAGTGGAAACTCACCCAGTGGTGGATTCACACAGAAAAGCAATTTTTATCTGTACTTTGGTCCCTTGCAGAGCTCATCTTTTTTCTTCTGTGAAGTTGATGATGACACTTGTGAGCATGAGACTTCTCTTGGTCTCAGCAGTCCAGGGACATCTGCTGTGTTTTCTGTTGTCTGAGGGTGCTGTGGTATTTTTTCTTACTTGGCATGTCTGAAAGATTTCCTGGTTTTAGACTTGTTATCCTGCCACAAAATGGAGCTTTATATTCTGACTGCCCTAGCCTCTCAGATCTGTGCTGACTTGAAGGATATTTTGAGACTTAACCACTATGGTGTCCTGGTTCTTCAACTACACAGTCTTTCTGGAGCATCTACTGTATGTATATATGGGTTTGTGATATTATAGAATGTCTCAGGTTGGAAGGGACCATCCAATTCCAACTCCCTGCCATAGGCAGGGCTGCCACCCAGCAGCTCATGTGTCAGTTTATATTTTTCAAGTATTTTAGAATATCATTGCTACCTAGATAATAGTTTTAAATGCACGCAGATTAGGCGTGCCCTCATTTGTTTTCCCTTCTAGATTATGGCTTTGAATTATAAGGAGTATCCATTATTATTATTTTTTCTGTGGGAGCATTCACAGTCATTCCTTCTCCATCTTAGATGCTCCCAAGACTTTCCTCTTGCCTTACACGCTTTCAGTCCCCGGACTCATTTTCTTTACACAGATAGGAAGAGCCGTTCTTGTTAGTACTTCAAAGATTTTGTCAAAGTACAGATATTTTCGTTTTACTTCGCATCGCTTTAGTGTGGACAGGATCTCCTACAGACTGCTGTATGAACCTTGAGGTGCTATATGGCCTACTCACAGCAAGAAACAATAATTCTTTTAAATTTTTTTATTTTTAAAAAAGTTTAAATTTTTATTTAAGTCAATACAGCAAGGTTAGGAAGCCCAGGAAATTGTTTATGCAGATTCTCATAATAAAAAGTTTGTGGCTAAGTTGCATGTTTATCATAAATTCCAGGAGTCTCAGCCTTTTCCCTCAACCGTAATGCCAGTCTTCTCTATCATGCTGAAGAAAAGCCAACACCTGAAATGCCACTTACTCTTGACACACGGGTGCCATTGAATATGGTGTAATGTACCCAAAGCCAAAGCACCACAGCACATAGCAAATCTTTGAGAGACAAGACTCTCAAAAATTGTTTATCTTTCTTCAATGTTCCTGGTGTTTTGAATGAAATATAGGGCTGTGAACTTGCAGAATTTCTATCTGTATTCTGTAGGGCAAAATCTTTTGGAGCATCTCTTATCAGTGTTGGTGAAAAGCGATTAGATCTTAAAAGGACTTCAAAAACAGGTTGTTTTCTCCTTGTTTATATAGTTCGGTGTCCAGCTGTGGAGGGTTTCATCTACATATCTCAAAGAAATATAAGATAGAGGAGGAAGAAAAAAGGCCATCAAAATTTTTAAAATACCAGCACAATAAAAACAAAACTTGGAAAGCTGTTCTCAATATGTACGTGCTTGTACTGAGGACAAACGATTTTCTGCTTTGAAGTCAGACAGGTTGGAGACAGCGTCAAGTTTGAAATGTTGAAAAACAAAAAACAAAGATGATTTTTCAAAGTCCTAAACCTCTGAGCTAGATTCATCTTGCTAGTATTTGTGTTGCAGAAATATGTCAAGAATGGAACCACCACTATTTTCTATATTTTCTTCAATTTTGTGCATCTTCAAATAGAATGATTGGAACTGTCCTTTTTTTAGATGAGTTCATATTGCAGAAAAATTAATTTAAAAAAGTTTTTTTGTTTGGTATCTTTGCAAATCTTAGCTAGTAGCTGGTAAATGAAACCAGACTGACTTCACTGATACCTGGAAGACTTCTAGTTGTCTTCAGGCCATAAGACATGTTGAATACTGATGGACAGAGAGGGAATACGAAGACCTTTCTAGCACTGCTATTGCTGGAACTACTGATGTGTTAGGTGCTTGAGTGTTTGTTGAGAAAAGGCTAAGGTTCAGCCAGCCCACAGATCCTCACACACGTCTGCCAGCAGCAGTGACGTCAGTGCCAGTTCTGGTGGCTGTGTTTTACTGTGACTGATCTGCTGGTATTTGGACTGAAACCGCTGAAGTTACAGATAGTGTGAAGTTGTGCAAGTCCATACATTTCTTTGGAGCAGTTCCCATTTATATCATTTACATCAAACTTGAGTTTCATTCATTGTTAAATAGATGTTTTGTGTACTTTTAGAAATTATTATTTTTAACATTAATATCTGATTATTATTTTTTTTTTCATTGTAATGGTTTCAGTGTTATAGAATGAAAGAACTCAGTTGTGATTTCACCTACATACATGTATGCTTGGGGAAAATATTCTGCTGAGCTCTTGAACATACAAGAAGTGGCAGGTTTTTAGGCTGAACTCCAGAACCATCCCACTTATCTGCAGATTATATAATCAAATCCTGTGCATGTTTCATGTCGCTAGGACAAAGTACAAACAGCAAAGTGAAATTAATTCTTATATAAAAGGAGGCCAGGAACTGTCAGATTTTGCAGCATTATTGCACCAAAGGGAATTTTTTTTTTTTTTTTTTTTTGGAGGGGTGATGAGGATGAAATATGGATTGGATCCATGCTGGACCAAGGCAGCAGCTGAAGCTCTGCTTACTCAAGTCATTCTTGTGCACAAGGATGCAGGAGAAGGGGAGACAGAGAAAGGCTTCTCTTGGCTTTTTGTGTGTGGTCAAAGGCCAGCTGCAAAATACAAGACAATATTTTATCTTCCCACATTTTTGAAGGAATGTAAGGCAGTAAGGGAACATTTGGTCACCATATTTTGAAATTTTTTGCACTTTGCCATTTGTGATTTGCCCTAGCTGGCAATGGCCACAACTTAAAAATTACAATACATCTTGAATATTTCTTTGCATCTGAAAGCTCTTTTCTCTCTTGTTGTGGTATTTTGAAAAATGTTTGCAGAAAATTTCCACCAAGATCTTGGGGTGCCTAAAAAACAGTGGCAGTTTTGACCTGCATTTACTGAAGAGTTAAAAGTTTTTCAGACTCTCACTGAGCAGTGATGTGCTTTTGGTGTGGCACATAGCCTGGTGGAGGCACTTTGGTGGATGCAGGATCCAGGCCCTTCTTACTGCCAAGCTTTTTTCAGAACCTTACTTTCTTTTTAAATGTGCTACAAATTATGTGTTGAATAACATGTTTAAAAAATATCACTGAAAAGTGTTAACAAAAGCTCTTAGATGACAGGCCATTAGCTGTTGCTATGCCATCCCTTGTTTTGGTTGTCTCCCCTGCCTGTTTCTGAGTAGACTTTTGCATTTTAAATGCTCTTTTATTATCTGTTGCAGCTTGTCTTTTTTTTGTCTTTTTTTTTCCCCCTGTCCTTTTACTGCCTTGCCTGTCTCTTCTTCTCCCATTTCTGACTTTTGTGTTTATCTTTAGCTTATGTTGCCCTCTGTTTGTCTGTGGTTCCACATATCTGAAGCAGCTAGCCATTGCAAAGGATAGTGACTGTGGTAAGCAAAGTAGTCCAGTTGAAAACTGAAATCCATCTTGGTTGTTTCTCATAGTTAGCAAGGGCCTACAAAATCCTTTACGTTTAATTTTGAAAGAGTCATGGAAAGGAAAACAACCCAAACTATAAGCCTCAAAACCTGAAGTCCCCATTCCTCTCTACTCAAAAGACAACTTGAGTTATATAAATTCAGAAATCTGTGTTTTCCTTCTTTGCTTTTTTCGTTTGTTTGTTTGTTTTATTTTGTTTAAGATACATCTTTGGTCTAGATATACACTGGTAGGAGAAAGAAGGTTAAAGATCAGTTCCTCGTGCATTAGTCCAAATCCTTAGCCAATGTGCAGTGTATGTGTACATAGTGCTAGAAGGGAAATGAGCATTTTTCTGTCTGGAGAAACTACAACATTGCAATCCACTGACCTGAAAGTTAATAGGAGTTGTTAGCACAGTCAAAGCAAATGAATAATTACCCCTTTACTGAAAATTTGTTTCACTTGTGATCCATCTGTATTTTAGTTCCAGTGGTGCATGCACAAGGCATGCAGTACCTCCCTTTCCTTTCCAGAATATCAGCTACCAAAAAGTCAAATGCATGTCTGGTTGGTGCTCTCTGAGGATGAAAGTCCATGTGCTGCAATAAATCTGATACTGGAAAGATGACACTGTAGCAGTGGAGAAAAATTGGTTAATGGTAAACTACTCAGCTGTTACAGCTTTCCTCCTTGCTTAAGAAGCACACGCTGGTCTAGTTAATTCCCTGCTTTAGGTTTAGGTAATCCAAATGTTTTAATAGCTCTCAAAGACCAAGGACCTATTTATTTCAATTTAAGCTGTTTATTTTTCTGATATCAGACTACAGTGTAACAGGACTTTGATGTACGGAGGAGCAGTGTAGGCTAGACCTAAGTTCTGGCTGGCCTGTTTCTCGCAGGAGCCTGTGGGAGAATATAAGGACAGAGAGAGCCTATAGCGTTTCTTCAGAATACCTCGGCTGTCAAAAACTGCACCTTGGGAACTTCCTCTGCTATTATTGCATGGCTTGCAGTTCTCAGGGAATTTGTCTTGTTGTAGCAAGAACCACTTTTTGGTTTTTGGATCATTTGAAATTGTAGCAACTTCAGTGACTTCAGCATGCCATGGAAGGTATCTCACAGCAGTGATGCTGCTGAAGAGCCTCCACCTTTGGATTGGTTTGAATATGTCTGTACAAGTTGCATTGTTCCTGCAATGTGTTGCTGAAATGGTAATACTCAGGGGTCATTGTTCTGAAGATGAAGTTATGATTTATCTTTATTATTATTATGCATTTATCTTCTAATTTATTGACTGGTAATTGTGATATTCTTCATAGCTGGTGCTTGTCCACCATGCTGTGCTCTATCATTTGCAGACTGACATCTTTCTGTGTTCATTTAATGTTTTTAAATGCAAGAAACTATTTGACTATTGACTATTTCATCTCATCCTCCCTTTCAAGTCAGAGCATTATGGGGTAGCTGCTTTCTCTATGCACCACACTTGCCAGTTAAACCTCTCCATGATGTCAACTTGCCTGCTTCAGTGGAAAAACTTCTGACAAAATTTGAAATGATGAACTACTGTCCTGAGTAGAAAATACTTGCTGTATTTATTTTTATTGGCAAATCAGACCATCAGAAGAGAAGATTTTACATCTTCTTAGTAATTGCTTAAACATTTAATTTATGGCATGACTAAGTGCATTCCTGATAGGAGTACACGTTAATGATGTTTGTATTCTTCCCTCTCAGTAGATTGCCGCAGTAGTTTGTGTTGGAGAAGACTTGATGAAATCATTCTGATTAGCATGCTGCGTTAGGAATTATCTGTCCTGCTTTAACATACTGTATTGTTGTTTTTTTATTGTTTTCTTTTCTAGCAACTCTGAAGACTGTCTTGTAGACTGACACAAGACAATGTAGCAATTGACGGTTGTTATTTCTATGTATCTA